>NC_082738.1:11356295-11964566 GCF_030144855.1 Hypanus sabinus | reverse complement strand
CTTGCAAGAAAATGAATCTCAAAGTTGTATATGGTAACTTATACTCTATGTACTCTTATAATAAATTTACTTTGAACTTAAAGATGGAAAGGATGTTGAGGCAGTATTCTTTAACCAAGAGGCACCTTGTGAACTGTAAAAACAAAATCTTCTGCAGATGCTGGAGGAATTTAGCAGGTCAGGCAGCACCTATGGAAATAAGTCAATAGCTGAGACCCTTCTTATGGACTGGAAGGGAAGGGGGAAGACACCAGAATAAAATGGTGGGGGAAGGGGAAGGAGGAGAAAATGATAGGTGAAGTCAGGTGTGCAGGAAAGGTAAAGGGCTGGAGAGGAAGGCATCTGATTGGAGAGTGGACCATCAGAGAAAAGGAAGGAGGAAGGGAAGAGGGGGGGAGGTGATAGGCAGGTGAGAAGAGGCAAGAGAGTGAATAGGAGAGGGGAGGGAATTTTTTTGAACTGTAAGGAGAAAACAATGTTCATGTCATCAGGTTGAAGGCAACCCAGACAGAATAAAAGGTGTTGCTTCTCCACCCTGAGGGTGGCATTATCATAGCACAAGAGGAGACCATGGACTGACACGTCAGAACAGGAGTGGGAAGAGTGCAGAGAATGGGAAGACAGATCCCAATATACAGAAGACAATTCATCTAGTGTTATCAGCATGGCTTGCCAGTAGCTGTCCAAACAGGACAAACCAAAACTACATAAGGCCAGAGATGAGGGTCACACTATATCATCCAATCAAGGAGGTGGTTGAGGTATTTGTTCATTCTGAATGGCTCATTAATGGATTGAGGTGATTGGGATGGCAATGGACAGGAAACATTTGGCAACCCCTTGAAACAGGATATTTAGATCTGTGCTTGACAGACCCCTCCTCCAAATGGAGGAACTTGTTCTCACCCTCAATAACTTCTCCTTTGGCTCCTTCCTCCTTCTCCAAACTTGAGGGGTAGCCATGGGCGCTTGCACGGGCCCCAGCTATGCCAGCCTTTTCGCAGGCTATGTAGAACAGTCCATGTTCCAAGCTTTCCTTGCTCAACTCATCCTCCACTACATTGACAACTGCTTCATGCACCCTTGCTGAGCTCATCAACTTCGCCTTCAAATTCCACCTTGCCCTCAAATTCGTTTGGTCCATTTCTGACCCCTCTCTCCTCTTTCTCTGTTTCCATCTCTGGAGATAAACTCTCGACAGATATCTTTTATAAACCTACTGATTCCCATGGTTATCTGAACTATACCTCTTCACATCCTGTCTCCCTGTAAAAAATGCTATTCTCTTTTCTCAGTTCCTTTGTCTCTGCCACATCTGTTCTCAGGATGAGGCTTTCCTTTTCAGGACATTAGAGATGTCCTCCTTCTTCAAAGAATGGGATTTCTTTTTCCTCCACTGTTGATGCTGCCCTCACCTGCATCTCCTCCAATTCCCAGACATCCCCACTCACCCCATCTTCCTACGGCCTTACCAGTGATAGAGTTCCTCTTGTCCTCACCTACCACCCTATGAGCCTCTGCATCCAACGCATCACTCTCTGCAACTTCCACCATCTTCAATGGGATCCTACCACCAAACACATTTTTACTTCTCCCCCCCCCCCCCCCAATTCTCCACTTTCTGCAGAGATCCTCCCTTCACGACTCCCTTGTCCAGTCACCCTTCCCCACAAACCTTCCTCCTGGCACGTATCCCTGCAAGTGACTGAAATGCTACACCTGCCCCTACACCTCCCTTGCCTCCATTCAGGGCCGCAAAGAGTCCTTCAGGTGAGGCAATACTTCACCTGTGAATCTGTTAGGGTCATCTATTGCATCCAGTGCTTCTGACGCGGCCTCCTCTACATTGGTAAGGTGTAGCCCAACATAATTTCAGGAACTGCTCTGTCAAGCACCTCTGTTCCATCTACAAAAAGCAGAATTTCCTGATGGCCAACCATTTTAATTCCAGTCTCCACTCCCAGTCTCACGTCAGTCCCATGGCCACCTCTTCTGCCACAATGAGGACACTCTCTCAGGGTGAAGGAACAACACCTCATATTCCATCTTAGGTAGCCTCCAACCTGATGGCATGAATATCAATTTTTGCCAGCTTAAAGTAATTTTTCCCTTCACCATTCCCCCTTCTATTCCCCATGCTGGATCCTTAGCTCTTCTTCTCACTTACCTATCACCTCCCCCGGTGCCCCTCGTCTTTCCCTTTCTCTCATGATCCACTCTCCTCTTCCATCAGATTGCTTCATGTCCAGCCTGTTGCCTTTTCCACCTATCACCTCCCAGCTTCTTACTTCATAGCCCCTCTATCACTGACCTGGTCTCACCTATCACCTTCCAGCTTGTCTTCCTTCCCCTCCCCCAACTTCTTATTCTGGAATTTTCCCCCTTCCTTTCCAGTACTGATGAAGGATCTTGGCCTTAAATGTTGACCGTTTATTCCTCTCCGTAGAAGCTGTGGGTCAAAATGGTTGTTGTAGTGCGTCTGGTGTGGTAGTGTAGTGGGTCGTGTTTGTCACCCCTCACTTTCAGCTTCCACTGCTGACTAGCAGTCTTGCCAAAAGGAGAGCTGAATGTGTAAGTCTCTCCCTGCCTCTCCAACAAAAAGCCTCGTATAGTGCCCTCCTCATTGGCGACACTTGGAAACTGAACTCCTTTTGGACTCAGGATGAATGACAGAGGACGGGGAGGAGGTCTGGCCCCTGCACGTGTAGCACATAGGCCCACTGGTGTGTGGACACGCCCTAGTGCTTGTGAACCAGATCCCGAGCTATGGGTAAATAACCCCACTGCCTTGTGGGCAGCCTTGGGAGAGACAAAGGGTATGGGAGTAAAACCCAGACAGCAAATCCGGAGTGGGGCCTGAAGGCGGCTGGTATCACTGTACATCCTTCCAGGAGCTCCTGCAGCCAAGCTGGTGCCAAACATACTGCTTCATAAGCTTTCCTTTGGACTACACCAGTGAGGCCGAGAGGGGGATCTTGACAGCTGGGCGTCCCTAGATCTCCATGCCTTTCACCCAGGCTTGTGCCCTGGAGAGGTCATTCCCATGATTCTGTTTGCAGCGAAGTTTCTTTGTCCTTCAAGACAGTCAAATGTCACCATCATCATCAGATGCTGCCTGACCTGCTGAGTTCCTCCAACATTTTGTGTATGTTGCTCCGGATTTCCAGCACCTGCAGAATTTCTTGTGTAGCAGTTAGAGAGCTCCTCAAGATGGATCCTCTGTGTTGGCAATGGCTGGTTGAAGGTGGAAAAAGACATTTATGCCCATGTGCAGTGCCTTGACATTTTGCTGTGGACTGCATCACTAAAACATCAGAGAGAGTCCTCATGTCTGTCACAGGTCATATGTCTGTCTTTTTATTACATCTGTAGTAACTCTTCAGTTCTTTGTGAGCCAATTAACCACTCTATTCCTTCTCTCGCTTGGAGAGCTATCAGTGCTGGGAGAATTTAAAACCTTCAACTGGTGGCAGTGTTGTGGTGATAAGGGGCTTGTTTCTAAAAGCAGACAAAATTTAGTAATTGAGGACCCTGGGAAATGAGGAAAGATTTTTAGATGCTACAAGGAACCAGTGTATTAAATGGCTTGTGAGAGCGGTAAAATTACAGTGGTGAATGGGACTGACAGGTGTATTCCTCGAGCTTGCATTGATTCAGCAGGATAAACAGCTTCCTTCTGTATTGAAAGAAAAAATATTTTTCAAACACAACACTGACCCCTGCAGAACACCACAAGTCACTGGCAGTAAACAAGAAAAGGTCCCCTTTATTCCCACTTGTTGCTTTCTGCCAGTCAGCCAATCTTCTGTCCTTGCTAGTATCTTTCCTGTAATACCATAAACTCTTATCTTGTTTAGCAGCCTCATGTGTGGCACCTTGTCAAACTAGTCTAGATTTACCCTCAAATCTTTCAGCTTCCCAAGCACCTTCTCCTTCGTAATAGCAACTACACTCACTTCTGCCACTGACACTCCGAATTTCTGACAGACTGTTGGTATCTTCCTTGAGTGAAGACTGATTCAAAATACTTATTCAGTTCATTCACTATTTGTTTATATTCCAATACTACTTCAACAGTGTCATTTTCCAGTGGTTCAATATCCACTCACTGCTCTTTTACTCTTCATGTATCTGAAAAAACTTGGTGTCCGCTTTTATATTATCGGCTTGTGCGTCTTCATATTTCATCTTTTGTCTCCTTATTGCTTTTTCAATTGCCTTCTGTTGAGGTTCCCAATCATCAAGCTTCCCACTACCTTTGCTCTATTATATGCCTGCTCTTTCACTTTTATGCTGTCTTTGACTTTACTTGTCAGCCATGGTTGCCTCATCCTCCCTTTATAAAATTTCTTTGGGATGAACTGATCCTGCGTCTTCCAAATTCCTCCCAGAATTTCTAGCCATTGTTGGCTAGAACATTCTAGCCATTCTAGGCCATTCTAGCCCTGCTAGTGTCCCCTTCCAATCAACTTTGGCCAGCTTGTCTCTCTTGCCTCTGCAGTTACCTTTACTCAAATGTAATTCCAATATATCCAATTTTAGCTTCTCCCTCTCAAACTGCAGGATTAATTCTATAATATTATGATCACTGCCTCCCAAGGATTCCTTTACCTTAAGCTCCCTAATCAAATCTTGTTGATTACACAGCATTCGACCCAGAATTGCTTCTTCCCTAATGGGTTTGACTATAAGCTGCTGTACAAACTATTTCTCTCGGATCCAACACCAATCTTATTTTCCCAGCCTTCCTGCATATTGAAATTCTACATGACCATTGTAACATTGTTCTTTTTGCATGCCTTTTCTATCTCCTATTTTAATTTGTACGCCACATCCTGGCTACAATTTGGAGCCCTGTATATAACTCCCATCACTGTCTTTTTACCCTTGCAGTTTCTTAATTTTACTCACAAGGATTCTACACTTCTGACCCAATGTTACTTCTTTCTAATGGCCTGATTTCATTTCTTTTACTACTTGAACCCATCTGTCCATTTGCCTGTCCTTTTGATACAATGTGTGACCTTGGATGTTAAGCCCCAGCTGCAATTTTCTTTCAAACATGAATCTGATGCTCACAGCATCATATTTGTCAATTTCTAACAGCGCTACAAGATAATCTACTTTATTCAGTATTGTGTTTGCATTGAAATATAACACCTTCCATCCTTCATTCACCACACTTCTTTTCAATTTTGTATCCATGTTGCCTGAAGTTAATTTTTTATTCTGTTCTAAATATTTTGTCCTATTCTTTATTCTGGAGACTTCAGAAAACTCTTCTGCACTCTCCTTTCGTTTTACTTTATCCTTACTTTCCCAAGCTGTTGAAACCACCCCCTCCTACAAAATCTACTATTTACATCAAGCCCTATCCATAACCCTCATTATGTGATTTGCCAAGGCCCTGGTCCCAGCATGGCTTACGTGGAGCTCATCCCACTGTAACAGCTCCCTCCTTCCCCAATACTGTGCCAATGTCCCACAAATTCAATTCCACATCTCCCACACAAATCTCTGAGTCATGAATTTAATTCTCTAATCTTATTAACCCTGTGCTAATTTGCATTTGGCTCAGGTAAAAATCCAGAGATTATCATCTTTTTAGTTTTGCATTATAATTTAGCTTCTAGCTGCTCACGTTTCCTCTGTGGAACCCCTTTCCTTGTTCTTCCTACATCATTGGTGCCCACATGGACCATGACAATTTCCGTCTCGCCCCAAATTTCTCTGCAGGTCAGGATGTGATGTCTCAAGCTGTCCCAACTATAATCAATTTATGAGGACTTGATGAGGGAATTCAATGTGAAATCTTCAGGTCTAAGCCGGGTGGGAGGATAAACCATGAGGAACGTGCAGAGATGCCCAGGCTGAGGAAGTGGGTAGATATGCAGTAGCTGAAGGGTAACGTGTGTAAGCGTGAGCTTTGGTGGCAGTGGTAGGAAGCTAGATTATCATCAGAATGGCAATAGATTGGAGAAGGGGAAGGTGCAGGGAGACCTGGGTGTCCTTGTTCCTTGATCACTGATAGTCTGCATGGGGTCAGCAGGTGCTTGAGGAGGCAGATAGTATGTTGGTCATACCTTGAGTAACGTGTGTAGATTTGGCCTTATCATTTAAGGAAGATAGTTTTCTGCCTGGAAGGAGTTCAGTGAATGCTCTTCAGACTGGTCTCTGGGGCAGCTGCACTGACATATGAGGAGAGATCAGCTTAACAAGGTAAAAAGCTAGAGTTTGGAATAATGGAAGAGGAGCGTATGGAATCCTACAAATTTCTAATGGGATGGTAAGGAAGGACGTTCCTGATGGCTAGGTGGTCCAGGACCATGGCTCACAGGATAAGGATAGAGGGGTGAGTCATGCTAGACTAAGATGAGGAGAAATTTCTTTGCATCTACCACAGAATGCAGCTGAAGCCAGATGATTGAATACAATCCTGATACAATTAGACATTGTTCTTAGGGCTATAGGGTTCAAGGAATGTGGTTAGAAAATAGGAATCAAATTTTGAATGATCACTCATGTTCACATTGGACAGCACAGCAAGCTTAAAGGGCCAAATGATCTACACCTGTTCTCATTCTCTATGTTTCAATGATACAGAAGGAGGCTCTCAACCCATTGAGTCAATGCCAGCTCTCAGAACAATCTAATAATCCCATTCTCCCAGCTAGTTCCTACCAGTCTTTAGACGCAATCTTCTGTTTTCGTGGATGGTTGGGAAGAAAAAGCATTTCAGGATGTATATTGTATACATTTCTCTGACCTTTGAAACCCATTCTCTCTCCTACTTCGTCTTATTTAGGGACAAATTACGGCAGCCAGTTAACCTCTGCACCAGCACGCCTTTGGGACATGGGAAGTAAGTGGAACCCCTGCAGAAAACCCATATGGTCATAGGAATAATGTGCAAGCTCCACACAGATGGGACCAGAAGTGGGGTTTGAATACAAGCTATCTGCAGTAGCTCTCTGACCTCCCACCACCCACCTCCAGCAGCAGCAGCCTCACCCAGACAATCAGCCTCCAGAACTGCAACTAATAAACTACAAAATAAAAACTTTCTCCAGGATCCCTTATAATTGTATTTGGCAGATTAATCCTCAACTCAAGGACTACCGATCCCTCTGAGCTGCACAGGTGAGTGGCCACACAGCAAATGAAATGCTCCCATGCATGTAGCCTTTGTTGTGCGCAGCTGGAATGTTCTTTTATATAAAGTTAATATAATTTTGAAACAATGCTAATATAATTTTAAAATCTATATTAATAATTGGGAAATACTCTAATTAATTAGGTGTTAATGAATATAATCTACACATTTTCTGAATAATAAACATGCCACAACCTTTACTTTGAAACATTTTAGAGCTTCAATGTATTTACATTGTCAATATTTCAAACAACACTGTTACAAATTGCAACAATAAACACAGAATGGAAGTTGGTAGCTCAGTGTTAATAAACTGCGGGCCTGCTGAACACTGACACCATCTAGTCAAAACATCTTACTTTTACCATTGTGCCTGTCAGTTATTTTGATTGCCTGATACCGTTTATTTGTGAGCTGTGGTTTGTTTGCTTGATGTGAGTATTACCAAAAAAAACACAATAAGTGCCGTGTACTTTTCAGGCCGTGTAAAAATTTCATGCTCAAAGTAATGGTTGGTCCGTGCAGCTGTAAAAAATATTAGAGGAAAACATTGTCAAGGACAATCCTAAAATGTTGGCAAACCTAATGCTCTGATTCACTTATTTGATCATTTTGTGATTTAAAGAGTTGAGGACTGGCCCGTGGACACATTAATCCGCAATATTCCTATCACGGAATGGCATCTCCACCCCTGCACAATGAACCTGCTCAGCTTCTCATCTCCTCAGTAACGTGGGAACCGGCTGCTTAGCCCCTTCTGCCTGTTCCTTCCTATATTTAGATCACGCATGCTCTGCAGCAGCTCCATTTATTCACCACTCGTCCATACCCTGGCAATCTCTGTATTGAAATTTTTTTTGATTCTCAGTCTCAACAGCATTTTGCGTGAATCAGAGATCAGAATGCAATTAATTGGAACATGAATTAAAATCAAGAATTGGTGTGGACCACATGCACTGAAGCAGCATTAAGACATAAATTTTATGCAGAGACAAAAAATGAATTGATTATATTCTCCCAACCGCTGGGATAATGCATCACATGAAGCAGATTTTCAAAAGCACTGTCCAAAGCTATTTTTAAAATTTTGCTTGCGTGTGGCTTCCCTGGCAGGTAAGGTGGAGAGCTCCAGATCTCAACACACTCCAGCTCTGGGCTGGCGGCAGTGCGCTTGACATCAGCACGAATGAAAAGGGAGAGACATCATTTCAGCATCGCTAGTCTGATAGGTCTTCCCATATAGAGAATGAAGGAGAAGGAAGATCCAAATCTGCACCCCCAATATGAGCAAGGCAAGGACCTAGGTCTCTGCTCTAATGGGGAGATGGGAGAGGGGTCTCAGAACTGACTGATGTGGGGGCTAGAATGTGCAGGGATCCCGCGACTGACTGATGTAAGGCTGGGAAGGGAAGGGAAGGGACAAGAGAGGAGAAACCCAGATTGACTGGTATGGTGAATGGGAGGGAAGGGGACTAGGACGTACTGATGTTTGGACTGGAAGATGGGAGGGGTGAAAGATTCCCAGGAGTAATGATATAGGGGCTGGGGGAGGGGAAGCATGAATATGAACCACCTCCTAACAGAACAAACATGGATAAGCCATGATATGATGTCACTTGACGAATTTATCAACTATGGTCCAGTGGAGATGTACTCTGATCTGATGTTCAGAAAGGTAGCCCTGGAGGAGCACGGCAATGGTGAAGGCCCTGTCTTGCGGATGAGATGCTCAAGCAAAGTGCTTTCCATCCCCTCACATTGTGGGCCGCTCTGGCGACGACCCTTGGTGACAGACTCAGAGGAGCAATGATGTGAAATGTAACGTATAAGGTTTACGTACATCTTCTTACAGTGCATTGAATCAGTGATTGATGAATGCAGAGGGGGTGCCTGGAGCAGCATCAGGTGCATGGAAGGGTGACATGACAACACGAGCTGAGCTGCAACACGGCAAAAGCAGCCGACGACAGGCAGAGCTAATCAATCCTACAACCAATATCTCAGCTCTGAGCCGAGCAGGCTGACCACACCAAGTCACGATGGTGGTGGATCGCGGGGCAGAACGAGACTTCCAGAAACATCCCCGTCTTCTGAAAGAGGGGTCTCAGTTTGTTTCTCCTTTATTCGTTCATTTTTCAGGACAAGTCAGTAATATGATGGAACACTCTCCACTTCCCTGAATAAGTGCAGCCCCATCCGTGAGAAAGACCCCAATCCCTCACCTTAAGTATGTGAATAGTAAATGAGGTGGTCATCCCACACTTATCAGCTGCACTGGGAGAAAAGCAACAGTGACCACCAGGCAGAGCAGAAGATGCAGGAGTCCCCTGTGGCCAAACCCCTCTCAGACAGACTATGTTGAACATAGTTGGACAGGATGGTTTCCCAGGAAAAAGCATCAACAGCCAAGGCTGCACAAGGGGTGGGGAGAGCTGTAGGCTGGAGGGACTACGACAGCTGTGGTGATATGGGATTTGATCGTGAGGGAGCAGACAAGCAATCCTGTGTGGCCACAAAGAAGATTCTCCAATGCTCTCTTACCTCCCAGGTGCCAAGGTCATGAATTTCTGAGAGAGGCTGCAGGACATTCTGAAAGGGGAGAGAGGTTATGGTACACATTGACACCAACAACATGGGTAAAGTCCTGCAACACAAATCTTGGGAGCTATGTCATTGATTACATAGCAGGACTTTTCTGGCTACAATCTCTGGATTATTTTTGGTGCCATGTTAAAGAGTGTAGGAATAGGAGGATAGGCTAGATGAATGTGTGACCAAAGTGATAGTGTGGGATACACTGTTGTAGGATTTTGGATCTCTGGGACCATTCTAGGGAAGACGGGACCTATACCAGCTGAATGGGTTGCACCTGAACCAGAATGAATCCAGCAGAATGAATCCATGCAGGGAAATTTTCTCATTCTGTTGTGAAGGGTTTCAGTCAGGGGTTCCCAACCTTCTTTTATGTCATGGAGCCGTAGCATTAACCAAGGAGTCCGTGGACCCCAGGTTGGGAAGCCCTGCTTTAAACTAATTTGGCATGGGAATGGTACAGAGTAGATGTACTGTTGATGGGGAGATAAAGTCAAACATAGGGAAAAATAAACTTAACCAGTGCAGGGGGCAGGTGTGGTAAAGGCCGCACATGGGGGAATTCAAAGCCCAAACTGCAACAGTTTTCGTGTAAGGAACTTGACCTGTAAAGCAGGTGAATCTACAGCTTTGATGTGATATTGTTGCAATAGTAGAGATATGGCAGGATTGGCAACTCAGCATCCCAGGTGTAAAATCTGCAGGTATGACAGGAGATGGAGTAAAAGAGTATATTGTTTAAAGAAGCTGTCACAGCAGTAATGAGAGAGGATGTCTCAGAAAACTCTTCAAATGAGGTGATATGAGTCAAGCTTAGAAATAAGAAAGGAGCAATCACTTTGCTAGAGTGAGACGATGGGTTTCTCAACAGCCAGCAGTCATATAGGGAACTCAGGGAGATGTAGGACAATCAGGTAAGGGAAGTAACTGGGATCACCTTAATTTGTGATGTTTAGAGGGAACAGAATTTTTAAATTGTATCCAAAAGAAATTTCTGAGCTAGTGTGTAGCTAGCCCTATGAGAGAAGGGACAGTACTAGAACTAATCTCACAGGACATAATGGACAAATTAGTTGAAGTTTAGGTGGGTGAGCATTTTGGAACTCGAGAAACTAGAAGGGACGGGTACTGCCAAAACATTTAGAAAGAACGTTGACGAGCACTTGAATCAAACAAGGCATAACATATACCAGATTAAGGACCAAGTGCTGGGAAATGGGATTAAGATAGATGGGGTCTGATGATTGTTATGGACACGGTGGGTCAGAGGGCCAGTTACTTTGTGTATAACTTTACCAGGCTACTCAGATAACACCACCCAAACTTATGACTTTGCTGACCTTGAGGATAAGGGCATGGGAGGACACAACTACTTGCAGGTTGCCTTCCAAGTCTCACTTCACCCTGATTTGGAAATAGTGTCATAGAGAACTACAGCATAGAAACAGACCCTTTGGCCCATCTCGTCCATGCCGAGCTATTATTCTGCCTAGTCCTATCAACTTGCACCTAGACCATCTCCCTCCATGCACTTATCTAAGCTTCTCTTAAATGTTTAAAATCAAACCCAAATCCACCACTTACACTGGCATCTTGTTCCAGACTCTCACCATCCTCTGAGTGAAGAGATTTCCCCTCATGTTCCCCTTAAATATTTTACTTTTTGCCCTTAATCTATTTCTAGTTGTAGTCTCACCCAACCTCCGTGGAAAAAGCTTGTTTGCATTTATGCTATCTAGGCCTCTCATAATTTTGTATACCTCTATCAAATCTCCAATCATTGTCCTACACTACAGGGAATAAAGTCTTAAATTATTCAGTCTTTCCTTATAATTCAGGTCCTCTAGTCCCAGCATATACTCTTTCAATTTTATTTACATCTTTTCTGTAAGTAGGTGACCAAAACTGGACACAATACTCCAAATTAGGCCTCACCAACGTCTTATACAACTTCAACATAGCATCCCATCACCTGCATTCAATATTTTGATTTATGAAGACCAATGTGCTATAAATTTGCTTTATGACACTATCTATCTGTAACACCACTTTCAATGAATTATGGATCTGTATTCCCAAATCCCAAAGCAACTGAATCTTCTTGACCAACCTCCCATGAGGGACCTTGTCAAAGGCCTTGCTAAAGTCCATGTGGACAACATCCACTGTCTTTCCTTCATCAACTTATCCTCCTCGAAAAACTATATAATTTCCTGGCTTACTCGTACAGCCTTTCTTAAGCAGCAGAAGAACATCAGTTAATCCTCCAATTCCTCTGGTACCTCACCTGTCGCTAAGGATGATTTAAATATCTCTGCTAGGGCCCCTGCAATTTCTGCACTAGCCTCACACAAGGTTTGAGGGAACAAATTGTCAAGCCCCGGGCATTCATCCACTCTAATTTGCCTCAAGACAGTAAAACTAACAAAAAGAAAAATAAAGAAGAGAACCAATGCATAATGTTTCATGCTCTATAAACTAATCTGGGCAATTGCTGGGTTTGGCTATGGTGGATGGATTGTCAATCCGTTGCTCTTCTGATAAGATCGAGGGAAGATTTAGAAAAGGATCAGAAAGCCTAGGAGGCAAAGTGGCACCAGGCAGCAGTGACATGGCGTGACTGGTAACCTGGAGCATTGAAATACTGCTTTAGCAGGTGGGAGAACCTGAAGGCAATTTAAATCGAAATGCGAAGCTGACATCAGTTAAACTGCCGATGAAGCTGAAATAAAAGCAGAGAATAATAGAACAGTCTGCAGGCCAAACAGAGAAAAGGAAACAGAGTTAACCCTTAGGTAAATGGCCCTTATCAGAACTGTGTGTAATCTGAGTACAGTCCAGTCATTTTGAGGCAACTAGCACTGCAGGGATAGACAGCAGAGGATCTACACTGAGCATAGATGAAGTCATACAAAGCCACTTTATAAATAAAAGGACTTAGAGATGAGACTATGATACCTTCTTGGGAATTCTCAGTATTGCACATCGATAAACTACAAGCAGCCAGAGTGAACCTGGTCATTTCTGTTTCTGCCCTATAGGCTCACTTACTCCTTCACGTTACAGTTACAGAAGGTGGTGAAGCAGGGAGGAGACCATTGGGCCCATCATGCTAGTTCCAACCTTCCCTAAAAGCACAGCTGATCTTCTGCCTCAATACCACTTTCCTGGCCCAACCCACGTCCCTCAGCTGACAGCACTTCTGGCATTACAATGTCTGACTGGGGAGGGGGTGTAGAGCATCACTTTGGATGCTGTACCATCTGGTGTGGAGTTTGGTCCAGCCACAGGGGAGGGGAGAGAAGGGTTGGTGTCAAGTCAGGATGGACCTTGGAGCAGATGGGCTGGACTGTTAAAGGTAAAAGAGCTCCTTGCCAGGGTTGTGTGGGCCTGGTGACTATCTCATCAGGAGCTGGCTGAGACACTCGCAATGACAGCAGTGTGGGCCAGAGGTACAGACTGCCCTCAGGGTTCTCAACCCAGCACAACCTGGTGCCCACCACTGGACCTCATGCAGCACCGCTCACGCTACATGGGAGGAAGCTTCTCTGAGAGTGAGAGAGCAAGACTGAGAACACTGCTTGCCCATTTTTAACATCCCAACAGTTCATTATTTGTATTTGAAGAACAAGTCAGGCGACAGGTGCTGTGTGTATGCAGTGGCCACTGTGACTCTCAAAGGGCTTTGCACAGTCAGCACGTTCAACAGAGAGACCTGCTGTGCTTCTTGTGCACAAAGCCCTCTGGCCAGCAGGAGCCATTCTTTTTCCTTTGTTTGGCATTGGTTAAAGTAAGGACATTGAGAGAAAGAGAGTTGCTGCATATTCAGCATCAGCATAAAGAGGCAGAGGGTGGCTGGCTGGCGGGAACTTGAAAATGTGAGTTTAATGATCAGGAGGCACTTTGATCCTGTCTGAACTGATTTTGCATTTAATAGGGTAAATGTTCTGAGTCTCTGATGCTGTCTTGGAGGAAAGAACTACAAACCAATGTGCAACACGTATTCCCAGCTTCACAAATCAGGCCCACGCTTGTTCCCAGGATATTTCTCATGTCACCGGCTTTGTTTTGTTTTATTTTTAATGATTCTTTCTGAACTCCTGTCTTATTCCTTCTAATTCATCATCATCATTATATACCGTGTCATATGACGTGGGTGATGATACTCTCGTTAAAGAACAAAGGTAACAATGCCCTCATCATGCTTTTCTTGAGTTACATGTATTTTTTAGATGCCTGGATCTTTCCACCAACACACCCAAAGCAAACGTTAATTACTGTCGCATTCATGCAATGGGATGTCGAAGGCATTCATGCATATGCAGATAAGCACCAGTTTCCTAGTTCCAAGCTGCATTTTAAATTTAATCTACAATCCATATTCCAATCTGAAGATTGGTTGCTGAAGTCAATGTTCACTATATGCCTCAACACTCTTTCCATGACCATGACTGTTCTTGGCAAATTTTTCCAGAAGTGGTTTGCCATTGCCTTCTTCTGGGCAGTGTCTTTACAAGGCAGGTGACCACGGGCATTATCAATACTCTTCAGAGATTGTCTGCCTGACATCAGTGGTCGCATAACCAGGTCTTGTGACATGCACCAGCTGCTCAAACGACCACCCACCATCTTGTCCCATGGTTTCATGTGACCCTGATCCAGAGGTGGAGGGGGTGGGGGGTCAGTGGCTAAGCAGGTGATACACCTTGCTCAAGGGTGACCAGCAGGTTAGTGGAGGGAAGGAGCACCTTACATCTCCTTTGGTAAAGACATACCTCCATCCCACCATCCATATTCCTTCCAAGTAACTGGAAAAAAGGGATTTCATTTTATCACGAGTCTAACAGGGAGACTGGGGCATCATTGTAGGAAAGGTAACCTTCATCTCCACACTGACTTGTATCTTGCTCAGAAGCATGCCAGTTGCTCACCTAATAAGCATCTTTCAAAGAATACAGATTTCTTGTCACAATCTCAGTCATCATTTCTGAGAGTTTTGTAGCAACAGTGAGCAGGCAATTTTGTGGCCAGCAGAAAACTTGGCAGGTTGGAGTCCTGACTACCAGGTCTCCCACACCAGTGGATACCTTGTCATCAGGTGCAACCATTCTGTCTGCTCCTTATGCAGGAGGTTGTGATAGTGACCCAACTAACTCAGGAGCAAGTTAAAAACCAGGAGCAAGTTAAAAACCAGAAACAAGAGGTGGGCCAACCGGTGCCATTGCATCCTCATGCCATTCGATTCTCTTAACATATGAAATCCCTTGATCACACAAAACAGGCCTTCACAGGTCTCCTGAAGATAGAAGTCCAAAGCCTCACTATCCTAGGGTGAAGAAGCTTCTTATCTGTCCAAATGGTCAACCCTTTACCTGGTTCTCGACACCTCAGCTGGGGGAAACACTCTTCTTGCATCAACATTGTCAAACCTCAAGAATTTTATGCCATTGCAATGGGATTACCTCTCCTTCTTCTAATCTCTAGACACTACAAGCTCAATCTCCCCACAAAATTGAGGGCCCAACGCAGACTGGAGGAACAATACCACATAACCATATAATAATATAAAAATTACAGCACAGAAACAGGCCATCTCAGCCCTTCTAGTCCTTGCTGAACGCTTACTTTCACCTAGTCCCACCTACCTACACTCAGCCCATAACCTTCCATTCCTCTCCTGTCCATATACCTATCCCATTTTTTTATAAATGACAAAATCGAACCTGCCTCTACCACTTCTACCAGAAGCTCATTCCACACAGCTACCACTCTCTGAGTAACGAAGTTCCCCCTCGGGTTACCCCTAAACTTTTGCCCCCCTAACTCTCAACTCATGTCCTCTTGTTTGAATCTCCGCTACTCTCAATGGAAAAAGCCTATCCACGTCAACTCTATCTATCCCCTTCATAATTTTAAATACCTCTATCAAGTCCCCCCTCAACCTTCTACGCTCCAAAGAATAAAGACCTAACTTGTTCAACCTTTCTCTGTAACTTAGGTACTGAAACCCAGGTAACATTCCAGTGAATCTCCTCTGTACTCTCTCTATTTTGTTGACATCTTTGTTGACATACCTCACATTCTCCTTGGGAAGTCTACAACCCAATGGATTGAATACTGAGGCTTCAAATTGTATGTAGCCCTCTCCTCTCTGGGTTATTTTTCTCCCTGTTGCTCCCTCCCATTTACCCTCTTTCTTTTCAACATTCCTCCAGTCCTCCATTTTTGTTCCCTTTCCCTCATAAACCAACCCCCAGCACCCCTTCAACCATCTTTCATTGCCATCCACCTCTGCAGCTGGCACAAACTGCCTTCCACTCCTCTTCAGTCTCCTTTTCTCTCACTCTCCCTCTCCTTTCTCTGCTGGCCATCACATCTCTCCACTCAGTGCTGATGTTTTGATGTGAAGTCATCACCCATCATAAAGCCCCGGGTCTATCATATACATGTAATTGCAAAGAAAGCGCAACTACACCTCTACTTCCTCAGGAGTCTGTGGAGATTCGGCATGTCATCAAAAACCTTCACAAATTTCTATAGATTTGTGGTGGACAGTGTGCTGACTGGTTTCATTATGGTCTGGTGTGGGAACACCAATGCCATTCAGCAGAAAATCTTACAAAAGGTAGTGGATTTAGCCCAGTACATCACCAACAAAGCCCTCCCAACCATTGACCACATCTACATGAAACATTGCTGTAGAGAAACAGCATCCATTATCAAAGATCCCCCCACCCAGGACACGCTCTTTTCTCACTGCTGCCGTCAGGTAGAAGGTACAAGTGCCTCAGGACTCACACCACCAGGTTCAGGAACAGTTATTATCCCTCAACCATCAGGCTCTTGAAAAGAAAGGGGATAACTACACTCACTTAAGGACTCTTTTATCTTGCTGTTTCATGCTTGTTATTTATTGCTATTTATTTATTGTCTGCATTTGCACAGTTTGTTGTCCATTGATCCTGTTTAAAGTTATTGTTCTATAGATTTGCTAAGTGTGCCCGCAGAGAAAGAATCTCAGGGTTGTATGTACTTTGATAATAATTTTTACTTTGAACTTTAAATTTTGAAATATTCACAATTTCTTTCCCATCACAGATACTGATCTACCAGCAAAGTTCTTCCAGATTCTTATCTGTTGCTCCATATACTAGCATCTGCCATCTCTTAGGTCTTCACAGGCCCAATATCTATTCATACAACAAGCTTGCCTTGTTAAGAATCAGTGAACCTCTGACTATTTCAAAACAAAACTATTTTTCTTCCTTTTTATGGTGACAACCTAATATTTTTCCACATCAAGTTTCACCTGCCACATCATTGCCCATTCAAACATCCTGCAAGTATCCCTTGAAGCCCCTCTGCATTCTTCTCACAGGCAATAATGCAGGATAACAGCTTAAGTGATATACTAGATCACCAGCTAGGATTATCAACTCAAATCAGAAACTGAGCTTTCACCCACAACCTCTGAATGGTAATTGTGAGTCAGGCAGGTGTGTACTACACTGACCATAGTGGAAGACTGCAAGATACTGATCAACAATAAAGCAGGTAAGACATTTTTACCCCAAGCATTGCAACAGCAAACCTTAGATCCAGTTACAGGTTGCACTGGAGGCCACAATGAAAGGAAAGCAGGCAGCAGAGATCCTGTGCTTAGAAATATGAGGAGGCCTTTTGTCCAACAAGTCAACACTGGCTCCTAGAACAATACCAAAGTTCAAAGTACATTTATTATCAAAGTATGGACACTATATACAACCTTGAGATTCTTCTGCTTCCAGGCAGCCACAAAACAAAGAAACCCAATAGAACCCATCAAAAAGACCATCAAACACCCAAAGTGCAAACAATAAGCAGTAAGCAAATACCATTCAGAATTTTAGTTCACGGAAGTGAGTTCACAGCCTGGAAACCAGTCACAGCTGGTCCAGGAGCCCATTAGTTGCAGGCCACAGCCTCGGTTCAGTGCAGAGACAAGTAAACCTTGTCAGGCAGCAAACTGAACATTGGCCCATCTCTCGCCTCCAGTTGCAACACCCTGACTTTTTCAATCTGGCCCGGTGTTTAAAATCAGCCAAAACTTGGCTTATTCTTCGCTCTCAGACATGGGCCCTGCCACTTCAATATGCGCTTGGGCCTGGGCCCTGTTGCCTTGATTTGGCCTGAACCCAACTCAAAGTCTCCTGACTGCACAGTAAAGGGACAAAACATTCATGCAGGGTGAAAGACTTGAAACAAAAAGGTGAAGATATCAATGGGAAGCATCATTTACCCACAGAGAAAATCAATTCAGAAGGGACTGAATGTACTGAACGAACCTGAGACTTTTCGATAACAATCCGTTCTGAAAACAAGAGGAAGGCAGGCTGCCCTAGGATTAGCAATGAGTGATGACAAAACAGTTAATAATTTAAGAGCAAGACAATATTTTTCCTACGGCACTCGTGATATGATCAAACTCAAAGCTGGGTTTGAAATGGAAGAAATGAGCAATGAGCAATTTTCCAGACTTTGCATCTGCTGACTTTGTTGGGCTAAGGCAGAGTTTGATAGTAGGAAACTGAGCAAAACTGTTGGGAGATAAAACTATATCTGGATGCAGGTGTTAGGAACAAATTTAACTGAAGACAGGACCAATATAGACCCGCAAAAGGAGGAGATCAACGTGCCAGAAGCAACACTAGCTTGACAAGAGAGGTGAAAGGTAAAATAAAGTTAGAAAAAGGAGGGGAGGCTTGGGACTCGGAGGCGACACGAGAAATGACAGAGGATACCGTGGGTGAAGTGGGGAACAACAGGGAATGACAGAAGACAGAATGACAGCGGACATCAGGACTGACGCGAGGAATGACAGCGGACACTGGAAACAAGAGGGCAAGATTTAAACACAGAGTTGATCATGCAAAGAAAGCTGAGAGGCATACCAAGATAAACACAAACAAGGTAGGGAGAGTTTAGGATAACATGGGCTTGTTAAAAATTGGAGCACCAGGAAAAGGTAGGATATAAGTCCTTCTTCCGATACCTGCTCTCAGCAACCCTAATGTAATTTTCCTGTCCAAACACCTCCCACCTCCAAAGGCAAGGCAATCTTATCAGGATCCTTTGCCCTGTAATACTGCCCAACCCCCCATACTGAAAGCCCCCTCTCCATCAATGAATTCCCACTCATCAGGGAGAAATGATTTGTTAAAGACACTGCTTCTTCATATGAAATACAACTAGAGACTAATTAAACTAATTGTTAATCTCATCATGCACTGAGACGGACAGTCAATCCCAATGAGGTATCAATATATAGAAACTCTGGTTCAGTATTGATCAGGTAATTAGGTTTACACACACGTTCACATAGTGCTTATTTCAGGATAAGCTCTTGACCAGGTGGCGACTGTGAGGCACATGAAGATGATTACAATTTATGGAACCAGTTAATTAAGGTAAAACCTTGCCTCACAATGAGTTAAACTCTGAGGCTTGAGACTGGTGAGGGAAATGGGATGGGGTAGTGTTTCTGACCCTGCCGTTTCCTAAGCACTCCCAGTACAGGACGGAATGGGATACTGCTGCTGTTCTGTTGCATCAAGACATGCCAAGGCTGAGTTAGCATGGGATAGATGACAAGTAACACTCGCTTTCTACTCTGCCAGCATGCAGCTCATTGCAATTAGTCGAGGGGCAACATTTTTCACCAAGAGGATGACATTTGACAGAGAATGAGCTGTCAAAGTGGTTGAGGCAGCTGTAATAACAACTTCTGACAGACATGTGAACATGTACATGGGTAGGAAAGGTTTATAACGAAACGGACAATTAGGACTAGCTTGGAGAGACATCATGGTCAGAATTAGGCCGAAGAGCACTTTCTACCCCTGCTGTTATAGGACTAATAAATGGTTCCCAAAAATGATAAGATGGACTCTTGACCTCATTATCTCTCTCATTATGATCTTGCAATTTATTGTTTACCTGCACTGCACTCTCTCTGCAGCCATTACACTTTATTCTGTATTGTTATTGTTCCGCCTTGTTCTACCTCACTGCACTGTGTGATGATTTGATATGGGTGGAGATACCAAAGGAGGTGTAAGGCACTCCTTCCCTCTACCAGCCTGCAGGTCACCCTTGGATAAGGTGTAGTCATGGGGGCAGGTGGTGGGTGGTCACTTGAGCAGCCGGTGCAGATCTCAAGTCCTGGTTATGCGACCCCTGACACCAGGCAGACAATCTCTGAAGAGTATTGATAATGGCTGGGGTCACCCGTCTTGTAAAGACACTGCCCAGGAGTCAATGGCAAATCACTTCTGTAGGAAAAATTTGCCAAGAACAATCATGGTCATGGGTAGACCATGATCACCCTCGTCATATGACAGCACATATGATGATGATGATGATACAGAGTCTGCTGGGGAAGTAGACAATGGAGTGAGGAGAGGGTGAAGCTCCCTCTACACAGACCTAGCAAACCTGCCAGCTCACCTGAGCTCAGATTACTGGGCAACATTAAGTACATCCATTTCTCACCCCAGTCAAGCTGATACAGCTCCTGATGAAACAAAACCGGAAACAACTGGAGGTCTCAGAAGCACAGAGTAATGGACTCTGCCCAATATATCACTTTCTCATTTCTCTCCACCATCAGTTGTATCTACGGAAGTGTTGCTTCAAGGTGGCAGCACCCATCATCAAAGATCCCCACCATCTTGCCTGTCCCATTTTCTCACAGCTGCCATTAGACAGGAGGTACAGAGGTTTGAAGTCCCACATCACCAGGTACATGAACAGCTGGTTGTTAAACCAACTGGCACAACTCTACTCACCACAGATCAGCAACATCATGACCACTTTGCACTAAAATGGACTTTTAAAAATTCTAATGGTGCTCTTTCTTGTAAACATCGAGTATGAGTCTGTGATGTAGATTCATTTTGAACTACAATGATCCCATGCATTTGAAGAGTTGATGATCAGGCTTAGGGGCAGGGATTTAGGAAAGGTGGGGTGGAAGGGGGTCTGAAGGTTTAGGTGGGTCAGTCGAGATCAAGGACTGATGGCTGGGGAAATGGGTTGCCCACAAACCTGTACAAGGTTTGCAGGGTGAAAGTGGTGGAAGCCCTTGGGGGTTGGAGGAGATTAGAGACATGGTACTACTGAATGGGGTAAACAGGAAGTTATACAACCACCTGTACACATGACTAAAGGGTTTGTTACTGTGTGTGATATTTGTCAGCAGGTTAAAGGGAGAGCACTCCTCGACAAGCTGACTGCCCATATTAAAAGCGGAATGGTCCCTCTCAGGTATGGCAGATTAATTACACTGGACCCCGACACAGCAGCGATGATTTAAATACTTGCTCACCGTGGTTGACACCTATTCAGGCATTTTAATTGCAATTCCTTGTATGAAAACTGATCATGACCATACACTGAAGGGATTGCAGAAGTTAATCTGTTGTTATGGGGACCCACAAGCAATCCAGCCAGACAGTGGGTCTCATTTCTCAGGACTGAGCTGCCAGCAAAGGCATTCATATCAGATACTCTGTTAACCCCAGGCACCAGGGCCGAGAGAATGAATGCACTTTTGAAAAGACAGATTCATTTATTGAATCTGTCTTTTATTCATTTATTCAGGCAGTGAAGAAAGCTAATGGCATGCTGGCTTTTATAACAAGAGGAGTTGAGTATAGGAGTAAAGAGGTCCTTCTGCAGCTGTACGGGGCCCTGGTGAGACCCCACCTGGAGTATTGTGTGCAGTTTTGGTCTCCAAATTTGAGGAAGGACATTCTTGCTATTGAGGGAGTGCAGCGTAGGTTCGCAAAGTTAATTCCCGGAATGGCGGGACTGTCATACGTTGAAAGGTTGGAGCGACTGGGCTTGTATACACTGGAATTTAGAAGGATGAGAGGGGATCTGATTGAGACATATAAGATTATTAAGGGATTGGACACACTGGAGGCAGGAAGCATGTTCCCGCTGATGGGTGAGTCCAGAACAGTTTAAGAATAAGGGGTAGGCCATTTAGAACAGAGATGTGGGAAAACTTTTTCACCCAGAGAGTGGTGGATATGTGGAATGCTCTGCCTCAGAAGGCAGTGGAGGCCAAGTCTCTGGATGCATTCAAGACAGAGTTAGATAGAGCTCTTATAGATAGTGGGGTCAAGGGATATGGGGAGAGGGCAGGAACGGGGTACTGATTGTGTATGATCAGCCATGATCACAGTGAATGGCGGTGCTGGCTAGAAGGGCCGAATGGCCTACTCCTGCACCTACTGTCTATTGCCTATTGTCTATTGACACCAAGTCACACCTGACTGTACAATCCTAAACCTTGTACAATCTGAGCAGACTGTCACCCCCGATGATCAAGTCTACCCCAGGACCCAGAGGAGGAAAGAGGTGCTGAAGAAAGGGCTCCCATAGTGGGAGGGAGAGTATGGGTGCACATGCAAAATTCTCCAGTCAGCAACGGGGAGTTCACAACAAACGGAAATGGTAACACTTACTGGGTAATATTTGTAGGGAAAGAACCGGCTGTTGTGTTTAAACAGGGAGAAGTTGACCATATGAGAATGATTTAAAACCTTTGTAAGGCTGATAACAACAGATGATTTATTTTCTCCCAGTTGAAATGAGAGCCCTGGAATTAATCTTGTCAATGACACGGACCTTCCCAAGTAGAGGTCACAGTTAGGATATGTGGGGAAAAACATACAAAGATCTACCACTAAAGAAGACATGCACTGATATAACAACAGACACTTCTATTATTTGAAATATAAAGTATGGGGCTGGGGAATAAATAGTGGACAAGAACTATTCATAACCTTAGTTGTGCTTATAGTGCAGTTTACTTTAGCTTATTGCCTATATGAAATTCGTATTATCATCCCACTGCTTAAGTAACCATATTATAATACTATTAGTTAACTTGTATTTAGAGTGATTTACTGTAATTTTTGTAAATGTACCAATGAGGAATCAAGAATGTAAGGAAAGAGTTAAGTGTGATTCCTCTTTGGCATACGCTGAGATAAGATGGAAGTTTGTAAGACAAAATGGTGTTCACTTGGATCCAGTGGGAGTGTTACGAGAAAGTACAAGAGATTAAATCCACAGCAATGTTTTGAGAAATTTAAGGGAGTCTGCAGCCATAATAGTGGATAATAGTGAAAAGCATGTTTGTTTGGGGAAGCTGAGGTCATTGTACAAGGTACAGGAATTCAAAGAAAAGCACTAGTGTAAAGGGTTTTGAAGGGCATAAAAAGGGGGCAATTCCTTTGTGCAAGAAGAGGGGGAGAGGGGGAAGAGAGGGGGAGAATCCGCTCTTAGGATTAACTTTAGTGCTGGAGCTGGAGAAGATAGGGAAGAGTACGCCAAGAGAGAGAGAAAAGGCTGATGAAAGTTTGTCGGCATTCTGCAGATCAGCTCATTTAGTGGAAGATAAGTATTAGTTTGCTTTCTGTACTGCTACTTCATTAACCATTTGTTTTCCTTTCTGCATTGCATGCTTTATATAACTCCAATAAAGTGATTTCTTGTGGTTTGACATGTATGGTGTGTCCTTCATGAACACATGCAAATTCCTATTGGTGAATCAGGGAAGAACGTGCAACAAATGTTAAAATATTTTTCATTCCACTATCAGAGTGTGCACCAATTGGAGAGAGGGTCAGGTGTTGGGATAGGTGGGTGGAGATCAGTTGGAGGGAGTCACTGTGTGCAACAGTGGACCAACAGTCCAACGATATAAATGGCCCCTGGTGAGTCCCGGTACAGAGTGGCACAAGGAAGACCAGTTGATCTTGGAATGCTCAATGATGGTCAGTCCAGGACAAACCAGTCTAAATTCCCACCAATACTTCAGATAGGTGAGGCTGAGGAAATTTGTGTGCATCTGATGGAGAGATTGTAACAGACACCAATTTTGACTGACAGAGGACCACAGCGCTAGAATGGCTCATCTTTACACTTCACTGCCATGCAGGAATACCCTCAGTTCTGTGGCACTGAAATAAACAACACACACAACCTTACTGCCAAGCACACTCCAGGAACTGAAATAGCATTTACACACACTCAAAAAAGTGCCAGAGGAGCTCAACAGGTCAGGCAGCATCTAAGGAAATGAATAAATATGCTCCCTTGCTGCAGAGCTAGCTTTAGGTGGAGGAGTGATGTCAGTTCAGAGATTATTGATCCTGCCAGCTTGATCCCGAGCTCTGCCAAACCAGGAGCGCTGGTGGAGGGGATAAACCAGATCTTCCCTTTGTAAATTGCGTTTTAATCCCCTGTGTTATTTGCTTGTTGCAGCTTGCTCTCAAGAGAAGTGGAGAGATGCTGGCCCCTGCATTCCAGCCTCTGGTCAGTGCCTGTCCCAGGCTCTCTGGGTGGTGTGATAGATATCATGTGAGTGCCCCAAATTCTTCTCGCTGCCCACTACCACACACCTTTTCTCAGTAACACAGCCGGCACCACACCCAGCTCATTACCCCACTCAGTGCTTCCTCGGGAGAGTAACTCCATAGGCACTGTCCCAGGTAAGTGTAGCTGGAACACACTGACCCTGCAGCTTCAGGTGGTCCCAGAGCATCCCACAGCCCACAAGGGTCCTGAGCACTGACAGAGTCACTCTGCAGCAAAACCCCACACACTCCAGGGAGAAATTCACTGGATAATCTAGCTTCCACTATATTCTTATGGAGTAAATATTTACCCATGAGAAGTCCCTACCTTTGAAACCATGCAAAGGAGAATGTTCCAGCACCTGGGAGCATATTCGGGTCTTGCTCTCTAATGTCTGCAGAGCAGCACACCAACAGACCCCTGACCCAAGAGCCTAATAGGCCTTCTCTGTAGCCTTGTTTATCCTGTACTGTGTGATCAGGCAGAGCCATATAAAGCCTCAGATGCCCAGTGATGTCTGCATAACTTACAGAAACTGCAAACTTTACTGGTGCAACTTGCGCACTAGTGTGCGTGACTACCAGGTTACACACCATTGAGATCTCCCAACCATTAATAACATCTACACAGAGTGCTGTCACCAGAAAGCAGCGTCCATCATCAAGATCCCCCCACCATCCAGGGCATGGTCTCTTCACCACTGGGCAAGAGGTACAGGACCAGGTTCAGGAACAGTCTTTACCCTCCAACCATCAGGCTCCTGAACTGGTGTGGGTAACTTCACTCACCTTAACTCTGAACAGATTACACAACCTGTAGACTCTTTACAACTCACGTTCTCAGTATTTTTTTTTGAAATGCAGTTTGTCTTCTTTTGCACATTGGCTGTTTGTCACTCTTTGTTTATATATATATTATTTTGTAAATACTATTGTATTTCTTACCCTTTTTCTATAAATGCCTGCAAGAAAATTAATCTCAATGTAGTATAAGGTACCATATACTCAGTTTGTTAATAAATTTACTTTGAACTTTGGGTTAACGAGGACCTTAAAGAATGCCTCTTTCTGTCACATTCCACCTGAGAACTGCTAAACTATGAGCCTTCACTGGAGCTAACCTATGAGATAAACTATCTCCCATCATCGTGCCCTGCTTCACCCTCACCCCATGTGTGCTGCAGTAGCCTGTTTTATCTCATTGTACCCGGGAATTATTCTTTGTGAAGACCTCCTGTCTCAGGATGCCACATCCAGTCTGTGGCTCTGACTCTGGGCACATCTGACCTGCGGGTGGTTATTAATTGCACGTCAAACCAATGAATCAGCTGTGGTGGCAGAGGATACAAAAGCAGCTTTTGATAAGCTTTCTCCTTGCTGCAATCATTTTAAAAGTGACATTTGAGGATCTCTAGTGGAGGTGTGAGGGAATCAGAGAGCCAAAGGGGGAGGCTGTGGAACTGGGATGTGTACGCAGAGGGAAACAGTCGCAAAAAATGGCAGAGAAATCCAGCAGATGACATGAGGGATGGGGAGAGGTGGAGAGGGATGGGGAGAGTGCAGTGGAGATGGACACAGAGAGAGGATGGAGGGAGAGACTTGGGGGGCGGGAAAGAGACAGGGAGGAAATGAGGGATGGGTGGGTGGCAGGGAATGAAATGGAAAGCCATAGAGAGCAAGACTGGGGGGCCAGACAGTGAATAGTTAGAGTACAGAAGAGAGTCAGAGACATGTAGAGAGAGAAAGCAGAGAAATAATGAGACAGATGCACACACAGACTAATCTACTTCCAATCATTCCCAGCTGTGTGAATACAGATCTCAGGTTCCTTGTAGCACCGTGACAGGGCACAGACTGCCTGAAACACACTGACCACAGGCACCGCAGCAGCTAAAACCCAGGCCCCTTCTCTTGATGTCCATGCTCAGAGCAAGAGGCACTGGGGACTCAGCAGGAGCAGGAATGCTGGCTGACTTTCCCTTCCCTCATGTCCTTGCACGTTCAGCAAACAAAACACAGTCACCACAACTGGTAAGCGGCAAAGATGATTGGTCAGAACGCCATGAACACAGGCTACAGTACCAGACAATAAACACAAATTAACTGCCTCAGGAGGCTATTTGACTGCGTACTACATCAACTTCTAGTGACCCTGTTGGGGAAAGTGTCAAGTTAGGATTGATTATGCAGGACCGAGACTCACAGCAAAGCAAGGCAGTGTAGCAGGGATGAAGGGACTGACTCTTCAGGAAAGACTAAGAGGGAAACAAATCAGCACTACTATCGAGAAGGTAGGTTTTGGTGAGTTTGCCTCACACAACTCTGACAAACTCAGTGTTTGCAGAGAAAGGCAAGGTTGCTAAATGCAGCAGCTGCTCTGGCAGCAAGCAATTCCGAGCAATGTTCACATCCTCAGTGCATACAGGAACTGTGCTCGGGAGTACTGCTCCTGCCAGTCTGACCCCATAAGCAGCTCGATACCCACTGCACCCCGGCACCAGCACACAACGACACCCCCAGCACAGTACTCACAGGTTTCAACTTCTGCTTCAGACTCATGTTGGGTGCAGGGGCTTCCAGTCAACAGCAGGCGAGGAAGTGCCCAGCTCGGAAAGCAACCTTGCACATCAGCGCCCGGCAGTCAGTGAGCTGGTGCCATGACGACAGCTCACTCATTGTTTTTTCTATTGATAGTCCTGATGATTCTGACACACAATCTTGGATCAGCTGCTAAAGTGTCAGTTCTTAAACTCCGCACAACCCCTCAGCAGAGATGTACATCAGCACACTAAAATGACTGCTGCTGTCCGTGTGCTGCTCCTGATGGCAACTCTTACATGCAAAATGCTGCACGAGCAACATGGTTATAATGCGCTGTGTGACACAGAGTGTGAGGTACGTACACACGCACACACATACACACACACGCACACACACACACACATTCTTTAAGCCCAGACCAACATCCTATTATCAAGTCATACAGCATGAAAACAGGCCCTTCAGCCCATCAAATCCATGCTAACCACCAAGCACCCATTTACACCAATCCCACAGTAATCTCCTTGCCTTCTCGCATCAACCCTCAGGCACTGTCTGTGTGCAGTTTGCATGCTCCCCTGGTGACCAAGTGGACTTCCTCCAGGTGCTTCTATTTCCTCCCACACCGTAAAGGGTTGATGGGAGAAGGCAAGGGGACCCCTACACTCTCCCCTGTATAAAGAACATACATAAACCCATTGTATGCTACAGAATCCCTGTACAGTTAAAACATCTCACAATCTCTGCACCCCTGTACTCTATACACAGTCACACATCCCCAGTACTTTTCAAGTCCCCTACACTTTCTCCATTCTACACAGACTTTGTTCGATACGTTATCTGGTCTACACATATTCTGCACCGCATACAGAACTACATTCTATAGACATACCACAAGCCCACTCCTCTGTACAAATGTCCATCACTCCACACACATTGTGTACTATATAAAAACACCCTCCACTGTACACATTGTGCACTGTATCACACCAGAGACTCCACACCAATCACACATTTCAGGCTCTACACATATTATACAGATACCCTGTTCAATCCCTATAGACACATCTTGTATTCTTCATACACCTTACACTTTTGCACACTCTCTGCTCTCATTACAAGCCGGGAAGTTATGGGGAAAGAACTCTGAGGAACAGGATTAATGATCAAGGATAGCCAGCACTGATTTGTGGATGGAAGAGTCTGTATAATTTCAGTCTTTCAAAGAAGTAACGAAATACACTGATGAAAGAGCATGGTGAATGAAGTCTACATTCATTCAGCAAGATCTTTGACAAGGTCTGACATTTGAGGCTGGTCAAAAACATTTGCGCCTATGGGATTAAGGCAAGTTGACAAAGTGGATCCAAAATTGGCTTGATTATGGCAGAGAAAGAGTGATGGCAGGCTTGTCTTTGGATTGGAAGCCTGTGACTAGTGGTTCACCCTTACTGTTTGCTATACGCATTAATGATTTAGCTATTAATATGACAAGTATGATTGGTAAGTTTGCAGATGATACAAAAACTGGCAGTGCCGTTGATAGTAAGGAGGATAATCTTAGGTTACAGAAGATAGTTGATCAGCTGTAAATTGGGCAGAACAAAGGCAGATGGAATTTAATCCTGATAAATAGGAGATGATACATTTTGAGAGGTCTAATAAGGCAGGCATATACCACAAATGGTAGGGCCTTAAGGAGTACTGAGGAACAGAGGAACCTTGGTGCATGTCAAAAGATCCCCAAAGCACAGGTAAATAGACTGGTAATGACAGCATATGGGATACTGGCCCTCATTAGTATAACATTTAAATATCTAGATGAGCACTTGAATCACCAAGGCATAGAAGATGAACGATCAAGTGCTGGTGAATGGGATGAGTGTACTTGATGGTCAGTATGGTGGCCCAAAAGGCCTGTGTCTCGATACTACACTTTATACAACCCTCTACAGTACATTAATCTTATACTGTGCACATTCTACTGCACACACACTCTGCATGCATTTTACTTCATACAAAAACTCTACTTCCTAAACAATTCTAAACTTTCCACGC
Organism: Hypanus sabinus; assembly: GCF_030144855.1. Taxonomy (NCBI): domain Eukaryota; kingdom Metazoa; phylum Chordata; class Chondrichthyes; order Myliobatiformes; family Dasyatidae; genus Hypanus; species Hypanus sabinus. The sequence continues at coordinate 11,935,811 of NC_082738.1, read as the reverse complement.
TCTCCTCTGCACAGCTATCCTATGCTCCAGAGGCATATACTCAGTGCTGTATATATTCTATGCTGTTATATACACTTTATGTGATATACGTGTCACACCCTAATTCACTATAGGATCTAATTCACTGATAGGGTCTCAACACATATCCTATACTACGGGCAAACTCTACACAAACCCAGTGCAGTACATTTCATCCTACAAGCTGCATATACCATGGACAGAACCTGAACTCTACACAGACCAAATACACACTTTACATACATTCTGTACTGTATAAACTGTTGACTCTTTGCACACATACTACGTTTATACAACACAGAAATAGGCCCTTTGGCCCAACTCACCCATCCAACCAATATCCCTACTTATGCCCAAATGGGGTCTGACCAGTGCCTTATAAAGTACCAGCATTATATCCTTGCTTTTATATTCTAATCCTCTCGAAATTAACACGAACATTGCATTTGCCTTCCTCATTATCAACTCAACCCTCAGGTTAACCATCAGGGAATCCTGCACTAGGACTCCTAAATCCCTTTGCACCTCCAATTTCTGAACTTACACCCATTCAGTAAACAGTCTATGCTTTTATTCCTTCTACCAAAGTGCATTACTGTACACTTCCCTACACTATATTCCATCTGCCACTTCTTTGCCTATTCTCCTAATCTGTCCAAGTGCCTCCGCAGCCTCCCTGCCCCTCCACCTATCACCGCATCACCTGCAAACTTGGACACTAAGTTCCTATGTTCAAAGTTCAAAGTAAATTCATTATCAAAGATTCATACCCAGAGATTCATTTTCTTGCGGGCATACTCAATAGTAGAATAATAACCATAACAGAATCAATGGAAGACCACACCAACTTGGGCATTCAAACAGTGTGCAAAGACAACAGACTGTGCAAATATAAAAAGAAAGAAATAATAGTAATAAATAAATAAGCAATAAATACTGAGAAGATGAGATGAGTGCTTGAAAGGGTCTCCATAAGTTGTGGTAACATTTCAGTGATTGGGCAAGTGAAGTTGAGTGAAATTATCAAACCATCATTTCTGTCATCCAGATTATTAATATGTAACAACAAAAGTAGAGGACCCAATATTGAACCCAGTGGAACACCACTAGTCACTGACAGGCAACCAGAAAAGTTCCCACTCTTTGTCTTCTGCCAGTTAGCCAATCCTCTATTCATGCTGTTATCTTTCCTGTAATACTATGGGCTCATACCTTGTTTAGCAGCATCATCTGCAGTACCTTGTCAAAGGTCTTCTGAACATGTCTAAAAGTCTTTTAAATGTTGTTACAGAACCTGTTTCGACCATCTCCTCACACTTTGCTCCATAAATCCTCCACCCTCTGTATCTGCTATCAGAAATCTTTAAACCTTTCTCCTTAGCTTTTAGACTCCCTACCCTGGGAAAATGACAGTGACTATCCATGGCCCTCATGAAATTAGTCCTCAGCCTCTTCCACCAAGGAAAACAGACCTACCCTTTCCAATCTCTCCTTATAACTCAAGGCCTCCGGTCCAGGCAACACTGTTGAGCTATCTTTTCTGCATCCTCTAAGCTTAATCACATCCTTCCCATGGCATGGTGACCAGAACTGCACGCAATAATCCAAGTGCAGTCTCACCAACAATTTGTACAACTGTAACTTGACATCCCAACTCCTGTACCTATTGCCTCAACTGATGTAGGAAAGCATGCTATACACCTTCTTCATCAGTCTGTCTACCTGTGTCACCACCTCCAAGAAGCTACGTACATGTACCCTAAGGTTTCTCTGTTCACTTACACTTTCCAGGGCCCTAGCATTCACTGCGTATGACCATTTTGGGTTTAGCTTCCCAAAATGCATCACTTCACACTTGTCCGAGTTAAGTTCCAAGAGCCATTCCCTTGCCCACTTTCCCAATTGATCTAGATTCTGTTGTAACTTTAGACAACTTCCTTCACTGTCCACCACACCACCATATCTGGGACCACCTGTAAACTTAGTAATGACGTCACCTACATTTACATCCAAATCATTAATATACATGGCAAAAAGTAAAGGACCCAGCACCAATCCCCATGATACATCTCTGGTTACAGCTTTCCAATCTGAAAATCTGCCCTCTACTACCACCCACTGACTCCTTCTTTAAGCAAATTTGTATCCAGTTGGCTGGCTCATGAAGGCACCGGAGGACTACAACCAGAGATCATGGGTTGAGGGTGAAAGGTCAGAAGTTTAAGGGAAACACGAGGGGATTCATCTTCACTCAGAGGGACGTGAGAGTGTAGAATGAGCTGCCAGCAGAAGTGGTGCATGTGAGCTTCATTTAGGATGGAGATGAGGAGGAATTGCTTTTCCCAGAGAGTGGTGAATCTGTGGAATTCTCTGCCCAATGAAGGCTACCTCAGTAAATATATTTAAGACAAGGTTGGATAGATTTTTGCATAGTAGGGGAATTAAGGTTTGTGGGGAAAAGGCAGATAGGTGTAGATGAGTCCATGGCCAGATCAGCCATGATCTTATTGAATGGTGGAGCAGGCTCGATGGGCCAGATGTCCGACTCCTGCTCCTATTTCTTATGTCCTGATGTTAAAGTTTGGATAGGTATTTGGACAGTAGGGATATTGAGGGCTCTGGTCCCGGTGTAGGTCGATGGGAGTAGGTGCTTTAAATGGTTTTAGCATGGAGTAGATGGGCTGAAGGGCCTGTTTCTGAGCTGTACTTCTCTATGACTCACACTGAATCCTCTGTGATCTAAATTTCTGGACTACCAGGCAGGACCTTTTTAAATGCCTCGCTGAAGTCCTTGTAGATATCTTCATCCCTGCCCTTGTCAATCCTCTTTGTCACTTGTTCAAAAAGCTTAAATCAAATTTGTGGCAAATGACTTTCCACACACATCAGCATGCCTGCTGATATTTCCTAATCAGCTCTTGCCTTTCCAAATGCAAATGAATCACAAGGAACATTCCCATCCCTGACTTTAGATAGACCAGCCAATAGCTCCCTATTTTGTCTTTGTCACCATTAGCCACCCTCTGATGTTCTGGTAGCTCAACTGTGGCTAATGAGCATCTAGACAGATCTGACAGTTTACACATGATGTACCAGAATTAACACACTTTGCATTGTACAAGCTACCTTTGCAATATACTCAGTATTATGGATACACCCCACTCTACACAAATTCAGTATTGGACTAACTACATGACACACACTACTTTTCAGACATGATCTCTGTCCACACATACTAATACCATGCAGCCTGAAATGCAATTACATCCTGTGATGCACAATCCACGCCCCTGTACAGACAGCAAAGCCTGTAGTGTAACACAATATAGTGGACTCACCTCTGTTGTGTGTGCTCTGACTGCCCCCTCCCAAACGCTATGAATACAGCACACATCCCCTGTGTTCACCGTTGCAGTTTAAAGGAGCTTACTCTACAGAAAGAGTTGCTGTTTATTAAATTGCCACAGTGAATACATTTTGAATTTACTTTGTCAATCACACAGGGCTCTGGGATGTCCTGAGGTCATTAAAGGTAAACACAAATTTATTCTGCTGGCACAGCACCAGGTACTTGTGGCAGAACGTGAGGAAGCAGGACCCTGCACCCCAGTTCCTGATATGTCCCACTGTATTATTCCTCTGTAGACAAACGTCCTGGCCAGGGGGGGGAACAGGAAGTTATTCCATTGGTTCTCTGCTTCCATCTCTGGATAAGGAATGACTGGCATATCTACTCTTGCTCCCACAACTTGACCAAAAGCAATGTTGGCTGCAGGAACATGTGTTGATGAGGGATCGATACAGCATGGTCTCCTGGTATGCACTTCCAGCAGTAGAATGAGTGTGATCTTCCCAGAGATGGAGAGAACGAGCACTCACCTCCTCCCTATGTGCTGGCCCTCCCTCACACAGAGACTGCTTTCACCTGAAAGATGCTGGTGCTGGGAAAGAGACTACAGTCCCAACATGGAGTTGGGGGGAGGTGGGGAAGTGGACACAGCCCGGTCCATAACAGGCAAAACCCTCCCAACCATTGAGCACATCTACATGAAACACTGTCATAGAAAAGCAACATCCATCATCAGAGATCCCCACCACCCAGGACATGCTCTCTTCTTGCTGCTGCCATCAGGTAGAAGGTACATGAGCCTTGGGACTTGCACCACCAGGTTCAGGAACAGTTACTACCCCTCAACCACCAGGCTCTTGAACCAAAGGGGATAAATGCCCTATCATTCAGATGTTCCCACAACCAATTACCTCACTTTAAGGACTTTTGTTTTTGCATAGTAGGGGAATTAAGGCTTATGGGGAAAAGACAGATAGGTAGAGATGAGTCCATGGCCAGATCAGCCATGATCTTATTGAATGGCGGGGCAGGCTTGACGTTCCAGATGACCGACTCCTGCTCCTATTTCTTATGTTCTATCTCATTATCTCATGTTTTCATTATTTATATTTGCAGTTTGTTGTCTTCTGCACTCTGGTTGATCTTTCATTGATCCTGCTATAGTCACTATTCTACAGATTTGTTCAGTATGCCCACAGAAAAATGAATCAGGGTTGTATAAGGTGACATTTACTTTGAACATCAGTCCTATTGTCCCACTTATTCCTAGAAACTATTCCCACTGACAAGCTTATCAGCTGTCACCTCATTCTTCTACCGTCCAGCAACACGAGCAATAATTTACAGTCACCAATTAACCTATGTGTCTGTGTGCCTTTGTGCTGCAAGAGGAAACCAGGGCATCCAGTGAAAACCTACGTGTCCCAGGGAGAAAGTACAAACTCCACACAGATGGTGCCTGAGGTCAGGATTGGACCTGATCCTCTGGTGCCAAGAGACACCATAGTGGCTCTCCTTAATACAGTGCAGTACTATCTTCCCATGACAAAAACTGGCCTCCATGTTGTTGGCCTCAGCCAATGTCAAGCTCTGAAATCAGGATCACAATGGACTTTGGTGATGTGGAGAGACCAGTAAAACTGGGGTTATTCTCTTGACAGTGGAGGGTGAGGGGATTCAACTTCACAATCAATAGGGGTTTCCATAGATACAAGAGGGTCAGTAACCAGATTTAAGGCATTGGTCACAGACCCTGAAAGGGAAGAGGACGAGGAGATTTTCAGTGCAGAAAGTGGCCCAAATCTTGATCAAGTGGAGAGAGAAAGCAGATTCCCAACTGAAGGATGATGAGGAATATTTTTTCCTCAGAGAGAACCTAGGACTAGGTGGCAGTCTTTAATAATAAGGGGTGTCCTTTTAAAATAAAGATGAGGTGAAATAGTTTCTCTGACAGTGACTCTTTAGAATTCTTCTTCAAAGAGACAGTGGAAGCAGACACTTTTATAGGAGTGTTTTATAGGAGAGGGGGGATAGGCTCCCGGTGAACAGGGGTGGAGGAGAAGGGAATGCTACCAAGGGTAGGTGAGAAGTTACCAACGGTAAGTGAGACGGCAGGATTGAGGTTACAGTCAGATCAACCATGATCTTATTTAATGGTACAGCAGGCTTGAGGGGCTGAGTGGCCTACTGCACATGTTATATTGGAAGCAATTTTCTAAATGGAATTGGCAAGGGGAACAATGTGCAAAGAATAATGGAGTGAGATTGCCTGGATCACAACTAGGAAACTGATGGGACGAATGAGTTCTGTCTAATGAGAACCACGGAGCTGTTTGATCCTGCTATCTCCCTGGGCGGCTGTAATTGGGGGTGGGGGGCAGGCGACTGAAGCCCCCAGCACTTCCACTGGCTCCTACCCCATGTGCAGGATGTTGTGACCCTCGCTCCTGTAAAGACAGAACTGGATATTTGATGGCCTTCATTATTTTTTCTACCAGGACACCACGGTAGATTTGACAGGACAAGTGGAGAGTTAAGCCCCCCCGCTCACAGCCATACCAAAATTCACAGCAAATTCAGTTCTGAGGTTGAGGCACTGAAAGTCTGGCCATTGTGGATCAGCTGCTTGCTGATTACAATACAACACCTTGTGTCCTGTCACATTCTATCATCTTGTGAAAGGTCTGCACCACCCACGACGGGAGACAAACGCAGAGTGAACGCCGCTCTCCTGTGCTGTCAAAAATGACTGTCACATTAATATCCAAAGATTTAGTACTTGGAACAATCTAATTCAATGAATGGCTATTTTCTCCCCAGCTGATTAATAGAAGGTGCCAAGCCGCTGCCTGCTCAGGATTATTACCTCCGTCAGAGCGGTAAACAGAAAACACAGAACCAAGGTGCTTGCTCTCTTGCACCTCCTGCCCTCCGCAGGGCTTGCCTGCTGCTGGCAGGGTCCACTCCCATGTCGGTGGACCTTTGGCCAACAGAGCATCACAGAAAGCCGGTTCGGGTCAGTGCCTGGGTAATCCATTAGAAAAACACTCAACTAGATGTGCCTGATGCCCTCAGGCCAGGAATCTGGGCCTGGAGTTCAGCCAGAGTTGGAGTTGAAGAGGCAGCAGCTTCATCAAGTTGGGGTTATAAATGGGGCAGAACTGTCCGCTGATGTAGTGGGAAAGAACTCTAGGACTTGTCAGGTCTAGTTTAGGGTTAGTTAGATATAGAGTGAAGTTCTCTCTAAGGTGCCCTATCACACATTTCCAGGGCATGGGTAAAGTTGAAAAGAACATGAAGATTTACGAGAATGCTGCCAGGACTTGCGGGCCTGAGTTACGGGGAGAGGTTGGATGGGCTAGGACTTTATTCCTTGGAGCAGAGGAGACTGAGTGACCTTATAGAGGTGTACAAAATCAACGGCTGAATGCACAGTCTTTTTCCCGGGGTTGGGGAATCAAAAACTGGAGGGCAGAAGTTTAGGGTGAGAGGGAAGAAATTTAAAATGGACCCGAGGAGCAACTTCTTTGCGCAGATGTTGGTGTATATATGGATTGAGGTGCCAGAGGAAATAATTGGGGCAGGTATATTAACATTTGGACAGGTACATGAATAGGAAAGGTTTAAAGGGATAGCAGTTTTAATATGGGCAAATGAGTATCTTAGACAGCATGAACACATAGGTCCAAATGGCCTGCTTCCTGGCCCTATTACTCTATAAATGGGACTAGCACAGAAAAACATTTTAGCTGATATGGATGAGTTAGGTTAAAGGATCTCTGTCCCTCCTGTCTAACTCCATGGCACCTAGACACAGAGTGAAGCTCTCTCTACTTCAACCAGTCACGCACTCCCAGGCCACAGGTTAGACAGAGTGAAGCTCCCTCTTCACTGGCCTGTTCCGTGCTTCCAGGTCAGGGACAGAGCGAATCTGATGGTGTAGCTGAGCTGAAGCTATTGGACTAGTAATTCAATGCCTGCATCTTCACACGCCGCATGAGGCTTACACCTTAGACTATCCCATTAGCTGCTTTGGAACATGGAAGTTGCAAAAGGCAAGGCAAGATTTAACTGCTGGTTCAGTTCCCCACAGTACATCTCAGTGAGAAAACTTTGACTGCCTGCAGGTCACCCTTGGGCAAGGTGCGGCATCTGCTTTTCCTCTGATTAGGGTCACATGAAGTCATGGGAGCTGGTGTGGATGGTCGTACGAGCAGCTGGTGCATATCACAAGTCCTGGTTATGTGACCACTGATGCCAGGCAGACAATCGCTGAAAAGTATTGATAATGGCCGTGGTCACCTGCCTTGCAAAGACACTGCCCAGAAGAAGCCACATCTGTAGAAAAATTTACCATGAACAATCACAGTCATGGAAAAACCATGGTTACCCACATCACATGACACGCACATAAATGAACAAACCCTGCTGTATCAGGTCAAGAAGAAAGATCATCACATTCTAGGGCAAACAAGGTTGGCTTTGCTGATGACACCCACGTTCCATGAATGGGACGTTCAAAGTCAGTGCAGAACCAACAAGCCCATGGTTTATCATGAGAGGGGTTAGTAAAGCAGCAAGGCTGGGTTAATGAAGGACTAGTACCTGCGTGACCTTCTCTGTGACATTCTGTGTCCTCTCCTTCACTTTGCTTGGTGCTATGATCTCAATCTCGGTGGGTGACGGTGTCAAGATGATGTCAGGGTTAAAATCCACAAAGTTGAGTGTGATTTGTGGGATTTTGCTGATCGCCCGATACTTCATCAGGTCTGAGTCTGACGTGGAGTTCAGCAGGTTTGGTTTAAAGTTCTTTGCTCCTCCTAAAACAAACAGAAACATCATCATGTTTCTACACCGAATGCCAAGACGGAATACGAGCAGCTAAAACAGCCAGTGCCACAGTAGAATCAAGGGTGTCATCCACAGAGAGGTTCCCCCACTTGCCCCAAAAGGAGCAAGGATAATGGAGAGAACAGCCCCCAGAGAATAAAGCAAGAGGCTGCATGCAGGGTGAGAAGAACATGGGGGGGGGGGGCAGGGGGAGTCAGTGCTGAAAGGGGAGCAAGCTGAGTGAGTAGCTGGGGTTGGTGGAGAACAGGAAGAGGACTGGGTGCTGTTGTCCCGGAGGACCAGGTCTCTCTCTGAACTCACTGCACTATCACACTATGGTGAAGAGAATCTCTGTAAGATTGGAGAGGTAGAGGAAAACCAACATTGTAGTGTAGGGCAGCTGGGCTTAAGAGGGAGTCAGATTCTGTGTTTCTCCCTCCCCAGATTGGCCTTTTGGAAGCATCCGTGGGAAGAAATTTTAAGAACTTTGGAAAGGCCAGACAGTTATCAGCTGTCCTGATGGTTACCTCCCCAGCTGACAAACAAGCACTGTAATATGCACTAATGGTTTTCCTCTCCCTTCCACACCTTCCTTTACCCTCCTCTCTGAATATTTTATTGTACTGTGGCTGGGGAGGCTCTTGGGGCCCATGAAGTCCATCCCGGCCTATCCTTCCTGGTGACAGAGCTGGGTAGCAGATGTGGCTACTTCTGTGATCATTGGGACTAACAACAGGACAGGCTAGGATCAACTGTACATCCCAACGTGATCATCTTGAAAATGTACGGAAAGGCTCTAAGTGGCTGGTCTCTATGACTATGAGTAAATTCCTCACTGTGTGTGAGAGCTTTACATCAAGAGGATTTCAGATGCCATTACATTGCAGGCTGTCTAATGTGTCTCCCTGCACAGCCAAAACACCCTCCTTCCACAAACTGTGGTCAGGGATCAGCCTTTGTAAGGAATGCCAGTGTCATATCTTCTCAGAAGCATGAGAAAACAGGAACAGGCCACCCGGTCTATCAATACTGCCCTATCATTCAAAGTGATCGTGGCTGATCTATGCTAGCCTCAACTCACTCTGGATAACCATCAATTTCTCAACCTTTCAAATATTTATCTATCTCCATGATCTGGCCTCCACTCTCCTTTGGGGCAGTGAGTTCCAGAGATTCATCACATGCAGAAACTACAGAGAGTTGTGGACACGGCTCAGCACATGACAGAAACCAGCCTCCCCTCCATGGTCTCTGTCTATTCATCTCACTGTATCAGTAAAGCAGCCAACATAATCAAAAATCTCACCAAACTAGGACAATCTCCTTTCTCCCCCACTTCCAAAAGGTAGGAGACACTAAAATCCAAAAGCACATATCATCAGGCCCAAGGATATAGCAGCGACTACCCCACTGACATGAGATTGGCTGGCTCCTTATTGCAATAGGTTAGACTTCTGACCTCACAATCTACCTCATTATGATCTTGTGCCTTATTATTTACCTGCCTTGCTTTTTCTCTGTAGCTGTTACACTTTATTCTGTTATAGTTTTATCTTGTTCTTCCTCAATGCACCATGTAATGATTTGATAAGACTGTAAAACAAAGGAGCAGAGTTAGGCCATTCGGCCCATTGATCCTGCTCCACCATTTAATCGTGGCTGATTTATTATCCCTCCCAACGTCACTCTCCTGCCTTCTCCCTGTAACTTTTGATACCCTGACTAATCAAGAACCTATTAACCTCTGCTTTAAATATACCCAATGACTTGGCCCCCACAGCCATCTATGGCGTTAATTCTACAGATTTACCATCCTCTGGCTAAAGAAATTCCTCCACATCTCTGTTCTAAAAGGGACATCCTATTCTGAGGCCAAGCCTTCTGGCTGTAGACTCCCCCGCTATAGGAAACATCCTCCCCACATCCACTCTATCGGGGTCTTTAGATATCCTGCCCTCTTTTGGGGCAGGAGTGACCTGTACAAAAAGGATGGGTTCCACTTGAATCCGAGGGAGACCAATATCATGACGGGGAGGTTTGCTAAGGCTATTGGGGAGAGTTTAAACTAGAATTGTTGGGGGGCGGGGACCGAACTGAGGAGACTGGGGAAGAGGTGGTTGGCTCACAAATAGAGAAACAGTGCGAAAGGGAGGATAGGCAGGTGATTGAGAAGGGACACACTCAGACTGTAGGTTTGAGATGTGTCTATTTTAATGCAAGGAGTATTTTGAACAAAGCAGATGAGCTTAGAGTGTGGATCAGTACTTGGAGCTATAATGTTATGGCCATTACAGAGACTTGGGTGGCTCAGGGACAGGAATGGTTATTTCGAGTGCCAGGCTTTAGATGTTTCAGAAAGGACAGGGAGGGAGGCAAAAGAGGTGGGGTTGTGGCACTGTTGATCAGAGATAGTGTCACGGCTGTAGAAAAGGAGGAAGACATGGAGGGATTGTCTACGGAGTCTCTGTGGGTGGAGGTTAGGAACAGGAAGGGGTCAATAACTCTGCTGGGTGTTTTTATAGACCACCCAATAGTAACAGGGACATCAAGGAGCAGATAGGGAGACAGATTCTGCAAAGGTGTCATAATAACAGGGCTGTTGTGGTAGATTTTAATTTCCCAAATATTAATTGGCATCTATCTCCCTAGATCAAGGATTTAGATGGGGTAGAGTTTGTTAGGTGTGTTCAGGAAGGTTTCCTGACACAATATGTAGATAAGCCTACAAGAGGAGAGGCTATACTTGATCTGGTACTGGGAAATGAACCTGGTCAGGTGTCAGGTCTCTCAGTGTGAGAGCATTTTGGAGATAGTGATCACAATTCTATCTCCTTTACCATAGCATTGGAAAGGGATAGGAACAGACAAGTTAAGAAAGCGTTTAATAGGGGTAAGGGGAAATATGAGGCTATCAGGCAGGAACTTGGAAGCATAAATTGGAAACAGATGTTCTCAGGGAAATGTAGGGAAGAAATGTGGCAAATGTTCAGGGGATATTTGCGTGGAGTTCTGCATAGGTATGTTCCAATGAGATGGGGAAAGGATGGTAGGGTATAGGAACCGTGGTGTACAAAGGATGTTGAAAATCTAGTCAAGAAGAAAAGAAGAGCTTACAAAAGGTTCAAAAAGCTAGGTAATGATAGAGAGCTAGAAGATTAGAAGGATAGCAGGAAGAGCTCCAGAAAGAAATTAGGAGGGCCAGAAAGGGCAATGAGAAGGCCTTGGCGGACAGGATTAAGGAAAAACCCCCAAGTCATTCTATAAGTATGTGAAGAGCAAGAGGATAAGACATGAAAGAATAGGACCTATCAAGTGTGACAATTGAAAAATGTGTATGGAACCGGAGGAGATAGCAGAGGTACTTAATGAATACTTTGCTTCAGTATTCACTATGGAAAAGGATCTTGGTGATTGTAGGGATGATTTACAGCAGACTGAAAAGCTTGAGAATGTAGATATTTAAGAAAGAGAATGTGCAGGAGGTTTTGGAAAGCATCAAGTTGGATAAGAAGTCACTGGGACCGGATGGGATGTACTCCAGGCTACTGTGGGAGACGAGGGAGGAGATTGCTGAACCTCTGGCAATGATCTTTGCATCATCAATTGGGACAGGAGAGGTTCCAGAGGACTGGAGTGTTGTGGGTGTTGTTCAATTATTCAAGAAATGGAGTAGAGATAGCCCAGGAAATTATAGACCAGTGAGTCTATAATTGGTAATTTGATGGAGAAGATCCTGAGAGGTATAATATAATTAGGAATAGTCAGCAAGGCTTTGTGAAAGGCAGGTCATGCCTTACGAGCCTGATTGAATATTTGAGGATGTGACTAAGCACATTGATGAAGGTAGAGCAGTAGATGGAGTGTATATGGGTTTCAGCAAGACATTTTCTCAAGGTATCCCATGCAAGGCTTATTGAGAAAGTAAGGAGGAATGGAATCCAAGGGGAAATTGCTTTGTGGATCCAGAACTGGCTTGCCCACAAAAGGCAAAGAGTGGTTGTAGATGGGTCATATTCTGCATGGAGGTCGGTCACCAGTGGAGTGCCTCAGGGATCTGTTCTGGGACCCCTTCTCTTTGCAATTTTTATAAATGACCTGGATGAGGAAGTGGAGGGATGGGTTAGTAAATTTGCTGATGACACAAAGGTTGGAGGTGTTGTGTATATTGTGGAGGGCTGTCAGAGGTTACAGCGGGACATTGGTAGGATCGTCCCCCCACACACAATTCTTTTAAACTCCAGTGAGTACAGCCCAGAGCCATCTAACGTTCCTCATACATTAACCCTTTCAATCCTGGGATTATTCTCGTAAACCTCTTCTGGATCCTCTCTAATGCCAGTATGTCTTTTCTTAGATAAGGGGTCCAAAACTGCTCTCAATACTCCAAATGTGGTCTGACCAATGCTTTAAGTCTCAATATTATATTCTAGTCCTCCCTTACTACGAATTCAACCTGCAAGTTAACCTTCAGGGACACCTGCACGCCAATGAAGGGTCTCGGCCCAAATCATCAACAGTTTACTCTTTTCCATTGATGCTGCCTGGCCTGCTGAGTTCCTCCAATGATCTGTGTGTGTTGTGAGGACTTACAAGTTCCTTTGCACCTCTGAATTTTGAATTTTTGCCCTGGTTAGAAACTAGTCCATGCCTTTATTCCTTCCACCAAAGTGCATGATCACACATTTCCCTACACTATATTCCATCTGTCATTTCTTTGCCCATTCTCCCAATCTGTCTAAGTACTTCTGTAGACTGCCTGCTTCCTCAAACCTACCTTCTCCCTCCACCTATCTTCGTATCATCTCATGGCCTCAAAGCCATTAATTACTTCATCCAAAACGTTGGCGTACAACGTGAAAAGCAGTCCCAACATTGACCCCTGCAGCACTCCACTAGTCACTGGCAGCCAATCAGAAAAGGCTCCCTTTATTTCCATTCTTTGCCTCCTGCCAATCAGCCAATCTTATATCCACGCTAGTATCTTTCTTGTAATACTACAAGCTCTTATCTTGTTTTGCAGTCTCATGTGTGGCAACTTGTCAAAGGCCTTCTGAAAATCCAAATAAACATCCACTGATTCTCCTTTGTCTATCCTGCTTGTTATTTCTCAAAGGATTCCAATAGATTGACAGGCAAGATTTCCCCTTAAGGAAACCATGCTGACTTTGGCATATTTTTTCATGTGCCTCCAAGTACCCTCAAACCTCATCCTTAATAATGGACTCCATTGTTTTCCCAACCTCTGATGTCAGACTAACTGGGCTATAATTTCTTTTTTTTTCTGTCTCCCTCCTTTCTGAAAGACTGGAGTGACATTTGCAATTTTCCAGTCCTCTGGAACCATTCCAGAATTCACTGATTCTTAGGTATTTATATATATATATATGTATATAGCTAGGGTGCCTAAGACTTTTGCAAAGTACTGTATATGCCTTCTCTTTTGCCTTTATGCTGTCTGTGACATCCTTTGTCAGTGACGGTTGCCTCATACTCTCTTTAGAATACTCCTTTCCCTTTGGGGTGTGTTGATCCTGCACCTTCCGAATTGCTCCCAGAAACTCTAACCATTGCTGTTCTGCTGTCATTCCTGCTAGTCTCCCCTTCCATTCAACTTTGGCCAGCTCTTCACTCATGCCTCTGTAATTCCCTTTGCTCCACTGTAATATTGATACATCTGATTTTACCTTCTCCCTCTCAAACTTTAGGGTGAATTCTATCCTAAGGGTTCCTTTACCTTAGACTCTCCAATCAAACCTGGTTCATTACACAACTCCCAGTCCAGAATTGCTTTTCCCCTAGTGGGCTCACCTCCTAGGCATTCTGCAAGTTCCCTCTCCTGGATTCCAGCACCAACCAGATTTTCTCAATCTACCTACATATTGAAATCCCCCATAACCATCACATCCATTGCTCTTTTTACATGCCTTTTCTATCCCGTGTTGTAATTTTATCCCACATCCTGGCTACTGCTCGGACGCTTGTACTTAACCCCCATCAAAGTCTGTATCTTGGTATATGTGACAAGAAAAACTTAGTTCCAAGTTCCATTAGTCTCAGGTCCAGAAGACACAGTAGGCAGTCACCTGGAACAGGATGTGAATTGTCCTTTGTGCCACAGAATGAGATCCTTTTACCTATAAAACAATATGGGAGACAGTTTGAAGAAGTTTCACAAGGCTAGTTGCTGGTAAGAGAGGGCTGTCCTATCAAGACAGCCTTGACAGTTTAGGTCTATATCTCTTTGAATTTAGAAGAATGAGTGTTGACTATATTCAAACACACAAGATAGTAAGAGAGCTTCACAGGGTAGATGGTGAGATGTAAAGCCCTATTGATGTATCAACACTAACTTGAAGTCTTGTAACATCCTCTCCACAGCTTACTTTCCTCTTTGTTGCAAATCTCCCTTGAGGGTGATATGACCCATCAGGTGCCAGTGTCAGGGGCAGGGCTGAGGCTGGACTGGGAAGAACTGCCAGGACCACGCATCATGCAGAAAGAGCAGCTTATGGAGTTAGCTTTTCCTGCTTCTGGTGGCCACAGAACTTCCTGTTTCCCAGCTTATCGCTGAAGTCATCCAGGGTGAACAGCCTGTTTCCATTTGGGACAATGACCTCATTGGAGCAGATGTCCTCTTCTCCCTTGCCCAAAGTTCCTGGGGTTTGGATGCATGCAAAAATATCCCAAACCTGCAGTGCCATTGAGATCACAGAGGCACAAGCTAGCCCCCTCTTGATGGTGCAGAACATGATACAAAGTCTGGGATGTGGAATGCCAGGACAGTCCCAACAGAGACTGCTTTATTATCATACCATGGGAGTTCAGATGCTTTGACATCAGCATCACTGCAGAGTGAGACACAACAGACAGGAGAAGGCCAGTTGAAAGAAAAAACAGTGAATCCACTCTCTGGGCAGACAAATAGGAAGAGGAATTCTGCACCATTAAGAGTGGGCTTTTCCATCCCTCAGTGATCTCAAAATTACTACAGGCTTGGGATATTTTTGCATGCATCCAGACCCTGGAACTTTGGGCGAGGCCAAGGAGAACACTGGAGACGAGATGTTCATGTCTCACACTGCACTCCCAAAACAGATACTAAGCTTGTGATGGGAGATCACCAGGGGACAGAGATAATGTCAAGGATGTTCTCAATGGCCTGAAATTTGCAACATCAGTCACCTCAGAACCCACAGAACTGGAGGAGAGGTCAATCATTCCATCCTGGGGACCAGCTTGAAAAGTGAGCTGCAATCTCTACTTTTAAGAAACTGGAGCCCATCCTCTCTACTGACCATGAATACAAGATCTTTGCCCAATGGCCTCCCAACAGGGGTACCATGCTGTGGCTTGATCCACCCTGACCAATGCACCATGATTCTCGTTAATTCAGGACAACATCCACTTGGTCCACGACATGTTTGATCTCAACCACCTCCGCCCCTCCACCCCCACCCCTGAAAAGGTGAACCTTTCCCCTCCTCGACAGAAGTGGCATTGCACAGGGTACATCACACAATTACCTTCAAGACTCTGCACCTGTTCAGATTTTTGGCCTGGGTCTGACTTCTGCAGTTGCTGCTGAGCATCTAGTTAAATTTAACATGACTTTGGCACCCTCTGACTTTAGGAGGTGACTGCATCAGGGAAGTTCCTTGAGTGGTCAATTATATTCCATCTGCGTATTCTCCAGAGCAGGTTGAGGGATTTGACTGTGCATGGATTAAGCATGGAGTTTGTCCTTTTATCTTACCCAGTGATGTTCCCTTCATCGCCATAGATCCCAGTGACCTGCAGAGCATCCAGGAGCGTCAGCGCTTTTTCTCTGCCTTCCCTCCGCAAGGATCAACTGGGAGAAACGTTCCAGTCTCCTGGTAGGTCAGAGGTGAGTGGAATCTCTGCCAGAGATGAGACCACATGTGTCGAGCGCCACACCCATCTTCTATCTGGAAGTCTAGCTGAGCCCTGCTGAGGAAGCCACACTAGCAACCAGAGGGGACAATCACTCCCCAGGACCACTCTGAGCTTCCTACAGGGGCTAAGCAGTGGTCACAAACCAACTGGTGACCTGTCCTAAACAACACAGAATATAGTACAGTACTAGCCCTTTGGCCCACAATGTCTGTTAACTTTCTCCAAGATCAATCTAATCTTCCCCTCCCACATAATCCCCCATTTTACTTTCATCCAGGTGTTTATCAAAGAATCTCTTAAATGGCTGTGATGTATCTGCCTCTACCTCCATCCCTGGCAGCATATTCTATGTGCCAACTGTCCTCTGTAAAAAACTACCTCTGACATCTCTCCTATTTGTTCCTCCAATCACCTTAAAATCATGACGACCCCCCCCCCCCCAACCCATATTAGCCATTTCTGTCCTGGGAGAAAGGTGCTGGGCTTCTTATCATCCTGTACACTTCCTGTTCACCTCTCACCTTCCTTCGCTTCAAAGAGAAAAGCCCGAGCTCACTCAACCTTTCCTCATAAGACTTGCTCTTAATTTAGACAGCGTCCTGGTCCCATTCCTTGCCTTTGCTGCTAAGATCAACAGAAGCTGGTGGATTTCTGGGACATTGGGTTGACCG
Organism: Hypanus sabinus; assembly: GCF_030144855.1. Classification (NCBI taxonomy): domain Eukaryota; kingdom Metazoa; phylum Chordata; class Chondrichthyes; order Myliobatiformes; family Dasyatidae; genus Hypanus; species Hypanus sabinus. The sequence goes on along the minus strand of NC_082738.1, from coordinate 11,919,029 downwards.
AGTCTCTGCTATGGTTCTAAGTCTTGCGAATGAGGAAGGTGGTCAGTCAATGTGTGGCTAAAGGCCTATCTGTAGAGATACCCGTGCAACGAGCACCCTCCCAGATATAATGAGCTGGTAGAGTATTTTCCTACCAGAGTTCCCCGAGATGATAATGAGCTCCCATGCATCTTCTCAGGAAGGAAGTCCATTCAGTTCATTGACTCTCTGTTGTGTCTTAAGAACAATCCTATCAACCTTTTTTGCCACGTTCGATTCCCACTGCTATCTGCAAGAGCTTGTATGTTCTCCCCATGACTACGTGGGTTTCCTCCAGATGCTCCAGTTTCCTCCCGCAGTCCAAAGATGTTCAGGTTAAGGTTAGTGAGTTGTGGACATGTTATGTTGGTGCTGGAAGCATGGTGACACGTCCATTGATTTGATTTGACACAAGCAATATATTTCAATATGCAAATGACAAATAAAGCTAACCAGTAAATCTTTAACCTCTTTGCCCTCACATTGCCAACAAATACCCTTTATTCTCTACCACTCACATACACACTAATGGCAATTTGCAGAGCCCAGATAACATACTAACGGGGAGACACAGAAGACTGCAGATGTTGGAATCTGGAGCAAAACTCAAAATGCTGGAGGAACTCAGTGCATTAGGCAGTGCTAATGGAGGGAAACTGAAACCAACATCTCTTGGAATGTGAGAGAAAAATTGAGCTTTTGGAGATATCACATGGTTAGAGAGATTGTGCAAATTCCACAGGGCAGGGTTGAGGCTGGATCACCAGAGTTGTAAGGCAGCATCAACAGGCTTATCCCCAGCCTTTCAGGTTTGGGGAGAAAGAGGATGGAATCACAAGACATGCCTCTTTAAAGGAGTTGTCGATCTTTCTCTGGGGATCTTTTACAGTCAATGGTACATAGTCACTACCCGCCACACAGAAACAGTCAGGCTGATGTGTAGGCTAATGGCACTTTCAATTCCCCCTGGGGATGAGTGCATGCTGGGAGAATCACATGGTGATGCACCATCAATAACTCTCTCTGAGACGTAAAGGCGAGATATCGGCTTTTATTGACTGGAAGAAGGAACTAGCAGTGAGTGACCACCATACTACATCCTGGAGACTGAGAGGCCGGGCTCAGGCCTCAGTCGCCTTTATACAGGGGTCTGTGGGAAGAGCCACAGGAGCAGTCAGCAGGAGGCGTGTCCAGACAGGTATATGTAGTTCACCACACTGAGAGAGCAGATGGGTGCATGGGGAAAATAAGTGGTGCAAAATGGTGACAGTGTGGAGGCTGTGTGCTTTCCTCCTGGCCCCCTGGGCTCCTCCCGGGTGCTCTGGTGTCCTCTTACAGGGATGTTGCTTGAGTTAGACAGAGAAGCTGGGTAGGCTGGGAGAGTTTCTCCCAGAGTGAAGGAAGTTGAGGGGCGACCTTGAAGGTTGAGGTATACAGATAAGGTGCATGGTGAGAGTCTTACCCAGAGTAAGGTAATCTAAAACCAGAGATCACATGTTTAAGGGATTGAAGAGCAGGTTTGTCACACACAGGGTGACGGGTACGTGGAATAAGCTGCCAGAGGAAGTGGTAGAGATGGGTACAACTACAACATTGAAAAGACATTTAGACAAGGACACGAATAGGAAAGGTTTAGAAGGAGATGACCAAATATGGAAGCAAATGGAGCACCACAAGTAGGCACATTTGTTCGCATGAACAAGTTGGGCCAAAGGGCTGTTCCATGTTTTATTTTTCTATAATCACCTTCAGTCAGAGCTCATCCATGGGTTCAGGGCTGAGTTCTGACTCCTGGTCAAGACTGTGGAGGAACAAGCCCATGTCATTGAGGCTTGTGGCCTCAACCTTCAGGAGTTGTATCACAGTGAGTGTGGAAAGAGCTCAGGAATGCAGAGCAGTTCCAGGTAGAGGCTGCTCAGACCAATCTGTTCCTTGGATCCAGTCCCTGAAACCTCCTCGACAGCCAATCCCACAAAGCAACAGGTTTGCTCCAGATCCACTGAAGTTTAGAGTTCCATTCAAAGTTGCTTTCAATAGAGTAATCCTCAAACACCCACCCACTATCACCCTCAAAAATGCATTAATACAGAGAGCGAAGCTCCCTCCATACCGTACCACCACACACTCCCAGGGTCAGACACAGAGTGAATCTCCCTCCACACCGTCCCATCACACACTCCCGGGGTCAGACACAGAGTGAATCTCCCTCCACACCGTCCCATCACACACTCCCGGGGTCAGACCCAGAGTGAATCTCCCTCCACACCGTCCCATCACACACTCCCGGGGTCAGACACAGAGTGAATCTCCCTCCACACCGTCCCATCACACACTCCCGGGGTCAGACACAGAGTGAATCTCCCTCCACACCATCCCATCACACACTCCCGGGGTCAGACACAGAGTGAATCTCCCTCCACACCGTCCCATCACACACTCCTGGGGTCAGACACAGAGTGAAACTCCCTCCACACTGTCCCATCACACACTCCCGGGGTCAGACACAGAGTGAAACTCCTTCCACACCGTCCCATCACACACTCCCGGGGTCAGACACAGAGTGAATCTCCCTCCACACCGTCCCATCACACACACCGGGGTCAGACACACAGTGAAACTCCCTCCACACCGTCCCATCACACACTCCTGGGGTCAGACACAGAGTGAATCTCCCTCCACACTGTCCCATCACACACTCCCGGGGTCAGACACAGAGTGAAGCTCCCTCCACACCGTCCCATCACACACTCCCGGGGTCAGACACAGAGTGAATCTCCCTCCACACCATCATATCACACACTCCCGGGGTCAGACACAGAGTGAAACATCCTGCATCCCATCCCATTACACACTCCCAGGGTCAAACACAGTCTGAAATTCCCTCCACACCATCCCATCACACACGCCCAGGGTCAGACACAGAGTGAAACTCCCTCTACACCGTCCCATCACACAATCCTGGAGTCAGACACAGAGTGAAACTCCCTCCACACCGTCCCATCACACAATCCTGGAGTCAGACACAGAGTGAAACTCCCTCCACACCGTCCCATCACACAATCCTGGAGTCAGACACAGAGTAGATACACAGTGTAACAATCACAAAGCACAGGTCCCGAGGAAACGTTGGATTGCCCACCAGGAGAGAGAGTTCCAAAAAAGCGAGCGAGGACCGTTGGGACATTCTGCACGCCACAGTTCCATGGAGACACTGGATTGCATAGCAAAAGAGAGCTCAAAGAAGCGAGCAGGGGCAGTCAGGGTATTCTGCATGCCACAGTCCCAAGGAGACGTTGGATTGTGTTGCAGGACAGTGAGTCTGTCGAGATATCCTGCATGGCACAAGTCCCAAGGAGGCATTGGATTGCATAGCGGCAGAATAAGTTCAAAAGGAGTGTATGAGGACTGTTAGGACATTCTGCGCACCACAGTTCCCATGGAGAGATTGGATTGCATAGAGGGGCAGCAAGATTAAAATGGGCTAGCAAAGGCAGTTGGGATTTTCTGCCCGACGCTCAATTGCGCAGAGGGGGAGAGAATTCAAAAGAAGCGAGGGGGGCAGTTGGGACATATTGCGCGCCACAGTTCTCGAGGAGACATTGGATTGCATAGCAGGAGGGTAAGTTGAAAAGAAGCGAGCTAGGGCAGTCTGAGCATTTTGTGCGCCACAGCTCCCACGGAGACGTTGGATTGCGCAGTGGGAGAGTGAGATTGAAATAGGCGAGCGGGGGCAGTCGGGACATTCTGTGCACCACAGTTCCCGAAGAGATGTTGGATTGCGTAGCGGGAGAGTACGTTCAAAAGAAGCAAATGGGGGCAACAAGATATTCTGCGCGCCACAGTTCCCAAGGAGTCACTGGATTGTGCTGCAGGACAGTGGGTCAAAAGAAGTGATGGCAGTAAACACGAGGAGGCGTTGGATTGTGCAGTGGGAGAGTGAGCTCAAAAGCAGGTGGGACATTCTACTTGCCATAGTTCCCATTGGATTGCATAGAGAGAGAGAATTCAGAACATTCTGTGCGCCATTGTTCTTGAGGAAAAAATGGATTGCGTAGTGGGAGGGAGAGCTCAAATCAAGCAAGCGTGGGCAGTCGAGACATACCGCACACCACTGTTTCCAAGAAGATGCTGGATTGCTACTAGGAGAGTGAGTTCAAAAGATGCCAGTGGGGGCAGTAAGGTTATTCTGTGCATCACAGTTCCCAAGCAGATGCTGGATCATGTTGCAGGGGAGAGTGTGTTCAAAAGATGCAAATGAGTGCAGTGGGAACATTACCTGCACCACAGTTCCTGAAGAGATATTAGATTGTGTAGCAGGAGAGAGATTTCGAAAGAGGTGAACGGTAGAAGTTAGGACAATCTGCGCGCCACAGTTCCTGAGAAGACGTTGGATTGCATAGTCGGAGAGACATTTCAAAAGCGGCAAATGGGGGCAGTTGGGGCATTTTGCGCACCACATTTCCCAAGGAGATGGATTGCGTAGCAGGAGAAAGAGTTCAAAAGAAGCAAGTGAGGGCAGCCTGAACATTTTGTGCGCCACAGATCCTGGGGAGACATTGGATTGCGTAGTGGAAGAGTTAAATCAAATGCAGCGAGCGGGCGCTGTCGGGATATTCTGTGCACCACAGTTTCTGAGGAGATGTTTGATTCCATAGCAGAAGAAAGAGTTCAAAAGAAGCGAGCAGGGTCAGTTGCGATATTTTGTGCGCCACAGTTTCTAAGGAGACGCTGGATTGTATAGTAGGGGAGTGGGTTTAGAAGAAGCGAGCAGGGTCAGTTGTGATGTTCCGCGCACAATTCCTGAGGAGATGCTGAATTGCGTCACGATAGAAAAAGTTCAAATGAAGCGAGCAGGGTCAGTTGCGACATTCTGCGCACCACAATTCCTGAGGGGATGCTGGATTGTGTAGTAGTAAAGTAGGTTCAAAAGAAGTGAGCGAAGGCAGTCGGAACATTTTGTGTGCCACCGCTCCTGACGAGATGCTGGATTATGTAGCAGGAGAGAGAGTTCAACAGAAGTGAGTAGGGTCAGTCGCAACGATTTGCGCACCGCAGTTCCTGAGGGTACTTTGGACTGCATATCGACAGAGAGATTTCCAAAGAGGCGAGTGGCAGCAGTCGGGACATCCTGTGCGCCAGAGTTCCCGAGGGCATGTTGGATTGTGTAGTGGGAGAATGAGTTAAAAAGAAGCGAGCGGGGGCTGTCGGGAGATTCTATGCATCAGAGTTCTGGAGGAGATATGGATTGCATAGTGGAAGAAACAAGCAGGGGCAGTCATGACAATCCGCGATCCGCAGCTCTTGAGAAGTGAGATTGCGCAGTGAGAGAGAGAGTTTAAAAGAAGCTAGTGAGGGCAGTTGCAAAATTCTGCGCACTGTAGTTCCCGAAGAGACATTGGATTGTGCATAATTAGGCACATGGCAAGAGTCAGTAAAAAGTAGTTAGGTTTAAGCAGAGCAGCCATTGTGTGAATAGGCCAGTGTCAGAGTGGGGACTTCAGGATTTGGCTCACAGAGGCTTTGCCGAGAAGACGTGAAGGCTGTCGGTAGATTTTTTTTCATTTAATTTCTCTTTCTCTCTCATGGTTAGAACAGTGCAGATGTCAAGCAAGATAATGGAATGCTGCACTTGCGGGCTGTAGGAAGGGAGACCTCTAGTGTCCCCACTGACTACACTTACAAGTACATCCAACTGCAGTTTATAACTGACTATGTTAAGGAGTTGGAGCTGGAAATGGCTAAACTCAGGATAATTTGAGAGGCTGAGGGCTTGATCAACAGGACACACAATGAGGTAGTAACACCCAAGGTGCACAACACAGGTAAGTGGGTGACCATCAGGAAGAGGAAAGGGGATAGGCAGCCCCTTCAGAGTAACCTTGTGGCTATTCCCCTTAACAACCCTTTGGATATTGCTGGGGGGAGGGGGCATGGGGTGTAGGATGACCTAACAGAGGACTGCCATGGTTAGGTGGTCATGATGACAGGATGACCTAACCTGCCATGGCAGTCCGGTCTCTTGACACCTCAGGGTCTGGGACATCTCAGGCTGTCCTCAGAATTCTGAAGTGGGAGGGTGAACAGCCAGAGGTCGTGTTTCAGAAAGGTACCAATGACATAGGTAGGAAGAGTGACAAGGTTCTGCATAGGGAGTTCAGGGAGTTAGGTGCTAAGTTGAAGGACAGGACCTCTAGAGTTGTGATCTCAGGATTGCCACCAGTATCCCATGCTAGTGAGGTCAGAACTAGGAAGATCACACAGTTTAACGTGGCTAAGGAGATGGTGCAGGAGGGCTTCAGGCTTTTGGATCATTGGGCTCTCTTCCAGGGAGGGTGGGACCCGTAGAGAAGGGATAGTGTGCACCTGAACAGGAGGGGGACTAATATCCTAGCGGGAAGGTTTGTTAATGCTGCACAGTGGGGTTTAAACTGGAGTTGCAGGGGGATGGGGACCAGAGTGTCACAACAGATGGTGGAGTGGTTCTGGGGACAGACGTTGTTAAGCTTATATACAAAGTCAGGAATCGAAAGTTTGAGCATGGTGGCACAAATGTTCTGATTAGCGTATATTTCAATGCAAGGTGTTTTGTAGGACATGCAGATGAGCTCAGGGCATAAATCAGCACATGGAATTACTAAGTTGTAGCCATTAGTGAGACTTGGTGGTAGGAGGGGCAGGACTGGCAGCTCAATGTTTCAGGGTTCCGTTGACAGAGGGTGAGGGGTGGCATTACTAGTCAGGACAGACTACGGGGCTCATCTACTGAAGCTATATGGGTAGAACTAAGGAATAAGAAAGGGATGACCACATTAATGGTATTAAGTTGTAGACCTCCCAATAGTCAGCAGGATTTAGAGAAGCAAATCTGTAGAGAGATAGCAGACAGTTACAAGAAAAATGGGGTTGTGATAGTGGGTGATTTTAACTTTCTATAGATTGACTGGGAATTTCATACTGTAAAAAGAGTGGATGGGATAAGAGTTTGTTAAATGTGTACAGGAAAGTTTCCTTAATCAATACATAGAGCCCCAATTAGAGAGAACGTGATACTGGATCTGCTATTAAGGAATGAAACAGGACAACTGTCAGAAGTTTGTGTAGGGGAACACTTTGCATCTGGTGATCATAATGACATTAGTTTCAAGATAATAATGGAAAATCAAAGTTATTTCCCATGGTAGGGGAGGCCAGGATAAGAAGGCACGACTTCAGGATTGAAGGACATCCATATAGAACTGAGATGTGGAGGGATTACTTTAGTCAGAGGGTGGTAAATCTGTGGAATTTGTGGTCACAAATGGCTGTGGAGACCAAGTCATTGGGTGTATTTAAGGCAGAGATAAATAGGTTCTTGATTGGCCAGGGTATCAAAGGGTATGGGGAGAAAGCAGGGGAGTGGGGATGACTGGAAGAATGGGATCAGCCCATGATTGAATGGCGGAGCAGGCTCGATGAGCCGAACGACCTACTTCTGCTCCTGTATCTTATGGTCTTATGGAAAAGGATAGGTTTGGTCCTCAGGTTGAGATTCTAAATTAGAGAAAGGCCGATTTTGATGGTATCAGAAAGGATCTGGCAAGTGTGGATTGGGACAGGCTGTTTTCTGGCAAAGGTGTACTTGGTAAGAGGGAGGCCTTCAAAAGTGAAAATTTGAAAGAACAGAGTTTGTATGTTCCTGTTAGAATAAAAGGCAAGGATAGCAGCTTTAGGTAACCTTGGTTTTTGAGAGATATTGATGCCATGGTTAAGGAAAAAACAAGGAGGTGCATTGCAGGTATAGGCAGGTAGGAACAGATGAGGTGCTTATGGAGTGTAAGAAATGCAAGAGAACACTTGAGAAAGAAATCAGGAAGGATAAAAGAAGGCATGAAATTGCTCTAGCAGACAAGGTGAAAGAGAATCTCAAAGGGATTCTACAGATATATTAAGAGCAAAAGGATTGCAAGGGATAAAATTAGTCCTCTGGAAGTCCAGAATGGTAATCTATGCGTGGAGCCAAAAGGGATGGGGAAAATCTTAAATGGATTTTTTGCATCTGTATTTACTTTGGAGACAGACCCAGTGTTTATAGAAGTGACACAAAGCAGCATCAAATTCATGGACTCTATACAGTTCACAAAAGAGGATGTATTTACCATCTTGAGGCAAATTAGGGTGGATAAGTTTCCAGGGCAGAGAATATGTTCCCTTGGACCCAGTGCAGTGCAAGTGCAGAAATTGCAGGGGCCCTAGCAGAGATATTTAAAATAGCCTTAGCCACAGGTGAGGTTTGGAGAACAGCTAACGCCGTTCTGCTGTCTAAGAACAAACCTGGAAATTAGAGGCCGGTGAGTCTGACAATAGTAGTGGCAAAGTTATTGGAAGGTATTCTAAGGGATCAGATATATGAGTACTTGGATAGACAAGGACTGATCAGGGATAGTCAATATGGCTTTGTGTGTGGTAGGTTGTGTGTAACTGATCTTATAGAGTTTTTTGATGAAGGCAAAGCAGTGGATATTGTCTACATGGACTTTAGTAAGGCATTTGACAAGGTCCTGCATGGGGTGGGGGGGGGGGGTTGGTCATGAAGTTTCAGTCACTTGGTATTCAGGATGAGGTAGTAGATTGGATTAGACATTCGCTTTGTGGGAGAAGCCAGAGAGTGGCAGTAGATGGTTCCCTCTGACTGAAGGCCTGTGGCTAGTGGTGTGACACAGGGATTGGTGCTGGGTCAATTGTTGCTTGTCAGCTATATCAACGATCTGGATGGCAACGTGATAAACTGGATCAGCAAATTTGTGTATGACACCAATACTGGGAGTGTAGTGGACACTATCAGGGCCTGCAGAGGGATCTGGACCAGCTGGGAAAATGGACTGAAAAATAGCAGATGGAATTTAATGCAGACAAATGCGACTTTGTCACACTTTGAAAGGACTAACCAGGATAGGTCTTACACAGTGAACGGTAGGGCACTATGGAGTGTGGTAGAACAAAGGGATCTGGGAGAGCAGGTCCATAATTTATCGAAAGTGGCATCACAGGTAGATGGGGATATAACGAAAGCTTTTGGCACATCGTCTTTCAGAAAACAATGTATTGAGTTCGGGAATTGGAATGTTATGTTGAAGTTGTATAGGACATTGGTAAGGCCTTATTTGGAGTATTGAGGCAGTTTTGGTCACCTACTTATAGGAAAGATGTAAACGAGGTTGAAAAAATTTACAAGGATGTTGCCATGTCTGGCAGACCCGAGTTAGGTTGAATAGGTTAGGACTTTATTCCCTAGAACGTAAAAGATTGAGGGGAGACTTGATAGAGGTATACAAAATTATGAGGGGTATAGATCAAGGAAATGCAAGCAGGCTTTTTCCACTGAGGTTGGGGTGAGACTAGAACTGGAGGTCATGGGTAAAGGGTGAAAGATAAAATGTTTAAGGGGAACATGAGAGGGAACTTCCTCACCCTGAGCTGATGGATTCAGGCTTGATTTCAACATTTAAGAGAAGTTTGGGTCGGTACATGGTTGGGTGCGGTACAGAGGGCTATGGTCCGGGTCCAGGTTGATGGGACTAGGGAGATCAATAATTAATAGTTTGGCACAGACTAGATAGCCTGAAAGGCTTGTTTCTGTGCTGGAGTGCTCCATAACTCCTGCATTTTATCTTGGCCCCAGTAGCTGGAGAGATTTTGCAGCTTCACCAGCATGGAAGTGACTAGGTAAAAGTCAGGAGTTGATATTCACAGAGACCACAAGCAGCAACTGCCTGATCTCATTTCAGGTATGACCCATGTGGCCAGAGTGCAGCACCTTTGGATGCTGGTCTACACCTGAACCAAGTTAGTACCAGGACATTGTCTGGGGCTCACATTTCCAAGGGCTCAGTAGCTGGAAGATCCAGGAACGATTTTGGCTCTTTCTCACCTGAAGGTGGTTTCTTCTCCTTGAATTTCTTCTCGAACTTGTTCCTCATCATCTCGATGTTGTCGACGGAGGAGGCCCTTCTGATGCTGGGGCAGCTCTCCCCGGACTGGATCTGTATCAAATTAGAGTTGGTACATCGGAGGTCTGGATCCTGGCCCCGTCCCGGCGAGGGATCACACACAGCTGAATGGTCGAGGAGATCCGTCAGAGATTCCCACTCAGCGGCCTTGGGCTGCGCACAGTTGTCGCCACGGGGACCCCGCAGGTCCTGCATGGCCAGCGAGTCTCGGTCCGACTGTGGCTGGTCATCTGCCACTGCATCAAAACCCTCTTTGGCCAGGGACTGCTGGCTTAGGGTCATGGTCCGCAGAGAGGGCAGCTTCAGCTTAAAGACCTTCCCTCGGCCTGGAGAGAGGGAGGAAACTGGTTCAGATATTGGCACAGCCACACAGAGAAAGGGGCAGAGACGGAGGAGGGGAAAGAGTTGAGCCAGGAGGGGCAACAGCATCTGGGGGGACAGGGTTAGAGAAGAGGGTGGGCAGAGGACAGCATAGTGTGAGGGATCGGGGGTACAAGACTAGGGGGCAGAGCAGACACAGCTGGGTTGAGAGGGAGGGCAAGGGCATGAGAGGAGGACGTGATAGCAGGCGAGGGAGGAGGAAGCAGAGAGGACAGGTGTGGGGAGAGAGAGGGTGGAGTCCGGTGTCTCACAGGACAGAGAGTGGATTGAGCGTTTTGGAATGGGGGGGGAATCAACACCCAGGGTCAGTGGGGATAAAGACTGACGTTTCGGTCTGAAGCAGCACCCGGTGTTTCCCGTCCTGCCTCTCCAGCTCCATAAGCCTGAGCCGTGTGACCCTCTGCAGAAACGGTATGTTGAGCTTGCCTTGCTCTCTTGGTTGGGTTTCTGAGTTCGAGTCCAGGGAACAGAGTTCATCGGGGCCAAAGCTCCAGGGACGGCATAGGAGCAAAGCAACATGGGGGGTGAGGGGGCAGAAAGAGAGGAGTATGGGTGTGAGGTGTAGAGGGAGAGTGGTGCAGGGTGTGGGTGCTGATATTGGTCCAGAATGTAATTTCTACCCAAGATTGTAATTACATTCTTTTCACATCACTGTCCCGTGACAGTTCCAAAAAGCCAGTGGATCCAGTATGTTCTTTCTCCAGGAGTATCCAGGCACGGACATATCCTCGGATGAGGGACAGGCTGGCGGCTCACTGCTCGGACCTGTGAGTGACCACGTTGGCCATGTCAGGGAACAGACCAACGAGGAGACCCTTCCCTTCACAAACTATTCACCAGGAGCATAGGGTTGAAGTGTAAGCAAAACATAAGGAGCAGCCCCTTTAGAAACTCAAGCAGGGGCTGTGGCATCTCACACTCAGGATGAATATGGAAAACAGGATTGGTAAAGGGGCTGGGAGCACGAGAACCAACTTGCAACTCACACTTCTCTGTAGCACACTCAGGTCCCAGGGTAAAGGGGGCTGTCTCCTGCATTGAAAGATCTCTACCACAGTATGGACCACCATGGTGCATCCAGACTCAATAGACAATAGACAGTAGGTGCAGGAGTAGGCCATTCAGCCCTTCTAGCCAGCACCGCCATTCACTGTGATCATGGCTGATCATACACAATCAGTACCCCGTTCCTGCCCTCTCCCCATATCCCTTGACCCCGCTACCTTTAAGAGCTCTATCTAACTCTGTCTTGAATGCATCCAGAGACTTGGCCTCCACTGCCTTCTGAGGCAGAGCATTCCACATATCCACAACTCTCTGGGTGAAAAAGTTTTTCCGCATCTCTGTTCTAAATGGCCTACCCCTTATTCTTAAACTGTGGTTCTGGCTCACCCATCAGCGGGAACATGCTTCCTGCCTCCAGTGTGTCCAATCCCTTAATAATCTTATATGTTTATTAAGAATAATTAACCCTAACCCTAACCTCATTTGGGAAACCCCTCCGTGCACCGTGGAACAGCACAGAGGGCATTTCTGAGACTCTAGCTGGGTCAGGGTCAATTTCGTCAGATTCTCCACATCCTGGGGTTTGTTGATGAGAATGTGGGGCTAATATTAACCCGGACCTTGTCCTTCACTTCCATCTCCTATCTGGACTCCTAGATAGAGTTGGTGCCTCACACAAACAGTCTCAACTCCTCCATCGAGGATTCCACCCACCACTGACCTAACGAGGAGTGCGGAATGTTTCTCACAATTGATCTGAGCAAAGAACATGTCAGAGACCACTCCTGCATCCTCACTGGGATCTGTGACCACAAGTAAGTTTAAGCTGAGAGGACAATCTCCACATCCAGCCCTTGCAAGGACACTGTGAAGGAAATTTTACTCTGCATTGACCTGTACTCTCCCAGCCGGGGTGGGGGGGGGTGGGTAATGGGGGTTAGGGTGTCGACAGTACACTAGCTGTGCCCTGGTCATTACTGGGTGCATCCTCAGTCCAGACTTCACTGAATAACAGACGGCTCAGATTTCAACCCCTGACCTGACAAAACTCATATGAAAGATGCATTTGGCTCTTCCCACAATTCCTGTAGATCACATCCACTGAGAACTCCATGGATTTTGAGGCAGGGTTTCCTCTGAGCACTTGGAACCTGCTGAGAGTGTGGTGTTTGTGTACGTGCTGCTGTTACTGTGGCCGAGAACTGGGACCAACCCAGGAAACTGACTACTGTACCCATATCTCCTCCATTTCCCGCACTTCGACCCTCACCCCATCCTCCCATCACCACAACGGGGACCGTGTTCCCCTTGTCCTCACCTATCACCCCACCGACATCCGGATCCAGCACATTATCCTCTGCAACTTCCACCACCTTCAACAGGACCCCACCACTAAGGACATCTTTCCCTCTCTGCTTTTCACAGGGATTGTTCCCTCCGCGACTGTGTGGTCCACACGTCCCTCCCAACAGATCTCCCACCTGGTACTTATCCCTGCAAGCATAAGTGCTACACCTGTCCCTATACCTCCTCTCTTACCACCATTCAGGGCCCAAAACAGTCCTTCCAGGTGAGGCAACACTTCACTTGTGAGTCTGTTGGGATCATCTATTGCATCCGGTGCTCCCGGTGCGGCCTCCTCTACATCGGCGAGACCCGACGCAGATTGGGGGACCACTTCGTCGAGCACCTCCGCTCCGTCCGTCACAACAGACAGGATCTCCCGGTTGCCACCCATTTCAACTCTGCTTCACATTCCCATTCAGATATGTCCATACATGGCCTTCTCTACTGCCACGATGAGGCCAAACTCAGGTTGGAGGAGCAACACCTCATATACCGTCTGGGTAGTCTCCAGCCCCTTGGTATGAACACTGAATTCTCCAACTTTCGGTAATTTCCTCCTTCTCTCTGCCTCCTCTTCTAGCTGCCTATCACCTCTCTCATTACTCTGCCTTCTTCTACTACCCATAGTGCTTTCCCCTAACATTCCTTCTTCACCTCTCCGGCCTTTCCCCTCCCTGATTCCCTCCACCCACCCCTTGACCTTTCCTCTGATTGGTTTTCCACCCTCCCCCCCTTCTTTATAGGGCCCCTGACACTCCTTCTTCAGTCCTGACGAAGGGTCTCGGCTCGAAACGTTGACTGCTCCTTTCAACGGATGCTGCCCGACCTGCTGAGTTCATCCAGCTTGTTGTACGTGTTGATTGGACCACAGCATCTGCAGTGTACTTTGTGTTGACTACTGTACCCAGTCTGTAGATGTGCCAATTCTGCCACCATGTGGTACCTACTGGAAGTGCAGCAGTCCGGGGCCAGTTTGTGATTCTGCCCTCTGCCTGGCTTGTGCGTGGCGCCTCTCAGCTCCTCGAAGTTCATGATGAACATAGCAACCGCCCCCTCCTCATTCTTGACCGGGACCACGTCCACCAGACAGGGCAAGCATGAGCCTGGAAAACAGAAACACAGCAAAGCGCGGTTGGTATTGATAAATGTTATGTTTTGTAACTTCAAACATTAAACTAATTCAAAGGAAGCCACGGGAGTCCAACATGTGAGTCTAACTTCATGTTTACTTTAAGCGTGGTAGTGTCATGATGTATACAATTCATGTATTTTTACACAGAACCATAATTAATTATTTAAACAAGCAAGAATGCTTAATCAAACAATATATTACAATATTACTCAAACACAACTGAAATATTAAATACACAACAAGAGACATCACTCCCATCTCTCCCGCAATCACCCCCACCATTCAGCCCAGGTATGGACCTCACAAGCACCTCCACTCTTAAGAGCCCTACTGCCTCCCACTCGCTGTGTGGCAGTAGCTGAACTGGACAGGGCTGGGCTCGTCTGACCCTCTCTTGGCCGAGATATCCATCAGCCCTCATGCCATCAGACAAGATCCAGAGATGTCATCTGTCTATGCACCAATCATAACAGATACTGGGTTCTTCCCAATCCCAGGCCCACAGTTCGTCAGCACAGCAGGCAAACACAAAGGAGCTGGTTGTGGATTACAGGAGGAATGGAGACAGGCTAACACCCATTGACATCAATGGATCTGGGGTTGAGAGGGTGAACAGCTTTAAGTTCCTCGGCATCCACATCACCGAGGACCTCACGTGGTCTGTACACATCAGCTGTGTGGCACACCGTGGAGTACTTGGACAATGAGCACAGTGAATGCTGGGCTGAACATTTACTGCCAGGCCCTAGGATCAAACCAATGGACTGGAGACACAAATATTATTTGAATGGTTTTAAAGCTCCTGGACAACTGATCAGGGAGCAGAGATCATAGAGTTAGACAGCCAGGAAACAGGAACTGACCATCAAGGCCCCAACTAAACCAATCCCATTTCCCATATTCTCCACTGTCGTTGGCAAAATCAGCATACAGGAGGGAGATTGAAAATCTGCCTGAGTGAAATCACAACTTTTTACTCAATGTCAGCAAGACCAAGGAACTGGAGATCCATGAGCCAGTCCTCATCGGAGGATCAGAGGTGGAGAGGGTCAGCAACATTAAATTCTTCAGTGTTATTTCTGAGGACTTGTCCAGGGTCCAGTGTGCAAGTACAATTACAAAGTACCCCCTACTTCCTTAGGAGATTCAGCATGACATCTAAAACTCTGACAAACTTTTGCAGATGTGCGGTGGAGAGTATATTGACTGGCTGCATCACAGCCCGGTGTGGAAACACCAATGCCCTTGTACAGAAAATCCTACAAAGAGTAGTGGATGTGACTCAGTCTATCACAGGCAAAGTCTCCTCACCACTGAGCATATCTACATGGAGTGTTGTTGTAGGAAAGCAGCATCCATCATCAGGATCCCCATCACCCAGGACATGCTCTCTTCTACCATCAGGAAGGTGGTACAGGAGCCTCAGGTCCCACACCACCAGGTTCAGGAATAGTTATTACTCCTCAACCATCAGGCTCTTGAAGCAGAGGGGAAAACTTCACTCACTCCCATCACTGAACTGTTTCCACAACCGATGGACTCACTTTCAAGGACTCTTCATCTCAAGTTCTCGATATTTTTTGCTCAATTATTTATTATTAGTTTTTTACTTCTGTACTTGCAGAGTTTGCTGTCTTGTGCACACTGGCTGTCCACCCTGTTTGGTGTGGTCCTTCATTGATTCTATTACGGTTGTTGAGTTTATGGAGTATGCCCGCAAGAAAATGAATCTTGGGGCTGTATATGGTGACATATATGTACTTTGATAATAAGTTTACTTTGACTTTGGTCCGCAGCAGTCTCTTCCTGGTGGTACCGGAGCTCATTCAAATTCTGCTTCAACGCTGTGAGTCCCCATCTCCACCACCCCTGCAGGCAGTGCATTTCTGATTCTAAAACTCCTCTGGTTCTTTCTGATATACTCTCTCCAAATCTCCATGCTCTTAACATTAAACTTATAGTTCTGATTTCACACACCTCTGCTCATGACGAATGTCTCCCACTCTCCACCACCTCTACTTCTCAGAATTTTGAACACCTTTAAACTCCAGACACTTCTCCACCATGAAGCCAGGGAAAACAAACCCAGCTTACACAGTCTCTCCTTAATGCTTAAACATTCACTCCCAGCCATCCGAGGCGGGCACTCAGAGGCTCCACGGAACCTCACAGAGAGCTTCCCTGACAATCTCCACCGTCATCCACCCCCCCCCCCCACAACCAGGCCTTCCTTAACTACCCACCCCTTCACTCAGGAGCTGTCCCCACCCCTGGAACTGGAAACTTGGACTGAGCCTTGTCTCTTTAAGGATAGCTCCAGTGATCAGGCACTTTGGCTGCATTCCACGAACTGCGTGAACTGCAACACATCAGCACAGGGCAGGGGGCTGAGCACAACCACATCCCTTTCAGGGCAATGCCTGGAACCGGTCCTGTAGGAGGAACATCAGAGAGGTCAAAGACCACTCTGTAACGACAGTCTGCGGCCTTCACTCACAAAAACTGAATACCATATATCCTGGCAGTGCTGAGGAGTGAACTCGTAGACTGGGTGACGTTGGGGGAGGTTTCATGCAAACATCAGTAGTTTGGGGTTAGAACGTAACTAATAGTACTAGTTAAAACCCTTGTGCTGCGGGACCAAGGGATGGTAATAGTTTCGAACCCCACAGAGGTGGCCATACTTTCAAGGCTGGGTTGGTAAACTGCAAACTCCATCACCGTGCCCCTTCTCCTACCCCTACCACCAAAGCGTTTCCTCATCGGTTCCCTAAACCGATCCATTTGTGGACAAGTTAAGCCGGGGTGGGAAGAGATGGCCGTCTACAGAAACACAGGAGGTTACCCGCTGCATCGTGTAACATGAAGTGCAGCTTAATTGTTGCTCTGTGATCTACTGCATGTGATGCTAACACACTAACAAGATAAAACAGTTCCAGCTACATTCCTGGGAACAAGGCCAGGGGTCTGCACCACTGACAAGCAGGATTTGCAGCCTTTGGTTAAAGTGGAGACGGACACTGTGAACTTCAGCGGGAAAACAGAGAGGAAGTTAATACACAGAGTGCGGTCTTAAAGCTACAGCCTCTCCCGGTGACGAGGCCCCGCAGGCTGGAAGGGGTGTTCTGGTCAGTCAGCAACACAGACACATCACCATGTGGTGCATAGCTCCTCACCTAAGGAGCAGAGGTGCTGCAGAACATAGTATTACCCCCTATTTCTTCTGTTCCTCTCCACGCCTTGAGGCGTATTGCTGTTTCTGTAGCATTTGTCTGTTTTTCACAAGGCCGAGTTTCTAGCTCGATGCTGCGTGGATGGAAAGCGTGTAAGCAGCCAGCCGGATTCGAACCCCGGGCCATTTACCTCGAAATCCAGTACAGATGCCACGACACCACCAGCCATCACCCATTGTACTGACACCGTAATGTCCCACTCCAGTCCAGGGAGATTACCCTGTCACCATTTTATGTTGAATCCCAGATCAAACTTGGATACAGCTGCAGAAGCCAGCTGAACTCACAGGGAGGCTCAGGGCCATATCATCTCTCCCTTTCACTTCTACTTGGTTTTCACTGACGGTAGTTCAGGATCCTGGGACACGTCGACAAAGCCACAAGAACATGGACAGGGAAACAAAACTGGAGAGAGGTTAAGAGAGACAGACAGCTATGTACCAGATGACTGAAAGATAGATTGCAGAAGAATAAAATAAAAAGGGGTTGGAAGAAGGGAGAAGGCGGGAACCTCAGCACAACAATTCAACTGCTTATTTTCCTCCATAGGCACTTGGCACATGGAGTGGACACAGCCATGAATGCCTCGTCCTAACACTCACCTGCTGGACCCCACCACTGCTGAGGTCTGGGATGCTCTTGGAGGCTCCTCCTGCTGTGACCTGTTTAACTGCCCCATACCATTGATATGAAGATGTGGTAGGACCGTTCCTGTAGCCCCACATTATAGCTTAGATGCACCTGCTGCTACTCCTGACATACCGTTCTGCACCTCCCATTGACCCAGAGCCTGACAGTTATGGAGGAGTGAGGAATATACTGGGCTACTTGTTTGAAGATTGTGGAGGCGCACATTTATGCTGCTGCCATGCTTGATGGATTCCCAGTTTTGACCTCTCAGATCCGCACAGAGCCCATCACATTTAACAACCTCTAGCATGTCACTCAACACGATGAAGTCCTCATGATGAAGACAGGACTATGTGGTGGCAATTTCTACCAATCTTGTGGACAGATTGATTTGCCACAGGTGGAGAATGAAGTCTGGTCACTTTGCCCCTGGAAATTACAGTGGTGCTATGAAGTTTGCGAACCCTGCAGAATTTTCTCTATTTCTGCATAAATATGACCTAAAATGTGATCAGATCTTCATGCTAAAGAACCCAATCAATCAATCAATTAATTAATTCAAAAACATTATACTTGTTCATTTATTTATTGAGAAAAATGATTCCTATATTATATGTATTTGTTGGGAAAAGTATGTGACCCTCTGAGGTAATGCCTTCTACAAAAGCTATTTGGAGTCAGGTATTCCAGTCAATGAGATGAGATTGGACAGGTGGCCTGCCTATAAAAAAGACACACAAAATCAGATTACTGACAGAGCCTGCTCTTCTCAAGAAAGATCTGTTGATGTGCACCATGCCTTGATCAAAACAACTTTGAGGACCTTCGAAGAAGAATTGTAGAGATGCATGAGGCTGGAAAAGGGTACAAAAGCATTTCTAAAGACCTGAGTGTTCACCAGTCCACAGTAAGAGAAATTGTCTACAAATGGAGGAAACTCAGTACTGTTGCTACTCTCCCTAAGAGTGGGCATCCTGCAAAGATCACACCAAGACCACAACATGCAATGTTAAAGGAGGTGAAAAAGAATCCAAGGGTTGGACAGCAGAAGACCTGCAGAAATCTCTAGAACTTGCTAAATTCTTTGTTCATATGTCCACTATAAGAAAAACACTGAACAAGAATAGTGTTCGTGGAAGGACGCCATGGAGGAAACCACTGCTCCCCAAAACAAAACATTGTTGCACCTCTCAAGTTTGGATGTTCTACAACACTTCTGGGACAATGTTCTGTGGACGGATGAGACAAAAGTTGAACTTTTTGGTAGAAATGCACATTGCTATGTTTGGAGGAAAAAGGGCACTGCATACCAAGACCAAACCTCATCCCAACTGTGGAGAGCATGGTGGAAGGAGCATCATGGTTTGGGGCTGCTTTGCTGCCTCAGGGTCTGGACAGCTTGCAATTGTTGAGGGAACAATTAATTCAAAATTGTATCAAGTCATTTTACAGGAGAATGTCAGGGTTAGCAGTCCGTGAAAAATCCGTGCAAATTCACATTTTGGAATGGCCGAGTTAAAGTCCTGACTTTAATCCTATAGAAATATTGTGGAAGGACCTGAAGCAAACAGTTCATACAAGGAAACCCACCAACATCCCAGGGTTGAAACAGTTTTGTAAGGAGGAATGGTCTAAAGTCCCTCCAAGCCGATGTGCAGGACTGATCAACAGTTACCGGAAATGTTTGGTTGAAGTTATTGCTGTACAAGGGGGTCACACCAGTCACCGAAAACAAAGGTTCACATACTTTTTCCAACAAGTACATGTAATATTGGATCATTTTTCTCAATAAATAAATGAACGTATAATGTTTTTGTATTATTTATATAATTGGGTTCTCTTTATCTAGTTTTAGGACTTGCGTGAGGATCTGATCACATTTTAGGTCATAATTATGCAGAAATAGAGAAAATTCTACAGGGTTCATAACCTTTATAGCATCACTGAAAGTCTGTCCCGATCATGTAGTAAAGAGACACTTCCCTTTATAAAGCATCCCCTGTGCTGACCATCCTTGTTCATTGTTTCTAAAAGCCACTGAGGTTACAATGACTCTCCTGCAATTCCATGGCATGATGCACAAATGGTGCACAATTGTGCTAGGAGGGCCTGTTCCATGATGTTTCTCTAAATAAATACACAAATAAACAAGGGGGCCCACCACTACTCCATTTCAGGAGGATGAAATTACATCTATCCCTTCTAAAATCTCCACTGTCACATCTCTCAGCAACCAGGGGCTCATCCCACCCAGGCAGATGTCTTTGAACGCTGGTACCTTTCTTACACCTTCTCCATTAATCTTCACCAAGCCCCTTACCTCCATTCCTTCTGTGTTTATTTGGACTTTGGCAGCACCCTCTTCCTCAGTACAGTCCAATAAAATGTACCTAGCTATCTTGCCTGTCCACCTGCATAGATCTTTGTGCTCCAATTGGCATATTTCCTTATCGTGTGCCAGGAGAAAACTTTCATCTTCACCATTATTATAGCAGCCTCTTGTTCTCCACTTGCTCAATTTTCTCTCCTCACTTCTTACAGCTTTCTAAATCTTTCCTACTTCTGTTACATTCTCCCCTTTTCCTCATTCACCTACTCCCTCAGCCTTTTATCTCCTAAAGAAATTGCTTTTTCCCTCCCAAAACCTCCCTCATCCCATTGACACTGGTCCTCATCCGTTTCTACTTCGGTCAGGAGTTCACAATCTTTTTAATGCCATGGATCCTTACCATTAACCGAGGGGTCCGTGGACCCCTGACTTAGCCTGCTCTTCGCTCTCTTCCATCTAAACATAAACCTGGCAGCTTGTCATCATCTGGTATTTGGTCAGCTTCCAACTCCAGATTCAGCATTGCTTCCTTCCTCAATGACTCAAGTACAAACCCTGGGCAATGCTTTAAATATACCTCAGTAAGGGAACTTTATGAAGTTTTGTGGCTAAATTTGCAGATGATACGAAGAGAGGTGGAGGGACAGATAGGGTTGAGGAAGCAATGAGTCTGCAGAAGAATTTTGACAGATTGGGAGAATGGGCAAATAATTGGCAAGTGGAATATAGTGCAGGGAAATGTACAGTCAAGCACTTTTGCAGAAGGAATAAAGGTGTAGACCATTTTCTAAACAGGCAGAAAATTCAAAACCCAAAGGTGCAAAGGGACTTCTGAGTCCTCATGCAGTTTTCCCTAAAGGTTAATTTGCAGGTTGATTTGGCAATAAGAAAGCCAAATACAATGTTAGCATTAATTTTGAGAGGAACAGAATATAAAATCAAAGATGTAATGCTGAGGCTATATAAGGCATTGGTCGGAGTGCAGTTTTGGGCCCCTT
Source organism: Hypanus sabinus (assembly GCF_030144855.1). NCBI lineage: Eukaryota > Metazoa > Chordata > Chondrichthyes > Myliobatiformes > Dasyatidae > Hypanus > Hypanus sabinus. The sequence continues at coordinate 11,897,970 of NC_082738.1, read as the reverse complement.
GCCCAAGAAAAAATGTGCTGGCATTGGAGAGGGACCAGAGAATGCTCACAAGGGTGATCCAGTAATGAAAAGGTTAAAGTATGAGGAGTTTTTGATGGCTTTGGGAATGTATTTGCTGGAGTTTAGAAGACTTGGGGGTGGGGGGGGGGGATCTCATTAAAACCTATTGAATGTTGAAAGGCCTAGATAGAGTGGATGTGGACAGGATATTTCCCATGGTGGGGGAGTCTAGGGCCAGAGGACACAGCCTCAGAACAGAGGGACATCCATTTAGAACAGAGATGAAGTCTTTATGTATATTTAAAGTGGAGGTTGCTAGGTTCTTAATAAGTCAGGGTGTCAAAGATTATGGGGAGAAAGCAGGAGAAAGATGTTGAGAGGAATAATAAAACATCCATGATGGAATGGCCTAAGTCTGATCCTATGTTTTAAGGTCTTATCTACTGACATGCAGCAGGCATTATTAACGAAGAGAAATTTCTCTCCTTTTTCTGTTCCAGACAAGGTTGTGTGGTCTGTGCTGGATTTGGCAAGACACAGATGCTTCTTATTATACACGTCCTGTTCCTTCTGACATTGCTGGATCTGAACTCACGCAAGGTCAGCATGATCTTACTGATTAACAGACAGGCTGAGAAGTGGAGGGCCCTCTCTTCTGCTTGTGGTCAGTCTCTGGTCTCTGCACAATAACAGACTTATCATCAGCACGAATGTGAGGCAGAGTAGAGATCCACTCTAAAAGCAGTGGAACGTAACACAGTTACCAACCCAGTTCCATGGAGTGAGTTCATTCTGGTGAGTGACAGCCTGCTATGAAGAAAGTAAATCTTTATAGAAAACTCTCTGCTTATTCTACAAAGGAAATAATAAATGTTTTTTGGAAGTTGCAATACCATAGCTACTCCACTCCCTACAACTTCTTACTCTGACTCCTCATCTTTCTTCCCTGCAGTCCTGCTGAAGGGTCTTGGTCCAAATGTCGACTGTACTCTTTTCTGTAGATGCTGTCTGACTGACTGAGTTCCTCCAGCATTTTGTGTGTTGCTCTGGATTTCCAGCATCTGCAGATTTTCTCATTTGTGATTGGTGAAACCAGGTGGGTGGGAAGGATCAAGGGCTGGAGGAGGAATCTTATGGGAGGGGAGAGTGGACCATGGGAGAAAGGGGAGGAGGAGGGGCACCGGGGGAGGTGATAGGCAGGCGAGAAAAGGTAAGAGGCCAGCATGGGGAATGGTGAGTGTTGCTTTGGATTTCTAGCATCTCATGTTTATGGTTTACTGTGCTCTAACTAGCATTTTGTAAAATTGCAATATTTTGTTTTACGTTTTCTGCCCTGAATTTCATGCTCCTAGTCTCATCCAGCCTGAGGGGAAAAAGTCTACAAGCATTTATCCTTTTCATGCCCTCTCATAAATTTGCATACCTCTATCCTTGCTTATGTAGGGAGACCAGATTTGTCCAGGATGCTCCCGATGGAGGTTCACCAGGGCTGTGCACACCTCCACTCTTTTAGTCACATGTCAGCCAATAAATGCCATCGCACTGCTCGCCCTCCTAATGACTTGTGGTACTCACAATCTAACTTCCAGTGGTTCATGGACAGGGACATCCAGGTCCCACTGAACCCCAATGTTTCAAAAATGCCCCATTTTTCTCCCAAAATACTTGACTGAACATTTTCCACCCTACACTCTTATCTTCTGTGTTCTGCTCGTACATTTGGCCTTGAGCCACTGAAACTTGAATCATCTACAGATCTGGATATATTCCACTTGATGTCTTCTGCCAAATCACTGATAAAGTGAAGGGCACAGAGCTTGACCCCATCTTAATCTGCAAAACACAGCCTCCCAGCCCGAAGGTGCCTCTCTTATTTGTTCTGTTCACTGTCCTTTGAAAGACCCCTGCATTATCCCTGCCCTGGGAGCGTGTGCTGGGACAGACAGAAGTTTTATTTTCACTCAGTACTCCTTAAATGGAAACATTCCTTTTGCCAGCAGTAATATTCCTCAGCGTGATAAGACTGGATTCACAATTCCAGGGAGGTGTTTGGAGAATTAATGGGAACTGATTATGAAGTATATTTTTGTTAGAATTTAAGCATCTCATTGCAATTCAGCTCATTAAAAAGGCACTGACTATGCCATGGGCAGATGGGATTTGGTAAACAGCTGTTGAAAGCAGTGAGCCGGGTGGGATCTGAATGGGATGTCTCGCATAAACAGGACGGCAGCAGCCGTGCGCAGTGCAAAGGCTCAAACAGACGGCAGTGATTACACACACAATCAGCCGATCCACAATTTGACTGATTGTTTCTACAGAAGGGGAATAATCCCAAAAGCATATCAGGTATCCCATCTGTGAAAAAAGTACCGAAACCCACCGTACAGTACAACACGGGCTTGGAATGGAACCTGTAACTACACTCAACTTCAAACTGACTCATGAAGCTCGACAGGACCCACATGTGTGCTGGCCACCCATTAAGTCAGGCACCAGATACACTTCATGCTTACATGTCTTCAAAGTCTGCTGAGCGACATCCAGGCAGGAGACCCCTGACAGATGAGCCCTGAGATGTGCAAGAAGCAGAACTGTTCCAAAGGGGTGGATGGGAATGGGAAATCTGTCCGTGGGAACGGTGAGAAACTGGAGCATTTGTCAACTAGTGAGAAATGTCATCTTTCGCACATTGGTGGTGGTCAGTTCTTGTATAGGTGTTCATAAAATTTTATTGTTACTTCCTCACCCCCCCCCCCCCCCCGTAATTGCCTGAAAGAAAATCAATCTCAAGGTAGTATACAGTAACGTACATACTTTGATAATAAATTTACTTTGAACTTTACTGCTGAACATACAGTACTGTACAACCGTCTTCGGCACATAAAAAAAAGTGGGAGAGTATTTTGGAGATAGTGATCACACTTCTATCTCCTTTACCATAGCATTGGAGAGGGATAGGAACAGACAAGTGAGGAAAACGTTTAATTGGAGTAAGTGGAAATAAGAGGCTATCAGGCAGGAACTTGGAAGCACAAATTGGAAACAGATGTTCTCAGGGAAATGTACGTAAGCAATGTGGCAAATGTTCAGGGGATATTTGCGTGGCATTCTCCATAGGTACGTTCCAATGAGACGGGGAAAGATGGTAGGGTACAGGAACCGTGCTGTACAAAGGCTGTTGTAAATCTAGTCAAGAAGAAAAGCTTACGAAAGGTTAAAAAAACTAGATAATGATAGAGATCTAGAAGATTATAAGGCTAGCAGGAAGGAGCTTAAAAAAGAAATTAGGAGAGCCAGAAGGGGCCATGAGAAGGCCTTGGTGAGCAGGATTAAGGAAAACCTCAAGGCATTCTACAAGTATGTGAAGAGCAAGAGGGTAAGATGTGAGAGAATAGGACCAATCAAGTGTGACAGTGGGAAAGTGTGTATGGAACCGGAGATAGCAGAGGTACTTAATGAATACTTTGCTAAAGTATTCACTATGGAAAAGGATCTTGGCAATTGTAGGGATGACTTACAGAGGATTGAAAATCGTAAGCATATAGATATTAAGAAAGAGGATACGATGGAGCTTTTGGAAAACATTGAGTTGGATAAGTCTCCGGGATGGGATGAGATGTACCCCAGGCTGCTGTGGGAAGTGAGGGAGGAGATTGCTGTGCCTGTGGCGATGATCTGTGAATCATCAATGGGGACAGGAGAAGTTCCGGAAGATTGGAGGGTTGCAGATGTTTCTTTGTTCAAGAAAGGAAGTAGAGATAGCCCAGGAAATTATAGACCAGTGAGTCTTACCTCAGTGGTTGGTAAGCAGACGGAAAAGATCCTGAGAGGCAGGATTTATGAACATTTGGAGAGGCATAACATGATTAGGGATAGTCAGCATGGCTTTGTCAAATGAAGGCTGTGCCTTACAAGCCAGATTGAAATTTTTGAGGATGTGACTAAACACATTGATGAAGGAAGAACAGTAGATGTAGTGTATATGGATTTCAGCAAGATATTTGATAAAGTTCCCCATGCAAGGCTTATTGAGAAAGTAAGGAGGCATGGGATCCAAGGGGTCATTGCTTTGTGGATCCAGAACTGGCTTGCCCACAGAAGGCAAAGAGTGTTTGTAGATGGGTCAGTTCTGTATGGAGGTCAGTGACCAGTGATGTGCCTCAGGGATCTGTTCTGGGACCCTTACACTTCATGATTTTTTATAAGTGACCTGGATGAGGAAGTGGAGGGATGGGTTAGTAAATTTGTTGATGACACAAAGGTTGGAGGTGTTGTGGATAGTGTGGAGGGCTGTCAGAGGTTACAGTGAGACACTGATAGAATGCAAATCTGGGCTGAGAAGTGACAGATGGAGTTTAACCCAGATAAGTGTGAAGTGGTTCATTTTGGTAGGTCAAATATGATGGCAGAATATCGTATTAATGGTAAGACTCTTGGCAGTGTGGAGGATCAGAGGGATCTTGGGGTCCGAGTCCATAAGATACTCAAAGCAGCTGCGCAGGTTGACTCTGTGGTTAAGAAGGCATATGGTGCATTGGCCTTCATCAACCATGGGATTGAGTTTAGGAGCCGAGAGGTAATGTTGCAGGTATATCGGACCTTGGTCAGACCCCACTTGGAGTACTGTGCTCAGTTTTGGTCACCTCACTACAGGAAGGATGTGAAAACTATAGAAAGGGTGCAGAGGATGTTGCCTGGATTGGGGATCATGCCTTACGAGAATAGGTTGAGTGAACTTGGCCTTTTCTCCTTGGAGCAAAAGAGGATCAGAGATGACCTGATAGAGGTATATAATATGATGAGAGGCATTGATCATGTGGGTAGTCAGAGGCTTTTTCCCAGGGCTGAAATGGCTAACATGAGAGGTCACAGGTTTAAGGTGCTTGGAAGTAGGTACAGAGGAGATGTCAGGGGTAAGCTTTTTTTACACAGAGAGTGGTGAGTGCGTGGAATGGGGCAACGGTGATGGAGGCGGATACGATAGGGTCTTTTAAGATACTCCTGGATAGGTACATGGAGCTTAGAAAAATAGAGGGCTATGGGTAACCCTAAGTAATTCCTAAAGTAAGGACATGTTTGGCACAGCATTGCGGGCCAAAGGGCTTGTATTGTGCTGTAGGTTTTCTGTGTTTCTAAAATTCTGTAAAGCGAAGATGCTTTCAAAAAATAATGAGAAGTTTCTAAATATTGAAAACAATTACTATAAAGAGCAGTAAACAGTAAAAACTAAATGAAATCAATATTTGGTGTGACCACCCTTCACCTTTAAAACTGCATCAATTCTCTTAGGTACGCTATCATGCAGTTCTAAAAGAAAATCATCTGGTAGGTTGTTCCAAATATCCTAGAGAACTCGCCACACTTCGGCTGTCTCACTTACTTCTGTCTCTCCAGGGACTCCCCAACAACCTCAATGATGTTGAGTTCAGGGCTCTGTGGAGGCTGTACCATCTGAAATCATATAATCTAGGGTGCTCAAGGGTGCACAGTACTGAAGGTAATTAAAGCCAACTTGAAGAGCAACCAAGACAAGGAGAACCATTGGTGCATTGGGTTTATTGTGAGTTGAGTACAGATGCAAGTTTTACTCAATTGCGTATAGGACCCTGGTGAGACCATACCAGATGTACTGGGAAGAGTTTTTGTCTCCTTAATAAAGGAATATCATAATTACCACAGAGGGAGTGCAGTAACAACACACTGAACTGGTTACAGAGTTGACAGGTTTGCCTTACTGGCCATATCAAGTTGGCTTCTGTTCCCTGGGTCAGACCAGACTTGGGACAGTGCAAGTGGATTCCTGTTAATGTTCATTCACAGAATGAGAAATATTAAAGCTTTTGAACGTGAATTACTGCCAAATAGAGTTTGGCAGAACTAGAGGTCATATGTTTATGGTGAAAGGCAAAATATTTAAGGGGAAAACGTTTAAGAGAAGTTGGATAAGTACATGGATGGTAGTGGCTATGGTCCAGATACAGGTAGATGGAAGTAGGCAGTTTAAATGGTTTGACACAGACTAGATGGGCTGAAGGGCCTGTTTTTGTACTGTATTTTTCTCTGACTCTAACCTAAAGGACAATTTCTTCACTCAGAGGGTGGTAAGAGCGTGGAATGAGCTACCAACAGAAGTAGTGGACGCGAGTTCAATTTCAGCATTTAAGAGAAGTTTGGATAGGTACATGGACAGGGGTATAGAGGGGTATGGATGCAGGTAGAGACCAGGCAGAAAAACAGGTTGCCACAGATTAGATGGGCCCAAGGGCCAGCCTCTGTGCTGCTGTGCTCTATGACCCCTTAAAAAACAGTGTTGGTGAACATGAAGCTGTCAAAGTGTCATAAAGCTCACGTGTTGGGGAATGAAGCTGACTGTACCTGGCCAATCCATCGCCTGAATGCAGAACCCTACATTGGCCACACTCTTCAACACATGACCAGATTCAAAATCTTACAAAAGCACGAGTTGCTGAGTAATTAAGAGGTGCCTGCTGTGCCCTCCTGCAAAAAAGTGAATATGGGGCCCAGTCCATCACAGGTAAAGCCCTCCCACCATTGAGCACATCTACACGGAGCACTGTCACAGGAAAACAGCATCCATCATCAAGGACCCCCACCACCCAGGCCATGCCCTCTTCTTGCTGCTACCATCAGGTAGAAGGTACAGGAGAGTCGGGTCCCACACCACCAGGTTCAGGACCAGTTATTGCCCTTAACCATCAGGCTCTTGAACCAGAGGGGATAACTTCATTTGCCCCATCACTGAAATGTACCCACAACTTATGGATTCGCTTTCAAGGATGCTTCATTCACTGTTGATTCTACTGTGTTTCTTGTATTTATTGTGATTACTCAAGGAAATGAATCTCAAGGTTGTATATGGTGACAGGTACTTTGATGATAACTTTACTTTGAACTTTGAGATGATAAACACTACTTCCAAATTGAGCTTAGCACTTCAATACATCCCTTTCCATCACCCCCACCCCCCATGACCATCACTGCTATCTGCTACATCCCTGCTGCACAGGGAAGGAGAATTCCCAGTCCCGCAGAAATTCCCTCAAAGAATAATTGGCATTCCCCTAGTTCAGTAAGTGGGAGACAGAAGTTGGAGCCTGCATTGAGAGGAGCACATCAGACACTGCTCAATGTCATGCTCTTGGACTTTCAAGAGAGAGCCCAGATACTTAAAGTTGGGAGCTGCCGCAAGCCCACTGTAAAACTCACATTCATAAGGCTCATAAGACTTCATAAGACATTCATAAAACTTCATGTTGTGCTGTCATCTGCCTCCTCCTGTCACAGAGAGCCCCAACACAGGCAAGCAACACCTGCACTGCACTTACGGCCGACTTAACTAGTCTAAAGCCCACAGCTTTATTTTTATGCAAGCTTGGGCACAGTACAACAGACCATCTATTAAACTGTCTTTTACTCACTTGCATGCTGTTTAAGCTGCTCTGCATTTCAACCTGCTTCTGTTTTTAAACCTTTATAATACCAGGTTGAAATTTCCAGACGGTTTAATAATAAACAAAGCTGCCATTGGTCGCTCAGTTAGACAACAGGCAGAGCTTTTCTTTTAGGAAAATCAAGTTTTTAAATGGCATCTTAGCACCTCATTTGTAATAGATAATTTCATTTGTGCCAAAGACTAAGTAGGTATGTTTGGAACGGTGACTCTTGAAGCCATCTGTTCATCTTGGAATCTTGCATCTCTAAATTTGTGAGCGGGCGACGGAGAATGTTACACGAAGCCTGTTTCTGGTGGGTTTAGCGGATAGTCTTCCAAGCCAGTGGTAATAACTGCCACCACAAAGGTAGTTGCCGGTGCAAGGCACCCCGGTGCCCCGTGTGTGCATGGCAAAGTTTACTCTCCCCTTCCTGCCCCCTTCCCCCCACAATAAAATGCACTCATCATCAGTTTGTTCTCTTTCCCCAACTTCACTGCACAAACCAACACCTTTAAGGATCCACGTTATGTGTGGTGGAAACATATTGAAGCTGGCTAATAAACACCAATTAGTCAATGTGAATGTGCTTTGCACATCCTGCTGCTGTTTAATTTTCACCTTGGTGAGTACAACGGTGCTGGGTTGGGTGGATTGGTCAGGATGCTGAGCCTGACTGGAACACGGAGACGCCCATCGCCCACAGCAGAGGCTCTTCTCACTGGTGTAATAAATGCAAGCTTCACGGGACTTAATTCGGGGACCAAACTACCAGTCTGCAATTAGCAACAGTCAGCTACTGTCAACGTGGAAAGGAAGGGGAAGGTGCCAGAACAAAAAGGTGGGGGGGGGGGGGGTGGATAGCCAGGTGGGTGGGAAAGATAAAGGACTGGAGAGGAAGGAATCTAATAGGAGAGGAGAATGGACCATGGGAGAAAGGGAAGGGGAAGGGGACCTAGGGGGAGGCAATAGGCAGGTGAGAAGAGGTAAGAGACCAGAGGGAAGGAGGAGGGGGGGGGGGGAAGAAAAAATTTACCAGAATTTGAGAAAATTGATGTTCATGCTAACAGGTTGGTGGGTCCCCGGACAAAATGTGTTGCTCCTACACCATGAGAGAATGGACTCATCATGCCAGAGGAGCAAGCCATGGACTGACATGTCAGAATGGGAGTGGGGATTGGAATTAAAATGGTTGAGACGTCAGTGATGGTGTCAGAGACAATTTTCTGATGGTCTGGAGTGGGGCCCTCTTCTAGGGATAATGAGATGGTGACTGAGAGTTGCTGCCTGGCCTCAGTGCGGTAGAGGTCAGTATGCCACATTACAACAGCACCCCCTTTGTCTGCAGTTTGATGTTAAGGTTGGGATTGGTGCTGACAGAGTGAAGGGTAATGTGTTCAGAAGAGGCAAGGTTCTAAAAGGAGTGAGGAGTGCTGAAGTCGAGCCAGTTGATGTCTCATTGGAAATTAGAGATGAGGGGATCTGGAACAGGCAGAGAACCAGCACAGGGTGCTGAAGAACAGGAGGCAAGTCAAAGACTGGAGAAGGGATCATTGGTGTCGGGTGGGGAATGCTTGCCAAAGAAGTGGGCTCGGATACGGAAGTGACGGGAGAACTCTGTGTTGTGGTCGGTGTGGAACTCACTGAGGTATAGGCGAAGGGGGTCAAAGGTTCAAAGTTCAAAGTAAATTTTATTATCCAAGTACATATATGTCACCATATACAACCCTGAGATTCATAAGGCCCTTACTGAGCACAAAATGTTCCACCTCAGAGGGGAAGGATGGACAGAATGATGAGGACATCTCGAATGCCTCCCGTCACTCTGGTCTCAACGGTGGACTCCTAGTTTCCATACCTCTCCATCCCACACAAAGATGGTTTGAACAGAGGACCGACCAGTTGAGCATCACCTTCAGCTCACCTCATTTTCTCCCGAGCAGAGGTCTAACGGTGGGCACTCTCACCTCCTAGGTACACCTGTTTTATGAATTATATGGACCAATCTTGCTTCAGTCCGATTCCCTACTTATAGACAACAAAGTTTTCATCACTGTTCTGCCAACTTTTACCTTGTTTTATCTCCAGGGTTTCCCATTTTTCCTGACTTGCCAATCTCCATCACACAAGTTAACAATAACCGTCAGCTGAAAGAATCCCACAGATGCTTCATCTATACCTCACTTTCTAGAAGGACTCCATTCCTAGTTTCTCCGTCTCTGTGGTATCTGCTTCAATAAAACTTTCCACACTAGTGCTTGTGAGATGTTCTCTTCCCTTAACCATGGCCTCTCTACCTCATAATGCAGGGCTCTTATTCAAATCTCATTTCCTGCATGTTCTGCTCATGTCCTCTCCTCCCAGAACAATGCTAGGGCTCCTTTCTCCTCACAGTCCAGACCACAATCAACGATTTTAACAGATCATCCTTCATAATTCCCAAAAGACACATCTTCCCTCCTCCCTTTCAACATTCTGAGGAGACTGTTCACCTTCACAGTTCGCTCTCCTGTTTTCACTAACCACTCCCCTTCTCATGGCATGTAACCATATGGCATGACACACTTGCCCTTTCACCTCTTTCCTTCCCAATGTCCAGGGACAGTCCTTCCAGGTGATGCAATGAATTACTCACACTTCTTCCAATCTAATGTACTGCATTTGCAGCTCAGGCCTCAGCCTCCTCAACACTGGAGGAACCAAAGACAGATTGGGTGATTGCTTTGCAGGGCACCTCTTTCTTATTGGAATTTCCAGTCACCCACATTTTAATTCCCCCCATTCCCCTCTTGTTCAGGCCTCTCTATCCTTGGCCTACTGGACTTTTCCAAAGCTCAATGTCGGCTCCAGGAAGGATTCACCTGGGTACAGAGGTACATCCTAGCTCTTGTATTCTGTCACTGTTTACAAAGTCCTGAATACTCCATTTAAAAAAAATGCTTGTTCAATCTGACTTGCGATCTACGAGGATGTGCACACACCATCCATGTCACTACTTGCATAGTGTTTTAGGCCAAGACCCATATTAAGACTGATGAAGATCAAGGGTTTTGGCCCAAAACATCAACTCTTTATTCCCTTCCACAGACATTGCAACATTTTGTGCGGGAAACTCTGGATTTCCTGCATCTGCAGTATTTTGTGTTTATCCTTCAATGATCTTATCCCTTTCAACCAAATTGTAATCACCTTGCACTCCCTGTTTTATGCTTCATCTGCCAATATGTCTGCTTATCCCGTCAGCCTGCCTACATTTCCTTGGTCAATAACAACTCTCTGCACTATTGCACTAGCACACTTCTAAAACTCCACCTAAACCACCCCCCAAAAATTTGTGCTATAGTTCTGCGACCAGGTTTTTGGAACTGGTCAGGAAAGCCTGGCTCGCTCAGCTTCTGCCTGATCTGCTGTGTTCTTCCAGCAGAGTAGGAGTTTTGACTGGTTGGAGCCCATTGGCACAAATGCAGGACCTAAGTGTGGTAGAAGGGCAAAGAGCACAGGCAAACACCAAGTACCTAAAAATAGAGCTTCTGCACAAAAACAGAGGCCGATGTAGAATGAGTTAACTTTGGTCTCGTAACTTGTGCCTCAGGTGAGAGCAGCTTGTGTGAGAATGAGCTGCACAGGGGAATTCTGTGCGAGTGTGTGCTGGGCATTGGTTGAGGTTATTGGCTGAGCCTTAATGCACAGAGGCATTGCTCGCACACAAGAGCCAGAGCACTACAGAAATAACACCAACCAGAGCCAGCAAGCTTTAGCAATTGGATAGGTAAAACTAATTTATGCTACCCACAGAGACATTGCATCATGGGAGATTTTTTTTAGCTCATCTTTGAAAAGGGAGGGGTGTGCAGCAGTGAGGAAACCAGAGAGGAACAGGCAAATAATGTTTTGTTTAGAGCTACTCAAATAACTCACTGATGTAAAATACACTAGTTACTTAGCACCATCTTAACAAGTCTAATCACACAGTTTACCTCAGGAGTGCTAACACAACCATCCCTCTGGGTTCAATCTCTGTGCAACCAAGTACAGCAGCAGTTCCCATTAATCTTTGTCACAAGATGTTAAAAACAGCATTTCACAAAGTACTCTAGCTCCAAAATCCACGTTTTAATTTGCTGACATTAAAATGCATCTTACAACATCTTTCCAGAGTTGTCATCCTGTGTCGCTGGCAATTCGCACATTGCTCAACAGTCCTAGTCCTGCGTATCCATGAAGGACTCCGAAACCTGCTAATTAAAATTTCTGCCCCTTATTCCAATCTCTCTGTCTTGCTGCTTAGTTCATTTCCTCACCAGTTTTTAATTTTCAGCCACAGTCCCTCAAGAGAAACTTCTGGAAATCCAGAAGCACCTACTAACCTTGCCCTGTCCTTTAAACAGTTCTTCACACAATTCAATGCACTTTGCCAGATGTGACCTCTTTTGACCTGACTGATCAGCTGAATCTTTGCAGGGTGTCCTGTCACTTGGCCTTATCAGACAACACGAAACTGCCCTGTTGCTACCTGATCAAATAGCAGAATGGAATTTTCCAGTCTAAAAGAATGGTTACTAATTTGAGATTGTAGGAGTTGTTCTTGCACCATCAAAAAACTGCATTGTAAAAACCATTTTATTTCAGGAATTTGTCACTTAAAGTGCTTTAATTTTCTTATTCACTGCAATTTTGCAAGAGTTCGATTCAATAATACTTCAACTTGATATGTCCGACATAATTCTTTTCTCTTACTGTAAATATTTCATAAGACCATAAGATATATGAGCGGAATCAGGCTATTCAGCCCATCAATACTGCCCCACTATTCAAACATGGTGGTTTTCTTTTTCTAATCCTACTTTTCTGCCTCAACCCCCTTAGCAATCAAAAAGGCAAAGGCAATGAATTCCACAGATACACCGTTCTCTGGCTAGAGAAATTCCTTCTCATCTCAATTTTAGAGGGATCTCCATTCATTAACCATATAACCATATAACAATCACAGCACGGAAACAGGCCATCTCGGCCCTCCTAGTCCGTGCCGAACTCTTAATCTCACCTAGTCCCACCTACCCGCACTCAGCCCATAACCCTCCACTCCTTTCCTGTCTATATACCTATCCAATTTTACCTTAAATGACACAACTGAACTGGCCTCTACTACTTCTACAGGAAGCTCATTCCACACAGCTATCACTCTTTGAGTAAAGAAATACCCCCTCGTGTTTCCCTTAAACTTCTGCCCCCTAACTCTCAAATCATGTCCTCTCGTTTGAATCTCCCCTACTCTCAATGGAAACAGCCTATTCACGTCAACTCTATCTATCCCTCTCAAAATTTTAAATACCTTGATCAAATCCCCCCTCAACCTTCTATGCTCCAATGAATAGAGACCTAACTTGTTCAACCTTTCTCTGTAACTTAAGTGCTGAAACCCAGGTAACATCCTAGTAAATCGTCTCTGCACTCTCTCTAATTTATTGATATCTTTCCTATAATTCGGTGACCAGAACTGTACACAATATTCCAAATTTGGCCTTACCAATGCCTTGTACAATTTTAACATTACATCCCAACTTCTGTACTCAATGCTTTGATTTATAAAGGCCAGCATTCCAAAAGCCTTCTTCACCACCCTATCTACATGAGACTCCACTTTCAGGGAACTATGCACAGTTATTCCTAGATCTCTCTGTTCCTCTGCATTCCTCAATGCCCTACCATTTACCCTGTATGTTCTATTTGGATTATTCCTGCCAAAATGTAGAACCTCATGCTTCTCAGCATTAAACTCCATCTGCCAACGTTCAGCCCATTCTTCTAACCGGCATAAATCTCCCTGCAAGCTTTGAAAATCCACCTCATTATCCACAACACCTCCTACCTTAGTATCATCGGCATACTTACTAATCCAATTTACCACCCCATCATCCAGATCATTTAGGTATATGACAAACAAATTCATTCTGGACATTTGACTCTTCTAATGGAAATACTCTCCCCACATCCACTCTACCCAGGCCTTTCAGTATTTGGTAAATTCCCAAGACGTTCTCCACCATCCCCCCCCCCCCCCCAATCCAATCCTTCTGAACTCCAACTAAAGGTCCAGAGACATCAAATATTATATTCAACTCATGATTGCTTCTCAATTTTCATTTACAACTATTAAGGGGCCCAAGTCATTGCTGATCATCCTCATCATTTGCGGTTGAAGGGCAGAGTGGCAAAAAAATTGATTTGGGCTAAAGGCAAGACAAAAGAGACAGACCTGGTTAAAGAGTGGGAATCCAGGGCCGCGCTGAACAACTGTGGATGGTGAGGGCTCAACATTTGCGCAGGACTAGTCAGGAGTGGGATTTTGGGCAAGAGTCAGGTCTGAGCTCGGGTTGATGGATTCACAAGAGGGTTCCAGGGCTGAGAAGCCATCGTGGTCCACAACTAAACGTAAACAAGTTCCTCTCTGTGAACTTCTCAGGTAGCTCCACTTGATTGACACTACCCCAGGCTACTTTGGCTCTCTAAGGGCTACCCACGTGATGCAAAGATCACAGAAGTGGGGCTCGGGCAGTGTGTATTACCACTGATCTCCATGCTCAAGGTCAAAACTAAGGACCAGCTATTGGAGACTTAATGATGGTAACATCTTTGAACAGAGGAACAGCAAGATTTCTCCATGCAGCAGATGGATATTATACTCATGTGTGTGATACAAGGGCAACATTGACAAGTTCAGGTGTGGACCACCTTAGGCTTGCCCTGAATTGGATGGGGTCCTCACTCAATGAAAAGATGCCCAAACACTGCATCCAGTGTGGCCTCCAGCTACACACGTGAGAGTGAACAGACTGAGGCGCATGTAGCCTCTGGTTAACACTGTAGGACTCCAGGTCCCACCACCCAGTGGCACATTGTCAAGCATGCTGATTACACTTTCTACTAAACTATAGTTATTACAGTGATCTCCATCGAGGTCATGAGATACTACCAAAGTGTGCCACATACAGGAGGTACAGCATCGTTCCCAACATCCAGGTCTCTCCTGAGCACATGGCATGGACAGCAGGTGCCTCAGTATAAACATGTCATGAGAAAGTCTTAGATTCCCAGAATGACCACAAGCTCCTTTGGTGCCAAACATTTACCGTGAAGCCAGCACACTGGGTGAGATCACGTTGTGGATGAGCACTTCGGGGTTCATGAATGCAGCTCCCATATATGGAACAGAGGACAAGATGCCAGGGGTAGCTTCCATCCCCTCCACCACAATAAGGTTATGGTCAACTTGAATACTTTCTTCCACTTCTCTGATCCCTTGGGATCAAGGCCAATTTCTGTAACTTGGGTTTGCTTGGTTCCAAGACAGCTGAGGCCAAAGTGGAAATCAGGGACTCTTCCACAGTTGGGACAGGAGGTGCCTGATGGGATGGGTAGTACATACTTTGAGGGGATACACTCTGCCACTTAGGCAGGACCTCCTTGCTCGCAGCTTGCTCGTTTTCATTACTGAATCTTCCTTCCCTACTCTGAGCTGTCACGGGCCAAAGATCAGAGGTGTTAGGGAAAAGGCTCAAGAGCCTAGACACATCCTTGAATATTTTTCACTACCCACTTGGCAATCCTGCCCAGGACAGAAATTAGTTCCAAAGACTCATGACCCACAGAGGGGGAGAAAAGATTGGCTACTTATTTAAATCAGAGATTTTTATTTTTAACTATGACCCAGGTTCTGGATTCCCCTAGCAGAGGAAACATCCTCTCCAGCTCAAGTCAGTGTTCCCACTGTCTTGAACTGTTGTAGTTACATGCTGAGACTCTTCATCCTTTACTGATAATGTGATCCACATGTTCCTTGCAGTAGTTCCAAAAAGCACCTGTGTTGTTCCTTAAGAAAGAACATTTCAGCCTACTCCAAATGTGGTCCAATGGAGACAACAGACTGCAGATGCTGGAATCTGGAGCAACAACCGATCTGCTAGAAGAATTCAGCAGGTTGAGCAGCTTCTGTGGGAGGGGGAAGGAATTGTCAACCTTTTGACCAACGCTCCCTCTAATTTTTTTTATATATAAACATCTGTGTGAACCAACCTGAGCAGGAAATTTTTAAACTGCCTGAAAACTGCATGGCACTTTAAATTTTCTCTCTAATATGCATACTATGAATATTTAGAATGAAAATTGAAAAATCGCATGCTTCTGATTTTATTTATTAATTGAAATGTATAATGAAATACAGTACAACAAAATCTTTCATGTTTTGTAAACTTTTTCTTGTCTGTATTCCAGTTGCACTGCAACAAAGGCTATGTGTGCAGGAGCACTTCAGTTACTACGCGGCTGCACAACCGCGCGTCTTAGAGGGCACAGCGAGTTTGACTCAAAACCCTGCATCAGCCCTGCTCAACCCACTGCATTGCTCCAGTGGATTGCTGCTGGGCCCACCAATGCCCAGGTTACTGAAGCCCAACCTCACTTTTATTGCATTCACTTCCCAAAAACATTCTGTTAGCTTCAGGCTGCAGATTCGGCCAGGCTGCCAACTCATGTCTAATAATTAACAATAATGATATGTATTTATACAACTCAAACTAAAACATTGCAAGCTGCTTAACACCAACGTCAACGGCTCACTTTTGGAACAATGCCAAAGAGTTACATTGGCAGATCACCAAAGGTTTTGTCAAAATGACAAGTGTTTGATGCATCTTATCAGGAAGTTGGGAGAGAGAGAGTGGAGGAGAAAGAGCTGGAGACTAGGTGGGTGATAAGAGAACGAAAGAGATTAGGGACTGATACAGAACTATGTTTGTGTCTGAGGTTGAACAAGCAGGACACATGGGCAAAAGTGAATCTCCTAGACTGCTGCCAGCAAACCCTGGAGAGAAGCAGGCTTTTAAAACAGAGTTTATTTTAATTTACTTCAAGGACTTTGTTGAGATGATGAATGACAACGAAGCTTCCACTGTTGGCGACCTGAGCGCTGGGTAAAAATTACAGAATGCGTAGGCCACCATGTGAGAGGCGGTCTGATCTCCCTTCAACCCACAGAGCTAACCTGCAAAAGCTCAAATGCACAAAGACCTCCCCACAGCATTCCTTGAGAGCCTGGAGGATTGTTTTCCTACTTTGCCAAAGATCCTGTCCGCAGACTGACATCAGCAGCTAGGACAACACTCTCTCACTCAATGCGGCCTAGCTTAACTCTTCCCTCCCCAATTCTCAACAGCACACTCCTGACTAGACTGTACTCAGCTCAAAGAATGGGGAGAGAATTGATTCAAATACTTAAATGTACCCAACATTCTACAGAAGCTCCACAGTGAATTCCTGCCACATGAAGTAACTGAGAACAAGGATAGAAACTAGTTTCTTGCACCAAGCCATTCAACAGTAACAAGGTGGAAGAATTTTGGTTTGGCTATATTAGATGTGGGAAGAATGTAGTAAAACACGGGCCTTTCACAGCTCGAAGAGATCTTTAGCTGAACCTCAGTTCGTATTGTGGTTTAAGACTTCAAAGCAACAGGCAGCAACCCTGATCAGACACCATTGCTTTAGTTTCACAAGTAGCATGGCATTCCAAACATGCACCAAAATGGGGGGTCAAATCCACTGTATGGGAGAATCCCATCAGCATTAGGATGAGACCCATCTTCGACCTGGCTCTTGTATCACCTCATTTCACTGTGTCACAGACACTGAAAATCTCAAGCAACAAACAGAATGCTGGAGGAACTCAGCAGCTCAGGCAGCATCTATGGAGGGAAATAAACAGTTGACTATTTGAGCCGAGAGCTTTCATTTCCCTCTGTAGACGCTGCCTGTCCTGCTGAGCTCCTCCAGCATTTTGTGTGTGTTGCTCACATATATGATGTCAGAGTCAAAGGAAGTATATCAATAACACCAGAAGACAGGGTCTCTTACTCACTGGGATTCAGAAGAATGAAGTGTGGAGAGAATGTTTCCTTTGAAGGGAGAATCAAAGACCAGAGGACACAGCCTCAGAACACAGGGGCATCCTTTTAGAATGGAGATGAGGAGGATTATTTTTTTTTGGCCAGAGAGTGGTGAATCTGTGGAATTCATTCCCACAGGTGGCTGTGGAGGCCAAGTCATCGGGTATATTTAAGGCAGATGTTGATAGATTCTTGATCACTCAAGGCATGAAGGGTTATTGGGAGAAGGCAGAAGACTGGGGCTGAGTAAAGAATTAGATCAGCCATGATGAAATGGCAGAACAGACTCAATGAGTCAAATGGCATAATTCTGCTCCTATGGTCTATTGTCTTATGGTCTAAGACAATTCACACTGAATATGGGTAATATAGAGTATCTGTAAGCAGAGGAACGAGGAAAGTTCAGAGCACAGAGAACCAAGTGCACCAGTCACTGAAAGTCAGTGGACAGGAACATGACTCAAGCAGCTATTGGAATGTTGGTCTTCAACCCAAGGTGCCAGATCTAAAGGGGTAGCAGTTATACTACAGTGGAATAAAGCTGTTTAGACTCTGCCCAGGTCCCTGCATTTGTTAAGGGCCCACAATTCAGGAGAGGTGCAGCAGAATCCCTCAAAGCCTAGTGCAGAATCACTTGAAGGACAGGACTACACAGGTTAAACTATGATAACATGCAAAGATGAGGTACATATATCCCGGCTCTTGAACACCCAAGGAACTCTATTTGGGATGTTAGATCACAAATTTTTTTCCTCCATAGTCCTTACCAATCAAGAAACCCATCAACTCACTTTTAAATGACTTAACTCCACAGCCTTCTGTTGCAATGAATTCTACAGACTCACAAACCACAGGCTGCAGAAATTCCTTATCTCAGTTCTAAAGGGACATCCATTCATTTTGAAGTTGTGCCCTGGATCCTCAACACATCCACTCTTTCCAGGCCTTTCAGTCTCCAGTAGGTTTCAATGAGATCTCCCTCATCCTTGTGAAATCCACTGAGTCAAACCCTGCTTGCATGCCAAGACTTATGCTAATGAGATCATTCTTGTGAACCTCCTCTGGAACACCTCGAGGGCCAGATATTAAAATATTTGATTGGGTAAAAAGACACTCATCCACCCCCCCCCCCCATGTGACTCCCAAGCCAGTTGGATTTATTGGGCCCAGGTCATTGATGGGTAAAACAAAAAAAAATTCCCCATACTCTGGCATTGGATATTTGGAGCAATTGAAGGCAGAAGCTTCAGAGGACTTTATAACCGAGACTGGTGGACATTGCTGAGAAGGGTAATAAACGTTGCCAAAGGCAGCAAGATGCAATTAACTGTGGACTGAAAAGCAGAACAGATGGGAATGGACAACGCCGTGTTCTGATTTTCCCAAATTTCTGCCTTCATGATATCAATCTCCTGCAAAGAGAAAATTGTTTTATTCTATCAAAATGCACCATAATTTTGATTCGCTCCAATAAATCTCCTCTGGGAGGGGATGAGTTTTCTTTTGGTTTGTTTCATCAACTTAGGCGAACAGAATGCAACAACTAAATCAAGAAGATATAGGAAGGAACAGAAATTGCTCAACCTGATGCTCCTGCATTTTCAGAATTTACTTCACATTTCTAGCATCTGCATTTTTTAAAAAAACTTTCACTCATGGGAAGCATGTGGCAACAGTGTACTGCACTGGACTCTTAAAAAAAAGCAACACATTCGATTAAGGAAGTGACTCCTTAGCAACTATGTTTCACAGACAATTATTTGTATAATTGATCTATGAAAACTACCTACAGTGCTGTCACACATCTGTTAAAGTGAGAACCTCAGTTCCACACCTGAGCAAAGCAACGCTTTGGTAAAACAACAATCATTTCCATTCCTCACTCTTTCCCTGTTACCTAGCACCTTCTCCAAAATATCAATTTGGTTTCAAAAACCACCACTAAATATGTTTCACCACATTTTCACTCCCCAGGAACTTTCTAATTATGATATTTGTGAAAACTGCAGCATTTTCAGAAAAGTCACATCATGCTCTTCATCTCAACAACTTTCAATTCCCTGGCACTGATCACTTCATTTGATCCTGGTTGTCCTATCCCCCATCAAGGCGGCCTTGTATCTCTCCGCTTCTTTCTCAATAAAAGACCCAACCAGCTCCCCTCCAACCACCACCGTCCTCCATCTGGCAGGACTGGTCCTCACCTTCAGCTCCTCCCATTTTCTCTAAACTCAAAGTGTAGTCATGGGCACCCGCACGAGCTCTAGCTGTGCCTGTCCTTTCGTTGGCCATGTGGAACATTCCATGTTCCAAGCCTTCCCTGGTAATACGTCCCAACTCTTCCTCCACAACATTGACAACTGCATTGGTGCTGTTTCATGTACCCATGCTGAGCTCGTCAATTTCATCAACTTTGGCTCTAACTTCCACCCTGCCCTCAAATTCTCTTGGTTCATTTCTGACAGCTCCTTCCCTTTTCTTGATGTCTGTGTAACCATCTCTGGAGACAAACTGTCTACTGACATTTTTTAGAATCCTACCAACTCCCACAACTATTTTGACTATACCCCTACCTCCTGTAAAAACGTTATTCCCTTTTCTCAGTTCCTTCGTTTCCACTGCACCTGCTCCCAGGATAAGGCTTTCCTTTCTAGTACATCGGGATGTCCTCCTCCCTCGAAGAAACAGGGTTTCCCTTCCTCCACCATTGTTGCTGCTCTCACCAGTGTCTCTTCCATTGCCTGGCCATCCATGCTTGCCCCTTCTTCCCACCGCCTTAACAGGGATGGAGCAACTCTTGTCCTCACTGAACGTCCCATGATTCTTTGTATCCATCACATCATTCTCCACAACTTCCACCATCTTCCACAGGATCCTACCAAACACATCTTTACTCCCCCCCACCCCCACCGCTTCCAGTAGGGATCACTCCCCTTGTGATTCCTTCCTTCCGACACATATCCCTGCAATGAGAGAAGTGCTACACCTGCCCATTCACCTCTTCCTTTACCTCCATTCAGGGCCCTAAACGGTCCTTCCAAGTGAGGCAGCACTTCACTGGTGAATCTTCTGGTATTGTCTATTGTATTCAGTGCTCCTGATGCAGCTTGCTCTACGTTGGTGAAGCCTCCACTCCATCCAGCAAAAGCAGAATTTCCCAGTAGCCAACTATTTTAAATCCTATCCTCCTATCCCCATTCCTATTCTGACACGCCAATCCTCTTCTGACCCGATGAGGTCACTCTCAGGTTGGAGGAGCAACACCTCATATTCCATCTGGGTAGCCTCCAACCCCCCCCCCCCCCACCCCGGCATGAATATCAATTTCTCCTACCGGTATTTTTCCACTCCCCCTTTCCTCCATTTCCCACACGGCCTCTTACCTGCCTGTCACCTCACCCTGGGTCCCCTCCTCCTTCCCTTTCTCCCATGGTCCACTCTCCTCTCTTATCAGATTCTTTCTTCTCCAGTCCTCTACCTTTCCCACCCACCTGGTTTCACCTATCATCTTCTTGCTATCCTCCTTCCCCTCCCCCCTTTGTTATTCTGGCATCTTCCCTCTTCCTTTCCAGACCTGATAAAGGGCCTCAACCCAAAACGTCGACTGTTTATTCATTTCCATAGATGCTGCCTAACCTCCTGAGTTCCTGCAGCATTTTGTGTTAGATAAAAGTGGAACAAATGTTGGAAAAGGTGCTCAACTTACATTATTTTGAGAAGTGACTTGACCCTTGAGGCTCCATATTATGTGATTATGTGTTTCAGCAAACATCAGAACAAGCATGTTGCAAATTAAACCCCTTGCTTAATTTAACTTGGTACTGCTCTTAATGAAAGTGGCTTATCCTATAATGTTAACAATTTAAAAATCAATGTTAATCCACTCTCGAGAATACATACACAGATATACATAAGTTACAATAATCATTTTTATAGTATATTGAAAAACGCTGTGATCAAAAACTCCTAAAGAAACCCTGCCAATACAATTGTGTACGAAGGAATCTGCATTCTGCTTGGAGTCTCCTCACAGGCTTGCAAACTTGTGTAAATAACAGAAACTCCTTACCAGTGACATCATGAGAAACTGGCATTTATATCGCCAGAGCTTGCTTCAGATCCCGCCTACAGGACAAGCATAAAGCTTGGTGCAAACTGGATTTCACCCAGAGAAATCTGTGGTCTTCTGCACCAACTATGGCAATTCCAGTTGCTTTGTGTCAAGAAAACTGGGGCCCTGGCACACATTTTATATGGTACTGGAAGACCAGAGGATAAATGTTCCTTCTTTTAAGAAGGGCACAAGGATAAGCCATGCCATGTGACTTACATCAAAGAAATTGCTGGAGGAGATCCTAGGGGACAGAATTCACATACATCCGGAAAAGCAGGGACTGATCAACATGATATTGTGAGGAGGAAATCTAGTCTCAAAATCTGATTTTTTTGAGGAATTATAAAGAGTATCTGATGAAGGCAGGGTAGTAGTTATTCTCCATATAGACTTTAGTTGGGCATTTTGGGGTACATATTAACAACTTGCATGTAAACACAAGAGTTATGAAGAAATCTCTGGTTGACAAACATTGGTGGAATTGTGGATAGTGAGGAAATTGATAAAAGGATATATACCAGATGGAAGGTTTGGTGGAGCATTAGCAGATAAAAATTAATCATAAGCGTGAGGTGATGCATTTTGGGAAGCCACTTATAGCAAGTAATAATGCACTAAAAATGGCTGGTCCCTGTAAGTGGCACTTTGGGTCAATAGGGTGGTGAAGAAAGCATTTGGATGCCAGCTGTCATAGGTTGGGGTATAGAATGCAAGAGTCAGAACAATACATTAATTTTACAAAACACTGGTCAGACAAAATTTGGAGTATTACGCCACACTACAAGGAGGATGTGATTGCTCTAGAGCATAGCACAGATTCACCAGGATGTTACCTGGACTGGAGGACTTTAGTGCTGGGACAAACTGGATAGGCTGGACTTTTATTCCCTGGAGAAAAAAGGAGGCTGAGGTGTGATGAGATAGAAGTATAGTATTATAAGAGGCAAAATGGGTAGAAATTCTGAATCTTTTTGCAATGTAGGGGTATCAAAAACATAAGGGCATATGGTTAGGGTGAAAGGAAGGAGATTTAAAGGGAATTAGAGAATAAAGTTTTGTGTTTTTTTTTAAAAAGTACACAGAGGGTGGTTGGTGACTGAACACACTGCAAAAGGGGTGGTGGATCAAACAATTATGCTCAAGAGGAACTTAGTCAGACACTCCATTAGAAGGACAAGACAATGTAAGCAAATGGGATTGGAGTACATGGGTAAAAGGGTCAGCACAGGTGTGATGGGCTGAAGGACTGTTTGTGTTGTTTAATTTTATGACTATATGAAGCCAATGTGAGCAGAGTAAAAACTCTCCCCTTGGAACCTAGCCCATACTTTCTAGACAGTGCAATAAAATGGAATTAGTATTGAAATAGTGTAAACGGAATCGTGACCATGACCAATTTTGGGTCCGTTTACTTCACTCTGGAAGCACGTCCTGGTGGTTCTACGCCTCTGATACAACATCTGCGCTATCTTTCTCTGTGTGACAGTTCTCAGACTACGCTGTGGTAGGTATAGCAGGTCATTCACTCCCACTATTTCCTTCTCTTTCTACAGCAAAGGGACACAAATGAAGATCAGCACAGACCAGGCACGAAGGCTGTTGTGCACCATAATGTGACATCTTTTCTGAGCCAAACTTGTCAAAAGGCAGACAGATGCTGTTTTCCCCTCACAAAGCAAACCAATTACACTGTGGCTTGTAGGAAGTATACAGTGGCCTCCTGCTCATAGATTCAGTACTTATTTATCATTTTTAGTAACACTGCATGTCACAACTGTCCAGTCCAGGAAGTCTGGCAGTAACAAGGGAGAGTATCCAAAGGGACAAACATCTACCCACCTAGTCCTGAAAAGCAGCATCCCACCAGCATTCGCAGCCCCCTTTACTAGGAGTGCACCAATAACCAATTTCTCCACAATAAACTGATTCCTGGTTCTATCCTCTGAGCTGATAATTTCACATTATGCCACTTGATACCTGATTTGCCACAAGAGGGCAATGGAACCCATCATTGGAATGACATTGTCTAGGTCACCCAGTCTTAAATTCCCTACCTCCATGGATCACTGCCATGTCTATATGATCCACCTTGACCTTACAATCCTATCGATACCAGAGAGAGTCCCTTGCAGAACTTGACATTACTTGCAGACTGACCAACAAGTACAGTCTTGACAAGCCAGCATAGTAGCTTTTTTTAAAAACAAATTGGTTTTAGGTATGGAAGCCCCAATGCCCAGGAATGGAAAAGGCTACAGAAAGTGGTTGACATAGCCCAGTCCTTTATATGCAAAGCCATTTCCACAATTGAATTACATTTCCACTGACTGCAGACACAAAGAAGCAGCATTTATCCTGGACCCCCACTATCCAAGGCCATACCCTCTTCTCCATACTACCAGCAGTCAGGAGATACAGAAGCCTTAGTTCCACCCCACCAGGTTTAGGAACAGTTACTACCCTACAACTATTAGGCTGCTGAATTGGTGTGATAACTTCAATCATCACTACTCTGGACTGATTTTATGACCTACAGACTCACTTTCAAGGCCTCTTTACGACTTATGTTCTCAGTATTATTAAGTACATTAGAGATAAAATAATAAGAATCAGGAACAGTTTGCCAAATCTATAAACCTAAGAAAAATGTTAAAATAAAAATCCAGCCCAGTGGATCCAATAAACTCCACAAATCAGCATGGGCACGCACATGGTTCACAGCCAATGTCATGTATCTAAAGGAAATGTAGGAGAGACCTTAGGATGGGATGAAAATTCACTAGGACTGTAAACTGTTAAAAACAGCATTTAAAATACTTGCATCTAAAATAGGGCAGGAGAAATAGAAAGTGGGAGGGAAAAGAAAGCATTTCAAAACATTGTGTCAAAACAGATGGCTAAATGGCTGTAAGAATTACAGGAAAGAGCTCGTGCAATCATCGTTAAGCGCCATGTTGTATGACATAGGTGATTATTGTCTTCATGATTGTTCTTGCAATAATTTTTTTAAATATACACAAGTGGATTGCCATTGCCTTCTTCTGGACAGTGTCTTTACAAGACAGGTGACCCCAGCCATTATCAATACTCTTCACAGATTGTCTGTCTGGTGTCAGTGGTCGCATAACCAGGACTTGTGATCTGCACCAACTGCTCATACGACCACCCACCACTGCTCCAATGGCTTCACGTGACCCTGATCGGGGGGCTAAGCAGGTGCTGCACCTTGCCCAAGGGTGACCTGCAGGCTCATGGAGGGAAGGAGCGCCTTACACCTTGTTTGGTAGGCACACTTCTCCATCCCACCAACCAAGCTCAGGCAATAAAACCTTGTTAACAAATAGTAGACTTCAATGATGTGTTGCTTATCAGGGTACTTTGCTTGCTTCATGCACAAAACAAGGAAACATTTATTCCATATAATAAAGCCTCGTTTATTCTGGAGCTCTTGAGCAACACACAAAATGCTGGAGGAACTCAAAAGATAGCTGTGAGAATCAGGAGGTTTGTAAAAGCTATCAGTAGATAGTCTGTCTCCAAAAACTACATGCTTTGTTATTGGGGCGGGACCGCTTCAGATCTCGCTACTGGGTTTTTCCTCACCTTAAGTGACATGTTTGTGGAAGACTCTGAGGAGCTAACAGGCAAGGCTCACAGTCCCAACACTTGTGTGACAATGGTCCAGTCCTAGATTTGGGATAAGCCAAATGCCACAGGATCACCTCAACTGTTTTTGTCATCTCAGTACATATATAAATAGCCCTCCCGAATTTCTACTCAAAGGCAACATCTTGGATTTTCATGGGGTTCAAGAAGGAGGAGAGAGGTGTCAGAGATGGACCAAGTAAATTTGAGGGCAGGGTGGAAGTTGGAGGCAAAAACAGCCATGACAGTCAGTAGGTTTGTAAAAGTTATCAGTCGATAGTCTGTCTCCAGAGTTCCTCCAACACTTTAATACTGTATGTCTTAGTTTCTCTTCAACTTCTTTTGGTTTTGTTTAGATGAGAACTCAATCTTAATTCACAGAAAGGGGTTATTGAGCATATCATAGTTATTCTGCAGCTCCTCTGTACACATTTCATGCAAAGTTGAAATGCTTCAACCAAGCAGCAATTTTGGGCACAATTCACCAATTTTGCTGTAGTGTTTAGTCTTCATCTGGGTATTCACTTTAAATTACAAATATTTGCCTCAGGGCTACATTGGTATAACTCAATTTATCTTCATCTGCACGTTGACTGTCAGTCTTTGTTATAGATTTTCATAAATTTTATTGTATTTCTTTGTTTTTCCTGTAAATACCTACGAGAAAATGAATCTCGCAGTAGTATATGGTACCAAAGTATATTGTGCGTGGAATGGGCTGCCAGCGATGGTGGTGGTGGAGGTGGATACGATAGGGTCTTTTAAGAGACTCCTGGGCAGGTACATGGAGCTTAGAAAAATAGAGGGCTATGGGTAACCCTAGGTAATTTCTAAGGCAAGGACATGTTTGGCACAGCATTGTGGGCTGAAGGGCCTGTATTGTGCTGTAGGTTTGCTATGTTTCTAAATATGTACTTTGATAATAAATTTACTTTGAACTTTGGATCTGGGTGATGTTAGTAAGGCCAAGATTTTTTGCCCATCCTCAATTGCCCTTGAGAGGGCAGACCATTGCTGAACTGCTGGGGACCTTCTGAAGGTTCTCCATAGTGTTGTTGAGGAGGGAGGAAATGTAAGGATTTGGGCAAAGAAGTGTAACATCACTCCATCATTGCTAAATGAATATAACTTGCCACTTGCTGGGTATTCCTATCCACCTGCTGCTCTTATCCTTCTCAAGAATACAACTCGTGGGCTTAGTAAGCGCTGTCAGGGTAGTCTGGATGAGCAAATGCAGTGTTTTTTGTAGATGGGCAGATTGCAGTTGTGGTGGGACTGAACAGTTAAGTGCTGGATGGGGTGCTAATCAAGTGAGTTGCTTTGGTTTGTGTAACTTTCCTAATTATTGCTGCGGTACTCACCCAAGTGTGGCTTGTACATGATGGAAAGGCTTTAGATTTGGGGCAAGCCAAATGCCACAAGATACTTGGCCCCTCACCCGTTTTGTCACCACAGTCTTTATATTGCTAGACCTCCTGAATTTCTGATCAAAGGTAACATCCTGGGTGTTAATGGTAGAATAAATCAGCAGGGAAAACACCATTTTATATTTGGGCTAAGTGGCTAGACTTTCTTGTTTGAGACTGTCGTTGTGGCATGCTCTCATGCCCTTATTGTGACCAATAAGGTTTTGGTCTTGCTGCATACAGGTATGGGCTGCTTCACTTGCTGAGGAGTTGCCGGTGCAAATTGAAACATTATGCAGCCAGTGAACATACTCACATTTGATCTTATGAGGGAAGGAAGCTCATTAATTCCTTTCCAGTGCTGATGAAGGGCCTCAATGAAGGGAAATCATCAATGTTGATGATTTCCTCTCCTTAGATGCTATCTGACCTGTTGAGTTTCTACAGCATTTTGTGTGTGTTGCTCCAGATTCCCAGCATCTGAAAAATCTTTTGTGTGTCAAATGCTGCCTTAACATTAATGGAAGTCGCACTCATTTCAAAGGTTCATTTTATTATTGAAGTATGTGTACAGAATACAACTGGGATTTGTCTTCTCCAGATAACCATAGAAGTAGATGATAGAAATAGATCTCCCCCCATCCCCCCAGCTGTCCATCCAGTGGCTTCTCTGAGAGCTGCTCACTCTCCTCCACAGGTCAGGAGTCAGGTGGCCCTGGTGACAATCAAAACAGCCAGTGGGCAGGTAACTAATAAGTGGTACTTGACTGCACCACTGACAACTTCTAGCACTGTGCTGCTCATTGAGAATGGACCAATTGGACAGTAATTATCTGGATAGGATTCATCCTTCTTTCTGTGAATGGGGCATATCTGGGCAATTCTCCATATTGTTGGCATGTCCTGATGAAGGGTCTCAGCCCAAAATGCCAACTGTACTCTTTTCCATAGATACTGCCTGGAATGCTGAGCTCCTGCTGCATTTTGTGAGTCTTGCTTGCAATTCTCCACATTGTTGGATCAACGCCATTGTAACTGCACTAGTATGGCTAGAGGCTCAGCTGGTTGTGAAGTTCACGACTTCACTGTTAGGATATTGAAATGCCACAGCTATTCCATTTTAATATATTACTTTTGGATCAATCAGAACTGCCTATTAAAAAGGCTACACAAGTATGCCAATCTGAATTTCTCTTCCCAAAGTTTTGCTCCAAGTATGAGAATGTGTAGGTCTTGATGGCTGAACTATCCTGACAACCCAAGGTCAAATAAGTTTGAATTCAGCTTTTAAAAAGTCTTTAAATAACTGCTGCAAGTGAAATGCAAAGCCCCAGTGGCTCCAACTGTGACTGTGGCCAGGTGGAGAAGGGCATCACCTATAATTCCCACTGTTTGACAGTAAAATCCACAAACTTAATTCAAGGCTTCAACAAATATCCTATTTTGTTCAGTTCCAAATAAAGAACTCTGGCTTTATTTTTTGACTTAAACATGTTGTTATTGTGCTCAGAATAGGTTTTCCTAGATTTCAGACCGAGTTGGAGCAGAATGGATCAGTGCACCATTACATCCTGCCAGCGAGTGCAGCTGGGGTGTGACAAGATCTGGTGTAGTCACACTGTAGTATCTCAACTCCATACCAGCCAAGCAGCTCCCTCTGCCACGACAGCTTGCCATTCAAGGCAACAGCTCACACCACCTGCTCATAGACAGTAAACAGCAGCCTTTCCAGTCATGTCTACATTGCAAGGAGAAAGAAAGGTTTTAAGGACCAGTAGTACAGGTTGAGAATGTTTAGGCCTTGGATTAAATCATGAGCAGTGTGCCCTCGTGTAGGTCACAGCACAGCTCAATCCCACCACCATTAGTCCTCAGTTACTGCCGTACATCAGAAGTCCTCTCCATACAAACTCCAGACAAGACAAATTCCAAAGTACACACTGTGTCTGAAAAGATAATGGCCCAGAATCAAACAATAACCAGTCCCAGTGTTAATTGTACAATCTTCTTGATTGATGACCTAAGCTGGCTTACAGAGAAGGGGCAGGAAATACCATCAAAAATCAAAGCCGAGATTCCAGTCCTCTACACAATATTTCACTGATCTTTCAGTCCAGTATATAGATATAATAAACCACAGTGAAGATTAGTAAAGCAACCACAAGGTCTCTCACTACAGACAGGTCTGGCATCTTCTTCAATCCTCTCTATAGAACTCCCGTCCCAGATAAACAGGCTGAATTTCAGTCCTCTATTCACACCGAGAAGGAGAATCAACATTATTTGCACAAATTGGAAACTTAAAAGCAGACTGTGAACTTTAAAGATTCATCTACATGCATCAGGCAAAGAATCAATGAATGACAAGTAGATGGGAGCAATTCAAGAGCAGGATTATTTCAAACGCTAAATATTGCAGACATGGGAAATCAAAGAAATACAGAAAATGTTGGATATACTGAGTCTGTCAGAGGTATCTGCAGAGAAACAAGAAATCAAATATCAGTTTTCAACTTCTTTTAACCATCTGAATAAAGAACCAATGATCTGAAGAGAGTCTACATTCTTTGCTGTCTGCAATCAATGGCAGAACTTGTGCTCTGGCGGGGGTGGGGATGGGGTGTGAAACTAGAACTGGGCTGCTTCAAGAGCTTAAGTGAAAGCAAAAGAGGGAAAGGTCAAAATATTGATGGTGAGGATAACAGATTAGGGGAGCCTGGTCTGGGTCCAGGGATGGGCAGCAGATCTAGTGTAGGGTACTCAGTAGACAATATAATGTGGTGTTACAGCAGTGTGATGTGCCCAAGACAATGTGGTACAAATGTTCTACAGAACAGAGGAGAGTGTTCAGGAGAACAACCTCACCCTGTCCATCTCTGACAGGAGACCATTAAGAAATCTCTGAGCAGATTAACCAGACTGCTACACAGCAACCCAGAAATGGTTGTTACCGCAAACAGAAAATGGAGTCATAGACCACAGAAACAGACCTTTCATACCATGGAGTCAAAGCCAAGCAACTACACTCAATTACATCAATCGCTTTTTATTCTCATCAACTCTCCTCAGGTCCAACTATTCACCTGTACACAAGGGGGCAAATTTACAGTAGACAATTAACCCAAACTGCACATCTTTTGGATGCTGGAGAAAACCAAAGGAAGTAGAGAAAATCCATACAGTCACAAGGAGAATGTAGAAACACCACAAAGTGACCGAGATCAGTACTGAACCCAGTGCACAATAATTTCAGTATTTCATAATGCCGAAAAATAGGGTATACAAATTTCTGTGATCATTCTTTCCACAATATTATTGATCCTCAATACTAGTTTACAATAATGATGCACAATAATCTCTTGTATTCTGGCCTCTTCCACATTATCATACATTTGCTGTATCAATAAGACTAAAATATCCCAATTCAGACAGGAAAATCAATTATCAAACAGTATTACCTTTTACTAATTCCTGATACTTTCTACAACTCGGCTCCACAGTGCCACAGTGGCTGGAGTTGCTGCTTGGCAGCTCCAGATATCTGGGCTCAACCCTGACCTGCATGTGGAGTGAGCACCTTCTCCCTGTAAATGTGGGTACTCAACTTTCATAGATGCAAAAAAATCTGCAGATGATGGAGCAACACCCACAAAATGCTGGAGGCACTCAGCAGATCAGACAGCATCTTTGGGAAAGGAGCTAATAGTTTACATTTTGGGCTGAGACTCTTCATGAGGACTGAGAAGGAAGGGGAAAGATGCCAGAATTAAATGATTTGGGGGGGGGGGGAAGAGAGGGAAAGAGGTTAGCTGGAAGATGATAGGTGAAGCCAGGTGGATTGGAAAGGTCAAGAGCTGTAGAAGAATTTGATAGGAGAGAAGAGTGGACAAAAGGAGAAAGGGAAGGAGATGGGGACACAGGGCAAAATGATAGGTGGGAGAAACGAGGACAAAGATTAAAGTGGGGGGGGGGGAGAAGAGAAGTACTGGAAGAAGTAATCAATATTCATGCCAGTATTTTGGAGGCTGCCCAGACTGAACATAAGGTGTTGCTCCTCCACCCTGAGGGTGACCTCATCATGGTACTAGAGTCGGCCATGGACCGACATGTTGGAACTGGAATAGGAATTGGAATTGAGATGTATGGCCATCGAGAAATCCTGCTCGTGACGGATGGTGGTGCTCAACGAAGTGGTCCCCCAATTTACGACGGGGCTCATCAACGTAGAGGAGGCCACATGTTTCACATACTTCATCAATACCACATTTCATCACACTTTCTAAAGACGTGCAGTTTGGAAGGCTAATTGGTTGCTGCATGTTATTCCTCGTGTGCAGGTTAAGGGGGAGAATCTTGGAAGCATTGATGTAAATACAGGAAGAATGAAAAGTGAGGTTAACGTAGGATTGATGTAAGTGAGTGGTTGATTGTTGGTGCAAACTCAGTTTGCAGAGTGGACTTTTCCTGTGTTGCATCTCTTTGACCAACTTCTGCTGCAGGAGGAGACACTTCCATGACAAGGAGGCTACAGCGCTGTGTAGGCAGTGAGTTCAGTATACAAAGTCCATGCCCTACCCCTCCTTTTCAAGCTTTGTATGGATCCTGTACACTGACTCCCCACCAACATTGTTATAGCTTCTGTGGGCTGAAAGATGGCAGATGGAGTTTAATGCTGATAAGTGTGAGGTGCTACATTTTGGTAGGAATAATCCAAATAGGACATACATGGTAAATGGTAGGGCATTGAGGAATGCAGTAGAACAGAGTGATCAAGGAATAATGGTGCATAGTTCCCTGAAGGTGGAATCTCATGTGGATAGGGTGGTGAAAAAAGCTTTCGGTATGCTGGCCTTTATAAATCAGAGCATTGAGTATAGGAGTTGGGATGTAATGTTAAAATTGTACAAGGCCATGTTTGGAGTATTGTGTAAAGTTCTGGTCACCGAATTATAGGAAAGATGTCAACAAAATAGAGAGAGTACGGAGAAGATTTACTAGAATGTTACCTGGGTTTCAGCACCTAAGTTACAGGGAAAGGTTGAACAAGTTAGGTCTTTATTCTTTGGAGCGTAGAAGGTTGAGGGGGGACTTGATAGAGGTATTTAAAATTATGAGGGGGATAGATAGAGTTGACGTGGATTGGCTTTTTCCATTGAGAGTAGGGGAGATTCAAACAGGAGGACATGAGTTGAGAGTTAGGGGGCAAAAGTTTAAGGGCAACATGAGGGGGAATTTCTTTACTCAGAGAGTGGTAGCTGTGTGGAACGAGTTTCCAGTAGAAGTGGTAGAGGCAGGTTCGGTATTGACATTTAAAGTAAAATTGGATAGGTATATGGACAGGAAAGGAATGGAGGGTTATGGGCTGAGGGTGGGCCAGTGGGACTAGGTGAGAGTAAGCTTTCGGCACCGACTTGAAGGGCCGAGATGACCCGTTTCCGTGTTGTAACTGTTTTATAGTTATAAATGCCCCTGGAAAATACTTTGAGCTGCATTTCAACAATGTGTACTTTCTAGATATTTTGAGATCAGCAGGAAAACAAGTTGAGATCGAGCATAATGAAGCAATGCCCCTTGTTCTGGCAGAGAGAATCTCTCTGGTGTTCTGCACAGTACACACAGTGTTACGCCTGTGCCCCTCTCCTTTTTGAGAATCGCAAGATCGCTATTAAGTCAGGGCAGGAGACCCAGGAAATGAGAGAGAGACGTTTGGAATGTCCTGGCCCCAGCGATACAAAGCCATGGAACAGGTCATTGTCTCTTGGAGACTGAATTGTGTATTGAGTACTGTGCTTCGTGGAAGCCCTCAGGCAATGTGGGCTGGTTGGGGGATGGCATCATTCCACCCTGATTGAGATCTGAGACCCCGTCAGTGGGGATAAAAGAGGGTCTGGGGAACGGCCCCGGAGAAACGCTAGAAATCCCGTGACAGCGTTTAATAGCGACAGCCGGTGGGGCTCGCGTGCGTCCTTTTCCTTGGCCTAGGAATTGGCGGGCGTCCACGGAACGGCTTAGCTAAAAGGACCGACTACAAAAAACGGAATTCTCGAAGGATCGACATCATAAAAGGAAAAGCTGGCAAATTTAAAACATCTGTCTCTCTTGACTCCAACCAAAGGCTGCAGCCTAAATGAGCTAATGACTTTTATATTTCCATCGGACAATACATTATCCCCTAGACAACGATAGAGCTTATTTCTTATTGATTATTATCATACCCGCACTGTTAGATTTAGTATTGACGATGTATATTATCTGTATGTTTGCATTGATATTATTTTTGTGTATTTTTACCAATAAATATTGCTAAAAATAGTACCATCAGACTTCAACAGACCTCTCTATCTTTGCTGGTAAGTGACCTAGTTATGGGGTACATAACAACAGAATGAGGTGTAATTCCTAAAGGAGACTCAAAAGTCACACACGAGGAAGGGTCTCGGCCCGAAACGTCGACAGTGCTTCTCCCTATAGATGCTGCCTGGCCTGCTGTGTTCCACCAGCATTTTGTGTGTGTTCCAAGAAAAGTCACATTGTGATGTCTTTGCCCAGAAACCTACTTCCAGTCAGCTGCAACAAGCAGAGGGGTGGAACCAATTCCCCAAATTCTGCCCTGTTACTTCAGGGAAATTCAGGATGAAGTGTTGCTGCTTGGCAGGGATTAGTGCAAGCCAGGAGATTCATCACACCTCAGTGCTGCTGAACAGCCGCTCTGCTCACACCACCTGCTTCCACACAGGTCTTTGGGGAGGGGGGGGGGGGGGGGGAGGGCGGGTTCTTGAGTGACTTAGGAAGTCAGCATGGGACTCTCAGCTCTGCCATCTGGAGATGCATGGTTGGTAGGTGTCTGCTCCTTTGACATTTATGCAGGGCACAGACGCGAAGCTTTTCATCCCATCCCAAATGCTTCTTCCTTACTTTGTGTTCACAGGTCAGAGATTCTAATGAAAGGTTTTCAACCTGAAGAATTAATTACCTTCTCCTTTCAATGGATGCTGGAAACACCCAGCAGGGCAGTCAGTATTTAAAATTTACTTCAAAGTAACTATAGATGCTGGAAAAAACTGATGTTCGTTAACTTAGATACAAAAGCTTGAAAGCACATACCATACTGAAGGACAGCATCTATCCCACTTTCAAATGACCTATTGCACTCTAGTATTGAATTTGTGATCTCCCTATTCACCTCACTGTGACTTTACAGTTTACGTGCACTGTACTCTCTGCAGCTGAGTTTCTCCAGCATTGTGTGTGTGTATGTGCTGCTTTGGATCTTGAAGTTCATGGTACAAAGTACAGACATTATACAACCTTGAGATTTGTCTCCTTACAGATAGCCACAAAGCCAAGAAAGCTCAAAGAAACCATTAAAAAAAAGTCAAACACCCAATGTGCAGAGAGGAAAAAAAATTGTGCAAATAATAAAAGTCAGCAAGTAGCACTCAGAACAAAAGTGAGTCCATAGACACGAAGCCTGGAGTAGCTGAAGCAAGCTACGGCCTCAGTTCAGCACAGAGCCGTGTAAACGTCTCACAGCAATGAGCAGAACTGGCCTGACCCTCGGCCTCAGTCCTATCAACCTGCCTTTTCAATCTGACATTTCCAGCATCTGCAGAATTCCCCACGTTTTTGCATTGTTTCCTTTTCACTACCTCAAGGTATTCATCTATGGCATGTCCTGCCTGGATGGCAAACTGTTTTCATACTGAATTGTGCCCATAGTGAAAGAACTGCCTACTATTGTTACCAGTACAAAAGTGTACCAGTACTGTTAACACCAAGCCTGATAGAGGACAAGGATCTGACCACACTGCCCTTCGACACCACCAGCTCACTCAAGCCCTTACCATCTTTCCTGTAGTAGAGCAGTTCGACTTTCACCTCTTCCGACCCGAGCAGTGCTTGTGCCAGCTGAGCCATGGCACTCTCTGGGGTGGCTGGTCCGGTCAGGAAATCACAAGTACCAGGTTTCTGCATGATCTCCACCCTGGAGTAGCCGAACATTTCGCAAAAGCCATCATTGCAGAAGATAATTGCGCAATTTTTCATCCGAACATTTGTAATAAGAAACTTTCGATCTAGGAGAGAAAGAACAAGAATTGCGCTGAGCAGGAATCAAAGCAATCAACTTCTTCAGCATTCCTAGTTGGGAATACCAACCCCCCACCCCCAGACTGCCTTATAAATTCCAGCAGTTGAACACTAATCCCTGCATTAAATGGAAGAACATGCAATGGGACATTAAAATAGCTTTTGTTTAAAACCTACTTTCTTTAAATACTTCCATTTATTTATTTGCTTGTTTGTTTGAGATAGAGATTATTAGTTGAGAAATTCTGAAATGGAGGATGGAAGTTTCTAATGGACTGGGCCCATTAGATGTACCATCAAATGTCCACATTTGGGGACAATCCCAACCACAGTCTGTACCACAGAGATATTACAATTCCATGGTCCTAAATCTGGCTCCAGAGTGCAGTTATATGCAGTTCTATAATCATTAAGAGTTTACCCATTCTAACTGATTCCCCCAGAGAAAGCGAGCTAAAACAAATCATAGGTCTCACTAAGTTTCCAGGTTTGTACTGGTTTGCTGACTTGTTCCAGATCAGGTATCGCTCTGTGCACCCTATCAGGTGTAAAGGCTAAGAACATCAGCCCTAGGAGATTCTCAAAGATGAGATCACCACAGAAAATGCTAATCATCAGAGAAGGACGAAAGGATGGGCACTTTGTCAGGAAGAATGAGATCAAAGGGGTGATGCAACACAAGTTTTAAAGATTATACAATGATTTGATGCTGATAGTTTGGCACAGACCAGAAGGGCTGAGATGGCCTGTTTCTGTGCTGTAATTGTTATATGGTTATATGATATGGAAACAGATTTGCAGTTATGGGAAGTGAAACACTAAAACACAAATATCACATGACTACTAATGTCCAGCAGGGAACGGGGCACAAACATCACTAACTCCAAGAGTGGAAGGAGTAAGTCATGAGATTGAGACAAGTGATGAAACAGGAAAGCATCTGGAAAGTGGGATTTAATGGACACGGTGGCAGAAAGCTTGGTTTGTTCAGAATTTGCAGAAGGACGACCTTGGTGTGCAGGCCAAGGACTGCTCCAGTACAGTCATAACACTGACACCTACTCAGCTCAGTGACAAATTGCCCAGATTTGTTGACAAGAAGGACAAAGCCTGTCTGGTTAATTAGCTGAGAATCAGTTCACATTCATAAAGCATAGTTATGGAAGCAATTGCCTATGGAGCAGACACCGGTGAAACAGTCGCAAATGCATTAAGTGGGGAGAGCTTATTCTGAATATAAATAATGCACCTTTGGATAGAGACCACACTAACACAGTTTCTCAATTGTTTGGAAATTTTTTTTTTGGGGGGGGGACTGGATATCCCACCAATGTTAACAATACAATACCAGAACCACCAGAAAAAAGTGAAATCCACCTTTTGTTCAAAAGGTTACAGGTTTGCTAACCCAGCCACTGCAGTTAGTCTAAAAGCCACATACTTCAGGACTGGATCAGTGCTGGGATTACCAAGGCACTCTGGGTGGTAGAAACTCCAAGTCCAAACCAAGTGTACATTCTGTACTTTTGCTCCTCTCTAAAGTATGTGCCCAAGGATTGGAGTACATGAATAAAGCCACCTTATTGCAAAGGGCCTTGGTGAGACCACACTGGGAGGACTGTGTACAACTTTGGTCTCTATACCAAATGAAAGCATGAACTTGGCATAGAGAGGGCAAAGAAGATTTGCCAGCTGTTGGCACTCAACCACACAATTCAGGAGATGCAGCCACTGTGCAAATCGTTCAAATACTCCATCTGAAGCTGGAGAGAGGGATTGCTCCAAGAAACAATTAAGTATGCTGGGCTGTACTATTGAGAGTTTTGAGGGAAGATTTCATTGAAGTGTATAAAGTTATTACAGGGCTTGACAGACTGGATGCAGGGAGGATGCTTCCCCTGCCAAGGAATCCAGATATGGGGTCAGAGTCTCAGAACAATAGACACAAGAAATGATGCAGATGCTGGAAATCTTGAAACGCACACACAAAATGCTGGAGGAACTCAGGTCAGGCAACATTTATAGAGGGAAATAAGCAGTTGACGTCTTGAACTGAGACCCTCCTGATGAAGGGCCTCAGCCTGAAACGTTGACAAAATAACAACAAGCTGTTTAGGACTGAGATGCATTTAGAGTGGTGAATATTTGGAATTCTCAACACCCAACGAGATGTGGAGGCCCAGTCTTTAAGTTTATTCAGAACAGATGGACAGCTTGAGATATTAAGGGAAGCAAGAGATACAGAAGCAGTGTGGGAAAAATGGAACTGAGATAGATGATCAGTAATGATCTTGATGAACAACAGGCTT
Source organism: Hypanus sabinus (assembly GCF_030144855.1). Taxonomy (NCBI): domain Eukaryota; kingdom Metazoa; phylum Chordata; class Chondrichthyes; order Myliobatiformes; family Dasyatidae; genus Hypanus; species Hypanus sabinus. The sequence goes on along the minus strand of NC_082738.1, from coordinate 11,861,013 downwards.
GAGGGGTTGGTTAGACAACTGCTGCTCCTAGTTCTTAAGACATCAGCCATTTAGTACATGGAGCACAAGGAAGACATTGTGTTGGATTGTGAATGCAGGTTAATTAGGGGTACTTTATGAAAGTGGTCCTTCGATGTATTTGGAGTTACACCTATTAACTAAAAAGTGTCTCTTTGTACTAGTAGAGAAGCTCTTGAAAAATATTTATCTGGATGCTTGGAGCAATTTCCACAGAGGATACCCCTGATTTGTGTAGCTGTGTGCCACAAATTCTCCTCTAATATGTTCTTCAAAACATGCATGTTAAAATTTCCTTCACTGGTAAGATCAGAACATCTCCCCATATTTCAGACCAGATTTTCTTGACATGACCTGCAAAAATTTGACCAATTAAATAGGAAGCTATTTAGCAACAAGGGTACCAAGTGTTTGATGGTGTTTGATCTTACCTCCACTGGCAAGCTGCATTACAAACTAACTGCACACCATGTCATCCAATTGAGTCCTCGCAGTACTAAACCTGCAGCTTACATGTTGATTTCTGAGCTAATTTGCTGTTCCTTGAGAAAGGGGTGGAATCTTGGAGTTCACATCCCACTACTTCAAACCTATTTGCTTGTGGTTTCCCTCCCCCCAAATTCTAATTCACTGTTGCATTCCTGGCAACAAAGTCCTCTCCATTTTGGTCACTACAGTGCACATCATCCATTCAGCCATCTGTAAACGTGAGACTGAGCTTCTCGCTGCCACTTAATTCTCCATTCTACCTCTCATTCTGTTCCAAACAATGCAAGCTCAAAGAGCAGTGTCTCATCTTTCATGTGGACACTTTGTGAAGTTGTTCAGTGCAGAAGCCTGTAACAATGTCATTGTCATTAGTTCTATATATACACACTCGCACAGAGCCATTGTTATCTGTGTCCCATGGCTCCCTTTACCTTCACTTTCTTTAATATTGCCGAAATTACACCCAATCACTGAACCTTACCATCTCCCCACGCCTTCAGATCTGCTTAAAATGCCTTGCACCGATGTTTTTTTTAAAAAAAGTTTTGATGAAAGGTTGTTCATCTGTCACAGGCTGCAGGTGGGACACACCAAGCATACCCAGCATTCTCTATCCACGTACAGAACTTGCAGCAACCTAAACAGTGAGTACTCCCACAGAACTGAGAATCACTGCAAGCTGCTGAACATTTTTAACATTAGCTTCACAGTTCATTGGCAACTCTCATTGTTTAAAAATGATCAATAAAACTGCTGATGCTGGAAATCTGAAATAAAAACAGAAAAAGCTTTAAAGCTCCTTAATTGGCCTGTCTGGCAAAGTCCTGATGGAAGTTCACAGACAAATCATCAACTGGTTTTCTGTCCACAGGTGCTCCCTACTTGACACAACTTTAAAAGTTTGTTATCTTTTCAACAAACTGAAATTTCACTGTATTTATTCATTCATTGTTTCCTCTGGGTTGGAGAAACTATGGATTTTTGCCCTGAATCATGCCTTCAGCTGCTGGACACTAGCATCTGCTGTGGGTACAGTCTGCAGCTTCTGCTTCCCCTGGCTCCAGCTCTCATCAGCTTTCGTTCCACTTGCTGTGTTCCTGAGCAGCTGTCTCCATTTGTCCATACGGAAGTCCAGCACCTTTTACAACTGTCCCTGCAGTGCAAATGTGGGTGCCCAGTTGAGGCCAATTCCCAGGAATGAATATCCTTAGGATTCCCACAACCTGAGAAAGTTGTTGAAGTTTCCTGGTACGCCAGTGGATGCCAGCAACCTGTAAGAGTTCATTAGTGATGGTGGATCCATTCCAATGTAAATCATTTATATATAAATCACGCAGCAGTGCAGAACCACTGTTGAACACCAACTACATCATCTAGTCCAAGAAAAGAACTACTTACCACAGCTCACTGTTTTGTCCTCCCCGCCCCCATCCAAATCTGTTAATCAGCCTCGTGTGGTTCTTTGTTAAGCACTAAAACCATTTAGACAACATCCATTGCATTCCCTTCAAATCTTGTTGCTTCAAAAAAAAAACACTATCTGCCTTTTAAAAACCTGAGCTAGCTCTCCCGAACTCAAGTGGCTCTAAATGCCTATTAATTTTTTTTCTCCATTAGTTTCCGAAACATGATCCGTAATCTACAGTAGACAGCTCGTCCAGTTCCAGCAATGCTTACACTCTCGCTCGAACAAGGCTGTCACACTGGCCACTTTCCAACCCTCTGGCACCTCCCCAGGAGTGGAGAGACTGGAAGACGCAAGAACGCTCAGCTACTATCTCCACTCCTGCTGGCCTCACCAATACCAGATGCCAACTGGAGCAGGCAAATTACCTTCCACAACCATTGCCATAACCTCCCCCATGCCTCCTGCCAACCAATTTTCATCCCTGCCCATTATCTCCACTACTGTGGATATTTTGTCAGCATTCCCTTTCCAGGTTAATGCACCTACAAAGCACTATGTAATTAAAGCTTTGCCCTGCACCTTTAAGCATACACTACTTCATCCCTATGCTCTATGCTGTGCTGTATGCCAATTACAACCCAGCAGAAGCCTTTTATATTGCCATTTAACACATGACAGTACTGCTACTTTCTTCAAAGTTTGCACAGATTCAGCATGTCACAAAAAACTTTTATAAACTTCTACAGATGCAGTGGAGAGCATCCTAACTGGTTGCATCATGGCCTGGTATGGAAACACCAAGGTCCAGGAATGTATAATGACCTATAACATCTGAAAAAATGTTTGTTGAAGTACTAAAAGCAAAAACACCCATTAGCACAGAAAAAATGACAACCTGGCATCAAAGTCCTAATTAGAGTTTGCTGCTTAATCTGAGTCTTTTATATCATGATCACTTTTGCTGCAGCTAGTCTCCCATCCAGAACTGCTCCCTTCCTAGGCCCACAGAAACTCTTTTCCCATGTATTGATTGTGATGACATGTGCACCCCGCCCTCAATTGTGTAGCTGTTGCACACATCTCACTTCCTTGAAAGATTTCTCCTCTCCCTGTTCATCCTGTTAAAGGAAAGACATGCTCCTCTTTTTCCTCTGCTCCTAACATGGCACATTTTCCTTCAACGATAGTCATACCAGAAAAAAATATCCCTACTGACCCATGTCCGTGCCAAACATTTAATACCTATTTGTACTAATCCATTTACAGCACTTGGCCTATAGTCATCCGTGCATTGGCAGCTCAAGTGCTCAATCAGACACGTGTTAAATCTTGTGAGTGTGCCAACTTCATCTCTTACACAACACATTCCTGATTCTAACCACTCTCTGAAGTGTCCTTCCTCTAATCCTCACTCTAAACCTGTATCTTCTGGTTTTATACTTGGGCAAATATTCCCTGCTATCTGCCCAATATGTGCCTCTTAATTTTGTACACCTGTCAGGTCCCCTCAGCGTCATCTGCTCCAAGGAAAATAAACGCTACCAATCCAGTCTCGCCTTGAATGTTGCAGAAGAGAAACATGCCCTTAGGCCCTCAACTTCACACTGACCATCATATTCTCACGACATTTCAACCAACATCTCCCAGATTCTGCCACTCATTTACAAGCTGGAGACAATTTAACTACCATCAATTTGGGAGGAAACCAGAGCACCTGAAGAAAACCCGCAGTCACAGGGAATTTCTGGCCTTGAACGGGTTAACAGGGTCCATAGGATAAATACAGAATCTTTGACATGCTTCATACGTTATCTGATTCTGCCGCTGGATGCAACACGTGTGAAGATCAGTTGACGTCTGGCACTTCTACAAGCAGCAGATAACACTTACAATCAGCTTCAGTTGGCGAAGCGTCACCTCCGCCATGGTGCTCAGAATGGAAGTCATGCGGGCAAGGATCCTGATCAATTAGTGAAAACATTTCACTTCATATATCCAGAGAGACTGAGACTTTAATGGGAGGGAGGAGGCTTGTGTAAAGACTGAGCTTGATGGAATGTCTAAGGTTAGGGGCTCATCCTGTCACAAGAGGAGCACATCACCTATTTTAATTCCCTTTGATGGACATGCCCATAATCCAAGTTAGAATCAAAGTAATACAGCACAAAAACACTAACTGCTCCATGCTGACAACAGCATACCCCTGCTGGTCTCAGTTGCCTGGGTTTGGCCCATAACCCTCCAAGGTACATGGAAGGGAGGGCCTATCTAAATGCTTCTTCAATGTTGTAATTGTACTCAGCTCAACCACTTCCTCTTGCAGCTTGCTCCAGGTACTCAGTACCTCTGTGTAAAGTAGTTAGCTCTCGGGTCTCTTAAATCTTTCCCCTCATCTTATATCTGTGCCCTCATTTTGGACTATACAACCCTGGGGAAAAAGACCATCCTATTCATGCCCATCATGATTTTAAGAACTTGTGTAACTACAACATAATGCCCCTTCCGCCAAATGCAGAGCCCTGACTGATGGCCAGCACCAAACACCTCTGTCAGCACCTTGTCCACTTTTGCGGCCACTTTCAGTGAACTGTGCACACGTACTCCCAGCACCCTCAGCTCCACAACACCAAAAACAAATCATCACTGATCTCACTTGGCTGCTTACTCAGCAGCTGGGTGTTAAGCAGGTAAGGATGCAAAATTGAACAGAGAATAATCAAGCAGAATCACCCCCCCCCCACACACAAGTATGCTGAAGTCCTCCTTCCTCGTCTCCACTCAGAGTCTCAAACAGTCCTTCCAGGTGAGGCAACACTTCACCTGCGAATCTGATGGGGTCGTCTATTTTGTTTGGTGCTCCCAATGCAGTCTCCACTATGTTGATGGGACCTGGCTTAAATTGGGAGACCACTTTGTTGAGCACCTCTACCTGTAAAAAGCAGAATTTCCTGGTAGCCAATGATTTTAATTCCTGTTCCTATTCCAACATGTCAGTCCATGGCCTCCTTTTGCCACGATGAGGCCACTCTCTGGGAGGAGGAGCAACACCTCATAATCTGTCTAGACAGCCTCCAACCTTATGCCATGAACATCGATTTCTCCTTCCCGTATTTTTCCTCCTCCCCTTTTCTTTTATTCCCCACTCTGGCCTCTTACCTTTTGTTCTCACCTGCCTATCACTTTTGGCTGGTGCTCCTCCTCATTCCCTTTCTCCTAAGGTCCACTCTCCTCTATCAGATTCCTTCTTCTCCAGCCACCTGACTTCACCCATCACCTTCTAGCTATCCTCCTTCCCCTCTGCCCACCTTTTTTGCTCTGGCATCAGTCCTGAAGAAGGGTCTCGGTCCGAAACGTTGACTGTTTATTAATTTCCACAGATGCTGCCTGACCCGTTGAGTTCCTTCAACACTTTGTGTGTTATTGAAGTCGGTGTTTACAACTCCAGTACAGCAAGGGATTCATTCAGCCTCAGCATTCCCAAATATTTGTTAAATGCTCAGTTGTCGGAGAGCTTGAACTGTAGCTCAGACAGTTTCTGTATCTATACACAGGGCACATTCATAGTGTAGTCACTCAAACCAAAATACAGCTATATATAGGATGCATCCTGCTCTATGATCTGAACTTGAATGTTAGACTTATGTTGGTCAGGAGGCTGAAAAATTAAACATACATCAGAAACCAACAAACCTCAGCAAAATGGAATGGAGCCCTAACCAAAACCATCCAAAACCCCATCAAATAGGATTACAATGGACGATTACTGTGCTGGATTTAAACCCCATTATAAGCCTAAAAAAATTCCCAGTTGCTGCTGTGGAACTACCAGTATAGGGTGACATTTGTACCTCAAGGAGCTTTCCTCTACTAAAATCCCCTCTTATCAACCTCTCTGAGGATGACTCCAACATCAATATTGCTTTCTTATTACAGAAGTTCAACTATTCTGGGGAATGCCCACTGATGCACCATCAATAACTCACTCTGAGACGTAAAGGCGAGATATCGGCTTTTATTGACTGGAAGAAGGAACAAGCAGTGAGTGACCACCATACTACATCCTGGAGACTGAGAGGCCGGGCTCAGGCCTTGATCGCCTTTATACAGGGGTCTGTTGGAGGAGCCACAGGAGCAGTCAGCAGGGGGCATGTCCAGACAGGTATATGTAGTTCACCACACCCACAGTGTCAGATATTTCTCCAGCAGAGACTACACTAGCTGAGGTCTTTGTGCAAGTCTGCATTCAATGGGCCAGCCAAAGATATCCAATTCAGCCAGACCTTCTCAGGCAGAGTGAGGGCAAATTAAACAGGAACCTTCTCTCCAGGGGCCCTGGCAGAGGAGGAAGCAATGCAGGTGGCAGCAATGCCAGACTTGCAAGCTATGCATTGCACTGATAACACCCAGTGCAGCCTGCTACTGTGTGCCAAGCAGCAAGCATTAAACTAAAAGGAGCAGCTGACGTTGAAACCCCTGGGAATAGCATTGTTGCTTGCATTAGACTTCGAGCATCCTGCAACTACTATCCCACCATCAAACCACATTACCTCAACTGAAATAACCCACTGCACTGATAGCCAACTCAATCTTCCAATTTCCTAACTGTTTTCAACAACACCTAATTGATTTCACCCTTTAATGTGAAAATAACATGGGGCAGTATAGGAATACTATTAAATGATTCAACAGTATCACAAAGGAAGACAAAGTGTGGTAAAAGGAGTATGAGGGAGGTTGTGGCAGCTCAGCACAGCCACTGACAATGGAATCATTTAATTCAGGTTTGAGCGCAGCTTCCTTAGGTTTTGGAGAGATTGTACAAATAGTGCGGCTGGACAAAGCCACAAAATAAGGATTTTTTAAAGCCAGGGACCAACGCTAATAGGCAGGTAAAAAGGCTGATGGGCAAATAAGGTTTTGAAAGACCTCAAATTAATAGAAAGAATGGGGAATAACAGCCAGAATTTAATTACAACAGTCACATCAAGGCTCATCAGGAGGTGAGCTAGCTCAGGTGAATGCAGGTAGTTGTATTAATGATACTGATACATCAGAAGCTCAACTAGAAGTCAAACATGACGGCCAGGCTGTTAATGAAGCTTCAGAGGCATTGCAGAGTAACACTTATGCTGGTGGATAGAGATCAAGGAAATTCTTCAGGGTATAATCCTTTAACTCTAGTTGTTCCAAATGACAAACACTTCAGTACTTCACCTCCATGGTTCCATCTCTTTCAACCTCTCGTTCCCTACAGTTCCACAATCTCTTGGGATTTTCACTCCCCTCCATTTCTGGCTTCTTGGGAATTCTAGCTCTCTTTAGAGGTTGGGGTCCAACACAGTACAAGTCCTTCCCCTTCTGCCTTGACAATTCTTTCTTCAAGGTTTCAACCCGAGAAGTCAACTCACACCTTTTGTCTCTGCAGATGCTACTTGACCAGATGAGTTCTTCCAGTGCTCTTTTTATCCTTAATCTCCACCCATTTGACCAAGCATTTTGCTTTCTAGGATAATATCTATATGGCTTTGTGCCAAATTTTAAATCAGTGAATCCCCTGTAATGTTTATATACTGAGATTGATGTTTACTACTGTGTGAGAGATATGGGAAGTCTGGGAGACTGGAGGTCTCCCAGACACACACATCTGCACCAGGTGCACTGAGCTGCAGCTCCTGAGGGAACGTATTATGGAACTGGAGCTGCAGCTCGATGACCTTCAACTTATACAGAATGAGGAGGTGACAGATAGGAGGAGCTACAAGGAGTTAGTCACCCCCTAGGTTGCAGGGTGACTGTCTGGAAGTGGAGAAATGTACAGCCGGTGCAGAGTACACCTGTGCCCATTCCCCTCAATAATAAGTATACAACTTCAGATACTATTGAGGGGGAGGACCTACCGGGGGGAGCCACAGTTCCCAGCTCTCTGGCACTGAGTCTGGTGCTGTGACTCAGAAGAGCAGAGAGGTGAAGAGGACTGTACTGTTGATAGGAGATTCCCTAGTCAGAGGAACAGAGACAAGGTTCTGTGGGCGCGATAGAGACACTCAGATGATATGTGGCCTCCCTGGTGCCAGGATCAGAGATGTCTCTGATTGGGTCCATGGTGTTCTCGAGGATGAGCAGCCAGAAGTCTTGGTGCATATTGGCACCAATAGCATAGGTAGACAAGGTGAGGTCCTGAAGAGATATTTTAGGGAGCTAGGCAGAAAGCTGAGGATCAGGATCTCCAGGGTAGTAATCTTTGGATTGCTGCCTGTGCCACGTGCCATTGAGGGTAAGAATAGGATGATATGACAGGTGAATGTGTGGCTGAGGAAATGGTGCAGCAGGCAGGGGTTCAGACTTGTGGATCATTGGGATCTCTTCTGGGGAAGGTAGGACCTGTGCAAAAGCGATGGGGTCCAATATCCTTGTGGGCAGGTTTACTGGAGTTGTACAGGAGGGTTTAAACAAATTTGACAAGGGGAAGGGAACCAGATTGATGGCGCTAAGGATGAGGTAGTTGGTTTACAAACAGAAGCAATGTGTAGTGAGGATGGGGTGTTGATAAGGCAGAATTGCAGTCAACAGGATTGAGTTGCAATGCAAAAGGTGGACAAAATTGAAAAGGGTGAATACAGGACTGAAGGTAATATACTTGAATACACACAGTATACGGACACTTAAAGAGTAGTAAGGATGTGGTCTACAAGTTACAATGGGAGATAGAAAACGCATGCCAAAAAGGCAATATTACAATAGTTATGGGAAATTTCAATATGCAGGTAGATTTGGAATCCTGCACCAACCTGATTTTCCCAAAGGGGGGATTTCTAGAGTGCCTACTAGCTGGCTTTTTAGAGCAACTCATGGTTGAACCTGCAATGGGATCAGCTATTCTGGATTGGGTGTTGTGCAATGAACAGGAATTGTTTAGGGAGCTTAAGGTAAAAGAACCATTAGGAGCAAGTGATCATAACACGACCGAATTCACCCTGAAATTTGAAAAGGAGAAGCTAAAGTCAGATGTATCAGTATTACAGTGAAATAAAGGGAATTACAGAGGCATGAGAGAAGAGTTGCCCAGAATTGACTGGAAAAGAACACTGGCAGGGATGATGACAGAGCAGCAATGGCTGGAATTTCTGCAAGCAATTCGGAAGTCACAGGATATATACATCCTAAAGAGGAAAAAATTTTCTAAGGGAAAGATGACACAACCATGGCTAACAAGAGAAGTCAAAGCCAACATAAACGTCAAAGGGAGGAATTATAACACAGGAAAATTAGTGGGAAATTAGAGGATTGGGAAGCAACAGAAGGGAACTAAAAAAGTAATTAAGATAAAGATGGAAGACGAAAGCTAGCCAATAATATTAAAGAGGATACCAAAAATTTCTTCAGATACACAAAGTGTAAAAGAGAGGCGAGAGTGGATATCTGATGTGGGAAAATGATGCTGGAGGGGTAGTAATGGGAGACAATAAAATAGTGGATGAACTGGGCAAGTATTTTGCATCAGTCTTCACCGTAGAAGACACTAGCAGTATGGTGGAAGTTCCAGGTGTCAGGGGTTAGGAAGTGTGTGAAGTTACCATAACTAACAAGAAGGTTCTTAGGAAACTGAAAGGTCTGAAGGTAGACAAGTCACCTGAACCAGATGGTGCACACTACAGTATTCTGAAAGAGGGGCTGAAGAAATTGTAGAGGCAATAGATTCTGGAATGATTCCGGAAGATTGTGAAAATAGCAAATGTCGCTGCACTCTTCAAGGAGGGAAGCCATTGGCTAGTTAGTCTGACCTCAGTGGTTAGGAAGATGTTGGAGTTGATTGTTAAGGATGAGGTCTCAGGGTACTTTGAGGCATGTGGTAAAATAGGCAGCAGTCAGCATGGTCTCCTCAAGGGAAAATATTGCTCGATAAATTTGTTGGAATTCTTTTAAGATATAACAAGCAGGATAGACAAAGGAGAATCAGTTGATCTTATGTACAGTACTTGGATTTTCAGAAGGTCTTTGACAAGGTGCCACATGAGGCTGCTTAACAAGCTACAAGCCCATGATATTACAGGAAAAATTTTAGCGTGGATAAAGCAGTGGCTGATTGACAGGAGGCAAAGAGTGGGAATGAAGGGAGCCTTTTCTGGTTGGCTGCCGGTGACCAGTGATGTTCCACAGGGGTCTTCATTGGGACCAATTCTTTTTATGTCATACATCAATAATTTAGATGATGGAATTGATGGTTTTGTTGTAAAGTTTGCAGACGATACGAAGATAAGTGGAGGGACAGGTTTTGAGGAAATAGGCAGGTTGCAGAAAGACTTACATTACGAGAATGGGCAAAAAGTAACAAATGGAATACAGTGTTGGGAAGTGTACACACTTTGGTAGAAGAAAGGAAAGGGTTGACTACTGTCTAAATGGAGAGAAAATACAAAAAAAAGGTGCAAAGGGACTTGTGCAGATTTCCCTAAAGGTTAATTTTCAGGTTGAGTCTGTGGTGAGGAAGGTAAATGTGATGTTAGCATTCACTTCAAGAGGACTGGAATATAAAAGCAAGAATGTAATGTTGAGACTTTATAAGGCACTGGGGAGGCCTCATTTGGAATATTGTGAGCAGTTTTGGACCCTTTGAAAGGATGTGCTAAAACTAGAGAGGGTTCAAAGATCTTCACAAAACTGATTCCAGGATTAAATAGCTTGTAATATGAAGAGTCTTTGATGGCTCTGGGACTGTATTTGCTAGAATTCAGAAGAATGAGGGGTGACCTCATTGAAACCTATTAAATGGTGAAAAGCCTTGATACAGTGGATGTGGAGAGGATGCTTCCTATTGTGGGAGAATCTAAGACCAGAGGGGACAGCCTCAGAATAGAGAGGTGTCCTTTTAGAATCGAGATGAGGAGGACTTTCTTTATCGAGAGTGGTGAATCTGCGGAATTTATTGCCACGGGCAGTTGTGGAGGCCAAGTCTTTGCGAAAATTTAAGGCAGAGGTTGATAGATTCTTATTAGTCAGGGTTTGACGGGTCAAAGGGAGAAGGCAGGGGTTTGGAACTGAGAGGACAATTGGATCAGCCATGATGAAATGGCAGACAAGATCCGATGGGCCAAATGGCCCAATCCTGCTCTTATATTATGGTCTTATGGACATGGCTTTAAGTGGTTGTGTTGGCACAAGTGAGCCCAAGCAGTATGCATCTGTGAACTATTCAAACTCAGGGAAAATCACAACTCACCCCAACCCTGCATTCATAATGCCACCCTAACGTACCCAGGGATGGGATTCTTCCCCAAAGTTGCGCCAACTGACCTATTTCTCAGCCTCGGGGCAACAGCCCAGAACACCCAGAACTGCCCCACCTAATACCACTTTGTTTAGCACCAACAGCTCTGGAGGTATCTGCCATCACCAACTACAGCCCATCAGCTGAGCCTTGGGAAGGAACTGCTGTATCTTCCTTTCCTTAAATGCAGAAATCAAAGATTGTGCCCATTTTCAAAGGGTATGTTGGTACACTTTCTTATTTAGTACAATTGCCATCAGCCTGCCAGCTAGCAGTGATCACCCGTGCGGAGGTCACAAAATGCTCTGCAGTCACTTACCCCAAGCTTCACCCTGTGACTGCTACCAAGGACAAGGCAGGGGAGCAACACCGCCTTCAGGTTCCCCTTCAAACTGCTTACCACCTTGACTTATAAACATCATTCTAGCTGGGTATAAAACCTGAAACTCCCTCTCCAATGGCAAAAATGGGAATGCGGTCAGCAGCAGCACGGAAGCAATTCAAGGAGGCGACCCAAGGACAATGGACGGCAACCTTGTCAGCAACACCTGCATCTCATGAAGGACTAACAACAGAAACTTTGTCTGCTGAGGGTCGGCAAGCTGCACTTGAGTCGGGAGGTTGTGAGTCCAAGGCTCACTCCAGAGACTGCAGTGATTCTGCAGCCCTGGCACTGCCAGGTCACTGAGGGCAAATTAACTCCAATTTCTACCTTGCAATGATTACGCGACTGAAGTTCTTAGCTCCTCTAGCATGTTGGTGTCATCAGGAGATTGCGAAAGGTGCCACAGGAACGTGATGCTTGTATCCTTGGAGACTAAATTGATGCACAGATGAAACAAAGGTCAGCAGCAAGCCACCTGAATTTTAAAAGTTCATGAACACACACAGCACAAAACCTTTTACACCACCGTCATGCCTTTTTCTGATAAACTTTTATTTATATCTTAATTTCATAAGCACAGCAGAATACAGGCAACTTGGTAAACACAGTGAATGACTGGGGTTATGAATGTCACCAGCTGCGCATATGATTTTTGTTGCTAGTTTAACATAGAACAGAACAGTACAGGCCCTTCAGCCCATGATGTTGTGCCTACCAATATAAACCTACTCCATGATCCTTCCTCCACAGCCCATAACCCTCTATTTTTCTCCTCATGTGCCTAAGTTATTTAAATGTCCCTAATGTATCAACCTCAACCACTACCCACAGCAGTACTTACCAGCAACCACCATTGTTAAACACTTACCTGTCATCCCTATACTTACCTCCACTCACCTTACAAGGACGTCCTATTGTACTAGCCATTGCCACCCTGGGGAAAAAAGGCATTGGCTGTCCACTCCATCAATGCCTCGAATAAATCTCTATCAAGTCAACTCTCATCCTCCTTTGCTCCATACAGGAAAGCTCTAGCTCACTCAAACGTTCTACACAAGACATGTCCTTTAATCCAGGCAGCATCCTAGCAAATCTCTGCATCCTCTCTAAAGCTTCCAAATTCTTCCTATAATGGGGCAACCAGAACTGAACACAATACTCCAAGTGTGTTCTAATCAGAGTATTATAGAGCTGCAACATTATTCCACAGCTCTTGAACTCAATCCCGATTGATGGAAGGCCAGTACATAAAACCACAAAACACAGGAGCAGAATTGGGCCATTTGGCTCAGAGTCTGTTCCTCCATTCCATCATGCTTGATTTATTATCCCTCAACCCCATTCTGCTGCCTTTTGCCCACAAATTTTGGCATCCTTACAATCAACAACCTATCAACTTCCACTTTAAATGTACTCAATGACTTGGCCTCCACAACCATCTGGAATGCCACAGATTCATCATCCTCCAGCTTAAGAAATTCCTCCTCGTCTCTGTTCTAAACGGATGTCCCTCTATTCTGAGTCTTATAGTGACTCCCTCACCATAGGAGACTTCCATTTCCTATCTGTATGCTGTCTCATCATCGTTGGTGATGAGCCCCACCACTGTCGTGTCATCAGTGAACTTAGTGTTTGTTCAGCCACGCAGTTGTGTGTGAGCAGAGTGTACAGCAAGGGCTCAGCACACAGCCCTGGGGGGCACCCGTGTTGAGGATGATGGCGAGGGAGGAGTGGTTGTGTATCCTGACTGTCTGAGGTCCTATCCAAGGAACCTAGGAGTAGAAGGACATAACTTAGAGTACTGCCTACACTTTAGGTCACCGTGTTATAGCAAATATGTGTCAAAGCTGAAAAGAGTGCAGAATACACTTGATGATATTGCCTAGACTAGAGGACTTGAGTTATAGGGAGAGGTCAGACAGGCTAGGTTTTCATTGGCTTGGAACATCAAAGAATGAAGGGTGTCCTTACAGAAATGTTTAAAATTATGATGCATTGATGAGGTGGACAGTAACAGTCTTTTCCCAGAGTAGGGGAGACCTAAACTAGAGGGCATTAGGTTAAAATCTTTCCACTCGCACCTTAAAAGGGGCCTAAAGGACAACTTTTTCCCTCCCCACACAGGGTGGTATGCATATGCAACAAACTGCCAGAGAAAGTGGTCGAGCCAAGTACCATGGTGTTATTTAACAAGTTTCAGATAGATATATGGATAGTGTGGCTTAGAGGGATATGAGCTGAGCACAGGAAATTGGAAATAGTTGGGTGGACAACATGCTCAGAATGGGCTGGTTGGGACAAACTGTCTGTATCCATGCTCTATGGATAAGAGGCAGATATAGCACTTTTGCTCAGAGACACTCAGTACAGTGAATGGCAAACAGTGTTTCAGCAGAGAAGACCAAAGGGGCAACCAGAAGTAAGTACCACCCCTCCTGCACTGGGAGCCTCCCAATAACTTTGCCACACCTTGAATAATTGTTGTTCTAGCTTTGAAATGTTTTCCTTCATTATATCAGTTTACCTAAACTGGATGAAATGCTTTGTCATCCCAGATAGCAATAATTAGCGTGTAAATATTCTAGTGACCTCAGCACCAGCTGATACCTTGAGAAAGAGGTTGCTGTTTAATAATTAGTGTGGGGTCACAACATGGACACATCTACATACCATCTTGCTGTGCTAGCAGATAGGGGCCTGTCACTAATAAATGGGGTACTAATAACTCAAGAGCGGGTCACGTGCTGTGTATCCTTTGGCAAGTGACTCACCTTTCCATACTACAAAGCTATTCCATAACCTACAATGTGCATTAGGAATACATTGCTTTGCCAGAATGTATGCAACTCCCACAGCACCAAAACAGCTCAATAACATCCAGGACAAAATAACTCAATAACATCCAGGATCAGCACCTAGAACATTTACTTGCCTCACCAGAAGCTGACTATGGCTGCAGTGTGTAGGATAAGTAACCGTTAGACTACCGAACTCTGCGAGATGGGAGGTCATGGAATTACCATCAGTAATATCTTTCCTCAAGTCACATTCTACTTCCACTTGAGATAATATTTGTTTCCCTCACTTTTTGTGGCCAAAATATTGGAATTTGTGGATCTGGGCTCACAACTTGCACTTTAGCAGTTCTAGGTGGTGGGAAAGGGGTTTTAAATCATGGCTTTGCCAATGATTCCACAGACCACAGATGACAGTATCTGGCAGTGGGATTAGGTGTGACTAAGCTACATCTGGGGATTCTATCCTGTTGACATCCAAGGTCACAAGCTCTGTTTTTAGTAGATGTTATAACTTAAAGCTGTTACTGTATAACAGGTGTGCAGCCCTGGTGGGTATGGGATTCAAACTGCATACCACTAAAAATAGAGCTTGTAACTTCGACAAAGTCCATGATTTTATTTACTTTTACTTATTGAGATACAGTGCAGGACAGGTCCTTCTGGCCTTTCCAGCAACCTGATTTAACCCTAGCCTAATCATGGGACTATTTACAATGACCAATTAACCCACCAGCTGGTAAGTCTTTAAACTGTGGGAGGAAACCCATGCAGTCATGGGGAGAATAGAAACATAGAAACCCTACAGCAAAATACAGGCCCTTCAGCCCACGATGCTGTGCCAAACATGTACTTACTTTAGAAATTACCTAGGGTTACACATAGCCCTCTATTTTTCTAAGCTCCATGTACCAATCCAGGAATCTCTTAAAAGACCCTATTGCATCCACCTCCATCACCAGCAGCCCATTCCACACACTCAACACTCTCTGCGTAAAAAACTTACCCCTGACATCTCCTCGGTACCTACTTCCAAGTACCTTAAAACTGTGTTCTCTTGCGTTACCCATTTCAGCCCTGAAAGAGCCTCTGACTATCCACACCATCAATACCTCTCATCATCTTATACACCTCTATCGGGTTACCTCTCATCCTCCGTCACTCCAAGGAGAAAAGGCCAAGTTCACTCAACCTATTCTCATAAGGCATGCTCCCCAATCCAGGCAACATCCTTGTAAATCTCCTCTGCACCCTTTCTATGGTTTCCACAACTTTCCTATAGTAAAGTGACCAGAACTGAGCACAGTACTCCAAGTGGGGTCTGACCAGAGTCCTATATAGCTGCAACATTACCTCTCGGCTCCTAAACTCAATCCCATGGTTGATGAAGGCCAATGCACTGTATGCTTTCTTAACCACAGAGTCAACTTGCGGAGCAACTTTGAATGCCCTATGGACTCAGACCCCAAGATCCCTCTGATCCTCCACACTGCCAAGAATCTTACCATTAATACTATATTCTGCCATCATATTTGACCTACCAAAATGAACCACCTCATCTGGGTTGAACTCCATCTGCCATGTCTCAGCCCAGTTTTGCATCCTATCACTGTCCTGCTGTAACCTCTGACAGTCCTTCACACTATCCACAACACCCCCAACCTTTGTGTCATCAGCAAACTTATTAACCCATCCCTCCACTTCTTCATCCAGGTCATTTATAAAAGTCACAAAGAGAAGGGGTCCCAGAACAGATCCCCAAGACACTCCACTGGTCACCAACCTCCATGTAGAATATGACCCATCTACAACCACTCTTTGCCTTCTGTGGGCAAGCCAGTTCTGGATCCACAAAGCAATGTCCCCTTGGATCCCATGCCTACTTACTTTCTCAATAAACCTTGCATGGGGTACTTTATCAAATGCCTTGCTAAAATCCATAGACACTATATCTACTGCTCTACCTTCATCAACATGTTTAGTCACATCCTCAAAAAATTCAGTCAGGCTAGTAAGGCACAACCTGTTTTTGACAAAGCCATGCTGACTAATCCTATTCATATTATGCCTCTCCAAATGTTCATAAATCCTGCCTCTCAGGATCTTCTCCATCAACTTACCAACCACTGATGTAAGACTCACTGGTCTATAATTTCCTGGGCTACCTCTACTCCCTTTCTTGAATAAGGGAACATCTGCAACCCTCCAATCCTCCGGAACCTCTACAATTGCCAAGATCATTTTCCATAGTGAATACTGAAACAAAGTGCTCATTAAGCACCTCTGCTATTTGCTCCGGTTCCATACACACTTTTCCAATGTCACACTTGATTGGTCCTATTCTTTCACATCTTATCCTCTTGCTCTTCACATACTTGTAGAATGCCATGGGATTTTCCTTAATCCTGCTCACCAAGGTCTTTTCATGGCCCCTTCTGGATCTCCTAGTTTCATTCTTAAACTCCTTCCTGCTAGCTTTATAATCTTCTAGATCTCGATCATTACCTAGATTTTTGAACCTTTTGTAAGCTTTTCTTTTCGACTAGATTTTCAACAGCCTTTGTACACCATGGTTCCTGTACCTTACTATCCTTCCCCAGTCTCATTGGAATGTACCTATGCAGAATGCCACACACATATCCCCTGAAAATGTTTTGCCACATTTCTGCCGTACATTTCCCTGAGAACATCTGTTCCCAATTTATCCTTCCAAGTTCCTGTCTGATAGCTTCATATTTCTCCTTACTGCAATTAAATGCTTTCCTAACTTGTCTGTTCCCATCCCTCTCCAATACTATGGTGAAGGAGATAGAATTGTGATCACTATCTCCAAAATGCTCTCCCACTGAGAGATCTGACACCTGACCAGGTTCATTTCCCAATACCAGATCAAGTACAGCCTCTCCTCTTGTAGGCTTATCTACATATTGTGTCAAGAAACCTTCCTGAACACACCTAACAAACTCCACCCCATCTAAACCCCTCACTCTAGGGAGATGCCAATCAATATTTGGGAAATTAAAATCTCCCACCACGACAACCCTGTTATTATTACATCTTTCCAAAATCTGTCTCCCTATCTGCTCCTTGATGTTCCTATTACTACTGGGTGGTCTATAAAAAACACCCAGTCAAGAATGTACAAACTCCTTACAGACAGCGGTGGGAATTGAACCCAGGTCGCCAGTAATGTGGAGCATCGTGCTAACCACTACGCTACCATGCTGTCCAAAGTCAAATTCTGTTTGACATGGCTGGGAAGATCCGAAATACTGTGTGCAGTTTGCTAACAAAGACATACTTGGCTCAGATGCAGTGCAGCACAAATCAACTAATGCACAGATGATAAGATTGCTCAGAGGAGAAATGAGGAAGGTTGGCCTCTACACACATTGGAACTCAGCACTGAAGGTGGGTACAGGTGTATCACTAAATACTGCAATGCAGAATTGGCTGCAGGCCATCAGTGGATCACACTGGGGATCAGAGACTGGTGGGTAGAAGCCTGTCACTGCAAAACATTGAAATGCTGCCTGGATTGCAGACATCACAATTAATGAGGAGCCAGTTGTGGGGAAGTGACTGCCACATTGTTAACCCTGATATTTATCATTATTACAGAGATTTACACAGCATGGATGGGCTTCAAGTTGCTGTTGCATAATATTGGGTAAAACTCCAAATATATGCAGTAATGGATCAGAACCCATCAGTACTTTGCAAATATCTCTGTAACGATATATAGCAAGAAATATTCCTCCACAGTGTTACGGACAAATGAATTCCTTCAGCATTTTCTGTTTTTATTCCACAGGGTACAATGGGGTTACATCTGATCCACCAGTGTAACATACTTAGACAGGAGACACTAATGTTAAAAACTAAAGTAACGATCGTCTCAAAGAGATGGAATAATGAAATACAGATAAAAATGTTTTTATCTCAGACACTCTCCAAGAGGACCACAACCTTGTCGTGGTTTGGAGGCTTGCGTGCCTCAATGACCCGGAGAGCCATGTTGGCTGGAGTCAGGGCTTGTTGCTTTGGCTCTTGGTAGGGTCACCCACGCCAAACAGGTCAAAGGGGAGAGGCCAGACTAAGAGTGGTCTGCCAGTCCTCCAGGTTCAGTGGCTCAGCTCAGGGCTAACAACCCTGACTGGTCACAACAAAATTGCTCCAGACACAGCAATGAACAATACTCCTACACCTGTGCGTGACAGTATTCCTGAGTCTCCACACGGGACTTGCATAGCTGACAGTAGTGAAACCGAGAGGAAGCTGCTGACATGACGAAGGAAGCCCTGAACACCGACAGAGATGGATGACCTTCACTGCTGCTCTAAACCCCAGTGGCATTACGGGCTGCAAGTAGTAAAAGACAATGCACTGTAAATACTGGTGGTCTAATGTGAACAAGGAATTTAATTCTTAGTAAAATTACCAGTGAAACTAATGGGACTGAAAGCCCATCTGATGCCTTGAACCCTCAGGCTTTAAAGCAGGGTGCTGGAGAAATAGCAAATGGTCTTCCAAAAGTTACTAGATATTGGAAAGGTCAAAATCAGTATTTAATAAAGGAGAAATGGGACTTCTGACCAGTTAGCTAAATGTCAGGGTCAGGAAAGAGGGCACTTAAAACATTACATAGACAGATGCATGAAACAGAAATTTTGAAATATCAGTCTTTTTTATTGATACTAGTGAGTTAGAAGCAGGAACTAGCAGATGAGAACCAAGATTTCCAAGGGCATCCAATAAAAGTCCACAAAAGGATAGGGAGGAATATATAACAGAGTGGTAATTGGGTATAGGAAATGAATTAGTGCACAGGACAGCAAAAATTGAGGAAGGATTGCATGCTGAACTTTACAGGAGAGAACTATTGTATAGGGACTTTAATCTCCATTAGCAAGGAAGGTCTCTCTTCTCTGTCAACAGTACACATACAGTTCATTGATTCTAATGAAGGCAAACAACTCTATTCAGACTGATCAAACAGAACAATGCTGTATTTGCCGGAACAAGGAGTAATCAAATTTAAACAAGATTCAGAGAGAAACCTATTGACAGGCTGACTGGTCCTCCCCCCCACCCCCCTCTCTTTTCTCTCTCATTGGATTCTAGCAGGGTGGGCATTGTCTTAGAAAATAAAAACATCCTTGGAACTTTACATACTAAGGTCTATGCAAGCTTAGCTGTCAAAACTGATCAACTTTTAGAAATATGAAGACAGGCTTGTTAATTGTATCTTATCAAGGTCCTGATTAAAACATTTTCCAATTGTGCAGTTGCTGATAAGGGAGCCCAAATGCTATTTTGATCCATCCAATTTCTCCAACCACAATGATTTGAACTGCTAATCTTCCGAGATACAGCAGCCTTCCTATTTTGTCCCCTTAAATTATGAGAGCTATTCCTCAGCTTCACTGGCAAGTATGGGCATGCTACTGTACAACTTCATCCTTGAAAAGGACATCTTTTACAGTGTACCATGGAATTCACAGGTTTGTACAGTAGAATTCTTCACTGGTGGGTACAGGTCAGCTATTGTACAGCTTGGGAGGTGGGGGCCTGTTTGGTTAGCTACAGACTTGATGCTATAGAATTACAATCAGATTTATGATTGCCATATGGGATTTTTTTTTGCAGTAGTGGTACAGTGCAAAGACAAAAATTACTAGAAATTACAAAAGTGCATAAAAGGAATAACTGATACCTGGTTGGCATGTCTATCACTGAATAACACTGATCACAAACTGGATAGATGCTTCTGAGAGCAGAAGCAATGCAAAATAATTATTTGTTTGAACAAAAATTATACAACATTCCCAACATACGAATAGACACATTAAGTCAATAATATTTATTAAAAATACTATTTCAAATACCAATTATGTAAATAGAGCTCAGTCACCAGGACCACTGGGAAATGCTGTGATACTACACGAGCCTGGGAGAATGCAGATGCATTCCATTTGCACACAGAAGCTGGTTTATATCAGACCCATTGAACTTGTGCAGGCAGAAGAGAAGATAGCCCAATTCTCTGTCAAACCACTATTCAGAGCCTGTTGCTGATATCAGCCCCACATATCCTGAAGCCTGGCTTCTACCATCTCACATCAAACGATGCTTGGCTGATATCCCAGAGGGAAATGCTGTATCCTAGAATCCATCAGTAATTTTGGGACTAATCAGAGAGGCTACAGCTGGTGGCTGTAGTAGAACACTTCAACACTGTACTGCTCTCACTTTTGACCAAGCTCCAGGGCCCAACATATTGATGTAAAGGCACACCAATGGCTCTAATTTGTTAGGCATTTGTCAATACATCACAAAAGACTTAGACTTCTTCAGTTGTAGAATGGTGAGCATTCTGCCTAATTACATCACAGACTGGTCTGAAGCAATAGATTGCAAGAGGCTGCAGAGGGTTCTAGACTCAGCTTCATCACAGGCACAGCCCTTCACAGAAGAAGCGGTGCCTCGAGAAGGCAGTGTCCATCACCAAGGAGTTTCACCATCTGCATCACATCCCTCTTTGCATTACTATCGCAGAGGAGGTGGTGCAGATTTCTGCAATCTTTAATAATTGTGGTCGCACTGTGCTGCTGCTGCAAAGCAACAAGTTCAAGTCTTAAATGAGTGATAATGCATCTGATTT
Organism: Hypanus sabinus; assembly: GCF_030144855.1. NCBI lineage: Eukaryota > Metazoa > Chordata > Chondrichthyes > Myliobatiformes > Dasyatidae > Hypanus > Hypanus sabinus. The sequence goes on along the minus strand of NC_082738.1, from coordinate 11,839,989 downwards.
TGGCCGTTTGAAATGTGGAAGTACTTGCAGCCCTTTAATCTGGGACCCAGAGCTCCAGTGAATGTGTTTGCCAAGGCACAGTGACAACATAGTCCCACATCAGGAGTTGTGAGAAGCATTTCCACTTTGACAATTCAATTTATTTTTAAAACTCATTCACAGGATATGGGTGTCATTGAAAATAAGGTTATATATTGACATGGAGAATAAATGAGACATTGAGCTTTTAATCTATCACAAGGGGGTGATGCCATAAACATGTGCCTTTGACTCTCAACTGTATGCAACCAATAGTGATAACTCAAAGGAGTGTGGCCAAATTTACTGATGGTAAACGATAGGTTGACTAACAAGCTGAGCTCAGAAAGAGACCAGAAAACTCTGGATGGACAAATTAAGTGAACAAGATGGCAAAGACAGTGATATGTCTGAAATAGAGGAAACCCATTTTTGAAGAAAGTGTTAAATGCAAATTTAAATGGAGTGAGACTACAAAATGTCACAATACAAGGGCATCTGGGGATCATCAAGCAAGAAGTACAAGAGGACAGCAAGGAAGAACCGAGAAGGTTTTTGGAATTCAGGCCTTTATTGTAAGGGGCCTGGAATTTAAGAGTGGTGAAATTTTGATTCCACTTTACAGAATGCTGATGAAATTGCATCTGGAATCCTATGCACATCTTTGGCAAACATGTTAAAAGATATACAGTACTTGCATTGGAGGGTCACCAGGTTGACTCAAGGATGAAAGGATTGATATGTGAAAGGTGAATTTATACTTACAGAAGCACTGAAATAAGAAAGGTGATTGGGGAATGTTGCATGGCTATTTTCCCTAATTGGGGGAGGGGAGGTCAATAGTACTAATAAGAGTTTGGGGGGGGGGGCGTCACTTGATTTAGGAAAGAGGAGGAGGAATCTTCTCAGCAGGTTGTGGATTTCTGAATTTACACACCCAAAAAGGGGAGATGAAGACAGTGAATATACTCAAGGAAATTATGAGCATTTCTACAAAGTCAAGGGATATGGTGAGAGGACAGCAACATTGTATTGAGGGAAAGACCATATCAATGATGACCACTAAATTGTGGAACACATTTGAGGAACTGACTGCTTCTGTTCCTTATACTCAGCCACATGGGTATGGGATCACAGGTCAGGGGTTTCCAACCCTTGCCTAATGGTATTGGTCCATGGCATAAAAAGGTTTGGGAAACCTCGGACATTAGGCCATGAGTGATAGTGGCAGCAAACTATCTCCATCACACTCCTTAGTTCAATATGATAGTCATTTTCTTTAACAACATTTATCTATGAGTGAGATGTGCCTCTCAGCTCCAGGCACCCGAGATAGACCCCAACCTGTGTGGAGTTTGCACATTCTTCCTGAGACTATAGAGGTTTCTCCTGGTGTTGAAGTTTCCTCCTTCAAGTGCCAAATATGTACTGGTTTTTAGGTTAATTTGATACCTCGGTATGCATCAGGGGTTCTCAGTTAATGGTAAGGCTCATTAGCATAAAAAAGGTTGGGAATCTCTGGTTTAGATGGATGATAGTAGAATTGGGAACAAGATGATGATTTTGAGAGAACCGGTTGAAATAAGTAGAGGACTGGAATTATTCTTTGCTGTCATCAGGGAGAAGGTACAGGAGCCTCAGGACTCTCACAAGGTTCAGGAACAGTTATTAGCCCTCAAACTTCAGGCTCTTGAACCAGAGGGGATCATTTCACTCACCCCATCATTGAAATATTCCACAACCTATGGACTCACTTTCAAAAACTCTTCATCTCATGTTCTTGATGTTTATAGTTTATTTATTATTATTTTCTTTTAGCACTTGCACAGTTTGTCTTTTTCACATTGCTTGTTTGTCCATCCTGTTGGGTGTGGTCTTTCATTGATTCTATTATGTTTCTTGGACTTATGAGTACACCCACAAGAAAACAAATCTCATTGTATATGGTGACATCTACAGTACTGTGCAAGCCTTAGGGGGGGGGGGGGGGGTGTGTGTGTGTGTGTGTGTGTGTGTGTGTGTGTGTGTGTGTGTGTGTGTGTGTGTGTGTGTGTGTGTGTGTGTGTGTGTGTGTGTGTGTGTGTGTGTGTGTGTATATATATATATATATATATATAGAGAGAGAGAGAGAGAGAGAGAGAGAGAGAGAGAGAGAGAGAGAGAGAGCTAGGATGCCTAAGACTTTTGCACAGAACTGTATTTGTCAACATGGAGAGGAGAGCGAGTTTGTAAATCTGCCAGAGCAAAGGATGTTGGGAATGGTAAAAGTGCCGCAGGAGTGGAGTGCCAGGGGCAGGTGGAGGTGCAAACACACCCAGCCCTGAGACACCAGGTAAGTCATTTGATTCCAAACATTTGCTTTATTGATCATTACAAAGTGTCTCTGGTGCTTCCTGCTGCTTCTGCTCTCCCTTCCCCCCTTTCCCAACCATGGTTCCCCTCTCCCTGCTCTCTTCCCACTCTCAGTCCACAATAGAGACCCATATCAGAATCTGGTTTATCATCACTCACATACATCATGAAATTTGTTTTTGCAGCAGCAGTACAGTGCAATACACAAGATTACTACAGTACTCTGCAAGTCTTAGACACATATACCTGATAAATGTACTTTGAACATTGCTCCCACTGTGAAACAGATACAGTACTCATGCTTTAAAGTCATTACGTCACCCAGCGGAGCAATAGGCTTTTCAGTCGACCCCACTCACTCTGTCCAATCATCCAATTTCATCCTGGTTTATTCTCACTTCCACACAGTAGGGACAATTTCCAGCAACCAAATTGACCTATCGACCTGCACATCTTTGGGATGGAGGAGGAAACAGTGGAAATTGGAGGGAGAGCATGCAAACTCTACACAGACAACTCTTGAGGAGCTGTGAGGCAGCAATACCAGCATAACTGTGCAATCATATTCAGCATACAGTAGAAACCAGCTGTTTTTTTTTAAATTCCAGATTCTATCACTTGAATTTAAATTGCCAACTTGACTGATCACTGGTCCAGAACTCAGGACCGACCAGAGCTGTGTTGCTGTGTTCGTCTGTTTCATTTGAGATATTAAACCAAGGCCTCAAACTGACAAATTCCTTACAAAGCAGAGGGAGTTCTTCCCACACATCCTCAGCCAAACAGTTCCCTCTCAATCAAAACATTAAAACTAATTATCTGCCCATTAGCACAATGCTTGCGAAATGTTATTGCGCTTTCTGACTGCATTTTTACATGATAGTGTTCACTGTCTATCGAGCACTTTCTGACGCTTCAGGTGGAGATAAGTACTATACAAAGAGGCTCGTTCATAAAATCTAAACAGATATCAGCACCACGACCGCTGAGCCCCACTTGGTACGAGACAGACTGCTCCTATTCACCGCTGATAGTCGGTGTTTGGTGACAAAATACAGCGAGTTTTGGAGGCCCTGTATATGGGTGCGGATTTAGTACCCGATTTCCCACCCATCTTTACTGCGGTGCGAGAGAAGTGGGGGGAGGAAGAGGAGCGGGCGAAGGAAAGGTTCGATTCCCCGCCGCGACACTACAGAGGAACAATAGAGTGGGGTAGCGGCGGCCGCCAGTCTCTACACCTACCGGCGGCGGGACACACACAATCCTCGGATCCTCCACTTGTTCGTCCCCACGACCACCACCACACACACGCGCACCCCATGATCGGCCCACTGATAAACCCCGCACCCAGACAACTGTGCCGGGCGCTTTGTTGCACCGTCCCCTGCTGCCCCTCTCTCCGGACTGACCCTCCCCACCCATCTCCACTCACTCTGGACCTCGAACTTGCGGATGATGGTGTCCAGGTAAGTGTTCTGAGGCGCGACGTGGCCCCGGCGGACCGGCATGGTGTCGGCGAACCGGCCTCTGATTTCACTCTAGAGAACCGACCTCCTCCTGCAGCTCCATCGCCGCCGCCCACGGCACGCCCCCTCTCCCCCTCCCTCTGACTCCGTCACCACGGCACCGGACTCCCGGGAAATCCCAGCAGCATCACCCGTCTGGTGCCGCGAGCGGGGTCTGCCCCGCAATCAGTGCCGGGGGCTGGGGGGCAGTCCGCGGGCACTCGGCGTTCCGTAGGTGGGTGAACAGTGCCTGGGATGCAGCGGTAAGACTGAGCTGTGCTCACACATCGGCTGCTGGACCCGCCCGCCCGCTGTCGCGGGTGCGATTGATCGGCCAGGGAGGAAGTTCCGTGACGAATGCAGATAGATTACTTGTGAAACTCGTGCTGAATTCCGAGTACATGATCTCCACAGAATGCTGGATGTGGGTCAGGCGGAGGTCACACCAACTCCTGCAATGAGCTTAAAGGGGAGCAGCCCACCTGGCGAGTAACGTGTAACCCTTTGGACAAGTTTGCAAACATACAACGGTTGTTAAATGGGCATTACATCGTTGCCACAGCGCTGATGAAGGCATTCCTTCACCCAGAACTGTTGATGAGGGCAGCTCCACTTTAAATTTTTTCCAAACGACCATTTTTAAGAGGGAGGTTGGAACGTGTCTAAATTTACACATGTTTAAAAATAAAATGCTCCACTGCGTGTTGTGCTCTTGAGACAGGGATGCTGAGGAGTGGAACGCTTCCCAGCTCCTCTGCAGTGACAGATCAGACGCGAGATGCGACAGACTAGTCACAGTGTCAAATTCCTGAACAATGCCAGCTCAAACTGTGAGGACAGGTACAGGCGGCCTCCCGTAGTATTCAGGTCCCTTTACAATGCCACATCAAACAGTCAGGGCATTTACAAGGATTATAAACAGTAAAGACTTTCTTATCAAATGCTCCCCAGAGGTGGTAACGCTGAATCAAGTTCCATTCTATTGTCGTCAAACACTCCTCGGGTTAGATGCGGAATAAAACGAGTTCTTTCGGCAAACATACTCTCGCAAATAGGACATTGTATGGATTGCATACAGATCGTAAAAGTCCCTAATGCTGTTGCAAAACGGAGTAAATATAGTCTAGGGTTTCAGAGTGAAAAGCTGCATCAAACTACCAGCGCATATCACAGCTTGGGTATCTTCCACACAACTCCTCAGAATTCTGGTCCTAATATCTGGTTAATGTCTTAGTAAGTGCGGTCAGATAGGAAGCTAATGGCAGGTGGCAGCGTGCTTCAAGGATCACATCCTACAAAGGTTCAATCTTGACTAAATATTTTGCAGTAATTGTCAGCTTTGGCTCAGCTGGCAGCATTTCAATTCAAGAGAAGATTTTGCATTCAAGCCTCCCTTCAAATATGTGACCATAAAATCCCAGTGTTTGCTAGTGCCTTTTCTTTGAGCTATTGTGTCATCTCCTTGAAAATACAAATCTTCGAACTGCTCTCATTTTGAGATCCCTTTGCCTTCTCCTTAATGGAGAACTGCCTGGGCATCCACAATATCACCAGCCTGCTCCACAGGAGGAAGTCCTTCCCAGAATCTTGTACATCATGATAAAATGCTTTTCAATAGCTCATATCAAGCGATCCCTTCCTCACACTGACTGGAAACCTCTGAACTAAAGGTTAATCTTCAAACCCCTCTGAGCAACCTAGAAAGTTGAGAATGAAAAACAAGGACTTGCATTATTTAGCACTTCTCATGACCTTTAACAGTGAATTAAATACCTCTGAAGCATTTTGTCACTCGAGCACCGAGGTCATTTTACAGAAGTCTAGCACCACAGACAAAGCAGTATTCCCTTAACAGTGTATTACCTAAAACATTTTGCTCACACAACTGTTGTAGCCCTGGACCCAGAATCTTCTGACTTGGAGCTAGAATTCCACCTGCTGAGCCAAAACCAACAGCTTGTAATATTATGGAAACACTTTCATTTCTCACCTTGATCTCAACTGTCTCAGTGTTCCCAGGACAAGTGTGGCTTCATTCCTCTATCCCCTAAAAGGGCAAACAAAATGACAGAACAAATACAGCAGTTTCTGGAGTTTGGGAGATTGTGAATATTCTAGCTATCATCAATTGGTGATGCAGACGATCAGAAAGCAATGGTTGTAGCTTGGAAGTAGGGTATTCAGCAGGAGACCAGCGACAGAGCCCAACCGGTACCACCTCCACACGACACTTCTCTACAGTCATTGCTGACAGCTCATCCTTTATTCTGAGTATTATACTTGGCTTGCCATAAAGGGAAAAATTAACTCTTTTGCCAAGTGACTCAATATAGCCTGCTAGTATGCAAAACCAAAACAGGAGTGTCAATTTTGTAAAGGTGTGATGTTTTTCATTGCATTAATGAAACAGTAAAAGGCCTTGTTGACAAAATCCCAAGGTGTGTTATCAGCAAAACATTCAATTATGTGCATCCAAGTGATATAATCCATCATCAACAGTGCTTTCAAGCAGCACCACTCGCCAATAGCCAACACATCATCACTCAGTTTAGGTTACACCAGGCCCATTTAACTCCATACCTTTGGAATCCATGATTCCACATGAGTTGAGTAAAAAGCGAAAAGTTCACTAATTGACTGGTATCAATAACACATAGTCAATGTTGGGAAGATCCCACAAAGCCTCATCTCTGAAGCCCAAAGACTTCAGTTTTCTCAACTTTCCTCACTCCACCTTTTATAGCCTCTCAGACTCCAGTTCAGCTGAACTTAGTTGAATCCAGTTGTAAAAATTTGCATCACAAAGAGGGGGACTGATGAAGGGTCTCAGCCCAAAATGTCAACTGCTTGTTCCTTTCCATGGATGCTGCCTGACCAGCAATTTGTGTGTGTTGTAGTTAATTGGTGCTTTGTCTGCATGCCATCCAGATGAATTGTTCCATACATTAATACATCCTGGTAGTGCAAAGGAAAACACAATAACAGAACGCAGAAAATACTGTTACAGTTACAGAGAAAGTGCAGTGCAGACTGAAAAATAAGCAGCAGAGGGCATGAGGACGTAGACAGAGATATCAAGAGTTCATCTTTTACATACACAAGATCTGTTCATTAGACATATAAGATTGGAACTGAAGCCTGTTGAGACTCATTTTCAAGCTTTTATATTTATGGAAGTGGAGAGTAGAAGAGAGAATGACAGGGTGGGAAGGGTTTTTGATTATGTTGCCAAGGCAGCAGGACATGTAATGGGGAGACCAGTTTCTGTGTTCACAGCTGTCTGCAATATTGGGCAGATTAGTTGCTACGTGAAGCTGCTATTATGTCCAGATAGAATGCTCTCTATGGTGCATCTATAAAGATTAGTGAGGGTCATCAAGGACATTCTAAATGTCATAACCACCGAAGGAAATTGAGGTGCTGCTGTGCTTTCTTGTTGAAGGGCGGGAGACTCGTTGGTGCGGAGAACATTCTTCTGCACCTATAGGTATGAATCCAGGATGATGGTGCCAGGGTCAAGAATGTCACAGGCCAGTTGCAGGAGGTGCCGTGATGTTATTGAATAACATGGGTAAAAAGGAGGAAAAGGTGAATTTAGGGAGCAAAGCTACAGATGAAGGAACAGGACCTGAAGGATGTAATCTCTGCAGATGTGCTAGTGTGCATTGTCATGGGAGTATCAGTCCGATGACTGAGTGGCTCTGGATGGCACAAGAGGGAGGTCTTTAGATTTCGGGATCATGGGCCAGCTTCTGGGGAGAGTGGGATCTGTACAAGCTGTAAGCTTTGCACCTGAACTGAAGCAAATGCTTCATCCTTGCAGAGCTTGCCTGTACTGTTAGGAGAGTTTGAACTAATTTGGAAAAGAATGGGACACAGTAGATGCAGTTGGGAGAAGGAGCAGTCAGATATAGAAGGAAAACTAAGTCAGTGCAGTAGACAGAGCAGACAAGCATGATTTAGCACACAGGAGGAATGGAAAGCTGAAATGCTTCTATTTTAATGCAAATGTATCTGACAAATATGGCAGATGAACTTAAGAGCATTGATCAGCAGATGCAAATATGATACTGTTACAATCAGAGAGACATGGTTTAAAGAAGGGCAGGACTGGCAACTCAGCATACAGGGTACAAAATCTTCAGCCATGACCGGGAGTATGGTGTGCTTGTAAAAGAGGGGACATTGCACAAATTAGGAGAACATCACGGCAGCAATGGAGGACTCCCCATAAGATTATTCAAACGACTGCATGAGTTCCTCCCCGCACTTTGTCTGGCAGCAACCTTGCCGTTTCTTTGGTGGTTGTTTGTTTTACAAGGCCAAGGTGCTAGCTGGACCCTCAACCCAGTACGGATGGAAAGTATGAAAGAAGATGGCCGGATTCGAACCTGGGACCACTTGTTCCACTACACCACCAGCATAGACTGCACAAATAGAGGAGTTTAAAAAAAGTGATCACTTTACTGGGGGCATACTACATACCCAAATCAGTGGGAGATAGAAGAACAGATACATGGACATATCGCAGAGAGATAATTACAGAGCAAAAGGATTTCAACTCCCCCAAAATTATGTAGGAACATCTTAGTGTGAAAGAATCAAATGGAACTGCATCTTGTTTATTAATTATTGTACTGCCCTGCACTGTTTTGTGCATTTTATGTAGTCCTGTGCAGGTCTGTAGTCTAGTGCAGTTTTTATGTTGTTTTACATAGTCTAGTGTAGCCTTGTGCTGTCTCACATTGTCTAGTGTAGTTTTGTGTTGTTTCATGTAGCACCAGGGTCCTGGAGGAACGTTGTTTCATTTTTACTGTGTGCTGTACCAGCAGTTTGTGGTTGAAATGACAATAAACTTGAACTTGACTTGACTTGACTATGAGAGCTTTTTGAACACACAGATCATCCTATAAGTAGTGCTGGACCTCATCTTGGGGAATATAACTGGGCAAGTGATCAAAGTGTCACTTTTGATGACAATGACCACACATTGAAATTCAAAGTAGTTTAAGAAAGGGATAAAGAGGATCTGGTGTTTGGGTTTGAGGGGCATGGTGGGCGGAAAAGAGGTCAATTTCAAAATATCGCAAGACAGGACCTGACAAAAGTAAACTGGAAAAAGTTGCATGTGGGAGTTACACAAATGTTAAATAATAGGAGTTCAAGACAAATGTTCCTCCAAGGGTGAAATTTAGGGATATCCATGGACCCCTGGATGCCAGGGAACAGAGAGTTAGATCAGGAAGCTTATGATAGAAAATGGAAAATGGGGGAAAGAGGTTTCAGGAAATGGGCGGGGGGGGGGGAGTGTGTAGAATTTAAAAATTAGGAGGCCAGAGGGTACTTAAAATATTGCTGGCAAAGAAGATTACTGAAAATCACCAAGCATTCCCCCTAGTACATTAGGGAAAGAGTAGAGTTCATTAGGGAACAAGGAGCACAGGGAGTACTCTGTCCATGTAAGTGGAGGGCATTGTAGTTGAATTCAGAGGTGTGACTGGGGATGGGGAAAGACAGTGAAATCGGAATATAATTACTGTAATAAGAGTATATTTTAGATGTAATTTCAGGCTTAAAGATGGATAAATCCACAGAGTCTGATAAAATGTATCCCAGGCTATTATGGGAGGGGGGCAAGGGAAGAGGTTGCTGGGGCCCCGATGAAGATTTTTTAAAATTTCTGCTGGCCCTTGGTGAGGTGCCAGTGACTGGACAACAACAAATATGATAAAATTATTCAAGAACAGGCAGCAGGGATGAACCAGTAATTACAGTTGAGTCTAATGTCAGTGAGGGGAACTTAGGGGAGAAACTGAAGGACAAGATTAACCTATGCTTAGAAAGGTAGTTTGGTCAAAAGTTGTCAGCAGAGGTTTGCAAGAGGGTGGTGGTGGTGTCGTGCTGAAGAAACTCCTGTCTGATCAATTCGAATTTTTCAAAGTAGGAACAAAAAATGAACACATATCACAAACTCCCACAGCCCCCAATGATCCAATGATTTCAGGCTCTGAGGAACCTGTAGATCATTAACCATGTGATCCAGATTAAAACATGGAGGAACCATCTGTGTGATGAAAATTAATCTCAGGTTGTGTATGATGTTGTAAATGTACTTTGGTGATAAGTTTACTTTGAACTTTGAAAATATATTGAAGACGACAGTGTGTGGTGTAGTCTTTATGGATATAATGCTTTTGAAAGGTCTCTTTTGGGAGACTGATCCAAAATGTTAGATCCCATAGGATCCAAAGCAAATTGGAGAATAGCATGGTGTTGTTGATACAGAGGATAGTTGCATGGTATAGAATAATATTGATCAGTTGGTAAGAGTGCAGAGCAATGCTAGATGGAATGTAATTCTGCTGAGTGAAAGGATTGGGCAGGCAAACAGTGAATGGCAGGGCCCTAGGGAATATTGAGAAGCAGGAGTGCTTAGAGTATGTCCAAGATCCATGAAGGTGGCAGCTTAGGTTGATGAGATGGCGAAGACCATAAGACATAGGAGCAGAATTAGGCCACTCAGCCTACTGAAGACAGCATATGGGATACTGATATTTTGAGCCCTGGGTAATGAAGGGAAAGGCTGGAAGGTTACAGTGCAACTGTATAAAATGTTGGTTAGACCACTGTTTTAATACAAGTGTGCAGCTATTTAAAAAAAAATGTTCTTATTCACTCTAAAGCCAAAGGCCTTCACTGTTTTCTGAAAGCTTTCAGTCTGGGTAAGACTTACCAAGGATCAGAAGTGAGCAGCTTCAAGTTCCTGGGTGTCAAGATCTCTGAGGATCTAACCTGGTCCCAACATAATGATGTAGTCATAAAGAAGGCAAGACACTGGCTATACGTTACTAGGAGTTTGAAGAGATTTGGCATGTCAACAAATACACTCAAAAACCTCTATAGTTGTACCATGGAGAGCATTCTGACAGGCTGCATCACTGTCTGGTATGGAGGGGGCTACTGCACAGGACCGAAAGAAGCTGCAGAAGGTTGTAAATCTAGTCAGCTCCATCTTGGGTACTAGCCTACAAAGTACCCAGGACATCTTCAAGGGGTGGTGTCTCAGAAAGGCAGCGTCCATTATTAAGGACCTTCAGCACCCAGGGCATGCCCTTCTCTCACTGTTACCATCAGGTAGGAGGTACAGAAGCCTGAAGGCACACACTCAGTGATTCACGAACAGCCTCTTCCCCTCTGCCATCTAATTCCTAAAGGGACGTTAAACCCTTGGACACTAACTCACTTTTTTAAAATATATAGTATTTCTGTTTTTTGCACGATTTTAATCTATTTGGTATATGTATAATGTATAAAGTATATTGAATAAGATTTATTTGTTATTATTTTACTTTTTCTCTTCTAGATTATGTATCATATTGAACTGCTGCTGCTAAGTTAACAAATTTCACATTACATGCCGGTGATAATAAACCTTATTCTGATTCTTCCATGGAGATGGACACAGATGTTTCATTTCTTTGCCATTTCCATATTTTCTAATACAATTTCTCCTGCCTTATTCTGAGGGACCCACGATAGCTCTCACTAAACTTTCCACAGAACTCTTGCTATGAAAGGAGTTGGGTCAGGCATGGGGCTAGCAACCCCATCCCAAAAAATCCCAGTGCTACAGAAATGCCAACAGAAGCTCGAAAGACCACATCCCTGAAGGGGAAGGATCTTTGCCTCGAAGACCTAGGAAGTCATGTGGTGGAAGTGGAAGCCACAGGGCCATTCACCCTTCTATAGGCCTAGGACAAAGGACTTTGTTGAGCTGCTGTTGGCTGCCTGTGCCCCAGAAGGGATGATGGGTTGAAGAAGAAGAAAGAGAAACTCTCAACAGCTAAAGGCATATTTTAAGTTTGTTTTTGTTGCTTGCTTTCTCTGTTCTCACTTTTCTATTCCTCTATCATTGCTTTGGTTTTCCGTTGCTGAATCATGAAATTTACCAATTTTCAAGCTTACTATTTTTTTTGGCATCTTTGTCTTCGATCTAACTTGGTTTAGCTACTCTTAAATAGCCACGGGTGATTCATTCTCTTTTTATTTTTCCCTATATGGGATATTTACTTGGAAACTATGATTGAATCTTTCAAAATTAGCCATTGCTTTATTGTTTCATGCCTTTTGAAGTAGTTTCCTATAGGGCTGTTTTAATTAGATTCAAGAAGCTGGCTACAGTGTGAACAAAGTAATTTTAAATCTTATTAAAATTCCATCATATTCTGATCACTGGTTGCTATAGGCCCCTTGACTACCAGATCTTTAATTAATTCTTTTCATACACAATAATGAATCACATCTCTCATAAAAGATTTTAGCGGTGGATGTTGGAAATCCATCATCCCAGCCTTGAGACTTCACTGCAGGAATTCCTCAGCTGCTTTCCTCCATCATTAGGTCAGAAGTGGGGAGAATTGCACATAGCCAATCATGAACAAAGAAAGCACCCATTCCTAAAAACATTGCGATATGGAGATACAAGAGGCTGCAAATGCTGGAATATGGAGCAACATTTAGACATGGGTTGCTCTGTGCTTTTTAACATCAGACAATGAACATCACTAACAAAGAATCCCGCCATCTTCCCTTTATATACAATAGCATTACCATCAGAGTACCCCGTTATCAACATCTCAGTCATTGTGATTGGTCAAAAGCTCAACGGGCTATATAAATTCTGTCAAAGGTTTGATATTCTGTAGCGTGTGACTCACCACTTGACACTGCAAAGCCTTTTTACCATCCACAAAGCCCAAATATTAGAGACACCAGAAACTGCAGAGCTGGAATCTGGAGCAACAGATCATCTGCTGGAGGAACTCAACGGGTTGAACAGCATCCATGGGAAGAAAGGAATTGTTGACATTTTACATTGAAGTTCTGCATCAAGACTCAAATTTTTAAAAATGTATGTGAAGGTTTGCCTTACCTGTGAGGGCTGTTTGGTCCCAGGTTGATGGTGAGGGAGGACGGGTGAGAACAAGTTTTTATGGCTCCTGTAAGGGCAGGGGAAAGTTCGGGGGAGTCAGGGATGGGTGGGTGGGGACCAGGATGTCCAGAGGGAGTGATCCCTGTGGGAGGTGGAACAGGATGGGAGGGGAAGATATGGTTGGAGGTGGGATCACATTGCAGCTGGTGGAAATGACAAAGGATGATGTGCTGGTTGTGGAGGTCGGTGGGGGAAAGGTGAGCACTAGGATAACTTTGTCTCTTTTCTATCAGGACGGAGGTGGGGTGAGAGTAGGAGAACAGAGGAGATGTGAGATTGGGCTCCACCAACCGCTACAGAAGGGAAGTCACACTTCTTGAAAAAGGAGGATAGTTCAGATGTCCTGAAACAGATACATTGGAAATGGAGAAGCGAGAAGAAAAGAACTGCATCCTGACAGCAGACAGGGTGGGAAGAGGTGCAGTCTAAGTAGCTGTGGGAGTGGGTGGATTTATAGCAAATATCAGTGGATAGTTTGTCTCCTGAGATAGAAACATGGAGATCCATTGAAGGGAAAGAAATGTTGAAATGGTCCATATGAATTTGAGAGTAGGGTGGAAGTTGGTGGGGAAGGTACTGGCTCTTTTGGAGTTCTGCATGGGTGCAGAGAAAAAGTTGGGGAGTGGACCTGGAGAAGAATTGGAACAGGGACCGCTCTATGTAGCCAACAAAGAGCCAGGAATACCAAGGGTTACACCTTTGACTTGTAGGAAATTAGTAGATTCGGAAGAGTTTTTCAGGATAAGAAAAAGTTCAGCCAAACTTGACCTGATACAGAGTTTCAACCCAGAATGTTCACAATTCCTTTCTTCCACAGGTGCTGCTCGACCTGCTGAGTTCCTCCAGTAGATTGCTTGTTAATCCTAAACACTCATTCCTCTACCATTCTGTCATGTGTCCTGTCTACAAAAGCATGGCAGTTATTTGTTAAACTGTTGTGACAGCCCCGCCCTGAACCCATAACATAAAGCAGCACGAAGGTGCAAGGGAGCACACCTGACTTGGTAATATTGCCTATGCTGGGCTAAAAATGGAACTGCTATAACTGTCTGCTCCGCGGGGGAGACCATGACAGGAGATGCTGTCACCAGCCAACGTCTGATGGAGGCCCCCCGCTATTACCCTGCAGACCAGAGCTGGGAACAGTCCACTAGCACTGGGTCACAGGCGGCTGATGACCTGAGGGAACAGTGTAGGTTTGGGGCGGGAGTCAGGGTCCTACGACGGTTCAGGACAATAAACCAGTGGTCCTACTGGCTCTTTTGGAGACCCCAGCAAGACCAACAGTCAATCCAAGTGTCGTACAATGGAGGCCAAATGTGATGAGTGAGGAGAGTGGCTGTATAGAATCGAGTCTGGACCTATCCTCTAATTCTTCCCCCTCTCCAACACCCTCATTTAACCCTTCCCCCAACAGCCCCTCCCCAACCCCTATCCCCAACACCCACTTACCTGAACCCTCTTCTCACTCCCCTTACTCAAACCCTCCCCCATTACCTGATTTCACCCTCCCCCTCCCTCAACGCCCTTTTGCCTCATCCCTTCCCTTCCCCATCTCTTAATCCCCACGCTGGAAGCAGGTGCTTTGACTGGTCACTCTGTGCCCCCCTACCCCACCATGAGTGCAAGGAGAAGTCCAGCAAAATGTCACCTTGTGTTTTGCAGAGGCAAGACATTGGCCCACAGCTCGATGAGTGGAAAATAAGATGGGGAGAGAACTGCCCCACACCCAGCACCTGAAGTCCCTTGGCAATGGCAACTGGTGGGCTGCCCCCAGACCAAGTCTCACCTCTGGGCAGGGAAATGGACCTCAGTCCATCAGGCATCAAGTTCATCAACAGGTCTCCCAGTCAGTCAATATATAGATCAGCTCAACTACATTGTTCACTGCTCCATTTAATTAATTAATCCAATCACTAATTTACCAGTCAATCAGTTGGTTAGAGCACCAAACAGTACAGCACAGGAACAGCCCATTATGTCTATGATGACAATCTACCTGGTCACAGTCTATATCCCTTTCTTTACTGCCAGTTCATGTGCAGGTCTAAGTACCTTAAACATAGATAGTTTATCATTCATTCCAATAATCTATCCATTCTACTATCAATTCAGCAATGTATTAATCAAACCAGCCTATCAATGAATACAGGAATCAGTAACATTGGTGCTATGGTGTATACTTCAAAGGGAGTATGTCTGAATAGCAGTTATTTCTCTCTGATGTTGCACAGGCTATTTTTGAATAAGCTGGAACAAAATTAGTTGTCTTTCTCTTTCTTTATCTCCTTGCTGTTAGTAACTGCACAGTTACTCTACTCTGACCTTTTGCTATGTTCCAGTATTATCATAAAGAGATACTCTTGACAATATCTTCCTTTCTTCACCCAGCTTAGTGAAAAGATAAACAACTTTCAGTGTGGAAGATTCTGCCTCATCATTGCAGTAGAGTTGAAGGTCAACAGTAGACAGAGATTATTTATGAGCATACTGGTAGGAGCTAGTGGGGCGAGTGCAGATTAATCCTGCTGAGGGTAAAAGAGCAGCACGTTGATCAGAATTAAGTAGAATCATGGAGCTATACAGCATGGAAACAACCCTTCAGTCCAATGCTGACCTAATTGTTTAACGGAGCCAGTCCCGCATTGAACAGAGAAATCTACAGCACATTACAGGCCCTTCGGCCCACAATGTTGTGCCGACCATATAACCTGCTCTAGAGACTGCCTAGGATTTCCCTACCACATAGCCCCCTATTTTTCTAAGCTCCATGTACATATTTAAGAGTCTCTTAAAAGACCCTATTGTATTCACCTCGACCATCATCACCAGAAGTGCATTCCATGCACCCACCACTCTCCGTGTGAAAAACTTGCCTCTGACATCCCAGGAAGATTGTGATGCGGAACTGAACACAATGCCCAGGCATGGGACTAAAGATATCTTTGGACTGGACAAGCTAATGTCTATATTTGTTGTCCATAGCTGAAGTGTTAAGTGAGCATTTTTATATACACATGTGAACTTGGAATGGCCAATGTGAATGTTTAAAATGCTTAGAGTACATTGAGATATTTGAAAGGAAATCAAAGCAATGTTTCACACTTTGCTTGCTTCAAACAAAGGGTAAGTGACAAAAGAAGATTGTAATGGGGTGTGCAGAATATAGGGCGATGCACAGAACGAGTTGGGGAGGGGATGGGGTCTACTCAGACTATGGAATGCTTCAGCATGATGGTACTCTGTTTCAAAGATTGGTTTACTGCGTACAGAGATAATTTAAATGCTGGGATCAGAAACCCACCCTCAATATTTGTCATTGACCGAACTGTAGGTTGAAAGATAGCAAGTGTTTGTGAAAGGCTTGAAGACAGGCATGTTGTTGGAATGAGCAGTTAACATTCAATCTTTAATAAGTCTGGAAAAAAACTGAGGCTAAAGAAATGGCTGTACAGGTTTGTGTGTCCTCACACATGAAACACGTAAAGCTCACGGAAATAGAATGTTGACTTCATTGTCATTCGGGTGTAATACAAAGATTAGGAAATCTTACTTCAGGGTATTGGTGAAAATACACCTAGACTGCTAATGGCCTTGTTTAAGTGAGACATACTGGCAGTGGAGGCAGTGCAGGGAAGTGATCCAGTGAATGGGAAACCAGAACATTTTCAATAGTGAGAATCAAATTCAGTGCAAAGTAAATGAAAGTAGAGAGATATAGAAAATTAGCATGCAGGAAGAACAAAAGTGTAGGAAGGTGAATGGTGTGGCATGGCAAAGGGATGCAATACGGAAGTCTACAATCAAATCGGGCTTTGGTGAACTCACCTGGAGTACAGACAATGACTATCTCCATAACCAAAGAGTGACACACTCTCCTTAGAAGGAATATAGTAAAGGTTCACAAAACCAGTTAATTGAGTAGAATGGGTCTACAGTCTCTGGAAGTTATAAAACTCTGATAGGCTTGGCAGGGTTAATACGAGTTTTTTTTTAATATAAAAGGGCCTACGTGTAAATTGAGTTTTGTATGCCTTCAGTGAAGGATGACACAAGAGATTCTGCAGATGCCACAAATATGGATCAACACACAAACTGCTGGAGGAACTCAGCAAATCAGGCAGTATTTATGGGGGGGTGATAAACAGGCAGCATTTCGGGCTAAGACCTTTCATCTGGACTGGAAAGGAAGGGGACAGGAGCCAGAATAAAAGGATAGGGGGAACGGGGAAACAATGGGTAAATCCAGGTGAGGGATAGGAGGTGGGTGGGTGAGAGGGGAGAAAAGGGAATGATGTGAGAAGCTGGGATGTGATAGATGGAAGAGGCAAAGGGCTGAACAAGATGGAATCTGGTAGGAGAGGACAATAGACCATGGAATGAAGGGAAGGAGGTGGGGAGTCAGAGGGAGAAAGGTGTGGGTGATGTGCAGGTAAAGTTTGTGAGGGAGGGGAAACAGAAGGTCGAAAGGGCCGGAGGGTTAAGGGGAAAACAAAAAGGGAGTAGGATTCAGAAGTTAGCAAAGTTGATGTTGATACTCTATTTAGAGACTTTCAAGATGGAATATGTTCCTCTGATATGTGTGTAGCTTCAATTTGGCAGTAGAGAATGCCTTGGACAGACATATCAGTGAGGAAATTGGTGGCCACCGGGAGTTCCTGGCTCTTATGGAAGGTAGAGTGAAGGTGTTTGATCCCCTAATCTGTGTAAGGTCACACTGATGTAGGGGAGGCACAGGGCACAGTAAATGACGCTGGCAGCCTGGTCCAGAATGATTGTTTAGGATGTTTGATTACAAGGTCAGTCCTTGTTACCTTGCCTTACTGAATAGCAATGTGTGATCGTTACATTGGCAATAAGGATTGGGTATTGATGGTGGGGAAGTAACAAAGCATTAAGCTATTGAGGTTGGGAGCCCCAGACAGATACAATGGTACTTGGTGGGCAGGAGATGCTCTTGAGGGAAAACAATATTGTTGAGATCTCAAAGGAGGACAGTACAGAACAACATGGACAGGTCTGAGAAGGGAAGGTCATGCCTCAACTAACAGCGGGGCTTATTATTAGCACCACAGACAATAAATAAAAACTTGTGAGGACAAAATAAACATTTAACCCTATACCTCAGACATATTCAGCTTACGTCCAGAGTAATTAATGCAGATCATTTCAAATGGGTTAAAGTTGTTCATAAAAGTGGGAGAGAGAAAAGGGGAATCATAGGCCTGTTAGTTTGAGATCTGTGTTTGGGGAAATGTTGGAATTTATAAATTAGCTGGGCACTGAGAAAACAGTAACAGGACTGGCATTGCGAATGTAATTTCTGAAAGGGAGAACATGCTTGAGTTTGAGGCTGTTGCTATCAGAATGCTCTATTGATACTGGGATGATGCCAGAACTGAGAGTGGCAGTTATTATTTCCTTGGTCAAAAATGGAAATAAGAATAATCTCAGTGACCACGGTTTAACCTCAGCAATGGGAAAGTTTTCAGAAACAGGATTCATAGTCACCTGGAGGAAAATGCCAGGGAGGACATGGGCAAATCATGTTCAGCCAACTAAGAATTATTTGATGAAGTAACAGAGTTGATGACAGAATTTCATTCCTGAAAACTGTCCATAGTGTGAACAGATGTAAGTCAGAAATGAAGAAGAACATCTGTAAGAGGAGAGTGAGCAGGCGTGGGATAACTCACTGAGTGAGCTGACAAATCCATCCCACCAGCCTCCCAAATGCTCGTCTGTAGGTATGGGGTAGCCAAAGGTTGGGCATTCACATCCTTAGGGATGATCTGTATTAAAGTTCAAACATATGGGGGGCAGGGGGTGGGTGGGGAGAGGAGAGGAGAGCTAGCACAGTGATGCAGCAGGTAGTGCTCACAGTTCTAGCAGCCAAGGTTCACTCCCAACCTCCTGCACTCCAGTCCTGCCGAAGGGTAACGGCCCAAAATGTCTGCTGTACTTTTTTCCAGAGATGCTGCCTGGCCTGCTGAGTTCCACCAGCATTTTGTGGGTGTTGCTCCTTCTATCTGTGTGGAGTTTGCAAGTTCTCACCATGACTGTGTGGGTTTCCTCTCACCTCTGAAAAACGCACAGGTCAGCCACTCTAGAATTCCCCTGGTGTGCAGAAAAGGGGTAGAATTGCGGCTAGCTGAGGGATGCCAGAAAGAATAGGTTACAGGGAAATAAACTGGGCAATGTAATTGACAGAATTTCAAAATGAACTGGCATAGCCTTGATGAGCCAAATGGATTTCTTTAGCGTCATAAGAAAATGTGATTATAAAGGGGACATTGATGGTGTGGATAAAAAATTGGCCCAGTAACAGGTGAGACAGTGAATGATTGTTTCCTGACAGGAAGGAGGTGAAGAGTGGCATTCCCCAGGGATCAGTGCTGGGGCTGCTGCTATTTTGATCTGTATTAATGACCCAGATTTGGGATGCAAAGCACAATTTCCAAATTTGTGAATGACACAAAACTTGTCAGCATTGTGAACTGCAAGAAGGTGAGAGTTACAAGATATAAACAAACTGATTAGGTGGGCAGATCCATGGCTGATGAAGTTTAATATGGAGAAACATGGGGGCGATGCTCTCGGTTACAGACAATGAGGAGGGGCTATGTGTAATATAGGGTATAGTTGCAAAATGGGTTTAGGAGCAGAAGGACCAGGGTTAAGGGTGCTCAAGTTAATGGAAGTGGCAGAGCAGATAGAAAAATTTCTGTTGCACCTGCTGCCCACTCCTATTTTCTCCCACTAGTACCTGGGTCTGTTCCTCCTTAGCTCTGCTCCCTTAATCTCAATGTAGCTTCATGCCACTTGCCCAGTGCCAGTGCAGCACTGTGCCTGCTGCCCCCTTGGTCCAGAGTCCCATTCTTGTGTCTGACTTGTGACACTGTCTTTGTGGAGTTTGCAGGTTCTCGCAATGATGTGTGGGTTTCTCCCTGGTCCTTTGGTTTTACTTCACGTTCTAAGTTGTGCTGGTAGGTTAATGGTAAATGGTTAATGGTAAATTACCCATTAGTGTAGGTAGGTGACAAAAAAGAGAAGTCAGTGGGCATGCAAGAGCACAAGTTGGAAGAGTACATGGAAATAAGAGGGGGAATAGGGACGGTGGGCTTGGTGTGTGTGGGTTGGATGGAATTGACAGTAAAGTGGCCACTATGTACTCCACAGTTAGTACCCCAGAGAGTTGGGAAGGGTTCTCCAAACCCTTTCTACCCAGGATCCGATGGCAATGGCTTGCAGGCCACTACTCTGACTGGTTTCACATTTGATTTGGAAGGCTGAATCGTAGGAAGGAAAGGGTTTCCAACCTGGGTCAACGGATCCCCTGGTTAATGGTAGGGTCCATGGTATTAAAAGGGCTGAGAATCCCTGGTTTAGAGAAATATGTGCCTAACACAGGCAATTAGAATTAGGTCAGGTAGGCGTTTTTTTCTCCCTCTGGAGCATCAGAGGCTGAGGAGGGAGCAGCTAGAAGTTTATATGATGAGAGGCACAGACAGGGTAGTCTTTTTCCCAGGACAGAAAAGTCAAATTCTAAAGGGCAAAGCTTTAAGGTGTGAGGGGGGAGGAGTTTAAAGGAGATGAGCAAAGCAAGTTTTTAAAGCAGAGAACAGTAGGTGCCTGGAAGAGGCTGCCGAGGGTGGTGATGGAGATAGACATGATAGCAGTGTTTAAGAGGCTTTTAGGCAGGCATATCAACATGCTTGGAATGGGGCGGGAGGGGGGGGAGGATAGTGGCATGGGGAGCCTGTGCAGACAGATAGTATTAACTTAATTTGGCACAGACACTGCATTGCGGGCTGAAGAGCCTGTCCTGTGCTGTATCATTCATTGTGCAATGTGACTCAAGCACAAAAGTGATTCAAAACTCCAAAATGTTGCTGGAGTGTAGCAGAGTGGGATGAACACATCACCCTGTCCGAGCCTCACTGATTGCTCTATCAGCACCTTAACATCAGTGAGGCAACTCAGTCCATTCATGGAAGCATTTATTGATGAGATAAATTATCTATACTAATCCTCATCTGCATAAAGATCGGAGAGACCACCTCAAAGACAAGAGAAGCCAGAGGCCACTTTCACAACACACACAAGTACTGTGTGTTGTCAGTCTTTGAGCTACATTTTAGACAGCAATGCACATAGTGATTTTAATCAGGCAAGTAGGACATCCACCTGGGGGATAAATTGCTGGATGTAATCCAGAGAGTCTCTCAAAGACCAACCCTAGGTCCCTGTTGTGAGAGGTGGAAACAGGTATGGCCGGTAAAAGTGGATATGATGGATTGCAGGAGCATTGATGAACTCCAAACATATCATTGACTTCAGGGAGAGGTCATCGATGGCCTATGCTAAGGACCCAAGTAAGCAAGTAATCCAGAGATGTGGGCTAATCCAGCCAATATATTGAACCCCCCCCACCAAAGTTCCCTCTAAATCCTGCTTTTTGCAGATGGAGTGAAGGTGCTTGACAAAACAGTACCCCAATCTACATCAGGTCTCACCAGTGTAGAACAGGCTGCATTGGGAGCAACGTTCCCTCAAAGGTCTGTGCGCACAAAGGAATTGAAACTGTGCACAAAGGTTGTCACTCTCGACTTCATCAGCATGTTAAGTATATTTCACGATCATACACGAACACATTTCCTTTTCTGGTTTCTGATGCAGACGGTGTTCACAACATGGAGTTTGCCATGATTTTTCTGCAGATTTTAGACTGGCTTATTTATACTGTTTTCATTGAAGAAATTATTGATTCACTATGTTGAATTCCAACGAAGCAAAGGGTGTGAAGCACAAAAGAACTGCTCGTTCATTTGAAGCGAAATGGCTTAATGAAACAATAGAAATTGCTGTACCAAAGCCTCATGAGGTCAGGAGCGTGCAGCTACGACAAATATTTATGTACAATGCAGAAACCGGCGTTACCTGTGTTTATTGTCATGATGCAAATATTGATGGAGAATTTGCAAGTGGGAAGAAGTGGAGTAATATTTGGAAACTTGACTTTTTAATATGTCATTTAGCAAGCAAATCACATTCAGATGATGAGCAAAAGCTCTGGTGAGAAAATCCTTCATTACCCGCTACAGGTCTGCTACGTATGTTTTGTGAGAGTGCAGATGACTGAGAGCAAAGATGATCAAACCCAGAGGAGATCAAGGTTCTTATTGACAGTGTTTCGCTAGCTGTTCAAATGAATATAAAATTCAGTGCGCACGTGTTGTCACTGGGGGAAAAAAATTGCACAGAACAAGATCTTTGCGCAAACTGGTCATTACAAATTAGAGGGAACATTGCCTACAACATTGGGCTGGGAGATTTAGATGAAAAGGCCGGCTGTCAGTGAGGGTGCCCTGGAGTTGGATAGGTGAAAATTGCTGTTGGTAGCCCAAAGCTCACATCCCTTCCTGGGTCACAAAATCAGTGAAAACAATTCTTTCATTAAATCTCACCGTTAGGGTGATCACACTGCCTTAGATCCACACACACCCAGTCTGCTGATTTCACTTTATTTTATTGTTACACTTGCATTGGAAAAGCAATCAGACTTTAGGATGTGGATAAAGAACAGTAACGAGGAGTTAATACCAGAAATTGTTAGGATGTCTGAAGATACAGATAAGTTCAAACTTTCTGTTATGGTTAGAAGAAGTGCTGCCACATTCAGAGTTTAATCTGTCCAAACAGTATTCACTGCTGCTTTCATCAGCTCTCTTCTATTTCTGGAGACAGCACTGTGCCACTGTGCCACTGAACGCTTTAGTCCCACCAGTACTAGGTAGCAACCTGGTATCTGGGGTTTAGAGACAGCGGCAGTGTTAGGATGTCTCCTTGTGGGCACAGGGGAGGGATGTAGCACACTCGCTGCGTTATTCCCCATGTACAGGGTATTGCCTCAGGCTCCATCTTAAAAACTGCATCAAGGACATTTCTTTGCAGACAGCTTGGGAAGGACATTAATGAACTAAAAACACTGCTTTTTTTTTGGAAATCTAAACGTAAAGTACAACATTCTGTCGGTGCACAGCAGGCCAGGGCTGGGGTTTCAGGTCAGTGATGTTCACCAGAAGCATGAAAGTCAAAAAACAAAACCCTGTTGAGGATTCCCAGTGGCATCAATGGGACACAGCCCCTTAATGTGTATACTGGTGGCGAAGAGATACTGCCCTGCCCTGTATGCAGGGACCGGGGGGGGGGGGGGGTGGAGATGATGCCTCTGCCTGCATACATGTACCATTGGTATGTGTTGATGTGTCACACAACCTCAGGATTCCACTTCCTTTTCCTTTATCTCCTATCCTGCTCCAATGGTGGCTACACAAGGTTACTCTAGATTTGCAAGCGAACTACTGTGGGGTTTCCACGCTTATCCCTTGTTCCACTGGGCTGGAACATTTAGTTACACCACTTCCTTGTGTTCTGCACTGGATTCATTAATTATCTGTGGGCAGAGAAGAGAAATGAGAGTCAGACTAAATGTGCAGGATCAGTTTGCTGAAACTTGATGAGTTGTGGCATTGGGGGACAGAAAGACGTATTTTTATAAAACTTCATGGTGATGCCGTAATGTCCAACACAACAAGCATGATCTAACCATATGATAACTATTGATCAGCTCTTAAACACAAAGTCATGTCACCACAGCGTTACCAGCCCCATCCATCTCGCTCCAGGTTACACTGAGGGAGTCCAGCAATGTCTGAAGTGCTCTCTTTCAGGTGAGGTTTCAAGGGCTCATTGGCTCTCTTGGTGCTGTGCTATGGGTTCCATGGCCCGGATTTGGGTACTTGCTGGTGAAATATTTAATCCACAGCCAATGTCAAAAAATAATTACCCATGATCTCAAATGGGAATAGTTGCACAGAACAACATTGTGAAAGTACTTCGATGTCTGTGCAAAATTTGGGAAATCTGAGTGAAAAGAAAGATACAACTCCTTCCTTTTTACGTAATCCTGGGAGATTTACTATGCCCAACAAAAATGAGCTGTATCTGCTCTCCTCAGTTTAACACAGGCCAAGTACAAAGCCTATAGCAGAGTGGGAATCACCACCAGGCAGTGCCAAGCCCACACCTTGGCACCAGTGAGACAGGGGGCAAGCAACATTAGGACAGAGGACAGCACTGGGCAGGGTTGGGGAGATAAGGGTAACACTTTGGCAACTCCTTACTCCATCTGGGATCACCTGGTTTGTCCACTCACCTGTCCATCATGGGTCTCCACAGTTTTTATCACAATATTCCTTCTTGCTTGAATGTCAGTGGAACCTTTAGATTCCAGACTCGTCTCTATAGTAACAAAGCATAGATAATGAAATGTCAGTCCAAGAGCCCAGGGAGAGAGAAAAAGCATATACTGGGGGTCTTCCTCAATACACAAGCCTAGGGAGAGAGAATGGACATACACCAGGGGTCTGCTGAGGGCAAGAGAAAGAGACAACCTGATTTTCAGAATAAAGGAGTTTTACTCCAAGTCCAACTGGTACTCCTGCCTTGGCTTAGCAAGTTCAAGTTCAAGCTCAGTTTATTGTCATTCATGTTGATACCACCAAACAAAACAACGTTCCTCCAGATCAAGATGCACAATATATTCTGTGTTGGCAGAAACAGCTCTAGCTCCATCATACTCAACACTCAACACATCATACTCCACAGCCCCCCATTGCTGTTCCCACTACTGATGCATGACTGCATTGCTAGATCCAGCTTAAACTGGATCCTCAAGTTCGCTGATGATACAACAGTGGTTGGCCTCATCAACAATGATGATGAGACAGCGTACAGAGAGGAGCTAGAATGGCTGGTAGAATGGTGTGAGCCAAACTAGAGTCTCAATGTGGATAAGACCAAAGAGAGGATTGTGGATTTTAGGAAGGTGTAGGCTATTCTCCCTGTGCATAAAGGGCTCCTCCATGGGGAGAGCTAGGAGCACCAAGTTTCTGGGAGAGCACATAATGGACGACCTCAAATGGTCCCTCAACACTTTTTGGTCAAGAAAGCACAGCAGCATCTCCACTTCCTGAAGTGATTGAGGTGAGTGAGGCTCCACCACTTCACTTTTTTAACCAATTTTTACAGGAGCACCATTGAGAGTGTCCTGACCAGCTGCATCACCATCTGGCAGTATGGGAATTGCAAGGCATCTGACTACAAGTTCCTACAAAGAATTATGAGGACTCCTGAGAGGATCATTGGGGTCTCTCTTCCACCAATTAGGTATATTTATCAGGAGCACGACATACGCAGGGCCTTTAGCATTGTAAATGATCCCTCCCATCTGTCCCAGAATCTCATTGACTCCCTACCATCAGATAAAAGGCATTAGAACAAGAACTGTCAGGAAGGGAAACAGCTTCTCTCCTCAGGCCGTGAGACAACTGAGCTCCCTGTCACCAGCCAGCTTTCATCATTTATGAAGCATCAGTAGTGTTATGGTGTTTACTTTTTAATTTGTGTTGTAAATGCACCTTACTATTTGCTAATTTATTTTTTAGGTGTTGTATGCATATGTGAGTTATATATACATCAGTTATCCTTCAATCTTCTGTCACTTTGTCTGTGGCTAATGAAGTTTTAAAAATCTCCATCAAGGCCCCAGAAATCTCCTTCCTTGCTTCCCACAGCATCCTGGGATAGATCTTACCTGGCTCTGGGATTTATCCTCTCTTATGCCTCCTGAGATATCTAACACTGCCACTTCCCCAGTATTGACATGTTCCTGTGTGTGAGCGTATCCCTCTAGAACCTCACTCTCCTCCCTTCACCTTCAGCTTGGACACACACGTTATCTCTTTTATTCCCGTGCCTCTCCTGGGAAGGCGCAGAGGCAGATTTACCCTGTCTAATCCATGTGTTACCTGCTCTGGGATGGAAAGTAATTCAGAAAACTGCAGAGTGACACCAATATCAAATCAGCTGATCCTACTGAGCTGTACAAATACAAGGTGTTGTTGTGCACACTTACCTCGTATGTGGAGAGTGGAGAAACTCTGAACAGGCATCGAAATTCTGCAAACAAAAGGAACACGGAGCTTTCAAATAGACTGAAGGACACTTCCTTCATACTGAGGGGTGTCTGTTGGGGTTTAGTACTGAGGAGAGTGCGGCAGGAGCTGACAGCCAAGAGCAGTCATTGGACTAACAGCCCAGGAACACAAGTGTTAATCTCCGCCTTAAACATCTGGTGATCATATTGGACTGGATCACGTTCACAGATCCACCCAGAACCACCAGCAGGTGGATCATATATGCCAAGGTGTCAAAACACTGTCAGGCTAGATCACAGAGTGTCTTTCAGTCTGTTCCTGACACATCGGTGATCTCAGATAGTTCTGAATATGAGATGTATACACCAGCCACAGTGCACAGTAAACTGGGGCATCTGCTCTCACTAGACAGAGCAGTGGCTTGCTGTTTTAGAATATAGAACACTACAGTACATTACAGGCCCTTCGGCCCACTCCAAGATCAATCCGACCCTTCCCTCCCACATAGGCACATGGATGAAAGAAAAATGGAGAGCTATCTAATTTTAAAAATAAATTATGTTAATTTACATTTTAATTACTTGGTTATATTTAATATGGTGTTCAATTAATATATTGTAATTCATTCTTCAGAAACGATAGATGGTATGTGTCTCTGATCTCAAGTGGCTGGAGAGGACAGGACTCTAACAAGACCAGTTGGTTTGTCTGTGTCACTGTACTGTCAAAGTGCAGAGGCCTGTCCTGTCCAGGGTACTGATCAATATCTCCCACCTGGTCTTTCTGGCCTGGCTGTCTCCATCAGAGGGGGTGGGGGAAGACTGAAAGAGTGGTGGATATTGTATTTTCTGAGAATGGTAAATCTGTGATGTTTTAGTAATGATCAACAATCCAGAGTAATGCAACATGGGATGGATTAGGGTTGACGAGACAGTGACTGTGGGGGGGGGGGGGGGGGTGGTGTGGGGCCGTTTGATGCTTACCTGTAAGCAAAACAACAGGTAAGAAAAACAAAATTTGGCTCTTAAATCTACACTCAAGAAGAAGGGAAAAAGCAGGAGCCAGAGACCTGGCAGAGGTAGGAGGAAGGAGGCACAGAGGTGCTTGCTGGCTGAATGAATGGGAAGTGTAGGAAGGTGCGTCTCGCATAGCCTTACCGGTTCTCCTCGCCTTCCAGCAGCTTTCTGTAGGTGGCAATTTCAATGTCCAGCGCCAGTTTGACATTGAGCAGGTCCTGATATGCCTGTAGGTGACGTGCCATCTCCTCCTTCAGGTTCTGGATGTCGGTCTCCATGTGGCTGATGGTGTCCTGGTAACTACTGGTCTCAAAACGGAAGCGTTCCTCCATCTCACGCAACTGGCGTTCCAATGACTCGTTCTGTCAAAAACCAAAACCAGGTCAGGACCAAAAATCACATCCAAAACCCAACGACACAGTCCCGATCCCAGCTCCCAGCGCTGGAGTTACTAATATATAACCACTTTAGCCACCATGACCCTACCTTTTCCCCATCTCTCTGCAAATTTCAAGCAAATGCTGTGTCAAAGGCATTCAACGGGAGATCATTCTGAAACTGTTAACCCAAGATGTAATTGTTGGAGGCACTGGGCATGAGCTTAATCCCACACATGCCTGTGTCCAGACTTGTAATTCCCAGGAGCAGGGGTGCATTTTCTATAGCCCTGGTCAGAGAATGTATTCTGCTTAGTCTGGTTCATGGAGCCTGTGATAGGCAGAGCTGTGCAGACTCAGCCAGTAGGACAGGGATAAGGGGAGCTTGCCCTAGGCTTGGAGCACACACCAGCCCACATTACTCAGGGGTCTCTACAGTCCTCAAACATCAGATGTTCTATGGTTGATCCTGTCATGTGAACTTGTGAATGAAAGGCATGTTGTTCTGCACCTTCAAAAGTAATCAAGGGTCCAATGTGTATTTGTGCAGAAATCTCTGAAGTGGCAGAGAAGTTAGTAAAACAGCTGGGATCCTGGGATTCATAATTAGTGTCATGGACAACATAAACTTGGTGGTTTTGTTGGACCAACACCAAACACTGGTTAAGTCACTTCTGATTAATGCATTGAATTCTGACCCATTAGAAAGGCTGTAAAGACTGTGGACAGGGTGCAAAGGAGGTTTTACTAATGGCCCCAGGGAAGGAGGAGTGCAGCTATTGTTGATGCAATGAATGTTAGGAGATTTGAAAGGGAGAATACAACTACAGCTGATAAGATCCCTGCTGCACCTGATACCCTGTGATCTCCATCTCAGAGGCTGATGTTAGCCTGTCTTTAAAGAGAGTGAACCCTTGCAAGGCAGAAGGTCCCAATGGAGTACCTGGTAAGGCTCTGAAAACCTGTGCCAACCAACTAGCGGAAGTATTCAAGGACGTTTTCAACCTCTCACTGCTACAGGCAGAAGTTCCCACTTGCTTCAAAAAGGCAACAATTACACCAGTGCCTAAGAAGAATAACGTGAGCTGCCTTAATGGCTGTCACCCGGTAGCACTCACATCGACAGTGATGAAATGTCTTGAGAGGTTGGTCATGACTAAACTGAACTCCTGTCTCAGCAAGGACCTGGACCCATTGCAATTTGCCTATCGCCACAACAGGTCAATGGTAGATGCAATCTCAATGGCTCTCCACACGGCTTTAGACCACCTGGACAACACAAACACCTACGTCAGGATGCTGTTCATCGACTATAGCTCAATATTCAATACCATCATTCCTACAATCCTGATTGAGAAGTTACAGAACCTGGGTTTCTGTATCTCCTTCTGCAATTGGATCCTCGACTTCCTAACTGAAAGACCACAGTCTGTGCGGACTGGTGATAACATCTCCTCCTCACTGACGATCAACACTGGCGCACCTCAGGGGTGTGTGCTTAGCCCACTGCTCTACTCTCTGTATGCACATGACTGTGTGGCTAGGCATAGCTCAAATACCATCTACAAATTTGCTGATAACACAACCGTTGTTGGTAGAATCTCAGATGGTGACGAGAGGGCGTACAGGAGAGAGATATGCCAACTAGTGGAGTAGTGCCGCAGTAACAACCTGGCACTCAACGTCAGTAAGACAAAAGAGCTGATTGTGGACTTCAGGAAGGGTAAGACGAATGAACACATACCAATCCTCATGGGGAGATCAGAAGTGAAGAGAGTGAGCAGTTTCAAGTTCCTGGGTGTCAAGATCTCTGAGGATCTAACCTGGTCCCAGCATATCAATATAGTTATAAAGAAGGCAAGACAGCGACTATACTTCATTAGGAGTTTGAAGAGATTTGGCATGTCAACGAATACACTCAAAAACTTCTATGGTTGTACGAGAGCATTCTGACAGGCTGCATCACTGTCTGGTATGGGGGGTGGGGGGCTACTGCACAGGACTGAAAGAAGCTGCAGAGGGTTGTAAATTTAGTCAGCTCCATCTTGGGTATTAGGACATTTTCAAGGAGTGATGTCTCAGAAAGGCAGTGTCCATTATTAAGGACCTCCAGCACCCAGGACATGTCCTTTTCTCACTGTTACCATCAGGTAGGAGGTACAGAAGCCTGAAGGTACACACTCAGCAAATCAGGAACAGCTTCTTCCCCTCCGCCATCCAATTCCTAAATGGACATTGAACCCTTGGACATTACCTCACTTTTTTAATATATAGTATTTCTATTTTTGCACGATTTTTAATCTATTCAATGTACACTGTATGAAGTATACTGAATAAGGTTTACTTATTTATTTATTGTTTATTATTTTTCTTCTTCAATATTATGTACTGCATTGAACTGCTGCTGCTAGGTTAACAAATTTCACGAGAAATGCTGGTGATAATAAACCTGATTCTGATTCTGAAGATTTGATAGATGTGTACAAGGTGGCGGATAGGGCAAAGAGAGGGAAGCTGTTCCCACGGGAAATGGTTCAAGGGCCAGGAAGTATGAAATGAATGGCAAAATATGCAGATAGGATGCCAGGAAAACAGTTAATTAAAGAGGAAAAAAAAACCCTGAATAAGCTTGGAATACCAGCTGCAACAGAGTCACACAGGAAAAAGAGGCATACAGGAATTGGTAAGGTATTTGAAGTAAATAATTTGTAGGCCTCTGGGGAAAGCTGACAATGAGGCCAAATAGATGAATCCTCAAAGAGCTGACAGCCTCCTGTGTCTTAATGATTATATTTCATACGCATTCCAAATGAATTGATTCTGAAAGACTGATGATAGATCAAGTGTGTTACAGTGATTTCCCCCCATGCTTTTTTTTGCAACACAACATGAAGTAAGATGTCAGGTACACTGTAAAGCTCACCCTCCACCCTAACCTGGCTTCCCCTGAACTGGTACTGCTAGGTTAGGTATAGAGCAATACTCCTTTAATATGGCATCACATGACTGCCATCTAAAAACCTTTTACACCATGCCTGGTCTGTGCTAAACTTTAATTAGAAGTGTTCAAAATGACAATTAGTACTCAAAGGAAATGGGGGAAAAAATGAGTCTCCAGTTGGCAGAGCTAATTACAGGATAGAATAATTGGCTGCTAGTTGTCCTTGCTTCAGTATCTTCTACTGTGGAAGTAAACATGTAGGGGCAGGCGTACCGGCAAACAACACTGACAGATACATGTCATGCTGATTTAATTGCTCATGGGTGTCATTCTTTCTGATTGGAAGTGAACTTCCATTTAAAAGTACATGTTCAGTTTTTTGGATTTCCACAGAACGACCCTGGTCAGCCCTGCCTAGTTTCCAGGGAGAACTCACCGTGCCCTTCAGACCTTCCAGGTCACATGTCAGGGACTGGATCTGCCTGCGAGAGTCATTCACCTCCTGCTTGGCCTGACGCAGAACTTCAGACTGGCGCGAGGCAGCGTCGGTCAGATCGCAGAACTGCACATAGAAAGTCAAGGTTACACAAACAGCACATTGGGTACCAGAGGGTGAAGACAGGGGCCCAGGCTACTTCTATCAGCCAGAGCTGGACAATAGCAAACCTCACACATTACACAAAGGGAAGTCAACAGGTGTAAGTGCAGGCATTGAATGTGTTCAACACTGAGGTAGGTCGTTGGACAGTTTCAAGATTCAAAGTACATTTGAATTTTAAATCTCTGAAGTATTTGAATCCTTAGGGACTTGGGTGTAATGGGGAACAGGCAGGAAAGTGGGGCAGAGGGCAAGATCACACCCACCCTGATCTTATAGACAATAGGTGCAGGAGTAGGCCATTCGGCCCTTCTAGCCAGCACCGCCATTCACTGTGATCATGGCTGATCATACACAATCAGTACCCCGTTCCTGCCCTCTCCCCATATCCCTTGACCCCGCTATCTATAAGAGCTCTATCTAACTCTCTCTTGAATGCATCCAGAGACATGGCCTCCACTGCCTTCTGAGGCAGAGCATTCCACAGATCCACAACTCTCTGGGTGAAAAAGTTTTTCCTCAACTCTGTTCTAAATGGTCTACCCCTTATTCTTAAACTGTGGCCTCTGGTCCTGGACTACCCCAACATCGGGAACATGTTTCCTGCCTCTAGTGTGTCCAATCCCTTAATAATCTTATAAATCTTATGGTGTTATGGAGCAGGATGGAGGGGTAAAATCAAGTTCCCAGCTCTTTACTTCATCCCTCCCCCACCGGGTTTCACCTTGTGTTTCTCTCTCCCCTCCCCTCGCCTTTTAAATCTGCTCCTCAGCTTCTTTTCTCCAGTCCTGCCAAAGGGTCTCAGCCCAAAACGTCGACTGTACTCTTTTCTGTAGATGCTGCCTGACCTGCTGAGTTCCTCCAGCATTTTGTGTGTGTTGCTCGGATTTCCAGCGTCTGCAGATTGTCTCTTGTTTGTAGAGGGGTAAAATGGCCAGTTCCTGCTCCTGTGCAGAATTCAAACACACCTACAAATTATTCCCAGTTTAATATTTGTTTGTGTTTGGAACGTTAATTCCCAAAGTGTCTGTTATTGAGTTCTCATTTGGCTTCCTGGCGTTTGGAATTCAGCCAGCATTCGGTAAAGTTGATAACTAATTTACAATCAGAACTGAAGTGTCTGAATACCTGTCCAAGTACAGACAGTGACCTCATGGAAACAAATTCAAGGTCACATTCCCATCCGCACTGGATGCTAGGGTGGGGGGGGGGGTCACACTTCTACTTGTCCCACAGTCAAAATAAAATTATGATTTTAAAAGTAAAAGCAACTATTGCAGAAGATTCATTACCTTACAAGTGAAGGACGTTTTCCTCTTCTATGTTCTAAACAGCCTACCCCTCATTTTCAAACTGTGCCCTGGTCCTAGACTCCTCAGTCAGGGCAAACATCTTTCCTGTGCCCAGCCCTCAGTCTCTGAGGATATATTGCTGGTGGGGAGTGCAGCGAAGATTCACCAGACTGGTTCCAGGAATAGAGTTTGCCATATGAGAAGAGATTGAATAGGCATGGTCTCCATTCTTTGGAGTTTAAAAGAATGGAGTCCATGCCTTCTCAATCTCCCCTCATATGGCAAACTCACTATTCCTGGAATAGGTCTGTTGAATCTTCACTGTACTCCCACTGGCAAATACATCCTTTCTGAAATAGGACTGAAACCATAGACAATGCCCCAGGTGCAGACTTACCAAGGTCCTGTAGTAAGAGTTTCTCACTCCCATCAGACTTATTATAATAAAGAGTTGACATTCTACTTGTCCTTGTAACAACTTCCTCCACCTGCATGCTGGCCTTCAGTTTATAAAGACACCTGGGTCCCTCTGAAAATCAACTCTACCCAATTTCTCACCATTTAACAAATGCAGTTCCTCTTGCATTTGTACAGAGCCCTGGTGAGACCACACCTGGAGTATTGTGTACAGTTTTGGCCTCCAGGGTTAAGGAAGGACATCCTGGCTGTAGAGGAAGTGCAGCGTGGATTCACAAGGTTAATTCCTGGGATGTCTGGACTGTCTTACGCAGAGAGGTTAGAGAGACTGGGCTTGCACATGCAGGAATTAAGGAGATTGAGAGGGGATCTGATTGCAACATATAAGATTATTAAGGGATTGGACAAGATAGAGGCAGGAAATATGTTCCAGATGCTGGGAGACTCCAGTACCAGAGGGCATGGTTTGAGAATAAGGGGTAGGTCATTTAGGACAGAGTTATGGAAGAACTTCTTCTCCCAGAGAGTTGTGGGGGTCTGGAATGCACTGCCTTGGAAGGCAGTGGAGGCCAATTCTCTGGATGCTTTCAAGAAGGAGCTAGATAGGTATCTTATGGATAGGGGAATCAAGGGATATGGGGACAAGGCAGGGACCGGGTATTGATAGTAGATGATCAGCCATGATCTCAGAATGGCGGTGCAGGCTCGAAGGGCTGAATGGTCTACTTCTGCACCTATTGTCTATTGTCTATATTGTGCACCAAAGTGGACAACCTTCAGTGCCTGTACGCTCCCTGTCGTGTTCACTTCAGCTGGTTCATCACTCCATCACCCCCTTTGTACTCACCTAGGTTAGTACTAACAGCCCAGCAAACTTGGAAACATTACATTGTTCCCTCAGCAACACACTCAGGAACTGAACAGGTCAGGCACAGAGTAAACAGTCAACATTTCGGGTGGAGATCCATCACCGGGACTGTTCCCTCAGCCAAACCACTGAAAACCAACATTTCTGTTTGAGCTTTTCCTTTCGTTATAGCAGAAAATGGTGGTGGTTGTTCCGGTGTGCTGTTTGCGTGGTCATTTATCCAGTTTATTTATTTACAGATACAGTGCAGAGCAGGCTCTTCCAGCCCAGTGAGTCGCAGCACCCGGCAACCCACATCTTCAACCTAATAACAAGACCATTTATGACGACCAATTAACCTACTAAACGGTACGCCTTCGGTCTGTGGGAGGAAAGCAGAGCACCCGGACGAAACCCACGCACGCGGGAAGAAGATACAAACTTTCTTACGGAATTGAACTCTGAACTCTGATGCTCTGAGATGTAATAGCATCGCACTAACCGCTACACTACCATGGCACCTCACCTGAAGCTTCAGGCACTGCTGTGGGATTCCAGCTGACACAGCTCAGCTGTAGTTGTGTATTAAACCTCCCCCTCCAAAAAAAATGTCATTATAAATGCTGTCCTCTTTTCAGAGGGGAGACTGCTGGGTGTGGAACGTGCTCACCTTGGCCTTGTACCACTCCTCAGCCTCCTGCAGGTTCTTGCTGGCCACAGATTCGTATTGAGTGCGGATGTCCTTCAGGGCAGCTGTGAGGTCAGGCTTGGAGACATCTACCTCAACATGGACCTGCTGCAACTGCAGCTGCACGTGCA
The DNA here is from genome assembly GCF_030144855.1 of Hypanus sabinus. Classification (NCBI taxonomy): domain Eukaryota; kingdom Metazoa; phylum Chordata; class Chondrichthyes; order Myliobatiformes; family Dasyatidae; genus Hypanus; species Hypanus sabinus. The sequence goes on along the minus strand of NC_082738.1, from coordinate 11,805,814 downwards.
GTTCCCGAATTTCCTGACGGCCCAAGAAGAGACAGTTCAGCGGCCTGTTATCATGTCTCTCATAAGCACCTCTACCCAGATCACAGTCCTGGCCACTCGAAGCCCATCCTTGGCCACAGTAGGTCAAGTCACCTTACCTCATCATGGACTTTCCTCAGGAAGTCAATCTCGTCCTGCAAGGAATTGATCTTCCGCTCCAGATCAACCCGAACCAAAGCAGCATCATCAAGGTCCTGGGGACAGGAGAATAGAAAGGACAGGGTTAGGTACACCACAGGGTCATCAGTTAAAGTACCCGCCAGGATTTGATTTTTGCTGGGGCTTCCCACACCCAGATGTTTCAGGGAAAGAGAGAATCCTGAAATAAGCAAGAGGACATCAGAGAGTTTAGTGAAGACAGGGTTTCCCCTTAACCATTGCCAGTCATTTGCTGACTAACACCCAATCAGGTTTGACACTCCCATTTCACCCAAACCTTAGCTGGTGGCTTAGGATTGGTCTAGACCATTCTTCCCCATGACAGAGGTGCTTGTATTTTACAAGAGAATGGTCGCAGAATGATTTTGTGCCCTGGAGTCCGACCAGGGTCTCCAGGTCTAAGAAGCAACCCCGAGCACCCTCCACTGAAGCAAAGAGAGTCTCCGTATTCCTTGGTTGCTGCTGGTAACCTTGTAATTCATTTTCCCCTTGTGAATGGAGCAGGGGGTGTCACCCAGAGTCCCATTCCTCCCTGTAGAAGCCTGTAATCTCTAATCCTGTCAACACCCTGGTTAACCTTGTCTGCACCTCTAAGAGGGGATCCATTTCATTCAGTCATGTCAGTCACACATCTCTCATGCCACCCTTGGGTGCACTGGATGGGGAGAGGGAAGGGCTTGCCCCTGAAGGATCACTAGTCTGCTCCCTGAGGTTTTCTTTACATTCTTTAGAGATACATGGGACCCAAATTTAATAAAAGTACATGGGGGCTTTTAGGCCCATCAAGTTGTTCCAATATTTCAGAAGATCAATCCAAAGTTAAACCCGGCGTCAATCTCAATCTAACCCTCCATTCATTGCTCAGCTTATTGGGCAGTCCCAGGATCCAACGTGGAACGCAGAACGGTAACAGGCCCTTCAGGTCCATGATGTCTGGGCTCACCAGGATGTCAGACTGGACTGATCCCACCTGCCTGCACATGGTCTAGATCCCCCCAATCCCTGCCTGTTTAATTGTTTCTTAATTATCACTTTTGTGTCTGCTTCACACATTCCAAAGCATTCATATCCTTCCTGTAATGTAGTGACCAGAATGGCACACAATACTCCAAATGCAAACTAGTTTTTTACACAACACACACAAAATGCTGGTGGAACACAGCAGGCCAGGCAGCACCTAGAAGGAGAAGCACTGTCGACGTTTCGGGCATTGCGACATCCCTACTTTTACCCTCAGTTCCCTGATCAATGTGTGCCTTCTTTACCACCTTATCCATCTGTGCTGCCACTTTCAAGCATTCCTCCACTCAGATTTTGTGGATTCAGGGGCATCTGTTGTGAAACCCTAGGCTCCTCCACGAATGGGGCAGGAAGTGGCTGACCGATGTGTGGGCTTGAAGTAAACAGCGTCATCCCAAATAAGCCTTCTTAAATTTAAATGCCTGTAGGTCAAAGGTACCTGGGTGTTGGTGGGGATGTTAAACTTCAAAGCAGATTTGAGCACTTCTTTGAAGCTTTCCTTCTGTCTGCCTGGTAATTTTCACTTATGACAGAGTGTGGACTAGAACGACGGCTCTGGAAGTCTGGTGTCGGGGAGGAGGGGGGTTTGTAGCGGACTGAGAGAGAGCAGGGCTGCTAGGCAAGGAATGTTGGCCTGCTGGAAGACTGATGTTAATTTGCTCTTCCTTCTCTTGAATTTTTGGGGATTTTTCAGAAATACTGTTGGTGGGTAGTGCATTTCCCAATGCCACAAGATGCCTTCTGCAGGTAGTTTGGCTCTCAGGAGCACACAGGAGCGCACGGATCACTGCTGACTAGTAGACCATGGGATTTGTGCCAGTCTGAGGTCACCACCTTCAAATGTCCTTTTTTCTCAAGTGACCAAAAGCTGTGCTGGTACATTGTCAGTGATGCTAATTTTCTTCCTTGATGTCCTCCTTCGCTGGGATGTGGCTCCTGAGAGTGGTCCAAATTTTCCCAGGGTGTGAACCTTTATTGTCAGAGGGTAGTGTGGTGTTTGGGTACAGAGCTTTCAGCTCATACTACACTGCACCAAGAAAGACTGAGGCATTGACCCATTATGCCTGATGTGTTTTATCCCTGCCAGCTCCTGCCAGAGCTTGGATCTCTTACCCAGTTTCTCACCTGTTTGTACGTGGCCAAGTTGCTCTCAATTTCTGTATGCAGATTGATCTCATCCTGTAACCTGTGGAACAGAATTTAGTGGAGTGCAGTTAAAGAGCAAGGTGCTCAGCAGTAATTGCCACAGTTCTTGCTTGCAAAGTCAAAAGTTCTAAATCACAAAGTATGCGACAGACCCCACACATTTCTAACCGGGCACACAATTCTTGTCTCAGCTCCCTTCTAAGAATACTACCCAGAATGAATCAGCACCTACTTGTGTGTGACTTGTTCTCAAATTCCTTCTCAAATCCATCTCCTGCTCATGCATTAATGCACGGGAGATGTTAATTAGAAAATGAGAGTCAATCAGATCACGTCTTTACAAATGCTCCTCACATATTTTGTTCCTCATACTGATCACTGTCAAGAAGGAAGAAATAGATGGATGGATCAAATAGTGATTCTAAGGTTGGTGGGTGTGTCAGGGTGTTAACGTGGCGTGTTGGAGTATCTAGCTGTGTGAACCCAGCCCTTCCTGGGGGGGACTCCACTCTCCCTCAGCAGGGCATCTCCCTCCCAGAAAACATGGGCTCATACCTTTGTTTCAGGTTGGTGTGGTCCTCCAGCATGTTGTCCCTCTCGATTTCCAGGCGAGCCTTGGAACTGTTCAGCTGGTCCATCTGCTGCCGCAGTTCCCGGATCTCGTCCAAGTACATATCCCCCAGCCGGCTGGGCTCCTTCCCCTTGATCTGGTTAAGCTCAGTGGCCAGGACTTTATTCTGGTTCTCCAGGAAGCGCACCTTCTCAATGTAACTGGCAAAGCGATCGTTGAGCTCCATCATCTCAAACTTCTCATTAGTTCGAGTCTCCTTGAACTCTGCATTGAGGGCATTTGACAGGGTGAAGTTGAGCCTCTCCTGGTACATCACTTTAGTTGGGTAGTTAACGTGTTTCATTTGAACTACAGAGCTTCTGGAGGAGACTGGCAAAACAGACCTGTGCAGGAAGATAAAATTACCAGGCAATAAAGGTTTGTACCATGGAGAACATCACCATCTGGTACGGAGGGGTCACTGCGCAGGATCAGAAGAAGCTGCAGAAAGTTTCCAGCTCAGTCAGCTCCATCACGGGCACTAGCCTCCCCAGCATCCGGGACACTTTCAAAGGGCAATGCCTCAACAAGACTGTTTGTGCGTGGGAGGGGACAGGATGCAGCAATCTGGAGGGAAAAGAGCAAACTCTGGAGGAATTCAACAGGTCAGGCAGCATCTGTGGGGGAAAATGAACAGTCACCATTTTGGGCTAAAGCAGGCAGCACTGTGGAGACAATACTTTGGGTCAAGACTGGATTCACACCTGAGCTTTTCCAGTTAAAATACCTTTATTCCCACCTCATTTTCTTGAGCATTCCAGAGGTCTTCCAGACTGTGAATAACTTTGCCCTGTGACCTCCCTGCCTGCACACTATTTGATAATGGTGAATCACAACCCAGAGTCTGTGATTCTTCCTGTTGTCAATTGAACCACTCTCCAAGGTACCACCCAAAGAACAATGTCTGCCAGCCATCCAGCCCGTTCACCAGGTCCTGGGCCCTGGCCCAGGTGACAGATTGTACCCAGCACCTTCTGAAGGGTGGCACAACACCTGCCAGATTCTCCTGTGCACCTCTTTGGGTGAAGTAGAATTTCTAAGTCAACGTATCTGCAAAGTTCTCATGGTTCTGCTGCAAGTGTCCACAATCGAACAAAAAAAGTAACAAGAATCAAGCTGCAGATTCCACACGGACAGCCCTGAAAGGCAAGATTCAATGTGGTTCACTCGAGCTGTAGAAAGAAGATGTACTAGTTGATCCTCAAGCACGACCGCTTACAGCTCGATCATACATCACCCAACAAGGTGTAATATTTCCTTCATTCTTTACAGCAAGGAGAATTGCCAAAAATTAAAGTTCATGGGAGTTCATTGTTGGCAGGGGTTCATGAATTGTCATAGTGAGAATTTCAGAGACATGTGGTGAGGGCGAGGGGGAAGGGTACGGGAGGCAGTAGGGCCTCGATTCTTGCATTACCTCTGCTCCCACAGACACAGTGGTGGCTGCCAGTTTTAGTCAATCAGCACTCTCAAAGTCACATCATAAATCACAGCGCAATAAATTAGATAGACCTGCAGATGTTGAACTCAGCAGGCAAGCTTGAAGCAAATCAGTCACCAGAGTACTGCAGTGATAAACTCAGAAGAGGGAGAAATATTCAGTGCAATATGCACTGTCTGTCCTGACGGGGAAGGAGTACATCCACTCTGCAGCGGTAAATGCCCCTAGCCGGATGTATACCGACCATAATGCGGTAACTGAGTCGATACTCACTCCCTGTAACTCAGTAGCTGCCCTCAGTAATGGTAGATTTTCACTATAATACCACCAGTGGGGTATCCACAATCTGTACTCCCATAACTGCTACACTTTGGTGCATATTCTCTGCACTTCATGACTTACTTCTGCATGGTGAGAGCCACCAGTAATGGCCCTACTAGAGTGGGGGATGAGGGGGGGCTACACTTCACCTCCTCTTGGGAAACGAGGCAGGGAATTAGAATTGAAATTGGCTTATTATTGTCTCATGTACCAAGATACAGTGAGAAGCTTGTCTTGCATTCTGTTCATACAGATCAGATCATTACACAGTGCATTGAGGTGCAACATGGTAAAACAATAACAGAATGCAGAATAAAGTGGCACAGTTACAGAGAAAGTGTAGTGTAGGGTGACAATAAGGAGCAAGGCCATGATGAGATGGACTGTGAGTTCAAGAGTCCATCTTATTGAACCAGGGCACCGTTCCATCATCTTATAACACTGGAGTGGAATCTGGGTCGTGTTCTTAGGTTTTTATATCTTATGCCTGATGGGGCAAGAGAAAAGAGAGAAGGTCCAGGATTATGCTGGGGTTTCACCAAGGCAGCAAGAAGTACTGGATACAGCCCTCCCTGCCATTGAGCACATATACATGGACCATTGTCACAGGAAAGCAGCATCCATCACCAGGGAACCCCCACCACCAAGGTCATGCTCTCTTCTTGCTGTTGCCAACAGGAAGAAGGTGCAGGAACCTGAGGACTCACACCACCAGGTTCAGGAACAGTTATTACTCCTCAACCTTCAGGCTCTTGAACCAGAGGAGATAACTTCACTTGCCCCATCACTGAAAAGTTCCCACAACCTAGTGACTCACTATCAAAGACCTTTCATCTCAGGTTCTCAATATTATTTATTTATCTATTTATTTATTCATTCATTTATCCATCCACCCATCCATTTATTTATTTATTTATTTATTTATCTATCTATCTATTTATTTATTATTGATTTATTTTTGTATTTGCAGTTTGTTGTCTTCTGCACTCTGGTTGAACACCCTCGTTGGCTGGTCTTTCTTTGACTCTATTATGGATTTACTGAGTATGCCCACAAGAAAATGAATCTCAGGGGTGTATATGGTGATGTATACATACTTAGATAATTAAAATTTACCTTGAACTTTGGAGAAGTGCAGACAGAGCCTGTGGAGGGGAGCTGGTTTCTCTGCTGAGCCGTGTCCACAACTTTCCGCAAGTGACTGAGGTGTCAGTGAGGAAGCACTTTGGGACCAGTGACTATAACTACATAAGATTCTTGATTGGACACGGCATCAAAGGTTATGGTGAGAAAGCCGGGAACTGGGGTTGAGGAGGAGGTAGAGAAAAACGATCAGCCATGATGGAATGGCAGGGCAGACTCAATGGGCCAGATGGCTGAATTCTCCTCCTATGTCCTACAGTCTAAGATTCAAAGTAGCCATGGAAAATGGTAGAGCTTGGCGACAAGTTAATGTCCTAAATTGAATCATGGCTAATTTTGATGACATTAGACAGGAACTGTCAAAGGTTGAGTGGGAGGGATTGTCAGCAGGTAAAGGCTTTTTAAAGTGAGATGGGGAGAGTTCAGGTCTAATGTATCACATCAGAGTGAAGGGTAAGACTGGATGGCGTAGAGAAACTTGAATGACAATGGATTTTGAGGAGCCAGCAAGGCAGCTGGAATCAAATGTTGAGGTTGACCAAAAGTGCAAAGTTATTTGAGGAGGATAAGACACTTAAAAAGAAAATCAGAAAACAAGGAGAGGACATAGGATGTCCCTGCCTGGTCAGGCAATGGAGAATATTGAAAGATTCTCTAAGTGGCAAGGAGAGAATATGGGCCCTTAGGATCAGTGTGGAGCTACAGGGAATGGGCAAGGTTTTAAATGGAAATTTTCTCATCTGTATTCTTGTGTGGACATGGAAGTAAGTGACTTTAGGGAAGAGAACAGCGATTCCTGCAACTGATTGACATTACAGAGAAGGAGTTATTGGTGGCTTGGTAGGATGTAAAGGTGGATAAATACCCAAAACCTGATCAGGTGCACCTTGGGCATTGTGGGTAGTAAGGGAAGAAATGCTGGGACCTAAGCATAATAAATTGTATCTTCCTTAAACAAGGGTGAGATGCTGGAAGACTGAAAGCTGGCTAATGTTGTTCCTTTTCTCATATAGACAGTGGTGGTATATGGAATAAACTGCCAGATGAAGCTGTCGAGGCAGGGATAGTAATTATCATGATTAAACCTCATTTGTGAAAATAAACACGAAGAGGATATAGGCAAAGCATAGGCAAATGGCTCTAGTTCAGATGGGCCACCGTTGGGCCAAAGGGACTGCTTTCATTCTGTGCTATAAATCCATGAGGCTTATGCTGACTGTGTCGCAAATACACTCATTGGGTTCTGTTCTTGTTGCACAGTATATTAGTTGCAATGCGGAGTTGAGGCAAATATGGATCAGCCGAGTGTAATTGTCATTCAACCATTCATGAATACAGTTAAACAAAACAGTGCTTCTCTAGGGCCAAGGTATAAAACACAGTACCAACAGTCACACACAGCACAAAGCACATATAAGGTATCAGTAAAATACAGTCACACACAAAAAAAAAACAGAATCCACGACCCCGAGTCCATGAATGTTTCCAGGAATCTGTAGTAAACACAATACGGCTTGTCTTCTGCTGAGCGAACATTGGGAGCAGCACCGACTCCAGCTTGAACATTGTACCACACCGCCCCCCGGTGGAGCACACCGACTGCGACGCCTCTCTCCTGGGCGACTGTCGCAGGGGCCTGGCGACCTACTCCTGTTCCTATTTTCCGGTATTAATGTGTGTTTGTTTGATAGGCATAACAGCAGTTTCTGTGGCTGTGCTCTTTGAACCAGAATGCATACTGCCAGTACTAAATTAAATGACTCCAGTAAGTTCTACTAACTTCAGTGCAGTAACTGTTGCATTGCAGTTTATTTAATTGCAGACATTTGAATTACAGTTTCTTTGCAGAAAATGCTCTGGTTTAGCTTGTACTCACTGTGCTGCAGCAAATACATTTACTGTGGTGAGCAAACATTCCCAATAGTGGGCTTATTCATTACAGTGCAGTAGATGCTTCACTGTGTTCTACAGTGATTACAACATTCCCCCCCCACCCCCGCCCCATGGAATGTGCACGCACCTTGTACAAATGCCCCCAAGTGGTGATACACACTTCACTACCATGATTAACCCCCCCACCCCCAGTGATATATAGTCTTTATAATGAAATTACTGACCCATTGGATTATACCCATTTTACCTCAGTAAGTGCCCCATTTGGATGGTACAGTTGTACACCCACCGGAAAATAAAATTGAAGATCTTGGAGCAGGCTGCAGTACTAGAAAGACGCCCGAGGGGTGGCACAGGAGCATAGTGGTTAGCATAAAGCTTTACAGCATCGACGTTTCAACTCCTGCAACCGTCTGGAAGAAGTTTGTGACCACATGGGTTTCCTCCGGGTACTCCTGTACGAATTAGGGTTAGTAAGTCATAAGCCAACTATGCTGGCGACAGAAGCATGGTGAGACTTGCGGGCTGTGCCCAACGCATCTCAGACTGCTAACACAAAACAACACTTTTCACCGTATGTTTTGACGTACGTGTGGCAAATAAAGGCAAAATCTTTAAAACACTGGGGACAACTGGAGTTCTTTACCCCAGAACTCAGTGCTCCAGCCTGAGGGCTTCGCTGTCTACTGCACGGACCAGACAGCAGTGTCAGGTAAAGACAGAGGCGTTTGCTTCAAGATTAACTCATCATGATGCACAGGTGCCTCAGGCCCACTCCTCAAACTTCGAGCACCAATGACAAACAGGAGCAGGTTTGGCCATCTAAGCTGTCATCTCCACTCTGCCAACCAATAACCGATCATATCCCTTAATTTATCAGTATCCAAAAATCTATGGATCACTGCACCGTATATGGAACATAGAACTCCGCGCCACAATGCTTATGCCGAGAATAATTGCCAATTGAACTAATCCCTCCTGCCTGCACATGATCCATATCCCACCATGCCCTGCATGTACATGTGTCTGTCTAAAAGCCTCTTGTTTGCCACTATCATATCTATTTCCACCACCACCCTTGGAGCATGTTCCAGACCCCCACCAATTTGTGTCAAATAAACTTTTCCCCGCACATCTCCTTTAAACTTTCCCAAATTTGTCCTACCTCTCCTTTTAATCTCTGGGTGAACAGCAAGTCCTCATCCTGGTTCTAGGCTTGCTATTCAAGAGATCTCCCGTCAAATCCCAACAACAGGGATTCTGCATTTCAATGGGGCCATCCTTCAATTTTCTAATCTCAAGTGACTACAGGCTCCCTCTGCTTCATCCCTCCTTGTAAGAGAGACCAATGATTCATGGAGTAAAGCTGCCAAATGTTTGCTATACTCCTCTATCGGAAATCCCTGCACTAGTATGGGGTGTAGGGGGCTTTGATGTCTGGCAGCTGCACTCTACCTCGTAGGGTGGATGGGCATCACTGGTCCTCATCCATCTCCTAATCTCTCATGTCTGCTCCAAGTGGCAAATCACAGCACACTGCTAAACAATGTGAGGGGCTGGTGTTAATATGGCCCCACTGGGCCAAGGACCTCAACAACAAAGTCACTGGCCAGGGCAGATGAGTACCCTGAAGAACTACATCAGCCTCATGCTCAAGACCAGGGCGAGCCACCGGGTTGGAGGACATTGGCTGTGGTCTGGCCTGGAGAGGGACGGGCGCCCGCCGGGCCTCATGAGCCCAAGACACGTAAAAGCGCCCTTTTGACCCATAGGCAGGTTGCGAGATCCAAACGGAATATTAGTAAAACAGACCAGTACACAGTATTCCAGAGGAGGTCATCTCTTGTGTCCACAACATTCCAAGCGTGGTCTCAGTTTGGTTTCCTATCATCGCAGCAAAATGTCCCACCTCTTGCCGTCAAATCCTCTTGTATTCAAGGCCAACATACTGTCTGTCTTCCTAATTAGTTGCTGAAGCTACGTTCTGACTTTCAATGATCTGAGTACAAAAACACCCAGCTCCCTATGAACACCACCATCTTTCATCTCGTCATTTCCATTTTCCTGCCAATGGTACCTTGCTCTCAGCCCCCAAGCGGTTCACACATCCCTTACCTGCAGTAAATAGCCCCCCAATGGAGTGTCAATGCACAAAATGGTAGAAAGTGGCTGCGCTAGTGTATATACTCACATCTACTGCTAGTGGTATGTTTTCTCGTCAGTAAAGTGTAGACATGTGTGCTGTTGTCATCATCATCATTATGTTCTGTGTCATATGACATAAGAGATCATGCTCTACTGACCATGAAGACACTTTCTACAGAAGTGGTTTTTCATTGCTTTCTTCTGGTACAACCTGCTCCCATGGTTTCACGTGACCCTGATCGGGGTGGGGGGGGGGCTAAGCAGGTGTTACACCTCGCCCAAGGGTGACCAGTAGGCCAGCGGAGGGAAGGAGCACCTTACACCTCCTTTGGTGGAGACACATCTCCACCCCGCAACACAATGTGTGCTGTATGGTGGCAAACTCCCTCGGTGGCGTACACCTTCTGAGGAGCCAACCAGCACAGGATCAGTAACAAAAAATGTCCACCATCGGTTGTAAAAGAGTCACTACTAGCCAAAATGTTTGACATCAAGAAATGCATTTTGGCTACAAATCTGTTGAAGGAATCACAGTGTCTCAATGATAAACATCCCTCACAGGCACGTGACCAGCCAGGATCAGCAGGTATCCAGAACTTGTTTATCATTATCAAGTAGGAATACACAGATCTTTGATGACCAGGGGCTCTCCTGTTTCAGAGCTGCTAAGATCACATGCATAAGACCCGATGCAGATGGGGAGACTGTCTTGTCAAGTACATTTGCTTAGTACATTGCAAAAGTCAGGATCTCCTGGTGGCCACCCATTTCAATTTGACTTCCCACTCCAGGTCTGACATGTCTGTCCATGGCCTCCTCTACCGCTACGATAAGGCCAAAGCTCAAGTCGGAGGACCAACGCCTCATGTCTATATGGGTGTCCTCCAACCTGATGACATAAACATCAATTTCTTTAACTTTTGGTAATTTCTTCCCCCCCTTCCTTCTCTTTTGAGGGTTAGTTCTGGTTTCTCTCTTACCCCTTCTCTTCTCCTCACCTGCCCATCACCTCATTATGGTTCCCCTCCTCCTTCCCTTTCTCACATGCTCCTCTCTCCTATTAGATTCCTTCTTCTTCAGCCCCTTTACCTCTTTAACCCATCCCCTCCCAGCCTCTTATTTCATCCACTCTCCCATCCACCCACCTTCCCCCTCAAGTGAGTCTCACCTATCACCTTCCCCTCCTCCACCTTCTTATTCTGGCTTCTGCTCCCTTCCTTTCCAGCCCTGAAGAAGGACCTTGGCCCAAAATGTCGACTGTTTATTCCCCTCCATATGTGCTGTCTGACCTGCTAAGTTGCTTCAGCATTTGTGTGATTTCCAGCATCTGCAGAATCTCTTGTATTCAAGATCACAAGAACAATTAATACTCACAGAGTGCTGTGGTGTCAGAGTGTAGGCAACCACGAGCAGCAACAACTAGGCAGTTTTATCTTTCTTTACTTCTCTTGTTCATTGAAGTAAAAGTCAAGGTAGGATTTTGGATTGAAGAATGCCGTGCTTCAAGTGGAATTTCCTTCCCGGGGGTTTTTGTCACTTCCTGAATTTAGTGTGCTAAGGTAATTCAAGTGTCAACCACAGCAGGAGAACGTGGGCCCTTGGTGTGCTCCTGCTGCAGTGTGGAGGCCAGGGAGACTCCCAGTGGCCCCAGTAGCCATATGTGCAGGAAGCTTGCCCAACTGTGGCTACTGACGGACCAGCAGGGGAGGAGAACATTACAGCACAGTTCAGACCCTTCGGCCCATGATGCTGTGCCGACCTTTCAACCTGCTCTAAGATCAATCTAACCCTTCCCTCCCACATAGTCCTCCATTTTCTTTTCATCCCTGTTCCTGTCCAAGAGTTTCTTACATGTCCCTAATGTATCTGCCTCTGCCACCATGTCGGGCAGGACCTTCCTAGCACCCACCTCTCTGTAAAGAACCAACCCCTGACATCCCCAGATACATTCAGGCTGGCGTGCTGGCATGCACACTCCGAGTACTCGGCCTGAGTTGTTATCTGGCCTGGCAGCTTTACAGGGGTTGCCTCTCTGTAGAGACGTTACTGGCTTCGCACCAGGAAGGGGGTTAGCTTTTGTGGTTCACATCGCGTTGCCTGCCTAGAGCATTGGGGAGGTGGCGCCACTGGTACAGTTCTTCCTTATGCAGTCAGCAATACCCCTGATGCTCAGCCACTTACACTGGGGATTGTTATCAGGCTGGTGCTCCTGAATGTTTTGTGCGTAGGCGATCTTTGCCCTCTTGATGTCTAAGATGAGGTTTCTTCTGGCTGCTCTGAGAGTTGTTCTGTCACCAGACATTTTCAGATAAAAAGTCTGTTTAGTAAGGCAGATGAACATAGAGAGATGATTAATTTGGAGGGAACCTTAGATGACAAGAGAGTTGTAAATTTAGTTAAAAAGGGAAAGGAAATATTCAAGAGTCTTGGGAAGCTAAAATCAATCAAGGGCTTTGAAGAGTATAAAGTGAAAAACTTAAGAAATTAGGAGGGCTAAAAAGGGGCATGATTAAGGAGAATATTATACATACATTATGAGCAAGGACAAAGGTAGAATTTATGCCTGGATCCAGAGAAAGTGGACAAAATCCTACAGGAGTACTTCATATTGTTACTCACCAAGTAGAAGGATACAGATGATGGTGTGATTAGAGAGAGGTATGGTGATGTTGTAGATCATGTCAATATTAAGGAGGAGAGATGTTCAGTGTCTTGAAAAATATGAAGATAGACAAGTCCCTAGAGCCTGATAGGACTTAACCCAAGATACTGAAGAATACAAGTGAAGAGAACAACTAGGGCGTTGACTCAGATCTTTGTGTCCTCATTAGCCCTAGAAGGTTGATAAATAGCTCTAGTTGTCCAAGAAGGGCAACGGGGACAAATAGACCTAGAAACAATAGACTGGTAAGCCTTACATCAGTGGTAGGAGTTATTGGAAAGGATTCTTAAGGACAGGATTTACTTGCAACTAGAAAGGTATTAAAGAGAGTCAGCATGAATGAATATGGGGAGGTCCTGACTCACAAATATAATTGAGTTTATTGAAGTGACAAAGGTGATTGATGAGGGTCAAGGAGTGGACATTGTCTACATGGGCTTTAGTAAAGCTTTTGTCAAGGTCCCCCATGGTAGACCTGTCCAGAAGATCAAGTTATAGGTCGGCTTGGCCAAAGAAGGCAGAGGGTAATGTCTTTTTTAACTGGAGGTCTGTGACCAGTTGTGTTCTGCACAAACCAGTGCTGGGACCTCTACTTTTTGTAATATATGTAAATGATCTGGATGAAAATGTAAGACGGCAAAAAAGTTTGTCAATAGATGCAGCAGGATATATGGTAAATTAGAAATATGGACAGAGAAATGGCAGATAGAGTTTAATCCAGACAAGTGTGAGGAGGTACTTTATAAGAGAACAAGTGCAAGAGTAAGTTACACAATAAATGTCAGGACACATTGGAGCATTAATACACAGGGTGGTAAAGAAGGTGACCAGCATGCTTGGCTTCATCATTGGGGCATTGAATATAAAAGTCAGGAAGTCATGTTGCAGATAGAGACTGTTTCCCAGAGTGGGAAATACTAGAGGGTGTGGGTTTCAGGTGAGAGGGGGAAAGTTTAAGTATGATTTCCAACATGAGAGTTTTGTCTTTTTAAACACATACAAGAGACTGGCAGGTGCCTGGAGCATGATAGCCATGTCTAAGTGGTATTAGACAGACAGATAACCAGGCAGGGAATGGAGGGATATGGACTACTTGCAGGCAGATAGGATTTGTTTAATTTGGCAACATGATTGGCTCATATAAGGTGGTGCATATACGGTTGCCCAAAGAGTCCGAATGGAGATGTTTACATCTTCACTGGCTGCCAGTGAAGGGCCAGATGACTCCAGGACAGTAAATAGGTACCTTTATTCAAAATGAATGGCAAGAAAAAATAATCAAACCAGGTCAGGAATTTGAAACAGGAAGCCAATGACCAGAGTTTGGTCTTAGGACTCTTGCCATTTGTTATTACATCACTTATTCTGAGACGAGTGGGGAAGACATAATCAGTCAGTGTTATTGACAGTGAGGATGACATTGACGACCCAGTAAATTGAGCAGAGCAATGGCAGATGCAACTTCATGTTGCTAAATGTGAGGTCCAATAAGGGCAGAACATATACACTGAATTGTAGGTTACCAGGGAGTATTGAGGAACGTTGGTATATTAGCTCACAGATCCCTTAATGTAGCAACACAGAGAGGTAGCGTGGGAAAGAAGGGATACTGGGCATTTGCCTTCATTCGTTCATTTGTGTTGTATGACGCGGGTGGGCAATCACGGTCTTTCCATTGATTGTCCTTGGCAAATCTTTCTACAGAAGTGGTTTGCCATTGCCTTCTTCTAGACAGTGTCTTTACAAGACGAGTGACCCCAGCCATTATCAATACTCTTCAGAGATTGTCTGCCCGGTGTCAGTGATCACAGAACCAGGACTTGCGATATGCACCAGCTGCTCATATGCCCACCCAGTGTCTTCATGTGACCCTGATCAGGTGGGGGGGGGGGGGTGGGGTGCTAAGCAGCTTGCCCAAGCTAGCAGAGGGAAGGAGCACCTTACACCTCCTATAGTAGAGACTTATCTCCACTTGCCACCCAATTGCCTTCATTAGCTGGGCACTAGAGCGGGGAGGTCTTGATACAACTTTATGAAACTTTGAGTAACAATTGCTGGAGTATTGCATGTAGTTCTGGTTGCTACACCATAGGAAGGACATGATTGCCCTGGAGGGGGTGTAGAGGAGATTCACTAGGATGCTAGAGTCATAGAAAAGTACAGCACAGAAACAGGCCATCTAGTCCATGCCAAACCATTTAAACCACCTACTCCTATCGACCTGTACCGAGACCATAGTCCTCCATACCTCTACCATCCTGTACCTATCTAAACTTCTCTTAAACATTGAAATCATGCTCATATGTACCACATGTGCTGGTAGCTTATTCCACACTCTCACGACCCTCTGAGTGAAGAAGTTTCCCTTCACGTTCCCCTTAATCTTTTCACCTTTCACCCTTAACCCATGACTTCTGGTTGTAGTCCCATTCAACCTCAGTGGAAAAAGCCTGCTTGCATTTACCCTATCTATACCCCTCAAGGTTCTTTTAGGTGTTTACAGCTGGGGATGGTAATAGGGACAAACTCTCGCTACCTATTAAATGCTCACAATGGCTTGTGTTTCAAATAGCCTCTGACAACCAAGTCCAGTTCCTGGCCTTTATGTGTGGCTTAGCCATTAAGCCTAGCAGAACCATTTCTACTGACAGGAGAAGGGGCAAAGGTGGGTTACTGGCATCTTAAATCTAGTTGCTTTGGACAGATGGGGCTTATCAGCCGTGGTTGACAGCTCAACTAGAAGGAAAACTCTGATCTCAAACCTCCGCTGCTTTGTGGCTACATCCACTCATGCGGAGGGCTTTGGGAGTGAACCCCGAGGGAAAATCCAGAGCTGGAGTCTGGACCATCTGTCTGATTAACTTAGCGACAGCCCTGCCCCTGCCTCCCTCCTTTTGATTTGCTCAGTGGATAATTGACAATGCAATTTAGTCCATATTTCCTAATTTATTATTCAATCAAAAATCTTGTGAACTAGTGTGACTGGGACTGTCTGGTCAATCCAATGTCTCTCTGCCCTGTGTGCAATCATATTTTACCAACCGCACCAGGGCAATGTCAAAAGGTTTGCCCACTTATTCTTTGCCAAACATGAAACTCTATGCCCGGGAGAGCGTGAAGACAGAAATCAGCATTTTCATTGTCGGTCACTACACGCATTTTAGGAAGTACCAACGTACTATCAATGGAAACTTGCAGGTCAGTGTGTGCTCAGCAAGTTCCTGTCGGTAGCAACGTGACAATGTCTAGATGATTAGATGACCTGAAATTGTGCTGAACAACACAAGGTCACCAGAAATTGGAGTCAGAGGAGTCTTCTCATCTTTTGAGCCTGCTCCACTATTCACAGCTAATTGTCTACCCCGGAACTGTTCCCAAAACTCCACATCCTTCCAAGCAAAGATCTCCAGAAATTCCCCACCCACTGAGTTAAGAAATCCCTCCTCCCCTCTGCTCTGATTCCTGCTGTCACGCTGACCCCAGGTCCAGCATTCCTCAGGCAGTTGTGCTCTCATCTGTTCAGATCTTACCCCCCCACCCCCCCTTGCCAGTGTTGCCAGTACACTCATTGCTTGGTGTATTTTGAGACAGAGAATGGTCAGTCCTCTGCGTTAAGCCCAGCCCCAGGGGACTGGCTCCCCAAGATCTCTCTCCCATGATCTCCCCTCTGGATTTTCTCTCCCCTCCCCATCTCATTTGTTTCCTCTTTTATTCACCCTTTGTCACACTGTCACACTCTCCTCAGTCCCTATCATCTTTCATCCTGTCTGTGAGCCTTTTAATTACTGTCATCCCTTATTCCCATCTTAATTTTGCCCTCCTCCCCACCCCCAAAGTTCACTGATCAGTAAACATTTGGTAAACACTCGTGTTTACAGTGAATCGGTTGACACACCGTTGAAAGGTTCTCTGCTCTACAATTCCCACACCACTAGGTTGTGCCATTTCCTTAAAATTAGTCTCCTGACATGGAACAGACGGGATCCCTCCGGCAAATGGTTAGATCAGCGGATCAGCTCAACGTGAAATAGCACTTCCCCCCCTCACAGCGAGACCTCTCTTTCAGCTGGAAGACCCACCACCTTTTCCTTCTCCCCTCCCGCAGTCTCACTCACTTCATGTCTCCGTACCAAGACTCCTCTCCTTCCAGCCTCAGTCCCACCCTCCCCACAAACAGGATCTCCCAGCGCAGCATCGATCACGCTGTCTTCCCGATGTTGAGCCTCAGTAACCAGACCCCTCTTCCCCATCTCACACTTCTTTCCTCCTTTCATACCTCACTCTCCACACAATCCTGACCACTCAGTCTTCCCCTCCCCTGACACCGCCCTCTCTCCCGAGATCACCCACCCTCTCCTTGCATTTTCTCCGCACAGTAACCCCTTCGCCCTTCTCTTTCTCTAATCTCCACTGGCCGAGTTGAGACTGCCGGTTAGAACATCCAACACTAAATTAATAGAAACGAAGATGGAATGAACAGTTTAATATTCAACAGCTGCACCGCCCGCAGGATACCGGGACAGGTCTGCCAGAGCAGCGATGAAATTTAGGTACTGAAAAAACATCAGGACTTTACTCTCTGGGAGAGCTCCTCCAGTCTCGACCCAGAGCACACCAGACGGGCTGAACCAGACCAAACCCCAGCAGGTCCGTTCCCTGCCTCCGCTGTCTGAGCGGTGGGTTACAGACTGGCAGTAGGGGTGGGTGACATTACTAAGTACCTCTTGGTGAAGCTGTATCTGCTCCCAGGAGCTGTGCCGGCAGTTCCAAATCTCCTTCTGTAAGACGAGGTCTGAGTGGATTCGAAGCTCGTATTCATCTTTGAGCCCGGTGTGTAACTGCGGGACAGATTGACACTCAGCGTGAGGCAGCGGCTTATATAGAAAGTCCGGCCGGGACTCAGGTTGGCGGGCGGGCAGTGCCCAGGGTCCTAGCGCCTCCTCTAGTCACGTGGTCATATGTCCGCCAGACCCCCTCCCATTAACACAGTATGTTAAAATATTAATATTTTACAATTACATCTGATCCTAGAATTACAGAGAGAAGCTCATTACGGTTAAATGGATTGAGTTTGGTTTTGATTACGTGTATGTATGGATTGAGCAGAGGGTGCACGTTTGGCAACAGGTCAGTTCTTTGAGAGAAAATGTAATAAAAGAACACACTGATATAGGCACCCCTAATTTAGGAATCTCTTTAATAAAGGACCCCCTGATATAGCAACCTACGGATATTGAAACCCAGCCACCAATAAAGGAACCCCTTGATGTAAATAACCCTGATCGAAAAAGAGGATCTTAGAGGGATATGGACCAAACACGGGCAAATGGGTCTAGCTGTACTTTTCAATGACTTACTATCACTCTATGACTATGATAATAGAATCCCAGATTCAGTATGATTAGGATGTTGGGCTGGGAGACCCTGAACATTGGTTCATTTGTCCTGTCAGTGTATTTTGAGGTTTTGAAGAGTTGGTGTTGGTGAGATCTCTTCCACACTTTCAGCTGTAGTTCAGGTGGGTAGGGATTGCCATGCCCGGTACATCATGCTAGGTCTGAGGGCTTGATCTCTTTTTCCTCAGCTGTCCAAAGGAGGTTCTGGTGCACTGGAGCTGAGGATGAATTTCTTCATTGATGTGCACCTTTGTCAAGGGGTGACTCTCCATATATATGGGGACTGTGCAGACCAAGTCACACATCCAACACCAGACACCCAAAACAAACAGTCCATTCTGAACTCTCCAAGGATAGAGGAGGATGTTCAAGGGAGTTCCCAAATTCTCCTTGATGAAATACAACATCGCTACAGATCCCTGGGGATTCTTTTTTATTTTATTGAGATACAGTGTGGAACAGGCCCTTCTGGCCTTTTGAGCTGTGTTGCCCAGCAATCTCCCAATTTAACCCTAGCCTAACCTTGGAGCAATTAACAATGAGCAATTAACCTACCAGTATGTCTTTGGACTGTAGGAGGAAACCAGAGCACCTGGAGAAAGGCCCATGACTATCAAAGTGGAGAAGCATAGAAACACAGAAAACCCACAGCATAATACAGGCCCTTCAGCCCACAATGCTGTGCTGAGCATGTCCTTCCCTTAGAAATTACTAGGCTTACCTATAGCCCTCTATTTTTCTAAGCTCCGTGTACCTATCCAGGAGTCTCTTAAAAGACCCTATCGTATCCGCCTCCACCACCGCAGCCCGCAGACCATTCCACGCACTCACCACTCTCTGAGTAAAAAAATTACCCCTGACATCTCCTCTGTACCTACTCCCCAGCACCTTAAACCTGTGTCCTCTTGTGGCAACCATTTCAGTCCTGGGAAAAAGCCTCTGACTATCCACACGATCAATACCTCTCATCATCTTATACACCTCTATCAGGTCACCTCTCATCCTCCATTGCTCCAAGGAGAAAAGGCTGAGTTCACTCAACCTATTCTCACAAGGCATGCTCCCCAATCCAGGCAACATCCTTGTAATTCTCCTCTGCACCCTTTCTATAGTTTCTACATCCTTCCTATAGTGAGGCAGCCAGAACTGAGCACAGTACTCCAAGTGGGGTCTGACCAGGGTCCTATGTAGCTGCAACATTACCTCTCAGCTCCTAAATACAATTCCACAATTAATAAAGGCCAATACACCGTATGCCTTCTTAACCACAGAGTCAGCCTGTGCAGCAGCTTTGAGCGTCCTATGGACTCAGACCCCAAGATCCCTCTGATTCTCCACACTGCCAAGAGTCTTACCATTAATACTATATACTGCCATCATATTTGACCGACCAAGATGAATCACTTCACACTTATCTGGGTTGAACTCCATCTGCCACTTCTCAGCCCAGTTTTGCATCCTATCAATGTCACGCTGTAACCTCTGACAGCCCTCCACACTATCCACCACACCCCCAACCTTTGTGTCATCAGCAAACTTACTAATCCATCCCTCCACTTCTTCATCCAGGTCATTTATAAAAATCACAAAGAGTAGGGGTCCCAGAACAGATCCCTGAGGCACTCCACTGGTGATTGACCTCCATGCAGAATATGACCTGTCTACAACCACTCTTTGCCTTCTGTGGGCAAGCCAGTTCTGGATCCACAAAGCAATGTCCCCTTGGATCTCATGCCTCCTTACTTTCTCAATAATCATTGCATGGGGTACCTTATCAAATGCCTTGCTGAAATCCACATCCTCAAAAAATTAAATCAGACTCCTAAGGCACGACCTGCCCTTGACAAAGCCGTGCTGACTATTCCTAATTGTTTTATACCTCTCCAAATGTTCATAACTCCTGTCTCTCAGGATCTTCTCCGTCAACTTACCAACCACTGAAGTAAGACTCACTGGTCTATAATTTCCTGGTCTATCTCTACTCCCTTTCTTGAATAAAGAAACAACATTCGCAACCCTCCAATCCTCTGGAACCTCTCCTGTCCCTATTGATGATGCAAAAATCATCACCAGAGGCTCAGCAATCTCCTCCCTCACCTCCCACAGTAGCCTGGGGTACATCTCACCTGGGCCCAGTGACTTATCCAACTTGATGCTTTCCAAAAGCTCCAGCACATCCTCTTCCTTAATATTTACATGCTCAAGCTTTTCAATCTGTTTCAAGTTGTCACTATTATCATCAAGAGCCTTTTCCATAGTGAGTACTGAAGTAAAGTATTCATTAAGTACCTCTGCTATTTCCTCCGGTTCTATACACACTCCCCCACTGTCACACTTGATAGGTCCTATTCTTTCACGTTTTATCCTCCTGCTCTTCACGTACTTGTAGAATGCCTTGGGGTTTTCCTTAATCCTGTCCGCCAAGGCCTTCTCATGGTCCCTTCTGGCTCTCCTAATTTCCTTCTTAAGCTCCTTCCTGTTATCCTTATAGTCTTCTAGATCTCCAACATTAGCTAGCTCTCTGAACCTTTTGTAAGCTTTTCTTTTCTTCAAGAGCTTTTGGGATGAGACTGGGAACTGCGAGCCTTTGCACTGGACACACACAGAGGCAGAAGGAGTGATCCACTGCACAAACTGATCACCCATTAAACCCACCAAGCACCCCCTGCGCTGACCACATCTAACAGAGACCTAATGAACAGAAAATAACAGCAGAGTATTGACTTTGTCTTCTAAGGAGGGATTAGTATCTCTAATGAGGAACATTGACAGTTAGATAAATCCAACAGTGAACCTTTGGCTGCATCCAACAAAGGGGCATTGACATATGTAATCAAGAGGAATTTTCTAAGCGAGGTGCACTGTTCATGTCCAATAGAGGGACAATGTGCATAACAAGGGGAAGGTGTGAATCCGTATCCAAAAGGGTGGCTTTTAGTACTGGGAGAGTTGAGTAGATCAGAGTGCAGTTACAGGTAGGCAGGGTGGGGAAGGTTCGTAGCATGCTGGCCTTCATCAAACTGGGCACAGATTGTAGAAGTTGGGATGATACGTTGGAGAAGCTGCGTAGAGTCATGGAGTCATATAGCACGGAAACTGGTCCTTCAGCCCAAATGGTCCATACTGACCAAGATGCCCACATCTCTCTAAATCTGTCCCAGTATCTTTTAAAATTTGTTAATGTACCTGCCACAACCACTTCCTCTGGCAGCTTGTTCCATACACTGCCCACTCACTAGGTGAAAATGTTGTCCCTCGGGTTCCTATTGTGTCTTGGCACTCTCACCTTAAATCTATACCCTCTATTCCCCAAGCTAGAAAAAAACGCGTGTGTTGACTATGTCTCTCATGATCTTCCGCATCCCTCATTCTCTTCCTCTCCAATGAAGACAGTCCGAACCTGCTCAGCATTTCTCTATGACCCAGAACCCCAAGTTCCAGTAACATCCCTATAAATCTTCTCTGTAATTTTTCTAGCTCAATGACATCTTGCTTCTAGTGAAGCAGTAGGCATACCTATAAGGGGGTTTTCACTGTATCTATCAGAGATAATGATCCTAAACCTTGGGAGTGGTGAAAATATGGGATCATGAACACAGCTCCCTGTACAACAGGCTGCTTGGACTTCTGTCTCCTTAGATTTAGTCTGTGAATTATTTCCATTGCTTTGGAAGTGAAGACTGTGCAGCAACCTCTGTACCCAAGATGTAAACAATGCCTTTATTCTCAGAGTTGGGCTGGAAATGAAAACAAAAATCTTTTCTTAAAATCTCCTGGCAGTGTCACTGAAATTGAAAGTGTCACTTTCTGGGTTATTTTAGGAAGTCCCACAACAGTTAGTTACCCACCCGTCATGCCCTGGCTGACTCAGTATGGGCAACCTGCCTTAATCAGTGGCTTTCTTCATGGGAATGATTTGTGGAACAGCATTGTTTACCACTGTAATGGGAGCCAACTTCCCCCAGTGTACAAGCCTTGAATAGTGAAGTTACTTTTAATGTGATTGTTGTTTGAATTCTGGGAGTACGAGCAGAGGGTGTAAGCAAATTCCCCCAGGACCTCTGACTCCAGTGTGTGTAGTGCACCACACACCTCCTCTATATGGAAGGCTACCTGATATCTGCAGAAGAACCTGGCAGGAGCTGGGCGTGAAAGTTACCACCCAGATAGAGTGCTGGACAGGACTGCTCTGAGTCTCTTAAAGGGCCCAAGCACTGACCATAAACCAACTGATCACCCCCAGGGGTAGTGCTGGTTGGTCACTTTGATTCCACACTCCACCATTTTGTAATGATCCAGAAGAAGCTGATGGATTTCATCTGGGACAAGAAGGAGAACTGAGTATCAGCTGAGTTTTAAGTCTCCCATAAAAGGACAGTGGTCAGTTGCTGGCGTGTCTCCAACTTCAGACTCTGCATTAATTCTTCCTTTACACAACTCCAAATGGCAAGAATCAGTACGCTGCTCTGCGGAAGGTGTCTACCTTTCACCGGCTTCTTTTCAGAGTCTGGGATGCGGTCGCCTTAGGTCAGGGCACTCCCCTGCTGCGAAGGGAGGTGTTCTTGCTGCAGAGTGGCCAGACAAAGGGACGGAGTGGATGGTGGAGCCAATCCCGCACAATAACAGGTGTGTGTTGGAAATGGTCTCCATGCCCTTCTATGTTGTAAGAAGGCATTTCCTGTATGGGCTGCTACTGCACTCTCCCTCTTCCTCACCCTCGTCTGCTGTCTAGACAAGCAAAGGCTGTCTACTCTCTCATTCAACAGTGGGTTTGTGTGCGAAGAATTGGTCCCACTGAGATTTCTCTATATAAGAGACATTGACAATTTCTTTCTCCCCAATAGATTCTATGCTGCACATCTCCCCTCACTCAGGACGCTGGACTCAGTGTGTTGTTCAGATTCCTGCATAAGACCATAAGATATAGGAGCAGAAGTAGGCCATTTGGCCCATTGAGTCTGTTCCACCATTCAACCCCCTCCAATGTCAGTATATCCTTTCTAAAATAAGGAGCCTAAAACTGCACACAATACTCCAAGTGTGGTCTCATGAGTGCCTTATAGAGCCTCAACATCACATCCCTGTTCATACATTCTATACCTCTAGAAATGAATGCCAACATTGCATTCACCTTCTTCACCACCGACTCATCCTGGAGGTTAACCTTTAGGATCTCCTGCACAAGGACTCCCAAGTCCCTTTGCATCTCTGCATTTTGAATTCTCTCCCCATCTAAATAATAGTCTGCCTGTTTATTTCTTCCACCAAAGTGCATGACCCTGCACTTTCCAACATTGTATCTGTGGGTATCACGGGACTCACAACAGGAGGCATTACAGGATATTACCCCTCCCCTTCTCCGCAGGAGAAAATGCCTCCCCCCCCCACCGGACCTGCAGCCAGGACTGAGCAGGGAGTAGGGAACCCACCCAGCGGTGCCATTTGATGCATCATAAGGTGCTTGGAATTCCTCGGCATCTTCCTTTCTCATGGATGGTCCTCTCTCTCACTGCCAGCCTCCTAGACCCATTATTTCAGGCATGGGGTGGCAGGGAAAGGGCCTGTCTCTCCGTGGAACCCTGCGTTGGAACTGACTGCCTAGAGGTTGGGACTGTTCTGAGTGTGTCCCACTTCCTTGCAGGCATGGCACTATGCTCCTGACCTCAGCTTACATAGGTTGTGCTGGGAGGAAGGAGGAGATCACCAGGAGTAAAGGGCAGGATACAGGAAAGTACAGCCGTTGCCATGGTGACCCCATCCCTCTATCCACACCACAGTGAAGGCTCTGCTCCGAGACAGATATAGGCCTCCAATACCAGGATGAACAGAAGCCCTCACCCCATTCATCGTCTAAAGAATGGGAGGGCCACAGGAGTGGCCACGACTGCCAGAGCAGTGGCACTGTGGGAGACCCCACCAGTGATGAGAGAGTGCTCCTGGGTGGGATCATAGGGCCACACCCAACCTAGCTTATAGGAAGCGGGAAAATTTAAGGGTAGGGGTAGGGAGGGAAAAACCAAGGATGATGACCCTGCTTCTGATGGTAAAACACCATGTTGTGGCTGGTTGTTTGGCAGTGAGAAGTATCTTCACCCAGGTCAACAGAGGGGCTGCCCTTACTGAAGTCTGAGGTGTGAAACGTTCTTCTGTCAGGCAGCTCCTGTGGATCTGCACCAAGCACTAGGAGTGGGGAGGGGCTGAACCAGCTCAACAATGGAAACTCCCTGTAGAGTCAGGCATTCTACCCCACCACAGCTTCTGCTCTTCCCTCCACTGTCTGCTCCAGCCGTTGACAACAGGTGGAGACACAGAGACTGTTCTCCTGCAGAGGATGAATGCATGCCAGCTGGTATCTGCTGGCCACAACTTCCACATGGGAGCACCGAGTTGTGGTTCTGAGTCTCCTGATTGAGGAAGAAGGCCAGTCACTGGTAGGTGTCTGGACCTTGGTCCTAGCAGACCCTTCAGAGACACCTGTACATTGAGTATCCTAGCAGACAGGCTTCCCTGGTTCTCCTGGAGCACTGTCTTCAGGATGATGCCATTGTCCTGGTGAGCACCCTGCTCTGTGGGAGTTACCTGTATTTAACTGGGAGCTTCTCAGAGCCTGGGACGTGTTTGGCTCTAGTCAGAGTGCTCCCCCACCAGTGGAGGGAATTGTTCTGTCTGAAAGAGTGGCTGGATAAAGGGACAGATCAGACGGTGGAGGAGCTGAAGCCTCCAGCCGACCTGTCGCAATGAGTGTTGAGAGGGTACATAAATGTGGGGTGATTCTGACTGGGCTGATCCCTACTCGGCTGCACTTCACCCCATGCTCTTGATCTTTGGGCATCTGGTGTGGCTGGTGCACCTTCTCGTTGGTCTGAATTTGGGCCTGGCCAAGTGCCTATTCAAGGTTCAGGCAGAGGGCCATCAGGGATGCCACCCAGACTCAAAGCTTGGTTATAGAACATTTGGCCCGTTATATTTTTGCTAACTCCCTAGCAGGCTAATATCAAGTTCCAACCTTGGCCTCTTCTGTGCAGCTTTGCAAATTTGTGGGATGCTTTCCATGGCCACAGGAGCACAGCATAGAAAAAGTATGGTTTTTACAAGAACTGTGTACATTATTATCTAGGACATGGTCTGACTGCTGTACTTTGCCCTGGTCACAATATTAGGGATGTGGCTGAATTGGAGAAGATGCAGAGGATATGCACCAATGGGATGGTTATAGCTGAGTGGGAAGATTGGATGGGCTGGGGTTGCTTTCTTTAGAGGAGGATGAGAGCGATCTAAAACTATGAGGGGCTTTGGTTGTTGAAATAGTATCCCTCAGTGGAAGGTTCAGAAGCTAGTGATTGGTAGAGAAAATTGGAGAGAAGAAGAGGATTCTTAACCCAGTGGAAGTGAGTGTCTGGGACTCACTGCCTAACACCTCACCACACTTAAACACTACTTGAAGAGCATGACCCACAAAGCTACAGGGCTAGATCTGGGAGGTGGAGTTAGGTCAGGGATCGTGTCCTCGACAGTCATGATGGGCCGAGTAGCCTTTCCCTGTTCAATGAATCCCTGACAAATTCTAGCTGATATGATCTAATTGGAGTTTAAAGAGGCTCCAGTGAACTATCAATGCAAGTCATTGTTTATTTTGACGTACGGCGATCCTAGGTCACTCTTTTACTGTCATTCTTGGAAATGGGAGCAGTGCCAGTCCACAAGAGGATTAGAAATGCTCTATCCCATTATAAGGGAAGAGGTAAACCTGCCAGCCACAGTGTTCAGTCAAAACCAGTGGTGGGAAACTTTTTGAGACAATAATCTGAGACAAAATTAATTGGCCATTACAAGGCTTTGGCTTAATAAATCTCAGCTCAGCTGGATTTGAGAAAAGAGAGTTCAAGTTTTACTGACTTGCTTGTGCACTTTGATGAAGCCAGGTTGATGGGTGTATTTGGACATACGGACTGTCACAAAAGGGGTCTGAGAAAGTAATGCATGATCAACTAACAGCAAAAGAGAAAAACAATGTGGATTTATCATTGGCTGACGATTGAAGAGCAGAGTGTGGCAGTGATCAGTGTGGACTGAAGTGTCTTTCTAGAAACTGGTATTTGCACCATGGCTATTTTGATAAATTTCAATGATTTGGACTTACTCACAAAGAGTAGTCTTTACATTTTAAAATAATGGTTGTTAGATATGTGGGTTATGATCAAAGGAAAAATGGCTGGAATCGCTTAACACTTTAATGCAAGGGTGTTTATTAGGTATGTCAAAATTAAACATAAAAATATCAGTGAAAAGAAAACTGCCAATATTTACAAAATACAATAATAACTCCATACTATTTTTGTCCAATGTGAACTCCTCGCAGCCCTCATCTCTCTCCCCTACTGAAGGTGATCAGCTCCCTTTTATTCAGCACCAGGACATACCATCTTTAAATATCTGCAAAGTTAACTTAAGACTGCACATGAATCAGAATATGATGCATCCCACAATGTAGTTACAATAATATTACAAAATAAACAGAAGTATCTGCCTTCAATACAGTATGCAAACAACATTATTCAAGGTTACACATCTCCATTACTAAAGAAAAGGAATATTGTGCCGCGTATGGCTGTAAAGGCACCATAAAGCCAACCCTCGGTTTAGGACCCATTATGAGAAGATACCAGGGAAGACAATGAAGTGTGTGTACTCAGTGCAAAAAGGGCTTGTGTGTGTGTGTGTGAGTGTGAGTGTGTGTGTGTGTGTGTGTGTGTGTGTGTGTGTGTGTGTGTGTGTGTGTGTGAGAGAGAGAGAGTAAGGAGTGAATTTACTGAGTGCTCTCCGTCACAATGGTAAAATTCAGAAAATTTAGGGAAGTTGTGAGGAGCTTGGTAACAGATTCCAAGCTGGCAAACTGCTCAGTTTGACAAGGATATGGCAGTAAATGTCATTTACACAGACTCTAGTAAGGCATTTGACAAGGTTCCTCATGGTAGGTTGATCAGGAAGATTAAGATTAAGATTTACCATGGTGACTTGGTTTATTGAATTCAGAACGATCTTGTGCATCATTCAGATTCGTGTTATTTTGGCTGGAGATCTGTCAATAGTGATGTTGTGCAGAAATCAATGCTGGGAACTGTTGTGTGGTGTATACAGAACACTCAGTGGCCACTTTATTAGGTACAGGAGTAGCCTCTGAGTGTATGTTCATGGTTTTCTACTGCTGTAGCCCATCCATTTCAAGGTTTGATGTGTTGTGTGTTTACAGCATGGTTTAATGCATGGTTAGTTGAATTATTGTCACCTTCCTGTCAGGTTGAAAATGCAATGTTAGCAATCGTTTTGAGAGGACTAGAATATAAAAGCAAGGATGTAATGCTGAGGCTTTGTAAGGCATTGGTCAGACCCATGTGGAGTATTGTGAGCAGTTTTGTGGCCCTTACTTAAGAAAGGATGTGCAGGCATTAAAGTGGGTCCAGTGGAAGTTCACAACATTGATCCCAGGAATGAAGGGGTTAACATATGAGGAGCATTTGATGGCTCTGGGCCTGTACTTGATACAGTTTAGAAGAATGAGTAGGGATCCCACTGTAACCTATCGAATGTTGAAAGTGGATGTGGAATCGATGTTTTTTGTTGTGGGGGAGTCCAGGACCAGAGGGCACAACATCAGAATACAAGGGCATCCCTTTAAAACAAAGTTATTGGGTGTACCCAGAGGATGGTGAATCTGTGCAATTCACTACCACAGATAGCTGTGGAGGCCAAGTTATTGGGTGTATTTCAAGCTGAGGTTGATAGGTTCTGTCAAAGGTATGGGGAGGAGGCAGGAGAAAGAGGTTGAGAAGGATAATAAATCAGCCATGATGGAATGGTGGAGCAGACTCGATGGGCAGAATGGCCTAATTCGGCTCCTAATTCTGTCTTATGGACCAGTCAGGCCATTCTCCTCTGACCTCTCTCATTAACAAGGGGTTTTCACCCTCAGAACTGCCACTTACTGGATTTTTTTTTGGTTTCTCGTACCATTCTCTGTAAACTCTAGAGACTGTTGTGCGTGAAAATCCCAGGAGATCGGCAGCTTCTAAGATACTCAAACCACCCTGTCTGGCAACAACAATCATTCTATAGTCAAAGTCACTCAGATCACATTTCTTCCCCTTTCTGATGTTTGATCTGAACAACAGATGAAGCTGTTGACCATGTCTGCATGCATTGAGTTGCTACCACATGACCAGCTGATTAGATATTTGCATGAACAAGGTGTACAAGTGTGCAGACACTGGAAATCTGCAGGGGCAGGTATAGCACTTGTTCTGCTTGCAAGTATAAGTACCAAGAGGGATATCAATGGGGGGGGGGGGCTGAATAGACAGGGGAGTTGTGTAGGGAGCGATCCCTGCACAAAGGAAAGTGGGGGGAGGGAAAAATGTACTTAGTGGTGGGATCCTGTTGGAGATGGTGGAAGCTTTGGAGAATTATGTGCTGGTTGCAGAGGCTCTGGGGTGGTAGGTGAGGACAAGAAGAATCCTATTTCTGGTAGGGTGGCGGGAGGATGGGATGAAGACAGGTGTGTGTGAAATGGAAGAGTTGTGGGTGAGGGCAGCATTGATAGTGGAGGAAGGAAAGCCCCTTTCTTTGAAGAAAGGAGGACATCTCCTTCGTTCTAGAATGGAAAGCCTCATCCTGAGAGCAGATGTGGCAGAGACGGAGGAACTGAGAGAAGGGGATGGCATTTTTACAAGTGACAGGGTGGAAAGAAACATACTCCAGGTAGCTGTAAAAATCAGTGGGTTTGTAAAAGATTTAGTACATAAGTTGCCTGCAGAGATATCGAGAAAGGGGAGGGAGGTGTCGGAAATGGACTGGGTAAATTTGAGGGCAGGGTGGATGTTGGAGGCAAGGTTGATGAAATCGACAAGCTCGGCATAGGTGCAGGAAGCAGACCGATGCAGTCGTCGATGTACCGTAGCGAAGTTGGGCAGTGACACCAGTGTAGGCTTGGAACGTGGACTGTTCCACATGGCCAACAAAAAGGCAGGCATAGCTGGGACCCATGCGAGTGCCCATGGCTACACCTTTTGTTTGGAGGAAGTGGGAGGAGCAAAAGAAGAAATTATTAAGGGTGAGGACAAGTTTTGCCAGACAGATGAGAGTGGTGGAGGAGGGGAACAGGTTGCGTGGGTCTGTTATCTAGAAAGCAGCAGAGAGCTTTAAGGCCCTCCTGAAGGGGGCTGGACATCCAGAGTGAAAATGAGATGATTGAGGACCAGGGAACCTGAAGTCATTGAAAAGATTCAGAGTGTGTGAAGTGTCACGGATGTAGGTAGGAAGGGACTGAACCAGGGGGGATAAAACTAAGTCGAGGGATGCAGATATAAGTTCAGTAGGACAGAAACAATGGGTCTATCTGGACAGGCAGGTTTATGGACCTTGGGTAGGAGGTAGAAATGGGAGGTGCAGGGTGAATGAACTATGAGGTTGGTAGCAGTGGACAGGAGAACCCCAGAGTAAATAAGTTGCCCTTACCTGCTGGTCAGGAAAATGACAGACCCCAGCTGAAGCATTGACATTCTTACAGTAAGACAATCCCAGAGAGGCTTCACTGGAACTCTGAACTCGACAAGGATTCACTATGTCCCTTCCCTGCACAGTTCACAGCTTCCTGTGCCATATCACAAGAAAGACAAGCCCAACTTTACCATCCTCATTGTTGCTGCATCTCACATCAGCTAATTACACCTCTGCCCCAAATGGTTCAGGATTTGGTGTCATCACAGAACTGGAGATGTGTCCTCTGACCTCCAACACAGAACCAGACGATGCCCTCTGACCCCATCACAGAATCTGATGACATTCTTTTGAGATATTATTTTCCTCTTGGTACTAAGAATAGTGAAAACATATTAATAGATGTTTGAAAATAGATAGATAAACTATATAGACAACCCCAGTCCAAATGGAGGGTCTTGACTCAAAACCTCAACTGTCCGTTTGCCTCCATAATGCTGCCTGACCTGCTGAGTGCCTTGTTTGTTGCTCCAACACCTACCAACTGTTTAGGTATGCACTGCCACCAGTCTACAATTCTGAGCACTCTTAATCATTTGGCAAGATAAAGATTGTTGTCATGGTGATCTCCTGAGCAGCTCATCTCTATGCAGCCCTCTGTGATGACGGAAGCTTTTACCATCTCAAAGTAACCCTAACAACTGGGTTCTTGTGCATCTTACACCCACAACTAGGCACACTTATTAGGACTTCATATTCAGCTCATAATTGCGGGCTTGCAATCTGACTAGACAGGAGAGCACTCCCTACCACACATTGTAGCAGCAGGAATGACGTATGAGGCAGCGTGCACATAAAAGGGAGGAATTATGCAGTGAAATGGCAATTCAGAGGCCAGTCACCTGAGATCTGTTGGTGAGCTCGGAGAATGGCCCTGTAGAAATACCTATATTTAAGGAATCAGTGAGGAATATTAAGCAAAAAACTTAATTATTAAAATATTAATTAAAAATTCCACTGGAGGGACTCGGCATCCGTGGAGAGAAAATTTCAGCTGACATTTGGATTGAGAACCTTTATTCGGAGTTGAGGAGAAACAGACTCTAAGGGGTTGGGAACTGTGAGGCTGTGGAGGGAAGATCTCCTGAAGTGACGAGGTGCGTGATGGGAAGGGAGACAGTAATAATATTACTAATAATTATTTGTGGGCTCATGGTCAAAGGGTAGGTATGAGGAGGTATCCAAGAACTCAGCACTCTTGACAATCTATGATTGTATGAAATGCTTCGTATCCAATGTGAACAGACAGACCAGGTAAACAGGAGCATTTAATGGTTAACCTAGATTACTCAAGCCCAAGCTTCTGTCTCAGAGGTGATAAAGCTATCAATGAAATACACCCTCTCAAGAATACTGACACTTCTAAAACATCCTCTTAACCTTCCTTCTCAATGAGAAAAGTCTGAACGTTCGAACATTTTTTGTAACTCTAACCATTCACTACTGGCGTCAACCTAGTGAAGTTTCTTCCCAGGCCCCCGACCTCCTTCCCATGCTGACGTACACTTAAACCTCAACTGTTGCCTCAGCTCTGCTTTTAACAAATTCAGAATAATTTTGTTGCTTTCATAGTCAGAGAACCCACATATTAAATGCCATTTTGTCCTTGTACATTATAAAATTACTTTGAGATCAGCACATCCCCTCTCAAAAAGGAACAGTTGCTTTGCCAAAGCATTCACCTGCCATTTGCCTCCCTGGTAAATAATGAACTGTTGATGTGGTATCGTTGGTGGTCCACTCTGGTAAGCCTAAGCTCCACTCCTGACTCAGAGACACTAAATGATACAGTGGGAGTGCTGCACTGTTAGAAGAATTGTTCATCCAAGTTTAATCTCTCATTTGAGTATAAAAATCCTTACATTGCTATTCAAAGCAATTCCTCCTGAATCCCTGGAAGGTGTGTATTCTTCAACCAACATCACTAAAACATCGCCATTATCCCCATAGTGCAATTTCTATTAGTTTTGAACTGCTTATGTTGTCCTGAGTTCATGGAAGTTTTTGTTCCTTTCTTTTTGGCAGAAATGGACTGTGATTCTTTCTTCAAAACCATGCCATTGTCAATAAGACAAGTCTGACTTTGTATCCCTGAAACTGGCAGTCTCTTCCGGTGTTCCCTGATTGGTCCATGCCAATGTTCCCATGCTGACTGAATTCCTTTGCCGTTCCAAGTTGCCTGTGTAGAAACCTTTAAGCTTCTGCCACCACTGATTTTAGCAACAAAATAACAGGCTTAATTTGTCTTACAACTCTACATTTTGCAACCTAAAAGCTTTCTTGTTAGTTACTAACTACTTGCAACAAGTTCTGTGAGCCAAGCAGACTTTAGTTACAGCCTTCTAATTTAAGAAAGTTTCAGTGGTTCTTGTCCAGGCTGCCTGGAGCAGTGACATGTTTACTACTACAGGAGACAAGTTGATATTCCAGGGCCTGGTGGAAGGCTGGTCAAGTTTCCATTCAGTCTCTATTTACTTCTGTGGAGGACTTTGTATTTTAGGCAAGAGCAGGGCAGGACTGATACCCGAGATTATCCAGGAATTGTATTCTTGGATTATCATAGGTAGATTGGACGGGTTGGTACATCAGGCCATTCTGGGTCCAGGAGAGGGGAAAGATTAGGAGATTTGCATCTATCTGAGAGCAGGTTAATTTCTGCAGATGTATGATGGAGAGCATTTTGACTGGTTGTATCACCATCTGGTATGGAGGCTCCAATGCATGGGATCACAACAGGCTGCAGAGGGTTGTAGACTTGGCCAGCTCCAGCACAGACATCACCCTCCCCACCGTCAAGTGCCTCAAGAAGGTGGCATCCATCATTAACAATCCTCACCATCCTCAACGTCCTTGCTTCCTTGTTACTACCATCAGGGAGGAGGTACAGGAGCCTGAAGACCCACACTCAGTGATTCAGGAACAGCTTCTTTCCCTCTGCCATCTGATTTTTGAATGGTCCCATGAATACTACATCAATATTCCCTTTGTTTTGCACTATTAATTGCTTTTGTAATTGTAGTATTTTTATGACTTTGCAAAGTACTGCTGCCACAAAACAAAATATTTCAGATCATAAACACAAGAGATTCTGCAGATGCTGGAAATCCAGAGCGATATATACAAAATGCTGGAGGAACTCATCAGGTCAGGCAACCTCTATAGAAATAAATAAACAGTTGATGTTTTGGGCCAAGTCTCTTCTTCAGGACTGGAAAGGAAGGGGGAAGACACCAGAATGAAAAGGTGTGGGTGGAGGGAGGAGTAGGAAGATTATCAAGAAGGTAATAGGCAAAGGCAAGTGGGTGGGAAAGATCAAGGGCTAGAGAGGAAGGAATCTGATAGGAGATGAGCAGACCAGAGGAGAAGGGGACCCAGGAGGAGGTGATAGGCAAGTGATGAGAAGAGGTAAGAGACCAGAGTGTGGAATAGAAGAAGAGGAAAGGGGGAGGAGAAATTGATGTTCATGCCATCTGGTGGGAAGCTACCTAGCCGGAATATGAGGTGTTGTCCCTCCACCCTGAGAGTGGCCTCATTGTGGCAGAAGAGGAGGCCATGGACAGACATGTTGGCACAGGAATGGGGATAGGAACTTAAATAGTTGGCTATCGGGAAACACTACTTTTGGCAGATGGAGTGGAGGCATTTGACAAAGCGGTCCTCCAATATACAACAGATCTCACCAATGTAGAGGAGGCCACATTGGGAGCACCGGGCACAACAGATGACCCCAACAGATTCACAGGTGAAGTGTTGCCTCACCTGGAAAGAATGTTTGGGGCTCTGAATGGAGATGAGGGAGGAGGTGAAAGGGTAGGTGTAGAGCTTCTGCCACTTGCCAGGAAGGAGGTTAGTGGGGAGGGATGAATGGACAAGGAAATCATGGAGGCATCGATGCTTGCAGAAGGCCAACAGCGGGGGAGGGGGAGAATAAAGATGTGTTTTGTGGTAGGGTCCCATTGAAGATGGTGGAAGGTGTGGAGGATGATGTGTTGTGGAGGGTCATGGGGCGGTAGGTGAGGATGAGGAACTCTATTCCTGTTAAGGCAGTAGGAAAATGGACTGAGTGCGGATGTCAGGGAAATGGAGGAGATGCAGGGGATGGCAGCATCAATGGTGGAGGAAGGGAAACACCATTCTCTGAAGGAGGACATCTCTGATGTCCTGAAAGGAAGCCTTATCCTGGAACCAGATGCAGCAGAGACAAAGGGACCAAGAAAAGGGTCCCTGGGTTACTGGAGACAGGGTGGGAAGACGTATAGTCAAGATAGCCATGGGAATCAGTAGGTTTACACAAGATATCAGTGGACAGCTTATCTCCAGAGATGGAGACAAAGAATGAGAAAGGGGGAGAAAGGTGTCAGAAGTGGACCAAGTGAATTTAAGGGCAGGGTGGAAGTTGGAAGCAAAGTTGACAAAATTGACGAGCTCAGCGTGGGTGCATGAAGAAGCACAAATGCAGTTGTCAATGTAGTGCAGGAAGAGTTGGGGAGTTTAACCAGGGAAGACTTGGAACACCGACTGTTCTACATAAGCAATGAAAATGCAGCACCCGTGTGGGTGCCCATGGCTACCCCCTGAGTTTGGAGAAAGTAAAAGGAGCTGGAGGAGAAATTGTTGAGAGTGAGGACCAATTCTGCCAGATGGAAGACGGTGGTGGTGGAGGGGAACTGGTTGGGTCTT
This sequence comes from Hypanus sabinus, assembly GCF_030144855.1. Taxonomy (NCBI): domain Eukaryota; kingdom Metazoa; phylum Chordata; class Chondrichthyes; order Myliobatiformes; family Dasyatidae; genus Hypanus; species Hypanus sabinus. The sequence continues at coordinate 11,771,606 of NC_082738.1, read as the reverse complement.
TGGCTAATTGCAAACAGGATGTGAGACAGAGAGTGGAAGTAATAGATGCAAAGGCAGTTTATGAAAGGCCGTGCCAATGGATTACTGAGGAATTCAAAATCATTCACTTAGCATGAAAACGCTTTGTGGTCAGCTGTTTTACAAATTGTACTGTGAGGCTGTGGCCTCTCTTGCACTCCCTCAACTCTACGTTTTGTACAAAGAATGAGACAAATCCTCTTTCAGACTCAACCACCATGAAAAAAAATTCACTCACATTCACACACATTAACAAGATATCGAACTTTGTGAAACACAGTCTAATTGTGTTTTCCTGACTGAAAATTTACAGCATGTGAAGCAGAATTTACAGATATGAATTCATGGCAGTTAATGCATGTAGATCTTTAGGATGAATACAAAGGAGTACAGAGTTTGCCATGGAGAATCATCATCAACATCATTACGTGTCATGTCTACGATGTGGGCAATCACAGTCTTTCCATGATGATGATTGCTCTTGGCAAATGTTTCTACAGAACTGGTTTGCCATTTCCTTCTTCGGGACAGTGTCTTTACAAGATGGGTGACTCCAGCCATTATCAAAACTCTTTGGAGATTGTCTGCCTGATGTCAGTGGTCACATAACCAGGACTTGTGATATGCACCAGCTGCTCAAACGACCACCCACCACCTGCTCCCATGGCTTCACGTGACCCTGATTGGGGGCTAAGCAGGTGCTACACCTTTCCCAAGGGTGCCTGCAGGCTAGCGGAGGGAAGGAGCACCTTACACCTCCTTTGGTAGTGACCCAGAACATGGGGACTATACACAGTAAATAGGGCTTTAAGCCTGGGGACAGCTTAGGTGCTGGTGTATAAAACAAAAAGGCTGTAAATGAAAATAAAGATCAGTGACTTTAAAACTGTTCAGTGTCTTTTGGGACACAAGAGACTGCAGTCTAGGAACATCTCAGCAGGTCTATCTGCATCTGCGGGGAAGAAAGGAATTGTCAAAGTTTTGATCTAGGGATTTCATTGATATGTCACAAGTTGCTTTCCTCACACAGAATGTTTGCTGCTCCAGTACCCTGTGAAGTAAAACAGCTGATGGTGAAGTGCCACAAACAAGAGACAATCTGCAGAGACTGGAAATCCCAAGCAACACACACACACAACACTTGAGGAACTCAGCAGGTCAGGCAGCATCTACAGAAAAGAGTAAACAGTCAACTTTTTGGGCTAAGACCCTTCATCCATGCATGTGTTTTTGATGGTGAGGTCAGGTTGAATCTAGGCCTTCAATGTTGGACAAGGTTCTGTAGTGGCTGGTGATTATCTGAAGTCTTTTAATTTCATTGTTTAACCCACCATTACTTTCATTCTGGATGTTCTGATCCCTATCTCACACCCTGTTTGCAATCAGCTTATCTTTAGGAATATCTTGGCTCAACTGGGTAGGAACTTATGTCGACAAACTGATCTATAAAGGAACCCTCCTTCACCCTGTGCTCCCACTAAGGTTCTCTGTACTCTATAGGGATCCCAGACTCTGCAGTTTGTCGGGGGGGGGGGGGGCGGGGGGTGATCGGCGTTTTGACCTGAAACATCAAATGTTCCTTTTGTCCCACAATCACCCACTCTAAGTTTGGTTTCTTCTGTGTGGAACACTGTGAACACCAAATGTAGTACACTAGACTGGGAGAAGTGCAAGGGAATTAATTTTGTTTATCTTGGAAAGGCTTTGAGTTCCTGGATGCTAGGAAGGGAAGAGGTGAAAAGATAGGCTTTACATTTCCTGTTGTTGCTTGGGAAATTGGGGAATGGTACTTGAGGGTTGACAATGAATAGACAATACGAACGTTGAAAAAGGGCAAATAAACCAGGAAACAAGATTCCACCATGATTCAGAAAAGGTATGTATCCACAATAGCATTAGATCCATGTGAGAGAAACATAAAAATGGCAGAAAGAGCAAACCTGAGGATTGGGGGCAGTTTGGAATTCAAGAAAGGAGGACTAAGAGTCTGATGAAGATGAGCAAGGGTAAATAGAATACGTGAGTAAGTTTGCAGGGAACACAGAAACCGAAGCTAAGAGAGAAAGATTAAAGAAGACAAATGCTGGTCTATTTCAGGCTGAATTGGGGAACTTAAAAAAGGAAATAAAGATGCGACTGACTATTTAAATACAGACCTTAGTTCTGTTGTCACTAAGAAGAATATAAATAACCTGTGTGCAACGTTGGGGAACATTAGATCTGTTGAGTGGGAAAAACCAAATGCAAGCAGTAAATTATTGGGATTGAAGACTGATACATCCTGAGGCCCAATAACCTACATTGTAGACTACTTAAGGAAGTGGCTCTATAAATAAAGATGCATCGCTGGTCATTCTCCAGGTAGTGTTGAGGAAACAGGTAGGATGTAGAAGGGCTTAGATTAGGGGAATGGGTAAGACAGTGGCAAATGAAATACAATGTTGGAAAATCCATGGTCATGCACTTTAGTAGTAGAAATAAATACAAACATAGAAACATAGAAAACTTACAGCACAATACAGGCCCTTCAGCCCTCAAAGCTGTGCCAAACATGTACTTACTTTAAAAATTACCGAGTGTTACCCATAGCCCTCTATTCTTCTAAGCTCCATGTACCTATCCAGGAGTCTCTTAAAAGACCCCATTTTATGGGGACTCTGGTGATTATCTTTGCTTCATCAGTGGGGATGGGAGAGGTTCCCGAGGATTGGAGGGTTGCGGATGTTGTTCCTTTATTTAAGAAATGGAGTAGAGATAGCCCAGGAAATTATAGACCAGTGAGTCTTACCTCAGTGGTTGGTAAGTTGATGGAGAAGATCCTGAGAGGCAGAATTTATGAACATTTGGAGAGGTATAATATGATTAGGAGTAGTCAGCATGGCTTTCTCAAAGGCTGTCCAGAGCTTGGAATAGAGTATTTGCTACACAGATCTGGTGTTGGGCATGTGGATGAAATGACGTGCCCACCCAATGAAGCCCAGTGCTGGAGACATCAACCTGGAAGAGGGCACTGACATTGCTTCATACCTGCTGGGCACCTGCCTCTGAATTTGAAAGTATTTGCAGAAATGGTGTTAGTGGTATCCCTCCAGTGCTTTGAGGTCAGAGGTGTACAGAATGTTAGGGATCCATGCTACCGAGTGGACCATAAGCTTTGTACTAAGCTTGGGGCTTTGATCAGCAGACACCCATTTCCTCAGATGCCCAGAGGCTGTGTTGGCGTACAGAAGGTGGTGGTGAAGTTCAGCAGCAATGCCAGTCTTTGTGGTGAGATGGTCCGTATTTTCCAGGGTCTCCTCATGGAATTTCAGTGTCAGTGAGATGTTCTGCAGCAAGGATAGGTTGGTAGAAGCTGTCAGGTTTGCGGGTGTTATGTTTTGGCCCCTCCAGTGGGGAATGAGTTGGAGCATTGCAGCAAAAATAATCGTCGAGTGATAATGCAAGCTTGTAGCAGTGCATCGGGGCAGCGCGGTAGCGTAGTGGCTAGCACAACGCTTTACAGTACCAGTGATCTGGGTTCAATTCCCACTGCTGTTTGTAAGGACTTTGTATGTTCTCCTCGTGACTGTGTGGACTTTCTCTGGGTCCTCTGGTTTCCTCCCACAGTCCAAGTGTTTACCAGTCGGTAGGTTAATTGGCCTTTGTAAATTGTCCAGTGATTAGGTTGGGGTTAAATCAGGGGTTGCTGGGCAGCTCCACGCTACATCATAATAAACAAACATCGAGAGTGGGTCTTTCGTGGACTGTGGTTAAGATCACAAGTTACATGGCATCACCTGACAGATGTAAAGTAGTGAATTTCTATCCCCCAGCCAAATGTAAGAAGGGTGCTTCAAACTCTGTCTCTCTCTTATGAAGTCAAAGAGTTTAATCGAAGTCCTGAGGTTGATGCTAGTCCCTGCGTTCCTCTGCCATGGTTGATCACTGCCTGCCACAGCTCTCTGTTAAGGTATTGGCCTTTGTAAACAACAGGATTTAAAAAGGATATACAATGGGACCCCGCATGTTTATCCCTATGATTATAGGCTAGAGATGTGGATTACAAACTCCCTGCCCCTTCACTCCCTGTCAAATCAGAGGGAGCTGCTGACATTGTTCTTTACATAAAGGGAGCTCTCATGCGATAAAATAACATTGTCCACCAACCCCAGTGACTAATGTTGCATCTGCTGTGAGCTTGTCAACCCCGTGCTTGCAGGCAAGAAACTGACACACAGACCATTGCTGTATCCTATGTGGTTGCTTTAATTTCACACACAAAATCCCTTTTGGAAACTAGTGCCTCACCAAGCTGTACAGAATTTAACGAGAGACGTGGACTAGGAGCAGTTACATCTCAGCACTGGCACAGACTTCCCTGCTCCACTCAATATCCTGTCCCACCATTTTGTAGCTGACTGCTGGCCATTGACATGGGAACAGTTGGAAACTTGACGTGTGGCAAAATGTTTTCGAAACTTTACCAGAAGGTCTGAGCCTTCTCACAACTCGTCTATTTCTTGGTATTGAATCAGAGGAACAAAGGATCAAGTGCTGAGGACACCAGCATGCATGGTTTGTATTCTCAGATAGAACTACGCTAATTGAAGTGTTGAAATGTTAAATAGGTGAAAAAAGAGAAATAATCCCCTTCGGGGGCACCATCTAGAAATAGAGGAGAAAATACAGACAAAAAAGTTGCTAGCTACTTGGATTTCTCCGCCCGAGGAGGATTAAAGTCCTTTAGTGTTAGAGCTTTTAAATCTCGGATCAATAGGTTTTTGTTAGGTCAGGGTAAATGCCTATAATTTACAACATGGAAACTGGCCGTCTGTCCATGCACACACAGAACTGCAATAGATAATGCCGGAAATACTCAATAACACGGTGAACAAGTGAGGCAGAGAAAGAAAGCTCCAATTTCAGGCTGATGACTAACAGGAACTGGGAACAGTCAAAGATAAAACAAGTTTCGACTCTCAGAGAGAGTGCAGAGAAGAGAATAAAAGGGAAGATGGTTTGAAAGGGAACTTAGCACTGCCCATAAGTTCCCATTAAAATTTCACACCATGCCAACTTGGAAGTACCTCACACTCCTTCGTAACCATCAAAATCATGGAAGACCCTCCTCAGACGCACTGTGAGAGGACATTCACCAGAACACCTCCAACAGTTCACACGAAGCCCTCCACTGGTTGGGGTCGACCATATGAATGTTGCATCCCACTGACTATATGATACGCAAGCCAGGGCAGTATGAGACGGAGAGCAAGCTATTGCCCATGTTAGCAGGCTCTCCCTCGCCACGCACATGATGAATCCAAAGGAATGGCAGAGACCGATACAGTTTGGCATCAGCAATGTCGCAGGAGTTGCCAGTCAGTGTTGAACTCAACGTGGCACTGCCTTAGGGACTCCAGCTCCGGATTTTTTCTCAGAGTTTACTCTTGAAGCCTTCCCCATGAGTGGGTGTAGCGACAAGTCAGAGGAGGTTTGAGCTCAGAGTTTCCTTCTCCTAGATGAGCCGCCATCCATGGCTGGTGAGCCCCATCTGCCCCAAGCGACTGGTCTTAAGGTGCCAGTAGTCTGTCTTTCCCCTTCTCCTGTCAGGAGAAATGGTTCTGCCGGGCTTAGTACCTAAGCCTCATTGAAGGCCGGGAGCTGGACTTGGTTGTCAGAGGCTATTTGAGGCGCACACCATTGGGAGCATTTAATAGGTAGTGGGAGCTTATTCCCACTACCTCCACTGGCTATGCCATTCTTAAGGAACCAGCGGCAGTTCCTCATGATTCTCACAGACAATCAGGGACAGGAAATAGATGCCAGTGATGCTCCATACCATAATGAAATAAATTCAGTCTGATATCAAGGACCAGTTAAATGTAAGCAATAAAGAGAGATCTGTGGGGTTTGTTACCATTTTAGCCGTCATGCTGAAGACTTGTTCCAGCCACATCTGTGGCTTTGGCCACTTTATTCCAATGCCGTAGCATCTGCTGATCCATAATCGCAACCACCGAGAAGGACAAAGTTAGCAGGTACACATCAATTCACCCACTCTGCTGACGTGCTGGGTCAGTGAGGTCAAAGACTTGTACCAAAGAATACTGGGCCCTATGGCCCATTATGTTCATGCCAACCTTTTTGCCTATTTACACTAATCCCATTCCTGTATTGTCCTTATCCTTCTGTGCCTTGCCTGTCCAAGTGAATAAATAGTTAGTGGGAGCTTATTCTCCAGCTGTGTATCTGATGCACCATCAATAACTCTCACTGAGACGTGAAGTTGAGATATCGGCTTTTATTGACTGGAAGAAGGAACAAGCAGTGGTTGACCACCATACTACATCCCGGAGACTGAGAGGCCGGGCTCAGTCCTCAATCGCCTTTATACCGAGGTCTGTGGGAGGAGCCACAGGAGCAGTCAGCAGGGGGCATGTCCAGACAGGTATATGTAATTCACCACAGTATCCCTTTTACCAATCAACTTTCCAGCTCTTAGCTTCATCCCTCCCCCTCCTGTCTTCCCCTATCATTTCAGATCTCCCCCTCCTCCTCCCATTTTCAAATATCTTACTATCTTTTTTCCGTTAGTCCTGATGAAGGGTCTCAGCCCGAAACGTCGACAGCGCTTCTCCCTATAGATGCTGCCTGACCTGCTGTGTTTCACCAGCATTTTGTGTGTGTTGTTTGAAGAACGTCTGGCAGCTCTTGGGCTGTATTCCCTGGAGTTCAGGGGAATGAGGGGGGATCTCATAGAAACATTCTGAATGTTAAAAGGCCTGAACAGATGAGATATGGCAAAGTTATTTCTCATGGTAGGGGATTCTAGGACAAGAGGGCACGTCTTCAGGATTGAAGGACGTCCATTTAGAACAGTGATGTGGAGAAATTACTTTAGTCAGAGGGTGGTAAATCTGTGGAATTTGTTGCCACGAGCGACGGTGGAAGTCAAGTCATTGGGTGTATTTAAGGCAGAGAAAGATAGGTTCTTGATTAGCCAGGATATTAAAGTGTATGGGGAGAAGGCAGGGGAGTGGGGATGACTGGAAGAATTGGATCAGCCTATGATTGAATGGCGGAGCAAACTTGATGGGCCGATTGGCCTGCTTCTGCTCCTATATCTTATGGTCTTATGTTTGCTGCTGATTCTTGAGTCAGAGAATTTTGGAGTAAGAAAGCAATGCAGCAGACTGTAACGTGGTAACAGTGACTGTTTGCTGGTCTCCCCTCTTGCTGTGAAAGGCATGACACCTCTCTGCCACTTGTTAGGTACATTGAATTGTCTGGGCTAGTGAATGATTAGTTTTTGCAGGGTCTCTCTTTGGGGTTTTGCTATTCCTTGCCTGGTGGGTAGTGGCTGCTGATACTTCCTGCTGGAATAAGTGGGGAGGGGGCAGGCTGCTGCTCATGTGTGGCAGGGGAGAAGGGGCTTCGGCATTCTAACATTTACCTTCATTCATTCTTGGGGTTCTCTTCCGTTTATGTGAATAGAAGCACAGAAAACCTACAACACAATACAGACCTTTTGGCCCACAATGCTGTGCCAAGCATGTACTTACTTTAGAAATTACCCAGGGTTACCCATAGACCTCTATTTTCCTAAGCTCCATGTACCTATCCGGGAATCTCTATCATATCCACCTCCACCACCGTCGCCAGCAGCCCATTCCAAGCACTCACCACTCTCTGCATAAAAAACTTACCCCTGACATCTCCTCTGTATCTACTTCCAAGTACATTAAAACTGTGCCCTCTCGTGTTAGCCATTTCAGCCCTGGGAAAAAGTCTCTGACAATCCACACAATTAATGATTCTCATCATCCTAGACACCTCTATCAGGTCACCTCTCATCTTCTGTCACTCCAAGGAGAAAAGGCCGAGTTCATTCAACCTATTCTCATAAGACATGCTCCCCAATCCAGGCAACATCCTTGTAAATCTCCTCTGCACCCTTTCTATAGTTTCCACATCCTTCCTGTAGTGAGGCAACCAGAACTGAGCACAGTACTCCAAGTGGGGTCTGACCAGGGTCCTATATAGCTGTAACATTACCTCCTGGCTCCTAAATTCAATCCTACAGTTGATGAAGGCCAATGCACCATATGCCTTCTTAACCACTGAGTCAACCTGAGCAGCTGCTTTGAGCGTCCTATGGACTCAGATCCCAAGATCCCTCTGGTCCTCCACACTGCCAAGAGTCTTACCATTAATACTATATTCTGCCATCATATTTGACCTACCAAAATGAACCAATTCACACTTATCTGGGTTGAACTCCATCTGCCACTTCTCAGCCCAGTTTTGCTTCCTATCACTGTCCCGCTGTAACCTCTGACAGCCCTCCACACTATCCACAGCACCTCCAACCTTTGTGTCATCAGCAAATTTACTAACCCATCCCTCCACTTCCTCATCCAGGTCATTTATAAAAAAATCACAAAGAGAAGGGGTCCCAGAACAGATCCCTGAGACTCACCACTGGTCACCGGCCTCCATGCAGAATATGACCTGTCTACAACCACTCTTTGCCTTCTGTGGGCAAGCCAGTTCTGGATCCACAAAGCAATGTCCCCTTGGATCCCATGCCTCCTTACTTTCTCAATAAGCCTTGCATGGAGTACCTTGTCAAATGCCATGCTGAAATCCATATACACAACATCTACTGCTCTATCTTCATCAATATGTTTGGTCACATCCTTAAAAAATTCAATCAGGCTTGTAAGGCATGATCTGCATTTGACAAAGCCATGCTGACTATTCCTAATCATATTATGTCTCTCCAAATGTTCATAAATCCTGCCTCTCAGGATCTTTTCCATCAACTTACTAACCACTGAAGTAAGACTCACTGGTCTATAATTTCCTGGGCTATCTCTACTCCCTTTCTTGAATAAGGGAACAACACCTGCAACCCTCCAATCCTCCGGAACCTCTCCTGTCCCCATTGATGATGCAAAGATCATTGCCAGCGGCTCAACAATCTCCTCCCTCGCCTCCCACAGTAACCTGGCGTATATATCCTCCCATCCCGGTGACTTAATCAACTTGATGCCTTCCAAAAGCTCCAGAACATCCTCTTTCTTAATGTCTATATGCTCAAGCTTTTCAGTCCGCTGTAAGTCATCCCTACAATTGCCAAGATCCTTTTCTGTAGTGAATACTGAAGCAAAGTATTCATTAAGTACCCCCACTATCTCCTCCGGAGCCTCTCCTCTTGTAGGCTTATCTTCATATTGTGTCAAGAAACCTTCCTGAACACACCTAACAAACTCCACCCCATCTAAACCCCTCGCTCTAGGGAGATGCCAATCAATATTGGGGAAATTAAAATCTCCTATCATGACGGCCCTGGATGTCCGTGAAGATTAAGAATTTCAGGTTGTATACTGCATACATTCTCTGATATTAACTGGTACCATTGAACCATTGAACCACGGAATCACAGAGCTGTAAAATTCAGTTTGGAGATGAAGCACATTTGGACACTGGAACTTCACACCCCTCTCCTTCAGAGCTGGGCCCCACTTTCCATATGTATTCAAGGTAAGGACATACTGTTAAAAGTCTAGACGGGTTAGACTTTGTAAAATGTGTTCAGGAACATTTTCTAAGTCAATATATAGAGGTACCGACTAGAAAGGATACAATATCGACCTCCTATTAGGAAACGAGTTAGGACAGGTGACGGAAGTGTGGGGAGGGGAACAGTTTGGTTCCATTGATCATAGCACCATTAGTTTCAACTTGATCATGGATAAAGATAGATCTGGTCGTTGGGTTGAGGTTCTAAACTGGAAAAAGGCCAAATTTGAAGAAATGAGAACGGATCTAAAAAGCGTAGATTGGGACAGGCTGTTTTCTGGCAAGGATGTGATTGGTAAGTGGGAGGCATTCAAAGGAGAAATTTTGAGAGTGCAGAGTTTGTATGTTCCTGTCAGGGTTAAAGGCAAAGTGAATAAGAATAAGGAACCTTGGTTCTCAAGGGATATTGGAACTCTGATAAAGAAGAAGAGAGAGATGTATGACATGTATAGGAAACAGGGAGCAAGTAAGGTGCTTGAGGAGTATAAAAAGTGCAAAAAAATACTTAAGAAAGAAATCAGGAGGGCTAAAAGAAGACATGAGGTAGCTTTGGCAGTCGAGGTGAATGATAATCCAAAGAGCTTCTACAGGTATACTAAGAGCAAAAGGATAGTAAGGGATAAAATTGGTTCTCTTGAAGATCAGACTGGTCAGCTATGTAGGGAACCAAAAGAAGGGGGAGATCTTAAATGGTTTTTTTGCATCTGTATTTACTAAGGAAACTGGCATGGAGTCAATGGAAACAAGGCAAACAAGTAGTGAGGTCATGGAACCTATACAGATTGAAGAGGAGGAGGAGGTACTTGCTATCTTGAGGCAAATCAGAGTAGATAAATCCCCAGGACCTGACAGGGTATTCCCTCGGACCTTGAAGGAGACTAGTGTTGAAATTGCAGGGGCCCTGGCAGATAGATTTAAAATGTCAGTATCTACGGGTGAGGTGCCGGAGGATTGGAGGATAGCTCATGTTGTTCCGTTGTTTAAAAAAGGCTCTAAAAGTAATCCGAGAAATTATAGGCTGGCAAGTTTGACATCGGTAGTAGGTAAATTATTGGAAGGAATAATAAGAGATAGGATCTACAAGTATTTGGATAGACAGGGACTTATTAGGGAGAGTCAACATGGGTTTGTGTGTGGTAGGTCATGTTTAACAAATCTATTAAGAGTTTTTTGAGGAGGTTACCAGGAAGGTGGATGAAGGGAAGGCAGTGGATGTTGTCTACATGGACTTCAGTAAGGCTTTTGACAAGGTCCCACATGGGAGGTTAGTTAGGAAGATTCAGTCGTTAGGTATACATGGTGAGATAGTAAATTGGATTAGACATTGGCTCAATGGGAGAAGTCAGAGAGTGGTAGTGGAGGATTGCTACTCTGAGTGGAGGCCTATGACTAGTGGTGTGCCACAGGGATCAGTGCTGGGTCCGTTGTTATTTGTCATCTATATCAATGATCTGGATGATACTGTGGTAAATTGGATCAGCAAATTTGCTGATGATACAAAGATTGGAGGTGTAATGGACAGTGAGGAAGGTTTTCAAAGCTTGCAGAGGGATTTGGACCAGCTGGAAAAATGGGCTGAAAATGGCAGATGGAGTTTAATACAGATAAGTGTGAGGTATTGCGCTTTGGAAGGTCAAACCAAGGTAGAACATACAAGGAATTTGGTAGGGCACTGAGGAGTGCAGTAGAACAGAGGGATCTGGGAATACAGATACAAAATTCCCTAAAAGTGGTGACACAAGTAGATAGGGCTGTAAAGAGAGCTTTTAGTACATTAGCCTTTATAAATCAAAGTTTTGAGTATAAGAGTTAGAAGGTTATGGTGAGGTTGTATAAGGCATTGGTGAGGCTGAATTTGTGCGCAGTTTTGGTCACTGAATTACAGGAAGGATATTAATAAGATTGAAAGAGTGCTGAGAAGGTTTACAAGGATGTTGCTGGGACTTGAAAAACTGAGTTACAGAGAAAGGTTGAATAGGTTAGGACTTTATTCCCTGGAGCGTAGAAGAATGAGGGGAGATTTGATAGAGGTGTATAAAATTATGATGGGTATAGATAGAGTGATGCAAGCAGGCTTTTTCCACTGAGGCTAGGGGAGAAAAAAACCAGAGGACATGGGTTAAGGGTGAAGGGGGAAAAGTTTAAAGGGAACATTAGGTGGGGCTTCCTCACAGAGAGTGGTGGGAGTGTGGAATGAGCTGCCAGCTGAAGTGGTAAAAGTGGGCTCACTTTTAACATTTAAGAAAAACTTGGACAGGTACATGGATGAGAGGTGTATGAAGGGATATGGTCCAAGTGCACGTCAATGGGAGTAGGCAGAAAAATGGTTCGGCACAGCCAAGAAGGGCCAAAAGGCCTGTTTCTGTGCTGTAATGTCCTATGGTTCTATGGTTCTATGTCTTGGGTTGAGCTCTTTTCTGCCCAATGCATGATAATATCCTGGGGCCCTTCCATCCACTGTCATGGTAGGGTGTCCCAACAGTCTATTAGCTTTTTATAAATTATTCAACAGAGATTGATAATCCCACCACCATTCCCAAGTCCTTAAAAACAATGGGGGCTGATGCAGGATCTATAAAATGTTCTGTTGTTTCTAATTTTCTATTCAATAGAAGCCCCAGGTTCTGCATTTACACAGTTTATTGGTGCTCCAACGATGGCTGATTGCACAATCCATGCCTATTACCTCACACATTTGGATAAAAGGCCCATTGAGCTGCAGCAAAGTACTGATGTTTCATTCCCTTCCTATCACAAAGCAGAGAACATACTTCAAATGTGATTCACCACACCAAACTCACTGTGGAAAAGGTGCCCCACACTTTTCAAATAAAGATTCAAACTTGTCTGATGGCATCAATACTAGTCAGATGGATCAAAGCAGCCAAGTATAAAAAAACATTAAACATGCAGACTTATTAAAAAGAGGGAAAGAAAAGGCCCTTGTTGTTATTCCAGACACACTGGGAAGGCTTTCAGCAACCCAGTCTTGATGGCTGTTTTTCCTTTCAGGGAAGGGCTGAGAGAAGAGTGAGTGGAAGAATCACAAAACACTGCATCTCTTTGAAACGAGTTGCTGTGTTGACTCCTTGGCAAGAATAATTTATACATAGCCAAAAATGAAACAATAAGTACAAATCTGGCATGAGGGCAGTTCATGTAGCAATAGTTACTGTGTACGAAGTGGCCAATACTTACAACAGTTCAATGGGAATAGAGAGTCCCTTTCAGACTGGCTCTTCTATTCTAACTTTCAGCAGTGAAATCCCTTCAACACAAACTGCAGCCATTTGCAGTTTGCACAGGAGGTCAATGTTTATGGTTCAGGGAACAAAGAGTTGGAGCCACAAGCTCCATGATCATCTGGGTAAAGGATTATCCATCATATCCTGTGATGGGGCAGATTATCACCACCCTATAACTCAGAGTGGAACCGATCCTGATCTTAATCTGCTGGTTTGTTCTTTTGATACACTTTCTCAGTAAATTGGACTGATACAAATGCAGCAATTATTGTTTTCACCTAGACAGTTGTTGCATCAACACACACACAAAATGTTGGAGGAACTCACAGACAAGTCAGCATTCATGGAGGAAAATGATTGATCAATGTCCCGGGCCAAGACCTGTTCATTTCCCTCTATAGACGCTGGCTGACCTGCTGAGTTCCTCCAGCACTTTGTGCAGGTTGCTCACGATTTCCAGCACCCGTAGAATCTCTTGTCACTTATTGCGTCACCTCACAAAACAAGAAGTGAGTTACTTTGGTGAGATGTGAAAGCAGACCCTAAGTGGGTATAGTGTGAGTGTGTCAAGGCAGGGACTGGATGAGTTTGTGCCGAGGATAACCTGCAGCTTTTGAGAGGAGATGAAGGCACAAACAAATCTTCGTTAATGTGATTTCATTTCCAAAGCCTGACAGAATGAAAATAATGACAGATGAGCACATTGATACTGCGCAACAAATAAATTGCCAGGAAGCTCCACTGTGCAGTGGAGTTAGCAGGAGTTAACTCCTGTGTTAGCAGGAGTTCCTGTGGGACATCGTTGCTTTCCAGAGGAAGATGCGAGAGTGCTGTTCAGCAACCCCTCTGGAAAATGATCGTGCCTCCTGTGGCAAGCGTGCGTGTGCAAACCTCTGCCTTAGCACATGCACAGACCTTGGACAACGCTAATTTGGAGCACCACAGGAAATGATGACATCACTTTGATCAGAATCAGCTGCACCGCTGGCATTACAGGAGAACTAGGTTTTTGTGGACTCCTTGCTGTGATGTGGAACCATGGGCTCCCTGTTCAGTGCTGCAGACTGATGATCACAGAGGCCCCGGGGATCAGGGTACTTCAAGCCTGGAGTGGAAAGCTAGCCATCAGAGGCAGTGCAGACATAGACAGGGAGCTCAGAAAGGAGGCCCACTGTCCCAAGTTACAGGGCTTCACGCCCCTACCCTGAGCTCTCCAAACGGCAGTGGTCTTGGAGGTTGTGAGCAAAACACCAAAACTTCTGTGGTCAGAGTTCCATTCATGCCTGGAATATTGCAGCTCGACTTCAATTGTCACTCAGCCATACAAGAATACAGACAAATTAAACAGTATTACTCTGGGGCCAAGGTGCAAGTCACAGTACCACACAGTCACAAACAGCACAAGGCACAAATAGCACATATAAGACAGCAGTAAACATACAGTCATGCAAAAAATATAGTCCAAGTCCCTGAGTCCATGAGCATTGCAGCAGTCTGCAGTCAAACACAATACAGCTTGTCTTCTGCTGAGCAAACAGCAGGGGGCAGCACTGATTCCAATGTGGGTGTCGCACCGCACCACCTCTGGCGCTCCAATGGATCGCACCAACTCCGACACCACTGCCTCTCCTGGGCGGCTGTAAACACTGCACCTCAGCTTGAGGCCCAGTCCTTGCTATGACCATTCAGCTCCATCTGTCCCTGCCATTTGCCAATGAATCAGTGAATGGGACTTGCAGCATTCCACCTTAACACTGTCCAGAGGTTAGTGTGGCACTGACTTCAGTGAATGATTTCACATGTTTTAGCAGCTGGAATGTAGTATACCGCAGCCTGCAGACACGCTACGGAACAACACACAGTCAGTGCGAGATTCTACTAATGGGCAAGGTATTATTGTGGCAACATGCAGTGTGCTGGAGGAACTCAGTGGGTCGAGCAGCATCTGTGGGGTTGAAATCCTGTGTCAGGACTAAGAGTGGAGAAGGGAGCTGTGCAGTATAAAGGTGAGAGGAGGAGTGGTGAGAAGGATTTGGAGGTGATTGGTGGTCTGAGAAGGAGGGTAAGAGGACAGATGTGTAGTGCCACGTAGGGGAGGGAAGAACGGTTGGAGTTGGAAGACAGTGGCAGGTGAATGAGAGAGGGGGGAGAGAGGGGGAAGAGAGTGGGGGAAGGGGGAGAGAAGGGGTAGGGGAGAGAAGTGGGGAGAGGGGGAGAGTGGTGGAAGAGAGGGGAGGAGGAGAAAGGGTGAGAGAGGGAGAGAGGGGAGAGAGAGTGAGAGAGTGGGGAGAGAGGGGGGAAGGGAGAGGGGAAGGGAGAGAGAGAAAGTGAATGTGAGAGGGAGGGAGAGGGAGCCTCATCTTCAGAATCAGAATCAGGTTTATTATCACCGGCATGTGCAATGAAATTTGTTAACTTAGCAGCAGCAGTTCAATGCAAAACATGATATAGAAATCAATCAATCAAAGTATATATGTATATTGAATAAATTAAAAATAGTGCAAAAGGCAGAAATAATATATTTTAAAAAGTGAGGTAGTGTCCAAGGGTTCAATGTCCACTTAGGAATTGGATGGCAGAGGAGAAGAAGCTGTTCCTGAATTGCTGAGTGTGTGCCTTCAGGCTTCTGTGCCTCCTCCCTGATGGTAACAGTGAGAAAAGGGCATGCCCTAGGTACTGGAGGCCCTTAACGATGGGCGCTGCCTTTCTGAGGTACCGCTCCTTGAAGGTGTCTTGGATGCTATGGAGGATAGTGCCCAAGATGGAGCTGACTATACTTATGACCCTCTGCAGCTTCTTTCGGTCCTTTGCAGTAGCCCCACCATACCAGACAGTGATGCGGCCTGTCAAAATGCTCTCCATGGTACATCTATAGAAGTTTTCAAGTGTGTTAGGTGACAAACTAAATCTCTTCAAACTCCTAATGAAGTATAGCTGCTGTCTTGCCTTCCTTATAGCTGCATCGATATGTTGGGACCAGGTTAGATCCTCAGAGATCTTGACACCCAGGAACTTGAAACTACTCACTCTCTCCACTTCTGATCCCTCTTTGAGGATTGGTATGTGTTCATTCGTCTTACCCTTCCTGAAGTCCACAATCAGCTCTTTCGTCTTACTGACGGTGAGTGCCAGGTTGTTGCTGTGACATCACTCCACTAGTTGGCATATCTCACTCCTGTACGCCCTCTCGTCACCACCTGAGATTCTACCAACAATGGTTGTATCATCAGCAAATTTATAGATGGTATTTGAGCTATGCCTAGCCACACAGTCATGGGTATATAGAGAGTAGAGCAGTGGGTTAAGCACACACCCCTGAGGTGCACCAGTGTTGATCATCAGCGAGGAGGAGATGCTATCACCAATCCACACAGATTGTGGTCTTCTGGTTAGGAAGTCGGGGATCCAATTGCAGTTGGAGGTACAGAGGCCCAGGTTCTGCAACTTCTCAATCAGGATTGTGGGAATGATGGTATTGAATGCTGAGCTATAGTTGATGAACAGCATCCTGATGTAGGTGTTTGTGTTGTCCAGGTGGTCTAAAGCCGTGTGGAGAGCCATTGAGATTGCATCTGCTGTTGACCTATTGTGGCGATAGGCAAATTGCAGTGGGCTCAGGTCCTTGCTGAGGCAGTTCAGTCTAGTCATGACCAACCTCTCAAAGCATTTCATCATTGTAGATGTGAGTGCTACTGGGTGATGGTCATTAAGGAAGCTCACACTATTATTCTTAGGCACTGGTATAATTGTTGCCTTTTTGAAGCAAGTGTGAACTTCTGCCTGTAACAGTGAGAGGTTGAAAATATCCTTGAATACTCCCGCTAGTTGGTTGGCACAGGTTTTCAGAGCCTTATCAGATACTCCATCAGGACCTTCTGCCTTGTGAGGGTTCACCATCTTTAAAGACAGGCTAACATCAGCCTCTGAGACGGAGATCACAGGGTCATCAGGTGCAGCAGGGATCTTCACAGCTGTAGTTGCGTTCTCCCTTTCAAACAGGCATAGATGGTGTTGAGCTCATCTGGTAGTGAAGCATCACTGCATTCATGCTATTGGGTTTCACTTTGTAGGAAGCAATGTCTTGTTAACCCTGCAGAGTTGCCGTGCATTTGATGTTGACTCCAACCTCACTCAGAATTGTTTCTTTGCTCTTGAAATCACCCTCTGCAAGTCATACCTGGTTTTCTTGTACGGACCTGGGTCACCAGATTTAAATTCCACAGATCTAGCCCTTAACAGACAATGAACCTCCTGGTTCATCCACAGCGTTTGGTTTGGGAATGTGCAGCAAGTTTTCGGAGGCACACACTCATCCACACAGGTTTTAATGAAGTCGTTATCAAATGACATACTCATCCAGGTTTGAAGATGAATCCCTGTACACAGTCCAGCCCACTGATTCAAATCAGTCCTGTAGGCACTCCTGTGCTTCCCTTGTCCAAACCTTCTTGGTCCTCACTGCTGGTGCTGCAGTCTTCAGTCTCTGCCTTTACCTAGAAGTACAGCCAGGTGATCAGACTTTCCAAAGGGAGGTTGTGGAATAGCACGATAGGCATTCTTGATGGTCGTTTAACAGCGGTCCAGTGTGTTGTATTCTCTGGTACTACAAGTGATTTGTTGATGGCAATCATTTAGCAATATTTTTTCAAGCTGGCCTGGTTAAAATTCCCCAAAATGATGGTGAAGGCATCGGGATGTGCTGTTTCATGCCTGTTGATTACATCACTCATTTCGTCCAGAGCCTGTTTGACATTGGCCTTAAGTGGAATGTACTCTGCTACCAAAATGATCATTGAAATCTCAAAAAAGTGCCCAACACTTAACTGTGAGGTATTCCAGGTCTGGTGAGCAGAATTGTGATATCACTGACACAGTTGTGCACCAAGAGGAGTTGATCACGAGGCATACTCCTTCATCTCTGCTTTTGAAAGACTTGACAGTTCTATCCTGATGGTGCATAGTGAATGTGTCAATCTGAGTCACTGTGTTCAGTATGAATGTGGTTAACCACAATTCCATGAAACAAAGGACGCATGCAGTCCTAATTGTCCCTCTGATAATGCACCCCAGCTCTGAGATCTTCGATTTCATTTACTAGAGACTGTACATTTGCCAGCAAGATCGCTGACAATGGGAGTCTGAAACCCCGTTTTCTTATCCATCATATCCATTGAACTGTGCTGCACGAGATCATCATTCCCAAGGCATCCCATGAATGTCCAAGGATGTTCAGTTTTTCTACACCTCCTTCCAATCTAGAAGGTCTTAAAGCCTTTCAATTCTTTCGACAGCAAAGATCCCATTCTCACCCACCTGGCTGAACTTGTTTTTACAGTGAACAACTTCTCTTTTGACTCCTCTCACTTCCTACAAGCCAAAGGTGTCACCATGTGCACTCGCCTGGGTGCCAGCTCTGTTTGTTTCTTTGTGGTGCAACATCCTTGTTCCCAACCTTCTCCGGAACCACTCCTCAACTCTTTCTCAGTTGCATTGACAAATACTTTGATGCTTCTTTCTGCAGCTGTGCAGAACTAATTGATTTTAACACCTTCTCCACTGACTTCCGCAATGTTCTCAAATTCCCATGGATCATTTCAAACACATTTCTAGATCTCTCTCTGTCTCCATCTCAGGAGACAAACTACCCACTGATATTTTCTATAAACCCAGTGACTCACACAGCTACATAACTGCACCTCTTCCCACCCTTTCTCCTGTAAGGGTGCCGTTCCTTTCCCCCAGTTTCTCTGTCTTCAGTGTGTTTACTCTCCAGACAAGGCTTCCTGTTCCAGAAGATTCCTTTCTCAGGAAGTCTGGCTTCCCTACTGGAGTGGTTGGTGGAGTCCAATCTCACATGAAGCTGTCTTCCACTGGTGACAGGTTTTGCGGGAGAGGTTGAGGGTTGGAGCTGAACTGCAGCCTCCACCAAGCTGTACGTGTAGGAACCTCCATCATATAAGCATCCTTCAACACAGTCCTCAAGCAGGGTCTTCCCCTCCGAAACACAAACTCCCACAGTGTCTCTACACTGGACTTTCACCTTCCAACATACACATAGCCTCCAACACTGTTGCCCTGAAGGGGCTGAACTACTGCTGAGCAGAGGCAATCTCTTTATTCCAGCTCAGTGAGACCAGACACAGACCAGCTGATCACTTTACTGAGCACTTGTGTTCCATCTGCTGCAGCCATCTGGATCTCCACACTTGCCATCCATTTTAATTTCCCCTCCTCATTCCTCATGTCTGTCCTCAGCCTCCTCTACTTCCAGAGTGAGGCTAAGCGGAAACCAGAGGAACAGAGCCTTATTGTCACAACCAGGGATTCGGCAGCGCAGTAGATACGGCAATTGCACTTGTGAATTTGCAGGTGTCGGCTGATTATTATTTAATGGTGGTAGTATTTAACTCCACACTTGTCTTTGTAGTGCTTGGCGAGACTTGGACAGAGCACAGCAACGCTTTGCTGCCTGTTTGCCTTCGGCCTTCCCTGAGAAATTGGACTGACTCTGAAGACTAGCGGTCTTCGTTTAATGCTTAGATGTTCTTTTCAGCCGCAGTGTAGGCTTTGTATTCCGTTTGAGAGTTTTAGTTAACGGCCCTGTTTGGCCTAGCGTTTATTGGTTATTTTCTCTGTAACACTGTTCTCATTAATGTCTGTGACGTATCGACCTGCTTCAGTGTCTCTCACTCCGCACTTGGGCCGTATCTGAACCTGGTAGCGCCTCATATTCCACATGGGCTGTCTACAACCTGATGCATGAACATTAAATTCTCTAATTTCAGGTGAACTGCTCCCTCTCTGTCACTTTTCTTTCTCCTCCTGAACCACCAATTCCTCCTACATCCACCCCAGCCCTCATCTTGTTATATTCGCTCCTCCACCCTGTCTATCTGCCCAACATCCAGCCAAAACCCCTTGGGTCCTCCACCACTACAGTTCCTATATGCCCTTCCCGCCTCCCTTTTTTGATTACATGCTCCGCCTTCTTTCCTTACCAGATTCTATCATCTTCAACTCTTTGTCATCTCCACCAATCATCCCTCAGTCTCTGTCATTATTTCCACTCATCCCTCTCACCATCTGCCCATCATCCCCCTAAACTGGATCCACTTATCACTTGCCAGCTCTTGCCCCACCCTTTGTACCAGCTATCTCCCCTCTATCATTCTGTCTTTATGAAGGGGTCTTGACCTGAAACATTGACCATATCCCTCCACAGATGCTGCCTGATCTGCTGAGTTCTTCCAGCATTTTTTGGTGTTGTTCAAAATTCTGGCATCTGCAGTCTCTTAATGAGACC
This sequence comes from Hypanus sabinus, assembly GCF_030144855.1. Lineage (NCBI taxonomy): Eukaryota > Metazoa > Chordata > Chondrichthyes > Myliobatiformes > Dasyatidae > Hypanus > Hypanus sabinus. Next base: position 11,751,476 of record NC_082738.1, on the reverse strand, counting down.
CCTGCCTTTGTACTGAGAGGGGCTTTAATCTATGTGCATCACTCATGGAATATACTAGATAGGCAAAGCAATGTCTGGCTGATGTAATGTAAGGTATGTGAGGAAATGGAATGGTAAATCTTGTATTGAGGACAACAACACGAATGTATTACATACTTACACATCCTCTGCATCTTAAGAACCCTCACAGCAACCTGTGATATCAGCCAACCTCCCCCCCTCAAATCACCACTCTCCCCACCCCAGCCATCCACAACTCCTGACTGCCACCCTTCACCCCCAGCAGAGTTCAGCTGCCTGATTCCCCCACAAATCAGGATGTGACTGGCTGCTTGTATTTATTCAGTTTTCTGTGTCCATGTTGCTATCCTGCAGCAGCCTCTTCCAAAGCTGCCCTCAGAAATATCCCACCATCTTCTGTCAGCTCAATGCTGATGGCCAAGCAAGATTCTCACCAGTGAATTCGCCACTGACCACATTCCAGCGCAGAGTGGGATCAACACAGACCGTGCCGGCATTCCAATCTTCCTCACTCCAGTAGGAGGGGAGCTACCCTGTGGATGGTTGGGAAATGGTTCAATGTTTGTAACTTGACTCAGAAACAGAGACAGCCTGACTTCAGTCACTGAGTTACAGTCAGAAGCCAGACCCCAAACTATTGTTCATTTCTTCACTGAAATGTGTTAGAGGATAAATTCCTCACTAAATATCCCCTCCCTCGAAGATATCTTCAAGAGTCAGAGTCTCAAGAAGGTGGAATCCATCATTAAGGACTCACAACTTTGGGGACATGCCCTCTTCTCAATACTACCATTATGGAGGAGGTGTGGAAACCTGAAGACCCACACTCAATGTTTTAGGAACAGCTTCTTCCCCTCCACCATCGGATTTCTGAATGGTCCATGAACACAACCTCACTATTCCTCCCTTGTACGTCTTCCTCTCTCCTGCAGCCACCCGCCTCCCCCCTCACCTGGCTTCACCTATCACCTTCCAGCTTGTCCTCCTTCTCCTCTCCCCAACTTCTTATTCTGTCATCTTCCCCCTTCCATGCCAGCTTTGATGAAGGGTTTCAGCCCAAAACGTTGACACTTTATTCCGCTCCATAGACGCTGCCTGACTTGCTGAGTTCCTCGAGCATTTTGTGTGGGTTGCTCTGGATTTCCAGCATCTGCAGAACCTCTTGTGTCTATGATCCTCAATTGCACTATTTATTTTTTTTTAATTGTAACTTATAGTAATGTATTTATGTCTTGCATAGTACTGCTGCCACAAGACAACACATTTCGGAACTTACAGTATGTCAGGCGAGGCGGATTTCACAGTGGCTGTTCACTTTGACTGCTCTGAATGGCAAACCGCAACTTCTATTGCCAAGGAGGATGAGGGAGCAGGCACTCTGTCATCTCCACGCTCCCCCATTCACCTCCAACTTGTACACCATCCTGACTTGGAAATATATTGTCCATTTTCCAGATGTTGACACTTTGAAAGATCTCCCTCTTTGGTCCCATTCAAAGACCTTTATCTTTTGTTCTTTAAGTGACATTTTTTTCAAGTGTAAGAAAGCCAGACACCAGGAGCTGATAGAGCAGTGCCAGAGACAGGGGTGGAGGACACGTTGTGAGCTTACCGAGGTGAGGTGCAGAGGTTTGCTGGCTGCTTGCTCTGCAAAACCTATTCTCTCCTTGGTATTATAGGGGCTACAAAGAGAAGAGCTACCAGGATCGTCACAGAGACTGCTGATTGAGTCTCCGGATGGCTATGGATCAAGAGGTGTGACCCATGGACCAATGTTGCTCGGACACAAACCGGGGCCTGATTAACCCTGGCTTGGTTGCCTGGATGAGAGTTGTTGAAAGACCCAAAAGTCCTGATGACATCAGGTTACATCACTGATGATGTGTCCCAACACATCCTAGGATGTATCTCACCCCACTTACATGGTCTTGGCAGCATTTTTTTCAGAGTTTATTGATTTTTCTCTTAGATCAGATACTATTTTTATCTAATTGCTAGATGTCAAGGTCATATCTTCAAACGACCTCTAGTAAATTAAAACTGCAGTATATAGCAATATCAGAAAGGGTTAAGGTCCAGAGAAATTGTGTTGAGTATGTAGTCTGAAGGTAGATCCAGCAGAGGGAGCACCGAGGCTGCGTAATGACTGATCTCGCCGCAACACTGAGCTCTCTGTATATTCGAAGGAGATGAAACTAAAAGAGCTGAAATTTTCTGCTTGTCTCCCAAGTGTGGAGCCATTCTGAAAGTACATGTGACTGCACTAACATTGAAAGGGCAGCTCATGGTACCCAGTCATACTATCTGTAACTCCCACAAAAACATCTCTGTTCTGAAGCTGGGCTGTACTTCTGTCTCCATCACAAACTCTCGACCGACTCTTGAGCACCTCCCTTGCATGGTCCTCGCAGCTATCTGTGACTCTGGGCAAGGACTGTAGAATCACTAACACAGCGCAAAGAAGACAGACCTCTTACAGAATTATACATCTTTGTTCCAAAACATTCATCCCCACTCTTGTTCCTTCGCCAGCTCTAAACATAGAAACATAGAAAACCTACAGCACAATACAGGCCCTTCGGCCCACAAGGCTGTGCTGAACATGTCCCTACCTTAGAAATGACCTAGGGTTACCCACAGACCTCTATTTTTCTAAGGTCCATGTACCTATCCAGGAGTCTCTTAAAAGACCCTATCGTTTCCACCTCCACCACCGCAGCCCGCAGACCATTCCATGCACTCACCACTCTCTGTGTAAAAAATTACCCCTGACATCTCCTCTGTACCTACTCCCCAGCACCTTAAGACTATGCCCTCTCATGTTAGCCATTTCAGCCCTGGGGAAAAGCCTCTGACTATCCAAATGATCAATGCCTCTCATCATCTTGTACACCTCTATCAGATCACATCTCATCTTCTGTCACTCCAAGGAGAAAAGGCCGAGTTCATTCAACTTATTCTCATAAGGGATGCTCCCCAATCCAGACAACATCCTTGTAAATCTCCTCTGCACCTTTTCTATGGCTTCCACATCGTTCCTGTAGTGAGGTGACCAGAACGGAGCACAGTGCTCCAAGTGGAGTCTGACCAGGGTCCTATATAGCTGCAACATTACCTCTCGACTCTTAAACTCAATCCCATGGTTGATGAAGGCCAATGCACCATATGCCTTCTTAACCGCAGAGTCAACCTGTGCAGCAGCTTTGAGCGTCCTATGGACTCGGACCCCAAGATCCCTCTGAACCTCCACACTGCCAAGAGTCTTACTATTAATACTATATTCTGCCATCATATTTGACCGACCAAAATGAACCACCTCACACTTATCTGGGTTGAACTCCAGCTGCCACTTCTCAGCCCAGTTTTGCAGCCTATCGATGTCCCGCTGTAACCTCTGACAGCCCTCCACACTATCCACAACACCTCCAACCTTAGTGTCATCAGCAAATTTACAAACCCATCCATCCACTTCCTCATCCAGGTCACTTATAAAAATCACGAAGAGTAAGGATCCCAAATGCCTTGCTGAAATCCATATCCACTACATCTACGGCTCTACCTTCATCAATGTGTTTAGTCACAACCTCAGAAAAATCCAATCAGGCTCGAAGTAGCCATTCCTGCCCCTGAGACATCCAAGTATCTGTAATGGCCACAACATCATAGCTCATCGTTGTAGCTCCACTGCACTTGTGTTCAATACCACCACATCCTCCTGTACACAGTGCTACAGCCATGACCTGATTAATGATGAATACTCTATGGTCATAACTACCCTATTCCTGGATTCCATCCAATATGGTTAATTTGTGGTTAGGTGTATCAAGCTGTTGGTTTTTTTCTTTCATTTATTTATTCATGTTTCAAGATCAGCGAGGTCAGCATTTATTGCCCGTCCCTCATTCCCCTGAGGTGGTGGTGGTGGTGAGTCACCCCCTGGTAACAGCACTTCCAGAGGACAATGAAGAACCAGCGATATACAGAAGAGTGTGCAGGTGCTGGGCTCCCCTGGGTCTTCTCCATTGTCTTTCATAATGATGGAGAGTTTCTTCCTTCTATACCATGGCCTATTGTCCTCTACTGTCAGATTCTTTATTCTTTAGAAGCCCTTTGCCTCTTCTACCTATCACCTTCCAGCTTCTCACATGCCCCCCTCCATCTACCCACCTTCCCCCTCACATGGCCTTATCTATCACTTGCCAGTTTGTACTCTTTCACCTCCCCCATCTTCTCATTCTGGCTTCCTTTCCAGTCCTGATGAAGTGCGTCACCCCAAAATGTCAACTGTATTCCCCTCCATAGATGCTGCCTGATCTGCTGAGTACCTCTCGCATTTTATGTGCGTTAATTCACAAAAGTATTGGTTTTTTGATTTACAAAGTATTGTCATATCTACCAACACTCGGTGAAAAGCCGAGTCTTCCATACTGTTCATGCAGATCAGATCATTACACAGTGCATTGAGCTTGAATAACAAAGAAATACGAACAATGCAAATTAAGTGTAAAGGGTACCGAAAAAGAACAGTGCAGGTAAATGATAAAAGTGCAAGATCATAATGTTACTTCCAGAGCCACATGCTAATGAGGGTCGATAGCAGAGGAGAGGTCGGATGAATGCAAGGCTAAAGGGGTGGTGTAGAACAACGTAAGTCTGTGAAAGTGGGACCTGGGTTAGACCCTGAGAGGAATGGGCTGTCATCCTGGCAGGCTGGTTGCTCACACTGTTGGGGAGGGTTTAAGCTGACATGGTGGGGGAGGGAGGAACTCCAGAGAAGCAATGAAAGACAGAATGATTGAAAGCAAATGAGGAAAGAAGGACAAGTCGGAGACACAAAAGAGCCTACGAGTGCTGGAAGTCTTGGATAATACACATAAAATGCTGGAGGAACTCAGGCAGCATCCGTGGAGGAAAATGAACAGTCGACGTTTTGGGCCCTTCGCAGGCAAAGCCACAATCAACCCAACAGCTAGTGTACGGAAAGGTGATAAAAAGACAAAATGAAGAGCTCTATATATAAATGTATGTTGCATCCAATGAACTAACAGCACAGGCAGTGGTCTGATAGGCACTCTCGAGGCATGCTAACCAGGGAATCAAATTCACAGCTTCAACGTTCAGGGATAATTGACTTCTTGGGAGAACTGATGGGAAAGGGAAGGTGGATGGTTGACCTGTTCAGGGGAGATGGAAGAAATGCAGCTGCCCAGCTGAACCAGAATAACTTGTCTGCAGTGGGAGCTGGACTTCGGGCTCCTGACTCAGGGGTTGATGAGCTGCAGCCAATCCAAGGCTGACAATCAGCCTGTCAAAAGAGATAACGGAACAGTTAATTGTCTGTGATTGTGTGGGTTGGAAGAAGAATATTGCAAGGATTGTACAAGAACTCGGTGCTGCTCCTTCAAAGAGAAATGATGGTGATGCAAACTGCCACATCCCCCTGAAGGAGTGAATCTTTACCAATTGTCGCAGAGGGTTTCTCCACTGGAATGACAGCCTCTGCGATGGACTGAGATGCAGGGACATCCTCTAGGATGAACTGAAGTGGAGCGACAAGCTCTGGGACCGACTTCTAAGTCAGGAAACTGCCCCCAGCCCCTCACAGACAAATGGTCAGACAGCACGGACACTGCAGCAGAGGCAAGTGACCAAGAGGGGAAGGAAGGATGTCCAGCCTGGGATGGGAGTCGTGGGAGGCCAGTTTTACAGTGTCGTTGGAACTCGCAGGTGAATGGTGGTGTTGGCACAGCAGTTAAATTACACACCCAGTAATCCAGGGGCCGAGACTAACAACCCTGAACCCCAAACTCAAATACCACCATGGCAGCTGAGGAATTTAAATTTAGTAATTTTACAATTCAAAAAAGTACTTATTAGTATTCATAACGCAAATCTGCTAGATTGCTGTAAAAAAAAACCCACCTGGGTCACTAATCTACTTCACAGAAAGAAATGTGGTGCCCTCACTCAGTGACGCCAGAACCACAAATGTGGTGATCTCTGAAACGGCAGCTATGACTGGGCGATAAACGCTGGCCCTGGCAGTTTGTCATAAGGTAAGGAGTGCAGGACTGGAGAGACTGACACAGGGCATCCTGGCCACTGTTGCAGTACAACAGAGGTGAAACCCACTATTCCAAGGACTTTTTCAGTTTACCATGTGGAGTAAAATCATTGTCATTTCGGTCTGTATCCTGTCCCTCATGCTGACACCAAGCTTCCTATCACAGAGCACCCCACTGAGCCCATAGAGTCTATGATAACTGATTCTTCGCTTGTGAAGATCAGGAGGGAATATCAACATCGCTGTAGGGCTTTTCTTCCCACCTGCGCTGTGCAGATCTCTGGGATCGGTGCATGTGGACTGATACCACTCTTTAGTCTGGGGGACGTCCCATAATGGCACAGCGAGCTGTGGTGACTGCAAGGCTGTAGGGTGAGTATTGGAGTTTTCCTTTTTCTATGCAGGCTGCCTGGCAAGGCTAACGAGTCCTATCTATCCGGGTTTGGAATCAGAGTTGTCTTTCTCCTCGGCTGGCTGCCAGCCAAGGCTGATGAGCCCAGCCTGCCCACCCAGTTACACTGCTAGACACTCAGTCACAACATGACATAGCAAACTCATTAAGAACAGGGACACCATGTGAAGGTGTTGCTATGGGCACAGTAGTGTAGGAGCGGCCATATAAAGCCTCAGCATCACATCCCTGCTCTTGTATTCTAGACCTCTTGAAATGAATGCCAACATTGCATTTGCCTTCCTCACCACCGACTCATCCTGCAAGTTAACCTTTAGGGTGTTCTGCACAAGGACTCCCAAATCCCTCTGCATCTTAGATTTTTGGATTTTCTCCCCTTTTAGAAAATAGTCTGCACATTTATTTCTACTACCAAAGAGCATGACCATGCATTTTCCAACATTGTATTTCATTTGTCACTTTCTTGCCCATTCTCCTAATCTGTCTAAATCCTTCTGCATCCTACGTGTTTCCTCAACACTATCTGCCCCTCCACCAATCTTCATATCATCTGCAAACTCGACCATCTATTTCATCATCTAAATCATTTCTATACAGCATGAAAAGAAGCGGTCCCAACACCAACTGCTGTGGAACACCACTAATCACTGGCAGCCAACTAGAAAAGAATCCTTTTATTCCCACTCGTTACCTCCTACCAATCAGCCAATGCTCTAACCATGTTAGTAACTTTCCTGTAATACCATGGGCACTTAACTTGATAAGCAGCCTCATGTGTGGCACCTTGTTAAAGGCCTTCTGAAAGTCCAAATATACAACACCCACTACATCCCCTTTATCCTTAAAGAATTCAAACCGGTTCATCAGGCAGGAATTTCCCTGAAGGAAACTATGCTGACTTTGTCCTATCTTGTCCTGTGTCACCAAGTTCTGTACTCCATCACCTCATCCTCCTTAACAATTGACTCTAACATCTTCCCAACCACTGAAGTCAGGCGAACTGGTCTATAATTTCCTTTTTTGCCGCCCTCCTTTCTTAAAGAGTGGAGTGACATTTGCAATTTTCCAGTCCTCTGGCACCATGCCAGTGTCCAATGATTTTTGAAAGATCATTGCTAATGCCACCACATTCTCTACTGCTACCTCTTTCAGAACCCTAGGGTGCAGTTCATCTGTCCCGGGTGACTTGTGTACCCTTAGGTCTTTCAGCTTTTTGAGCACCTTCTCCCTTGTAATAGTAACTGCACTCACTTCTCTTCCCTCACACCCTTCAACATCTGGCACACTGCTAGTGTCTTCCACAGTGAAGACTGATGCAAAATACTCATTTAGTTCATCTGTCATCTCCTTGTCCCCTATTATTATTCCTCCAGCCTCATTTTCTAGTGGTCCTATATCCACTCTCATCTCTGTTTTATTTTTTACATACTTGAAAAAGCTTTTACTATCCACTTTGTTATTGTTTGCTAGCTTGCTTTCATATTTCATCTTTTCCCTCCAAAAGATTCTTTTAATTGCTTTCTGTAGGTTTTAAAAAGCTTTCCAATTCTCTGTCTTCCCACAAATTTTTGCTTCGTTGTACGCCCTCTCTTTTGCTTTTACATTTGCTTTGACTTCCCTTGTCAGCCACGGTTTCACCTTCCTTAAGTGAGCAGGACGTCCAGCCCAGGACTCACCACATGGTCAATGCTGGCTTTAGAGCATTCCTACCAGTCTCATTTCTCAGACTTATTTTCATGTAAACCTGTTCTTACTCACATTCCCACTAATTCTGATTGTCCTACACACTTGTGGGGATTCAGAGTGGTCAGTTAACACAGCTTTGGTATCTGGCAGGAAATCAGAGCATCCAGAAGAAACCCAGGCAGCCACAACGAGGACGTACACGCTCCACGCAAGCTGCACCCAAAGTTTGGATTGAACAAGTGTTGTTGGAACAGGAGAAATTCAGATGTTGGAAATCCAGAGCAACACACACAAAATGCTGGGGAACTCAGCAGGCCAGGAAGCATCCATGGAAATGAATAAACGGTTGATGTTTCAGGCCAAGACCTTTCTTCAGGACTGGAGAGGAAGGGGGAAGACAACAGAATAAAAAGGTGGGGTGGAGGGAGGGGAAGGAGGACAAGCTAGATGGTGATGAGTGAAGCCAGATGGATGGGAAAGGTAAAGGGCAGGAGAGGAAGGAATCTGATAGAGGAGAGTGGACCATGGGAGAAAGGGAGGGAGGAGGGGCCACAGGGAGAGGTGTTAGGCAGATGAGAAGAGGTAAGAGGCCAGAGTGGGGAATAGAAGAAGAGAGGAGGATGGAAAAATGTATTTACCGTAAGGAGAAATCAACGTTGTTGCCAGAGGCTACCCAGACGGAATATAAGGTGTTGCTCCTCCACCCTGAGGGTGGCCTCATCTTGGCACAAGAGGAGGCCATGGACCGACATGTCAGAACGGGAACGGGAATAGGAATTAAAATGGTTGGTCACTGAGAAATTCCCTTTTGGCGGCTCAACAAAGCAGTTCCCCAATTTATGTTGGATCTCACCAATGTCGAGGAAGCTGCATCGGGAGCCCAACAGATTCACAGGTGAAGTGTTGCCTCACCTGGAAGGAGTGTTTGGGGCCCTGAACGGAGGTGAGGGAGGAGGTGAAAGGGAAGGTGTAGCACTTTGGCCGCTTGATGGGTTAAGTGCCGGGAGGGAGATTAGTGGGAGGGATCAATGGACCAGTGTTGCTGGAGCTAGGAGTCAGCAGCTCTACCCCAACACCTGGAGATCAGCTTATTCAGACACAGTGACAAGATACAACTGTAGGTAATGATACCGGAATAAAACATCTGGTAATACTGCAGAAGGGGAAATAAGATGAATGTTTCATGTCTGAGACCCTTTGTCAAAACTGGGAAGAAGATTTAAAAAAAGGTGGTTTTAAGTCACTGAGAAGGTGTTCCCCATCACGTTCCTCTTAATCATTTCACCTTTCACTCTTAACCCATGACCTCTAGTTCTAGTGTCACCCAACCACAGTGAAAAAAGCCTGCTTATGTTTACCTTATCTATACCCCACGCAATTTTGTATACCTCTATCAAATCTCCCCTCAATCTTCTACGTTCTATGGGAATAAAGTTCTAACCTATTCAATCTTTCTCTATAATTCAGGTCTGTAAGTCCTGGCAACATCCTTGTAAATTTTCTCAGCACTCTTTCAATCTTATTGATATCTTTCCTGTAGTTAGGTGACCAGAACTGCACATAATACTCCAAATTAAGCCTCACTAATGTATTATACAACTTCAACATAACATACAAATTCCTGTACTCAATACTCAGATCTGTATACCCAGATCCCTGTGTTCTACTGCACTCTTTAGTGCCCCACCATTCTCTGTGTAAGTTCTACCCTGCTTGGTCCTACCAAAGTGCAACATCACACACTTGTCTGCATTAAATTCCATCGGCTATTTTTCCAGCTGGTCCAGATCCCACTGCAAGCCTTAATAGCCTTCCTTGCTGTCCATGACATCCCCAATCTTGGTGTTACATTATAATCTTGGTCTTCGTTATTATATCATATTCCAGACCAATCAGTCCCCTCATGGCAAATAGCTCATTCTATTAACCAGCCCTACATACTTCAGCCACCATGATGACTAAAGAGGATTTCAGTCATTGACTGAATCGACGTGTGGTCAAGGTCAATTTCACAGCTAGGAGGATGTGTGGTAAGTAAAGTGAGAGCTTGTTCAATGTTGGATTAAGTGCCATAATGGAAAAAACAAGTTGCCTTCAATAAGTAATAAACACAAGAGATTCTACAGATGCTGGAAATCTTGAGCAACACACACAAAATGCTGGAAGAACTCAAGAAGTCAGACAGCATCTATGAAGGGGGATAAACAGTTGACGTTTCAGGCTGAGACCCTTCATCAGGACTAGAAAGAAAGGGGGCAGAAGTCAGAATAAGAAGGTGGGGAAGAGAAAGGAGTTCAAGCTGGAAGATAATAGGTGAAACCAGGTAAAGGGGAAGGTAAGTGGGTAGGTAATAAAATAAGAAGCTAGAAGGGGATAGATGGAAGAGGTAAAGGAGGAATCTAATACGAGGGGACAGTGGCCGATTGAGGAAAAGGAAGGAAGGGGGGAACTAGATGGTGATGGGCAGGTGAGGAGAAGTGCATGGGATTGCTATATAGAGGGATAAGGTCATCAGACTTGCTTCAACCTTAGCTTTTCTTTCTCATGTTTATCCATAGAATTATAGAGTCAGAGAGAAGTAAGGAACAGAAACAGGCCCTTCAGCCCAACTAGTCCATGCCAAAACCATTTAAACTGCCTATCCCCATCAACCTGCACTGGGACTATAGCCCTCCATATCCCTACTATCCATGTATCTGTCCAAACTTCTCTTAAATGTTGAAATCGAAATCGCACCCACCACTTGTGCTGGTAGCTAATTCCACACACTCACGACCCTCTGAGTGTAGAAGATTTCCCTCATGTTCCCCTTTAACTTCTCACCTTTCACCTTTAACCCATGACCTCTGGTAGTAATCCCACTCAACCTCAGTGAAAAAGGCCTACTTGCATTTAACCTATCCCTACCCCTCATAATTTTGTATACCTCTATCAAATCTTCTCTCAATCTTCTACATTCTAAAGAATACACTCCTAACCTATTCAATCTTTCCTTATAACTCAGGACCTCCAGACGTGGCAACACCCTTGTTTACACCTTTCCTTTAGCCAAAACTGCACACAATACTCCAAATTAGGCCTCAGCAATGCTTTATAAATCTTCAACATAACATTCCATCTTCTGCACTCAGTACATTGATTCATGAAGGCCAAGGTGCCAAAAGCTTTCTTATCTACCTTATCTACCTGTGATGCCATTTTAAAAAAAATTATAGATCTGTATTCCCAGATCCCTTTGTTCTATCACACTCCTCAGTGCCCTATCATTCTCTGTGCAAGGCCTACCATGGTTGGTCCTACCAAAGTGCAAAATCTTGCTGTTCTGTGCATTAAATTCCATCTGCCATTTTTCAGCCCATTTTTCCTCCTGATGCAGATACCTCTGCAAGCCATGATAGAACTTCCTCACTGTCCACCACACTTCAAATCTTGGTGTCATCTGCAAATTTACTGATCCAGTTAACCACATTATCATCCAGACTGTTGATGTAGATGACAAACAACAACGGACCCAGCGATGATCTCTGCGGCACACCACCAGTCACAGGCGTCCAGTCAGCGAGGCAACCCTTGTAATACTTATAAGATTGCTTAGACATGACCTACCACACACAAAGCCACACTGAAAATCTTTAATCAGTGCATGTCTATCCAAATATTTATATATCCAGTCTGTTAGAATACCTTCCAATTATTTTCTCACAACTGACGTCAGACTCACGGTTTATAATCTCCTGTCTAATGCTAGAGCCTTTTTTAAACAGTGGAGCAACATTGGCTATCCTACAATCCTTTGGTACCTCCCCGTCGCTAAGGATGTTTTAAATATACCTGCTCGGGCCCCAGCAATTTCTGCACTTACCTTCCACAGAGTCCAAGGGAACATCTTGTCAGGCCCTGGGGATTGATCCACCCCGAGTTGCCTTGGGGTAGCAAACACCTCCTCCTCTGTAATCTGTACAGGGTCCATGAGATTGATGTTGCTTTGCCTCATTTCTATAGACTTTGTATCTGTTTCCCAAGTAAATACAGATGCAAAGAATGCATTTAAGATCTCCTCCATCTGTTTTGGCTCTCCACATGGATTACCATCCTGATCTTCCAGTAGACCAATCTTGTCCTTTGCTATCCTTTTGCTCTTAACATATCTGTAGAATCCCCTTGGAATTTCCTTCAGCTTGTCTGCTTCCAGTCAAGATTGCACCTGCGTACAATGCTCACATGATCAACATCTTCTGGATTGATCATAAAACCATGTATTTCACTTTTTTATGTCTTTTTTATTTGTTTTTCGTTTTGAATGTGATTCGGGAACTGTTGAAGCCTGTGATTTGCTGTTTGGAGATCGTCTGGGTGCTTCAGCTTCAGTCTCTGAGAGGATTCCAGGAGGCAGAGGCAGCGTGTGGGAATCTCGTGGTGGGAAAGCTGTATTCGACTTTATTTTATTGATTAAAGCTTCCATTGCTTGCTGATTAAAGCAATGAGGATTGATGCATCAAGGCGAATATGGAAGGTGAGCACTGGCTACCTGCCTTTTGATCACTGGTGTGATTACTCTGTTGCCGCAAGGGAAAGGCCTGCCACTGTGCCTGGAGAACGTTACCCAGGTTTTCTGCGATTTGGATATGGACTTGGACTATAGATTTTTTAAAAGTCTAATAGTTTTCTTATATTCTGTTTTTCGCCTGATCTTTCTCAGCTTTTTGTGTGTGGGGGAGGGGGATTTGGAGGTTGATGTGCCTTTTCCATTTTTGTTCATTTTTTGTGAGGGGAGTGGACATGATCATGCTGCAGCTCTTTTTCTTGATTTCATGGCTACCTGGAGAAGAAGAATTTCAGAGTTGTATACTTTGATAATAATTTATCCTTTGAGCCTTTGCATCTTTGAACTTCATGCCTTCTTTGAGCCTTCCTGATTTTTTAAAGTGTTCCCTTGCATTTCTTATACTCCATAAGCACCTCGTTTGTTTCTACCTGCCCATACCTACTGTGCACCTCCTTTTTTTCTCTCTTAACCAGTGCCTCAATACCTCTTGAAAACTAAGGTTCCCTACGCTTGTTATCTTTACTTTTATTCTGACAGGCACATACAAGCTTTGCATTCTCCAAATTTTGTTTTTGAAGGCCTCCCACTTTCCAAGTATACCTCTGCCAGAAAGCAATCTGTCCCAATCCACACTTGCCAAGTAACTTCCGATACCATCAAAACTGGCCTTTCTCCAATTTAGGGTCTCAACTCATGAACCAGACCTATCTTTTTGCATATTTACTTTGAAACTAATGACATCTTGGTGACTGGATGCAAAGTGTTCCCCTACACCTGGCCTGCCTCATTCCCTAACAGCAGATACAGTACTGCATGCTCTCACGTACTGATGAAGGAAACTTTCCTGAACACATTTGACAAAATCTGTCCCATCTAGTCCTCTTAGAGTATGGGATTCCCAGTGAATATGTGGAAAATCACCTACTATAACAACATTATGTTTCTTGCATCAGTCTGTGAACTCCCTACAAATTCATTCCTCTAAATCCCTAGGACTGTAGGGTGGTCAGTAATGTAGCCCCATTAACATGGTCATACCTTTCTTATTTCTTAGGTCCACCCATAATGCCTCACTAGACAAGTTCTCCAGTCTGTCCTGACTGAGATCTGCCATGACTAGAAACACCATCCCCTTCTCCTTTAATCCCTCCCGCTCTGTCATGTATAGAACAACGGAACCCCAGAATATTGACCTGCTGGTCCTGCCCCTCCTGCAACCAAGTCTCGCAGATGGCCACAATATCACAATTCCAGGTGCTGATCCACGCCCTGAGCTCATCTGCCTTTCCTACGATTCCTCCTGCATTGAAACGTACGCAGCTCAGGACAGTAGTCGCACCATGCTCAACCTTGGGACGCTGCTCTGCTGTGCCAGGGACACAGTGAGGGTGAGGTTGAAGATTTTCTCTCAGTTGTTTCACGAATGTGGGTTCTCAGCTGTCGGTCCTGGTGATTAGCTCTGTTGTGTATTTAATGTTTCAGTAATATAGTAAATATATTGTTTGATTAAACATTCTTTATTTGCTTAAATAATTTGTTATGGGTTATATGTAAAAGTACATCAATTGCCCGTGTCATGATGCCACAACATGATACATGTATGCCTCACTTAAAGTAAAGAACAAACTAAGACTCTTGAGCTCCCATCTTTTTGTTCAAATTAGTTGAATTTTGCTCTCTGCCTGTGAATTGCATAGCAGCACTGAAGAGATAGGAAGCTCTCAATACCTATGGCAGTTTCATTAAGGCTTCCACTTTCCAAATTGGCGAGCATTTGAAATCAAGCATATAGCTGTGTTGTTGCAATGGGATTGTGGCTGCAGATTGCAATGGTTTAGTAACGTTTATGTCCAGTCCTGGGGCTAAGGTGTAATTTAGGACACCTGACCTAAGAGTTTTGTCTTGATGTCAACATTCCACTTGAACCTCTTCACAAGATACCCTTGCACTCCCTCCTTCGCCATCTTGTTCAATTTCCCTCTAAGTACAATCAGGTGATTTGTCTCTGCAGATTCCATATTTTGGACCCCTACACAAGTGAAGTGCCCAATGTCCATTTTTTGGAAAAAGATTATATTTAAGGCCACATAAAAAATAGATACCAAGTCCATATGCCTTGTCCTGAGAGGGTACCCTCTCCTTGCTGGCAAGTCATTAAGGCACCATCTGCAGTCCCCTTATCTCTCTGCTGACGATGTGGTGAAGTCAGAATTGCAGACAGTGTTCCATGTGTTGTCAGGTCAAGATCTGAACTGCAACATTTCTGCTTTAGATTCCATTTCTTGAGAAATGAGCTTCAGCACTTGGCCTGCTTTCTTACAGACCTGCTAATTTGCTTTACCATCTCACACCTTTTGCCCTTAACCCTACCTTTGCTTTGTGTTTGGTTTCTTGCCAGCTACGTATTCTGTTAGTTCAAAATATTCACGAATATTATTAAGGAATGTTCTCCTCTTTTGAAATGTGGATTGATTATGTATTCGGTATCCGGTTTACAGATTAATTTTTTTAATTTCATATAACAGATTAACCTCATTGGCTTGTCACCAAAGACACTTGCAAATTTCTACAAATGCACTATGGAGAGCATTCTAACTGGCTGCATCACTGTCTGGTATTGGGAGGGGTGTGCGGGGAGGTTACTGCACAGGATCGACGTAAGCTGCAGAGAGTTGCAAACTTAGTCAGCTTCATATGGGTACTATCCTCCGTAGTATCCAGGACATATCCAAGGAGCGATGCCTCAAAAAGTGGCATCCATCATTAAGGACCCCCATCACCCAGGACATGTCCTTTTCTCATTGCTACCATCAGGGAGGAGGTACAGAAGCCTGAAGACACACACTCAATGACTCAGGGACAACCTCTTCCCCTCTGTCATCCAATTTCAGAATGGAAATTGAACCTATGAACCCTACCTCACTACTTTTTCTTCTTTTCCCTTTTGCACTACTTATTTAACTTTCTATTTCTTACTGTAATTTACAGTTTTTATTATTATGTATTACAATGTACTGCCGCCACGTAACAACAAATTTCACGATGTATGCCGATGATATTAAACCTGATTTTGATCCTAATTCAGTTTCATTGCCACTGACACTCTGCTGTGCTTTGGACTTGTTCTGCACTGGTCAGTAAATGTAGCAACAACGTTCACCACCTCACAATTCCAGTCATGGTTTATATTTCAGTGACAGCCTCTCTGCATATGCCCCTTTAGCCTCTTAAAGTATCTCTGAAAACAACACGACCATTTGTCCTTTCAGCATGATTAGTTTATCAATTATAACCATTTTTCTATCCAAAATATCTTGATAACTTTTTGATCTCTTCCTAATGTCACATCTATCTCATTATTCTCTGCTCAATATTGAGATAATGTAGTTATTCCATTAATTCTGCCACTTTGATGTTATTAATCCTGATTTTATCACGAGTGTCCTTTGTGCTTCTATTCTTATGCTGATTCTTCCTTTGTTAGTTTAGTGTCTGTAAAATACTTAGTGATTCTTTTTAGAGTTCTTGATTGCTTACTTTTGTAGTTACTCTTTGGGTTTCTAATTTTTAAAAATTTCATTCCCAATATTTATATGCTCTCTTTTATCAGTGTTTTCTTTATTTTTTATGTATAAAAACCTTGGTCATTTGTTTCAGTTTTGCTGCATGACTGGTTAACTTGGTATCGCTGGACAGCACTGCTCACAATCTGTGAGCCCTGCTTTATATGTTCCCAACAGTGCCTTGTCACTGCTGGTTAGGGCCAAAGGTCAATATTAGTTTATTTCCATTAATTGTATTCTCATTCACTTAGAATCGTCTTTTAAGATCCATAATATTTTACTTAGGTTTTTCAATCACAAACACAAGAAAATCTGCAGACGCTGGAAATCCAAGCAGCACACACAAAACGCTGGAGGAACTCAGCAGGCCTGGCAGGCCCAAAACATCAAATGTACTTTCTTCTATAGATGCTGCCTGGTTTGCTGAGCTCCTGCAGCATTTTGTGTGTGTGTTGCTAAGGTCTTTGGCTCTTTTATGTATTTCGTATCCTTTATCTTAAAATGCTGTTGTCATAGAGTCATATACGGTACTGAGGCACAGCCTTTGGATCACGGTGTCCATGTTGACCATCAAATGCCTCTCTGTGCTAATGCACTTCACCAGCACTTGGTCAGTAGACTCCTGCGCTTTGGCGATTCACCTGGATACTCTTCTGAAATGCTCTGCCTCTGCCTCTACCACCTACCGTCCCAGATTGCAGCCCCCTCCCCCCGTGTGGAATGGTTCTTGCTCAGCCCCCCTCTTGCTGTTTTCTATTGCCCTGTGTTTCTCCTTTTACCAGATCTTGATTACTTCCTTTGAAATGTAGCAGGAATTATTGGCTCTCCTGAATTTTGCTCTCTCTCAATGCTGCTGGAGGATGGTGCTGGAGTCCTGGGTCTTGAACGAGGTTTATGTTGTGATGTGTTTCTCCTTTTTCATTGCTCCTTTTTTTGTTGCTATTCGGTGCAATTTTGATCGGGCAGGCTGACGATTCAACTGGATGGAATATTCCTGGATTGCTTTGATGTTTTATGTTCCGTGCCTTTCGTTCACTTCTGGTGCCGTTTGCGCGATTTGTTCTTGGTACATTGGCGGTTAGGTACAGGTTCCACGGACGTCTTTGTTTCGTGGCTGTCTGTGGGAAGATGAATCTCAGGGTTGTACACTGCATGCATACTTTCGTAATAAATGTACTTTGAATCAGGTTTCTTATACAGCATAACCCCATCCCTACCTCCTCACTAGATTATATGTGTGTGATTGAACTAGCCCAGGATTATTATTTTACAGCTTTTCACAGATTTCATTTTATATTTCTTCCTCCATTATCCAGTGATGCATGGTTTATAGCTGCAAATGAAATCCTCAGTCCTAATAAATTTCATAGTGAGTTTAATATCGGTTATCTTGTTTTTATTTTTTAACCAACATAAACATTATTCATAAAAAATATTTACCAGAATAAACCGTGCAATGTATTTTCATTCTTACATTGATAGACAGTGGGTTATGAAATGTTCAATTATATTTCATAAAATGTTGCCCCTGGGGTGGAACAGTATTAAGGAACATTAATTCTCCAGTAGTAGAAGAATCCTACGCTGTGGTCCTCCACCCTCGAGCCCTTGCGGTTGGTCTGGAAGAATTTTTTCACGAAGGCGAGGTGATGCAGCTGCCTGGGATTTTTTTTTAAATATTGCCTGCTGCCGTTGTGTGATCTCTGCTCAACACAGGCACGGGAGAGCCGCTTTATTCTGCCCGTGGCATACTCAAATCAACACAGTCCTTACCTCCCTTTGCCCAGAGCAAGACTTGTGCAACTCCACAATCAGGCAGAAATGACTTAATTCCTGCTGGGCTGTGGAGATGGTTCCTGCTGCCAAACAGCATTCAAATCGCATGTCAGTCACATCAATCACTGCAGGGCCTGCTGATGAACATTGATGAAGACTGTCACAGGTCAGGTATAATTGCCCAGGCTGCATTAGCACATTCATTTAATTGACTCAAAATTAGCACTTTAATGAATTAGCACCACATCCTTCCTCTAATCAGCCAATTTATCCAGATTAATAGTGGTTGCGTTTAATGAACTATCAATGTAGCCTTGCTCAATACAGGGCTGTCATGTGCTGCAGATAATGATGTTTGCTGGTTAAACAGCTTCACGTCAGTGACTTTCTGTAAATTTGACCATGCATTTGACAGGATTAAGTTGAGATGACATGTTTGGAAATATCTCGAAATGCTGAAAAGACAGTCTTAAAGCTGACTGCTGCACGAGTTATTTTTTTGATTATTTTTCAAAAGATTAGGTTGACAAGCTCACCAAGAGCGAGATATGAGGAGCTGGAGAGAGTTCTCTTTGGCTCCCAGGAGCAGCAAGCGGACAAGTACTGCATCCACGTAACACCAGCTGAGGCTGAGTTAGTGTCCTGAGTGTCAGTATCTCCGAGGACCTAACATATTGATGCATCTACAAAAAGGCACAACAGTGGCTATGTTTCATTAGGAGTTTGAGGAGTTTTGGTATATCACCAAAGACACTCGCAAATTTCTACAGATGTACCATGGGGAGCATTCTAACTGGCTGCATCACCGTCTGGTATGGGGGGAGGGTGTGGGAGCTACCGCATAGGATCGAACTAAACTGCAGAGAGTTGTAAACTAAGTCAGTTCCATCATGAGCACTAGCCTCCATAGTATCCAGGACACCTTCAAGGAGTGATGCCTCAGAAAGGTAGCGTCCATCATTAGGGACTCTGCCCCATCACCCAGGACATGCCCTCTTCTCATTGCTACCATCAGGAAGGAGGTACAGGAGCCTGACGGCACACACTCAGTGATTCAGAAACAGCTTCTTCCCCTCTGCCGTACACAGCTTGCATTCTACCATTATTAAGGACATGCCCTTTTCTCACTGTTACCATCAGGAAGGAGGTACAGGAGCCTGACGGCATACACTCAGTGATTCAGGAACAGCTTCTTTCCTACTGCCATCTGATTTTTTGCACTACTTGTTTAATTTAGCTGTTTAATATGTGTATCTACTTACTGTAATTCACAGTATTTTCTATATTTATCATGTATTGCATTGAACCGCTGCCGCAAAGTCAACAAATTTCAGGACATATGCCGATGATATTAAACCTGATTCTGTTTCTGTGCCCTGGAGTAGCATGGGGTGATACTGACCCAGGTACAGA
Organism: Hypanus sabinus; assembly: GCF_030144855.1. Taxonomy (NCBI): domain Eukaryota; kingdom Metazoa; phylum Chordata; class Chondrichthyes; order Myliobatiformes; family Dasyatidae; genus Hypanus; species Hypanus sabinus. The sequence goes on along the minus strand of NC_082738.1, from coordinate 11,731,995 downwards.
GGAAGTCCATTGTTAAGGAACAAAATCCACTCTCAGGTAATATTGGCAGAGGTATAAGGGTATAAGGGGCATTCCGTGCCCAGTACAGGGTGTTGGGATAGTGAACCTGTTCTGAGGAAGAACACAGTGAGATCCTGATGCAGATATACAGGAATTCCTGTCGCTGACGAGAGCTTCACCCAGGAGAGAATGAGGAGATGCTGTAGTAGGAGTAAGAAAAGCAGCATCATATGGTACTGAGCTGAGGACAGGGAGTATCGCAGCATGGGGAAATGCAGCCTAGGGCTCTCATGCCATGGCTTCATACTGACCCAGCTTCAGGGAAAGGATGTATTGGTGTAGGGAGATAGCCCCAAACCCTTAAACCGAATGGGCCAATTCCATTGGGGTTCCATTGGACTCAACACAACAAATTCAGGCAGAAATTCCTTCTACCGAAGTGCATGACCATACACTTTCCAACACTGCATTCCATCTTCCACTTCTTGGCCCATCCTCCCAATCTGTTCAAGTCCTTCTGCAGACTCCCAGCTTCCTCAGCACTACCTGGCCCTCCACCAATCTTTGTATTCTTTGCAGACTTGTCCACAAAGCCGTCAATTCCATCATCCAAACGATTAACATAAAATGTGAAAAGCAGCAGTCCCATCACTGATATCTGCAGAACATCACTAGTCACCGGCAGCCAACCAGGAAAGGTCCTCTTTATTCCCATTCTTAGTCTTCGGCCAGTCAGAAAATCTTCTATCCATGCTAGTATCTTTGGGCTCACATGTGGCACCTTTTCTTTTTTTTTTGTTATTTATTTTTTATTGAAGTTCATCATCAAAGAAACATTTCCATAAGATGTATTTCAGACATTGTACATATATACCATATAATCATATATATCACAAATCTCCACAAAGTATTTATCTGAGGTATATACTTACAGAAAAGAGCAGAAAGAAAAACAAGCAAAAGGAAAAAACTATGTACAAGTAGGGAGTGATCTTTTTTTACAACAGATTCATTGATTTGTGAGAATAAAATCAGGCCTGTGAGGCATTATGTAGTTAAACCATTTTTCCCAGGATGACTCAAATTTTTCCAGCTTATGATTAACAGATGCTGTTATCTTCTCCATTTTGTAAATGTCCATTGTAATTTCCATCCATGCATTTAAGGTTGGGCTCTCCTGTGATAACCATTTCCTAGTAAGAGTCTTTTTGGCCTTCTGAAAATCCAGGTAAGCAGGAGGCTGCACTATGTTGGATTGTTGTACATTTTGTGCAGTCAGTCTCTGGATGAATTTCCCTGCCTTGCTGTGATGTGACCATCGCAGTTCTTCCTGTGTGTCATTATATTCTTTAGCATCTCACACTTGTGCCATTTCTAACACCTCATTTGGGTCCTTATTTGTGTTTGATTACCCTATTATGATTTTGATGTGAAAGTAAACTCCTAGTGAGGAGGTGGGATTAGAATTCATATGATTGGATCAAGAGACCAATGGTCCTGGCTCAGAATATCTCCAGTAACACACCGTAACACTTCTGCACTGATAGATTTAATGTGAGGCACTGTGTTGTTCGAGGTTGTCCATGGATGTTGCATTCCAACTGTCTACAGAAGCCAGGGCAGCACAATATGGAGAGCGTGTTGACCATTGCAGCAGGCTCCCCCTCTCCATACAGCTGGTGAATCGAAAGAAACAGCAGAGACCAATACAGATTGGCATACGCACAAGGCCCTGGAGAGAAATTTTAAAGGGGAAAGCTTTGCGGGAACTCAGCTATAACCAGCGCACCAATCGTGTGCTGGAGAGCAGGGAAGGTTCAGACATATAAGGGAGACACTGCCTTGCGGAGCGGTCTTTGATGGAGTGGTCTGAGGCAGAGTGGTAGGGCTTTGGCTCATTCGGTTTCGGTGAGGTAGGTGGACTTCGTTTTCTTTTCCTTGCATTTTTTTTCAGAGGCATAACGAGCATGTACTTTGCTCTGGAAGTCAGATGTGGGAATCCTGGGATTCTTCCAGCCTCTCAGATGGCCACATCTGCGCCAGGTGCACCAAGATGCAGCTTCTGAGAGACCGTGTTAGGGATCTGGAGCTGCGGCTTAATGATCTACTGCTTATTAAGAAAAATGAGCAGAAGATAGATAGGATCTACAAGGAGTTAGTCACCCTGCGGCTGCAGGTGTTAGACAAGTGGGTGACTGTCAGGGAAGGGATGGGAAGAGCTCAGACAGTAGAGAGCATCCCCGTGGCCATCCCCCTCAGTAATCTTTATCTCGTTTTGGGTGCTGTTGAAGGGGTTACCTGACAGAGGACGACCACGGCGATCGGGTCTCTGGTTCTGTGGTGCAGAGGGAGAGGAGAAGATGAGGAATGTGGTCATCATAGGGGATTCCATAGTGAGGGGAACAGACAGGAGGGTGTCTTGGATTGGGTGCCGAGTATTCTGAAGGGAGAGGGTGAATGTCTGGAAGTCTTGGTACACGTTGGTACCTGTGACACAGGTAGAAAAAGGAAAAAGTCCTGAAGAGAGAATTCAGGGAGTTGGGAAGCTGAAAAGCAGGACCTCCAGGGTAGTAATCTCAGGATTGCTGCCTGTGCCACGTGACTGGTTTTGAGGTGCCAGTAGTCCAACTTTGCCCCTACTCCTGTCAGTAGAAACTGTTCTGCTAGGCTTGGCAGCCAAGCCACACGTGAAGGCCAGGAAAACCCATGCATTCCACAGGGAGGACGTACAGACTCCTCACAGAGGACACCAGAATTGAACTCTGAACTCTGATGCCCTGAGCCGTAATACCAACGCACTAACTGCTACACTACCGTGGCGCACAGTGTCGTAGTGGTCAGCTTAGGTGACCTGTAAGGGCAAGAAGCACAAGATGGCAAGCTTAGTGAACCTAGTTATTGAAAGAAGTTGAATGTTTGCTCAGGGAAATGAAGGAATTGTGAAAACAAGTCACTTGAGTTTTATAGGTGATCAGGAAAAAAAAAGAAATTAGGCAGAAAATAAGGGGCAATTGAAATGACAATGACAAGTAGGACTAAGCAGAATCTTAAAAGTTTTTATAATTAAATCAAAACTAAGAGAGTAGCTGAGGGAGGAATAGGTTTCCTTGGGAATCAGAGGGGTAAATTATACTTGAGCCAGGGACCATGAGCGAGATCCTAAATGACTGTTTCTCATCGTAACTCACCATGGAGAAGGACGCGGAGGCTGGAGAGTTCACGGAGATATATGGAGGTAATCTGTAGCATGCTTGCATCAGAAAGGTGGAAGTGCTTGAAGCTTTGGAGCATATTAGGGTGGGAGGTTCTCCAGGGACAGAAGGCATTCTGTCACCAGGACGTTAATGGAAGCAAGGGAGGAGATAACTTAGACTCTGATGGAGATTTTTGCATCTTCATTAGCTACTGGTAAGGTCCCAGAAGGTTGGAGGACAGCTCATGTTGTCCCCTTATTCAAAAAGGGCAATAGGGAGAAGCCTGGTGAGCCTTACATTAGTGGTAAGGTAGATGCTGGGGTACAGGGTTTCTGTTCACTTGGAAAGGCGGGGACTGACTAGGAGGAGTTAGTGTGGTCTTGTGCAGATTAATTCCTTCTTTAACCTCTGTTTCTTTTGCCGAGTGACTGATTCATTGCTGAATGACCAAATATACTTGTTGCCAGACCTGGAGTAATGTAGATCTCAGGTTAGAATTCGGAGTGAGTTAGGGATGTAGGCAGCAGACTACTGATGAATCGAAGCTGACGGAGTTTGAAGCGTAGGTGAATAGGGGTTGCACATTTCAAATAGCTTGAGAGTTCCAGCAGCCAAGAACCAAGGAGGGGAATAAACAGTCATAAGCAGAAGGTAAAGGTGTACTTTGCTATCTGTGGAAATCTTGGGAGCATTGACGGCTCTCCTCTGCTTGGTAGCATTAGCAAGTCTACAGCTTGCTAAAAGTGATTCACAGATGGATAAGGCAGTGAAGAAGTTATTTGGTAGGTTTGTCTTTGCAGGCCGAAGTATTGAGTTACAGACATTGGTTGGGGCACATTTGAAGAACTGTGTACAATTATGGTCAGCACACTATAGGAAGGATGTACTGGCAACAGAGAGAGTGCAGAAGAGCTTCACCAGGATGTTGTCTGCAATGAAGGGATGTATTAAAGGAATGATTGGATAGGCTAGTTTTATTCTCACTGGAACTACGGAGGCTGAAGGGTGACTTTATAGAAGTTTATAAAATATAGAGGGGTATAGACAGGCTAAATAGCCAGAGTCTATATCCCAGAGCTGGGGAGTCTAGAACCACAGGTTTAATGTGAGAGGAGACAATTTTAAAGGAGTAGTGTTTTGAAGGAACAGGATGCCAGAGGAGATTGTAGAGGCTGATACAGCTACAATGTTTAAAAGGTGCTTGTACCGGCATTTGGTTAGGAAATGGGTAGAGGGATACGGGTAAATGGGACTAGATAGTTATCACACTCAGCATGGATGAGGTAGGCCGAAAGGGCTTCTTTCTGTGGTACAAGTGCGGACAGAGTCCTTGTTTCATTAGCACAGATCTAAGACACAGCCCAGAAAAGCTTCTTTGCTCAGGGCAGAGGTTAGCCAGTGGGGAACAAGTGTTGGCCAACAGAACAGGGGAAGTGCAGAGGGCAGGAGTGGGCAACAGGAGAGATGTTCGCCCCCAGAACAGGCAGTGTGCACTAGGATCATTCAGGCAAGAGGCCTCAGGCTGAAAATCAATCTCAGGGTAGTATACAGTGAACATACATGTAGTTTGACAATAAATGTACTTTGAACGTGTGCAAAACCCCTGACATGGACTGTAACCTGGGGCTTGCCCAGGTCTGAGTGTAGGTATGGATGTGAGAACTTGAACAGGCTGGAGGTTAGATGATTGGAGTGTGTGTGCTTGGAAGAGGACAAATGATGTAAGTCGGCAGAGAGACTGGGTGACTGACAAAGTTTTCTCAGCTGGGTCTGACGCCAGTTGTTGCCCCACCATTGAAGCTGGGCTGGCTGTACAGTCTCTCTACATGAAACCTGGGCTGAGGGTGAAAAAACAAACATAAGAAACATGGAAAGGAGAGGATGGGGAGAGGGCAGGAAGAGCAGAAGTGAGCTGTCAAACACCGGCTGGCAGCAGATGCAGGCTCTCGACAGAGTGCGGCTGAGTGCAGAGTCTGAGCTCGATGGAGATTCACACTCAGACACTGCCTGCAGACCGGCACCAGGCCAGCAGGGAGCTGCTCCTGCAGAGCCAAGCCTTGCCACTTTTATTGAAGAGCATGTATGGGTATTACTTTTGTCCGCAGCAAGAGAAGTGGTTGCACATCAAGGCAGATCCAGTACTGCTAACGAGGTGGTTTCAGTCTGGAGCACACCCCACCAATAAGGTAGACAGGCAGCTTCATTATCACCATCCTGAATGTGCTTTGCAGAGTTGATAGCAACAGATTGATTAATCAGGGCCTTCAGAGAAATGGATGGCGTGGCAAGCTTCACAGTGCCAGCAGCAGGTTCTCCTAATCACTGTGGCGTTGCCCGTAAATTATCAGGCCCCACATTCACATCCCTGACATGGAAACGTACTGCTTAAGGGATGAATAATCAAAAGTCGCCAATGCTGAATGATGTTTGCTATCAAGATTATACAGAGGGGCTCTGGAAACAAAAAAGTACTACATAGCCTAGAGCGAGAATGAATATGTTGAGTTTTATTAAAATGTATCAGCCCAACAGTTCCCGGGATCTCACTCAATGGAAATCTTGACTTTTCTTGCAACCAAACATCTTCATAATTGGAAGACTAAATGAGGAGTCAAGGCCCATAGTGTAGACAGCACCAATCCTGAGAAAAAATAGATGTGAACAGTCCAGTAAAATGATTAAAGATTTGAGACATAGAATTGAAACAGAAAATGTTGAAAATACTCAGCTCAATGGTTTAAGAAAATTTTAGTTTTCAGTCGCAGCGAAGGCAGGGGAGTGGGGAGATCTACGATGGGATGGAGACGGTGAGAGGCTGATTGATACAGGTGCTGTTGGCGTTGGCCAAGAGAGAGTAGGGAAGGCTTGTTAATCCCAGCTGATCTGTCTGAAGAAGACAGGAATGATAGAAGGTGGATGAGAGGAAAGAGCACGAGAGTCTGCAGTGAAATACAGAACAAAATAGTTGCTGGAAAACTGAAGTAAAGGCGAATGGCTGGGAAAGCTCAACAGGTTGGGCAGCATCCATGGAGAGACAAAAACTGAGTTACATCAGGACTGGCCACGGAGTGAAAAGCGAAAAATTACTGCAGATGAAAGAAGTCTGAAACCAAAACAGAATCTGGAGAGGGAAGTAAAGTTAATATCCCAGCTCAACAAGTCATCATTCTGAAATTGTTGAATCCAATATTAAGTCTTGAGGGTTGTACCATACTGTACTGCATCTAGAAAGAGGACAAGGTGTCATTCTTTGAGCTTCCTATGTTGAACTTCTTTGGAACAGTGCAAAAGGCCAAAAATAGAGGTCAAAGTGATAGGTGACTGGAAGCTCATGGTTTGCACCTTCAATCTTGTTTTTGCAAAGCAGTCAACCAATCTGTGGTTGGTTTTCTTGATGTAGAGGGACTGCTCTGTGAACACTGAATGCTGAGTGGAAGAAATGCTCCTCCAGGAAGGCACGTTTTGGTTCTTGATGAGAGAGGATGAGGTTCAGCATCTCCTGACATTGTGGGGGAGAAGGGGAATGAGTGTTGGCAGAAACAACAAGAGTGACCTGGGAATTGCTTCCCTTTTGCTATCAGGTTTCTGAATGGTCCATTCACTATCCAGAATGAGAACTCCTCTATTGCACTGATTATTTATTTACTTTATAACTTGTGGTCATTAATTTTTGTGTCTTACATTGTACAGGGACCACAAAACTACCAATTTTACAGCATACATCAGTGATAATGAACTTGATTCTGATTCTGGTTGCGTAAGCAGAAACAAAATTCAACAAAGAAAGAGAACCGTGGGCAATCAAGTATGGATGAGAGAAGTTTCACTCTTTCTACAGAGGGAACTTTGCGGAAAGATCACAAAGATTACCCCTTGGGCTTCCAAGTTAGGAATTCTCTCTGGAGGACCAAGCAGGAAAACAAAGAGTGGCAGCCTGTGCCTTGATACCAGAGAGCTGTAGGTGGGAGATCTCGGTGTGAAGATATGCCGCCTGGTATATATGTCGTAACAGTAAAGACAGAGAGGAGTCCAAAAAATGCAAGATGGAATCTCAGTGAGTGAACACAGAATAGGTGGAACAAGTACCACTGTCTACGAGATCCTGTCGGTCAATCGGGTGTGTAAAATACACAGGAAGATGTCGTGTGCCTGGCTGGTTGCAGAATGGTCAACCAAAGGGCGCACAGCAAACTGCTTGAGAGGACCTGTGTGGGTTAGAAAATGCAAGCTGAACACTGGATAAACACCATGCAGGGTTAATACCCGCAAAGGTAGAGAGAGGATGGAGACCATGTGCTGAGTACTCCAGTGCAGGGAAACACCCAATGGCCATGGAACAGCATAGGAAATGGTTGTGTTCACACACAGGCAGAAATGTTACGCCAGAGTTGCAGACTGCCACTCTATCAGAAGAATGAGGAGTTGGAAAACAAGGGATTCCTGGGAAATGGGAGGGTGACAATAGAACCCAACTCACTGTTGCAGAGTTGAGAGCAATCCAGGTTCACCAAGATGACTTTATCCCAACACCGTCTGAGAGGACATGGATACAGTGACATGTCTAAATAGACTGGAGGAGCCTTACTAAGTGCAATGAGATAAAGGGAGATACAAATGTATCTCATTGTCACACCAAGCTCCATCTTTGTTAAGGCTGGTGTGAGAATACCAGCCAAGCTATGAATGACAGAATAAACAAGACAATACAGCCAAACTGAATACATTGTTCACAAGACTAAGTAGGAAAATAACTACTGGTGCACAAGTGAAAGGAAGCCACACTGGTCAAGTCCTGAGCTGAGCTTTTAAGAGGGTAAGCATTGAGCGTACAGGATCCAGTGATGAAAACCCAGTAGAAGGTCACTGATAAAGTCCTGATGAAGAGTCTTGGAGAGTTTCTGAAAGGTTAATTGACTGCTTATTCCCTCCATAGATACTGCCTGACTTGCTGAGTTCGTCCAGCATTGCTCAAGATTTCCAGCATCTGCAGCATCCCCTGTGTCACTGATAAAGCCGATACCCAGGATCATATGAGTGTGAGATGGACACGCGAGCCAGATATAAGCAAATCCAGTGCCCGCCACAACTGACACAACAGCATAGACGGCAGCAACAACATCAAGTGTAACTTCCACCGGAACTGGAACAACAGGTAACCCACTAGCCCATCACTCAGAAGGATGAGAACCCCATAGAGACAAAGCATCTCGCCATCTGAGCAACATCTGGTGGCTGCTTTAAGAAGACTGATAAATACTTAGAGTTTAAGTTTTAAGGTGTCATGAAGAGTTTTAAATAATAAGAAAATGTTACTGTAAGAATGAGTACAAAGTCTCCAGATACAAGGTCTGCTGTTTGAAGGTGCTGGGTTATCCATGGACAGAGATGGGCTCCGGGTTACTAACACCCTCAGCAAACAGGAAAATGGAGGTCCTCCAAGCCCACTACAACAAATAGGTGCAGAAATATTTATATATTGAGTGATTTAATGTTTAATTATAAAGCAATATCCAAGAGCAAGGCCAGTGTCCTGCAGAGTCAGTACTCTGAGCCTCTGCCCGACCTTAGTGATGGTCCCTCACCCTTCTCTCTAGTCACAGTCTTCCAGCTCACTGAAACCGATGACAGAACGGCTGAGCAAACTAAAATCCTGACCTAGCACAGCCACTCCCAAACTAAGCCAATCCCAATCTCCCTGAAGGGTTGTGGCAGATGGATCGCTGGTGATATTTGAGGAAAGAGATACCTTTTCCAAAGATTAAGGGTTACAGGGTCTGAGACAGAGAGGAGCTGAGTCCTGAGCCATGAATAAGACCATAAGATATAGGAGCAGAATCAGGCCATTTGACCCACTGAGTCTGTTCTGCCATTTCATCATGGCTGATCCATTTTCCTCTTAGCCCCGGTCTCCTGCCTTCTCCCTGTATCCCTTCATGCCCTGACTAATCATCAATCTATCAACCTCTGCCTTAAATTTACATAAAGACCTGGCCTCCACAGCTGCCTGTGGCAATGAATTCCACAGATTCACCACTCCCTGGCTAAAGAAATACCTTCTCATCTCCATTCTAAGTGGACATTGGTCTATTCTGAGGCTGTGTCCTCTGATCTTAGACTCCCCCACACTCTCCACATCTACTTTATTGAGGCCTTCCAGCATTCGACAGGTTTCAATGAGGTCACCCCTCATTCTTCTGAATTCCAGTCAGTACAGACCCAGAGCTATCAAATGCACCTCCTATGATAAGCCTTTCAATCCCAGAATCATTTTTGGGAACCTCCTTTGAATCGTCTCCAATGTCAGCACAACCTTTCTTAGATAAGGGGCCCAGAATTGCTCACAATACTCCATGTCTGGTCTGGCCAGTGCTTTATTAAGTTTCAGCATTACATCCTTGCTTTTATATTGTAGACCTCTTGAAATGAATGCTAGCATTGCACTGCCTTCCTCACCACAGACTCAAGCTGCAAGTGTTGGGACAGGCTTGAGGGACTACATGGCTTACTGTTGTTATGTGAACTGAACTGAGCCGAGCTGAGGAGAGCCAAGACGACAGCCTGTGTGGATATTATGAACAGACTCCACACCAAGTCCCGCCTGTTCAACAGAGCAAACTCCACATTTCTGCCCCTGCTCAGCACACTCTTCCTGCACAAACCTTTTACAGAGGCAGCAGTGTTCCTCAGCACTATCTGTTCTCCTGACTGAATGCAGAACGTGTAATGCACAGACCGTGACAGTGCATTGATTTGTTGCTCCCACACTAAGCAGGAATGTGTGAAACAATAGCAATTAATCAATCATCAAGATGGGAGGTATCGCAGCTTGTACCTGATCAGAGTGCCACAGCGGCAGAAAGGTGTTCACTGAGGTCCTGCTAACCTGGACTAATCTTGTCCTCCTCCCCACATCATTCCATCCACTGCTGTGTGTAATGGACCAATAGGAAGAGGCAGAGATAGTGATTAGCCAATATGAGTTGTCAGGGTGAGGGCCGGACTTTAGCACCAATTGTTTCAGGATGAGCAGGTAGCAGAGGTCAGATTTCAGATGTTAGTGCCAACTAATGCACAGGATTGAAGGGTGCTGTAGAGGAGCTCAAGCATCCCCACCATTGAGGGCATGAGACCATAAGACATAGGAGCAGAATTGGGCCATTTGGCCCATCGAGTCTGCTCCACCATTCCATCACGGCCGATTTATTATCCCTCTCAACCCCATGCTCCTGCTTTCTCTCTGTAACCTTTGACACCCTGACTAAGCAACAACCTATTAACCTCTGCTTTAAGTATGCTTGGACACCACACTTGTCTGTGGCAATGAATTCCACAGATACACCGCTCTCTAGTTAAAGAAATTCCTTCTCATCTCTATTCTAAATGGACATTCCTCTGCTCTGAGGCTGTGCCCTCTGGTCCTAGTCTCCCTCACTATAGAAAACATCCTCTCCACATCCATTCTCTCTCAGTCTTTCAATATTCAGTAAGTTTCAATGGGAATCCCCCCACCCCCCCCCCCCCCAGTCTTCTAAACTCCAGCAAGTACAGGTCCAGAGCAATCAAACACTCCTCGTACAGTAACCTGTTCATTCCCTGAATCGTTTTCGTGAGCCTCCTCTGGGCTTCCTCTAGACATCTTCAAAAGGTGGTGCCTCAGGAAGGTGGCATTCATTATTAAGACCTGCCACCACATGGGACATGCCCTCTTCTCATTACTACCATCAAGAAGGAGGTACAGGAGTTTGAAGATCCTCACTCAGCTTTTTAGGAGCAGCTTCTTCACACCTGCCATTGGATTTCTGAATGGTCCATGACCCCGTGAACGCCACCTCACTACTCCTTATTTATTTTTATTTTTATTTTTATTGTAATATTTTATGTCTAGTGCTGTACTGTGGCCACAAAACAACACATTTCACAGCATTAGCCTGTGATAATAAGCCTGATTTTGATTCTGACCCTCCCCCCCGCCAAAGGGGTACAACAACAGACCGCTGGAGCTCTCTCGGCCACTGGGAATGTTGACAAGGAGAAAAGAGACTGAGCCCTTTCGGTGGGTGGGGGAACATCCGCCTGGTGTCACCTCTCCTGTTTCCAATCCAATAAACATGGAGCCGCATCGCTTTGTCCAGCATTTCCAGCCATCTTGAAGGGAACCTGCAGTAACTACTCGGGTTTGTGCTCTCAGTCGGGGTTGTCTAGGTGAGAGCCATAGTGTAGTATTATTCTTGAAAAAAAACAAAACGGCTGAGAAACCGAGCAAGGGACGCAATACCCTGTGATGCGCTTCTTTTAGAGTTCCAAATCGAAAAAAGTACATTCAGTCCTTTATTACAAAACCAGCAAAAATGAATGATCTTATGTTAGATATGAGTGTAACCAAAATTAGCAAAATAAAAAAATAGGCGGAATAAGCGTAATTAGCATTCAAATCAGCAGTCAACAAAAAAGTTCTATTTTCTGTGGTCAGCCCATGTTCCTCTGAGTTCCAACCCTTTGTTTACCTATCCAAGTGCTTCTTAATGATTATAACTTTTGTATCTGTCCCAACCATTTCATATGCACACTACCCTGGGTGTGAAACAGTTACCCTCCAGTCCCTTTTGAATCTTTCCCCCTCACCCTAAATCTAAGCTCCCTCATTTTAGACTCCCCTTCCCTTGGGAAAAGACTGTTACCATTTAACTTCCTTACGCCTCTCAGCATCTCCGTAAGTTTGATCCTCCTTCTCCTCTGTTCCAAGGAAAATTAAGACCTAAAAACGAGAAAATCTGCAGATGCTAGAAACCCGAGCAACACACACAAAATGCTGGAGGAGCTCAGCAGGCCAGGCAGCATCTGTGGAAAACAGTACAGTTGACGTTTTGGGCCGAGACGTCGACTGTAAAATTAAGACCTTGACTGGCAACATCCTTGTAAATCTTCACTGTACTCTTTCCAGTTTAATAAATCTTTACTATAATAGGGCAGCCAAAGCTGTACACAATATTCCAAATGTTATCTGACCAATGACTCACGAAACTGCAACATAGTTTCCCAACTCCTATTCTTAGTAATCTGACTGATGAAGGCCAGCATGGCAAATGCCTTTTCCAGCTCTCAATCTACCTGTGACACTGCTTTCAACTAACAATGCACTTACATTCTAGATCCTTTTCCTGTTCCTTTACACTCCCTAGTTCCCTATCTCATTCTGGTTTGACTTTCCAAAATGCATTACCTCCCACTCATCTGTATTGAAATCCATTTTCCACTCCTCAGCCCACTTTCCCTGTAACCTACAATAACCTTCACTATCAACAATCCCTCCTAATTTCATCTGCAAACTTGCTGATCAAGCCTTGTGCATTTGCAAACAAGTCATCTATATAAATAACTTGGTCCCAGCACCGACCCCTGCAGCACACCACTAGTCACTGGCTTAGTTTGACTGACAGTCGCTCGGCACACTGTCTACATTGCAGGAGATCTGTGTCTGACACTTTAAAAAAGGTTTAGTTTGAGCCTTCAGTGTCATTAATGGCTGCTTCTTATGTGGCTGAACGTTTGCAATTGTGATGCTTTCCAAAGCTTGACAGAAGTGATTTCGGTGTCACACAGTTGTTGACTTCATTTGGGGGATCTCACACTTAATCTGTATTGAAATTCATTTCCCACTCCTTTGCCCTGGCGCTGGGATCCACAACATTCTCTCAGCAAAACGGCATCCTTCTTATCTTCAGGAATAAACCCTGTCCAGAATGGTTAATGTGATCTTCAACAGGAAACATCGCTTCTTTCAGAGGAATTCCCGGGCCACGGGCCACGCCTTGTGTGGGGAGCAAGGTGGGGAGTGGGGAGCATTAGGAAGTCCTTTGACAAGGCATCAAATGGGGGCTTATTAAAGAAAATTAAGAGACTGTGAATAAGATTCAGGCAGCAAAAATGAGTTGGAATGGAGAGCCGTAGTTTGCAGGTTCAGCAGCTGCCAGCAAGTGAATTCTGTACTAAGCAGCCAATAAAATCAAGTCCTCATTGAAAGGACGATACAGAGCATTGGGTTCTGTTGGATGGGAAGAATGTTGAGGGGAAGCCAAGATTGGAATCATTCAAAGGGCTGATAAGAAGAATTGATGAGGTGGGGGGAAGGGGATGGTGTTGGAGGGGTGTGTGCAGGTCACAGAACACACCACATCCAGCAGAGGTTAGGTGACGAAAAAGGAGAACGGTTCCTCTGATGGACCAGACATCATTCTGGCCACAGACCTGATCTTGATTAAGGAATCTTTGGCAAACATTGGCCTCCTGAAAACCCCTCCCTCCCTCATCACTCTAGTCCCTCCCCAACCTAGAGCAACATTCCACCCATTATTGCCACCAGGATTTTTCTCCCACACCTGCAGTCTGCCTCCCTAAGACAGTAATCCAGCTGTTGCACTGAGGGATGTGTTGGGGTTAGATGAAATACAGTATAATCTAGGGAGGTGCATGCTCATGCACTTTGACACAAGGAATAAAGGCATGGACTATTTTTAAATGGGGAGGAAATCCAAAATCTGAGGTGCAAAGGGACTTGGGAGTCCTTGTACAGGATTCCCTGAGGGCTAACTTGCAGGTTGAAGGCATAGTAGGGAAGGCAAATGCAATGTTGGCATTCATTTTGAGAGGACTCGAGTACAAGAGCAAGGATGTAATGCTAAGGCTTTATAAGGCACTGGTCAGACTTGGAGTATTGTGAGCAGTTTTCAAAGCTTCAAAGTACTTTTGTTATCTAAGTATGTATACAGAATACAACCCTGAGATACATCCTCCCACAAATCAGGCCCCTTATCTAAGAAAAGATGTGCAAACATAAGAGGTTCACGAGAATGATCCCAGGACTGAAAGGGTTACCATATTGCCGACTGTTTGATAGTTTAGGGCTTGTACTCACTAGAGTTTAGAAAAATGAGAGGAGATCACATTGAAACCTATCGAATACTAAAAGGTCTGAATAGAGTAGATGTGGAAAGAATGCTTTCTATAGTGGAGGGTCTAGGTCCAGAGGGCACAGCCTCAATGTCCATTTAGAACAGAGATGAAGATAATTTTCTTTAGCCAGAGGGTGGTCAGGTTGTCAAAGGCTACAGAGAAAAGGCAGGAGAAAGGTGTTGAGAGGGATGATGCATCAACAATGATGGAGGTGGTGAAGCAGACCCAGTGGGCCGAATGGGCTAGTTCTGCTTCTATGTCTTCTGGTCTTATGGGGTTGGCCAGATCTGGAAAAATGGACTCACATTCCCACCTGGATCCTGGGCTATTGTTCATGCTGCTGAATCTAGACTGATCTCTAGGGTGGGACACTCCAACACATTGTACGAGAAAAACATTGGAGATGCATTGGAAGGAATTGGTAGTCACCCACTCTCTACACCTGTCACGTATGTAGGGAGGGGGTTGTCTTATGGACCTAGTTGAACTGGAAAGCCTAGCCAATCCATTCCAATTACAAAGCTTTGTATAGATGCTAGAGATGTGCCTAGAAAACTGAAGCAGCCATTGCACAAGAGAACAGTATTTTTCCCATCTCCAACTCCTCTCGCCTCTCTCTATTTACACTTTCCATACAGAGCAGATGTGTTTTTTAAAGAATTGCACAAGGTGTGATGATGGTTGTTGCTGGAGGCCAGTTACCTGAGCCCTAGCAGGTCTTCTTCCAATTACTGTTACCATATTGCTGGTGACCATGGTCTTGAGATGCATTCATCGTTCCACTGCTCAGTGCCACAACCTGTTACCCAGGGCCAGGAGGATGAATGTGAAATAACATTAGCACACAAAAGGTGATGCCTGCATCCTGTGAGTCATTATAATTGCCACTCTTGACATTCAAGAGCATTCACAGTACTGAGCTGGCTCTCATTAACACCTTTTGAATCAACATGGTCTAAAACCTAACTGAACCAACCAGATAACGATTACGGTGACAACATCATGCTGGCAGCTATGACAAGTGATTTTATATCTTCGCTCCCCAAAGCATTGCCGCTATTGAAAGGTGCAATGGCATTCTCTCCACATGCCTGGATGAGTGCAGCCCCAACAACTCTCAGGGAGTTCAATGCCATTCATGATGAAGCAGCCTGCCAGATTAGCACAACATCAATCACTCCAGTTATTCACTCACTCCACCCCCAGTGCACAGTGCATTCCATAAGGCACATTGAATCGAGTTCCCAAGCCTTCTTCAATATACCACCCAAATCTGTTAGCACCATCACCTAAAATTTGAAGGGCAATTGGTACGTAAGACTCTACGTTCAGTGGCCATTCTATTAGGTACACGGGTACCCTGCTCATTAATGCAAATATCTAATTAGCCAATCATGTGGCAGCAACTCATGCAGGTAAGGCCAAGAGGTTCAGTTGTTGTTCAGACCAAACATCAGAAAGGGGAAGAAATGTGGTCTAAGTGACTTTAACTGTGGAATGATTCTTGGCTCTAGATGGAGTGGTTTGAGTATATCAGAAACTGCTGATTTTCTGGGATTATTATGCACAACAGACTCTAGAATTTACAGAAAATGCTGTGAAAAACAAAAAAAAACACATACAGTGAGTGGTAGTTTTGTGAGTGAAAATGCCTTGTACTGAGAGAGTTCAGAGGAGATTGGCCAGACTGGTCCAAGCTGACAGGAGGGTGACAGTAACTCAAATGTTACAGCAGTGATGTGCAGAAGAGCACCTCTGAACGCACAGCATGTCAAACTTTGAAGTGGATGGGCTACAGCAGCAGAACACCACACTGGGTTCCACTCCTGTATCTAATAAAGTGGTCACTAACTCTGAGATTTGTCTTCTCCAGATAACCAAAAAATACAGAAAACCATAGAAATAGTTGAAAGAACTTCATACTCTTCCCTCATACTCCAACCATGATTTTCTTGTCACTGGGTGCAAACCATGAACCTTGCACCTATCCACAGAAGTACTTGCTTGCTGCAGTTTGCAGTGTATCAGCTGTGTCACTCTTCATCTTTTCCCTCAGGATAACTGAGGGTGAAGTATGTCGCCAATGCCAACAGCCCATGAACATCCAAAAAAAAATTGTGGATGCCTGATATCTGAAATAAAATCAAGAAATAATGGAAACACTCTGCAGGTTGGCAGCATCTGTGAAAAGTGAAGCACTTTAGGCTTCAGGTCCGGGACCCTTTGTCAGAACTGAGAAAGAGAGGAATAATGGAGACACACCTAACCCACCTCCGTCCTGATAGAAAAGAGACAAAGTTATCCTAGTGCTCACCTTTCCCCCACCGACCTCCACAACCAGCACATCATCCTTTGTCATTTCCACCAGCTGCAATGTGATCCCACCTCCAACCATATCTTCCCCTCCCATCCTGTTCCACCTCCCACAGGGATCACTCCCTCTGGACATCCTGGTCCCCACCCACCCATCCTTGACTCCCCCGAACTTTCCCCTGCACCTTCCCCTACACCTCTTCCCTCACGCAAAGTGCCCTCCCAGGTGAGGAGGTGTCCATCTGCACCTCCTTCAACCTTGTCTGCTGCACTCAGTGTCCCAATATGGTTTACCCTACCTCATAAAGACCAAGTACAGACTGGGTGACTCATTTGCCGAGCACCAGTGTTCTGTCCGTAGCAGCTATTCTGAGTTTCCAGTTAACAGCCATTTCAACTGGAAACTCATTTCAACTCTCTCTCCCACACCAAGCTATCTGTTCTTGCCCTTCTCCACATCCACGCTAAGGCCCAAAGCCAAGTAGAGAAGCAGCCCTTGTATTCCACCTAGGTTACCTACAACTCGATGGTACTGACACTGAGTTCTTCATTTCAGGTTATCTTCACCTGTAATGTGTTTGCCCACCACAATCCTCTTCCATTCCTCACAGTTTTGTCCCATTCCAATTAATTCCATCACTCATTTTCATTCCTTCCATCAACCTAATACTCACACATTTCACCCACAGGCTGCCTCACCCGGCCACATCTGCCTTTTATCTCTCCGCTCCTTCCCCCAGTTTGGGAGCTGCTGTTGGAGTAGCCTGGACGAGTAACTGCATTTTCTAGACAGTAGAGAATATAGGTGCTGAAGCTGATGGATGGGATGTCATTCAAATGGGCTGTGTTAATCTGGATGGTGTCAAGTTTTCTAAGAGTTGCTGGAGCTGCACATGAGGAGGGTTCCATCATTCTCTGCGTTTGTGCCTTATAGATGGTAAATAGGACTAAGAGGTGAAGACACCCATCACAGGATAACCAGCCTCTGACCTGCTTGTGTAGCTCTGGTTTTCATGGTGGAAAGTTAATGGTGACACCCTGGATATTGCTGGTAATGCTGGTGGTGGTAATGCTATTGAATGGCATTGGTCAGACTGATATTTTGATGGCACTTTTACTTATCAATTCATGCCTAAATGTTGCTGAGATCTTGCAAGAGAATGTATGTGTCTAAGACATCACCCTGAATAATTTGTGCACTAATATCCCCAGAAAGGATTGGCTTTCCTCCAGTGCCAACCACTTTCCTTTGTGTATGACCAACCATAGAAACAAGGAATGTTTTCCCTTTGATGTTCATTGGGAAGATTGACAAGATCTCTAATGCCTCACTTGATCAATGCTGCCTTGCTGTCACTCATACCTCACCTCTGGGATTTTGCTCTTTGGTAGGAGAAAGGAGCCACCATGAAGCCCAAGTTGGGCACTGGTAAGTCAAGTTGGATAAGTCTCCAGGACCGGGTGAGATGAACCCCAGGCTACTGTGGGAGGTGAGGGAGGAGATTGTTGAGCCTCTGGCGATGATCTTTGCATCATCAATGGGGACGGGAGAGGTTCCAGAGGATTGGAGGGTTGCAGATGTTGTTTCCTTATTCAAGAAAGGGAGTAGAGATAACCCAGGAAATTATAGACTTACTTCAGTGATTGGTAAGTTGATGGAGAAGATCCAGAGAGGCAGGATTTATGAACATTTAGAGAGGCATAATATGACTAGGAATAGTCAGCATGGCTTTGTGAAAGGCAGTTCATGCCTTACGAGCCTGATTGCTTTTTTGAGGAAGTGACTAAACACATTGATGAAGGTAGAGCAGTAGATGTGGTGTATATGGATTCCAGCAAGGCACTTGATAAGGTAGCTCATGTAGGGCTTATTGAGAAAGTAAGGAGATATGGGATCCAAGGGGACATTGCTTTGTGGATCCAGAACTGGCTTGCCCACAAAAGGCAAAGAGTGATTGTAGACAGGTCATATTCTGCATGGAGGTCGGTGACCAGTGGTGTGCCTTAGGGATCTGTTCTGGGACCCCTTCTCTTCGTGATTTTTATAAATGACCTGGATGAGGAAGTGGAGGGATGGGTTAGTAAGTTTGCTGATGACACAAAGGTTGGGGGTGTTGTGGATAGTGTGGAGGGCTGTCAGAGGTTACAGCGGGACATTGATAGGATGCAAAACTGGGCTGAGAAGTGGCAGATGGAGTTCAACCCAGATAATTGTGAAGTGATTCATCTTGGTCGGTCAAATATGATGGCAGAATATTGTATTAGCGGTAAGACTCTTGGCAGTGTGGAGGATCAGAGGGATCTTGGGGTCCGAGACGCTCAAAGCTGCTGCGTAGGTTGACTCAGTGGTTAAGAAGGCTTACGGTGCATTAGCCTTCATCCATTGTGGGATTGAGTTTAAGAGCCAAAAGGTAATGTTAAAGCTACATAGGACCCTGGTCACACCCCACTTGGAGTCCTGTGCTCGGTTCTGGTCACTGAGGAGATTTACAAGGATGTTGCCTGGATTGGGGAGCATGCCTTATGAGAACAGGTTGAGTGAACTCGGCCTTTTCTCCTTGGAGTGATGGAGGATGAGAGGTGACCTGATAGAGCTGTACAAGATGATGAGAGGCATTGATTGTGTGGATAATCAGATGCTTTTCCCCAGGGCTGAAATGGCTAGCACATGAGGGCATAGTTTTAAGTGCTGGGGAGTAGGTACAGAGGAGATGTCAGGGGTACGTTTTTTACACAGAGAGTGGTGAGTGCATGGAATGGCCTGCGGGCGGTGGTGGTGGAGGTGGAAACGATAGGGTCTTTTAAGAGACTCCTGGATAGGTATATGGAACTTAGAAAAATAGAGGGCTGTTGGTAACCCTAGGTCATTTCTAAGGTAAGGATATGTTCGGCACAGCTTTGCGGGCTGAAAGGCCTGTATTGTGCTGTAGGTTTTCTCTGTTGCTATGTTACCTATATTTGTTAACTGTCTGAATATGATTCATTAAGCCCTTGTACTTTCTGTCTAGTCTTGCTAGGCTTATTTTGACTGGTACATGTTCTTCACGTACTGTGGTTATTTAAAGCAGACTACTGATTAGCACGTCTTCTGGGGTCCTCGTTTTGAGAATGGTTCATCTCATAGTATCGCTTGATTGAGCCACCGATGTCCTGTTGGAATTCCTTTGTATAAACTTTTGTATCTGTCTCTGCATGGGAGTCAATCGTTCCTCTGCACCTGCGTTCAGTTGTTTGCCAGCACACATTGAGACACAAGAGCCCTCTGTACAACACTCCTCCTAAGGGTCCTTCCCTTTTGCATTTGACCTCCCAAACTGCAACAACTCACACTTGTCTGGATTATACTCCATCTGTTATTTTCTGTCCAAATTTCTAATTGATCTATATCCTGCTATATTGTTGACAACCTTCCTCACCATCCACAAGCCCATCAATTTTTGTTTTGCCTGCAAAACTATTAATCAGACTACCTACATTTTCATCTAGATCACTTCTATTATTTGACAAGCAGAGATCTCAGCACCAATGTGGAGCATCACATATGAAACCTCCAGTCATTTTCATGTTTCCCTACTGCTGCTCCTGACAAGCCCTTCCGTACTCCTCAGTGGCCAGACTTGATCTTTTGGATCCATGGTAGTGGTCAAGGTGGGGAATAAGGTGGACCACAAAGCTACAAATTAGGTACATTTCTGCTGCTTCTGGTTGCCCACAGCACCTCGTGGATGCCTATTTAGTATGTTTGCAAATCCACACATGTCGGAAGGTGTCCTCAATGTGTGGACAAGACTTTGTCTCCACACAGACCATCCAGTGGTCACTGCTACCAAGATCCATCTGGTACACTGGTGAGGACAATGTGAATTGATCCACTTGGTGCCTGCCACAGACCCAGTCTGGTGTCTCTGTCCTTTGGGACTCACCCAGCACAATCTGTGGTGGAGCTACTAAATCAATCTTGGTGGTGGACATTGAAGTTCCCACCCAGGATACATTCCATGTCCCTGCCACTTTCTCACAATTGGTCTGTAGCTTTCTGTGATGTGACATGGTAGCACAATGCTTTACAGTACCAGCAACCACGTTCAGTTCCCTCCACTGTCAGTAATCAGTTTGTACATTCTTCCCGTGACCATGTGGGTTTCCTCCGGGTGTTCTGGTTTCCTTCCACAGTCAAAAAATGTGAATTGGTCTTTGTAAATTGTCCCAGGATTAAATTGGGAGTTGCTGGGTGGTGAGGCTCAAAGGGCTGGAAAGACCTATTCCACACTGTATTGCAATAAATAATTTTTAAAAAGATGTGATGTCTGGAGACTTCTTAGAATCTATTTTGAGGTCTCATGGGACCACTCTCCACTAACTGTACACCCTGTGCCCACCCCTCAGCTCCTACCAAAGGAAAAGACGTATGCAAGGGTTGTGATGGGTTATTCACGAGGTTTGATTCTGTGAGTATGACTGTAAATGGATATTTTGACTAATTCCCCCAATTCAAACACTAGCTGCAGAATGTCGGATGAGGATTGATTTGAGAACAAGTTTGTTGAGACTGAAATTGGTGGTGACATCTAGTCTGTCTAGTTTAATAATAGCACTGGTACAGCTCAGTAGCTTGCTAGGCAATGAGACTGTCCAATGTGAGTTCACCACGTGGGTAGGTCTGGAGTTACATCTGGTCCAGGCTAGATAAGAGTGACAGATTTCTTGTACAGAATGGCATCAATGAACCAGAAAATTTGTATGACAGGTAGCTTTCATCACCTTAGCAGAGACTAGCATGTTCCCCTTAAACATTTCACCTTTCCCCCTTAACCCATAACCTCTGGTTGTAGTACCACCCAACCTCAGTGGAAAAAACCTGCTTGCATTTACCCTATCCCTACCCCTTATAATTTTGTAAACCTCTAGCAATCTCCTCTCAATCTTCTATGTTCTAAAGAATACTGTCCTAACCTATTCAATCTTTCCTTATAACTCAGGACCTCCAGTCCTGGCAAAATCCTTGTCAATTTTCTCTGAACTCTTTCAAACTTGTTTACATCTTTCCTGTAGGTAGGTGACCAAAACTGCACACAATACTCCAAATTAGGCCTTACCAACATCTTACACAACTTCAACAAAACATCCCAAATTCCTGTACTCAATACATAGATTCATGAAGGCCAATGTACCAGAAGCTTTCTTTATGACCCTATGTACCCACGATTTCATTTTCAATGAGTTATGGACCTGTATTCCCAGATCCCTTTGTTCTACCACGCCCATCAGTGCCCGAGCATTCCCTGTGTAAGACCTACCCTGGTTGGTCCTACCAAAGTGCAAAACCTCGCTTTTGTCTGTATTAAATTCCATTTGCCATTTTCAGCCCATTTTTCCAGCTGCTCCAGATCCCACTGCAAACTTCCTCACTGTCCACTACACCCCCAATCTTGGTGGCATGCTCAAATTTGCTGATCCAGTTAACCACATTGTCATCCAGATCATTGATATAGATGACAAACAATAATGGACCCAGCACCGATCCCTACCACAGGCCTCCGATCCCTGCCACAGACCCAGCACTATCCACTAGTCACAGGTCTCTGTGAGGCAACCATCTACTATGACTCTCTGCCAATGTCTAATCCAATTTACTACTTCATCCTGAATTTCTTTAATTATCACATATTATACATGTGTTATGTGTACTACTGTGCTTTACACCCTGGTCAGGAGAAACATTGTCTTGTTTGGCAGTACCCATGTATATAATTAAATGATAATAAACTTGACTTGGCTTGACTTGACATGAATTTCCAATCTCATGATTCTGTTAATTAGAGAGTGTGAAGGTGACATTTTAACTTCCCAGTGTTCCCATTTCATCCAGACAGGCCCAGAGATAGGGCTGTGAAAGATTTTTACCTTACTTCTCTGGTTTAAATTCAAACCCACGCTGAGCTTTAAGAAAACATTTCTGAGTCAATGGACCATTCAATATGCAGAAGAGCAGATTGCTTCTTGATTTTTTTTCTGTTTACTATCCTCACTCAGCAAATATCTACTCAATAAATCAAACACTGCATTAGCAGTGTAGATCAGGCTGCTCACTAATTGCAATTATACAAACGACCCTTCTATGTGGCTTGGTTGGATGCCCATGAACGCTGATTAATTGTGGAATGACACCATATAATGTGTAAGTGATCGACAGAGTAACTGAGAGACTAACTCCACATCTCAGGATGACTTTATTAAAATGACAATTCCAGGAGTGGTAGAAATATGTGGAAAAGGTCAGGATAAGCAAGCCTCAGTGTGAGTGATGAATCCTGTGGCTCCACTTCAAAGTCCAAAGGTCAAAGTAGATTTATAATGAAAGTACGTACGGTATATGTCACCATATCCAACCCTGAGATTCATATTGTTAGCGTAAACCATTGTAACTTGCTGTAAGGTTTCACTGTTAATGTAATGGCCTCACTGTAATGTTAACTGCTGATGTAATGGTTTCTCTGTAGCAGCAATGTTTGGGTTATGACTGGAGATAACAGGGTTTTGGAATGTGCGTCATCCAATGAGAGGTGTGTTCTTTCTTTCTTGTGGGTCTGAGAGAAGCATTCATGGTCTTTTGTCGACAAGAGATGAAGAGAGAAGACGCAAGTGGAGACAATTGGAAGACCACCGGATGGAGTGGACTTGGAGTGAGGGTCCAGGAGTCAATGACATTCGGAAGAGGTTGATGGGGAATGAGTGGACGAATCCATGAGCTCCAACGTGCACATTAGACTGTTTCATTAAAATGGGCCCTTTTTCTTTTTATTTTCTTTGCTAACCCTCTAGTCAGATTAAGAATTATAAAGTTCAATCGTTTAATTGCATATGGTGTAGTCTGATATTTTGCGGTTCGGATTTGTAGCAGGGCAACACTTCACGCAGCATCCACACAAATGAGATTTCTCAGTTTGGCGGGGCCAGAGACTGTCTTCCCCTAGACACACGCATGCTGGCCGAACCTGAGGGTTACTCCATGACAAAGCCTATCATCATCAAAGAAAAAACATTTTACCCAGTAGTACTCTTCCTTTCTGATTCTCCACTGAGATGGGACTTCTTTCTCTTTTTGATTCATTTAGAAATAAAGTTTAGATATATAAAAACAAGTCTTGCATTGACATATTGTTCTCCTTGTCTCAACTACATATGGGAACCAGTTCCACAGTCTAACTTCTCCATGAATAAAGAAGTTTCTCCAAAATTTTCCATTGGATTTAGCAGTGACTATATTGTGTTTATAGTTCATTTTGGACTTCCTCATCCTCTTTGTAAAACCCTTAATTGGATTTAAGATCTCTTCTAAGCCATATATGGCCGTGGCTCATTGTCACTGATTATACTATCGCTGAACCATGCTTGCTTAATACTTTCAGACACACAATAAACCTGAATGTACTGTACATGAAATCTGGTTCCTTAAGGTTACAGCCAGGGGTGGTAATGGGGACAAGCTCCCACTACCTTTTAAAAGCTCCCAATGGTGTATGTCTCAAATAGTCTCTGACAATCAAGAACAGCTTGTTGTTAGGGATTATTGATTGTTAGGGATGAGATTATGAAGTACCTGGAGGCACACGACAAGATATACCAAAGCCAGCATGGTTTCCTGAAAGAAAAATTCAGCCTGACTAACATACTGCATTTTTTTTGAGGAAATTACAAGCAGGGTAAACAAAGGAGATGTGGTGTACTTGGATTTTCAGAAGGCCTTTGACAAGGTGCCACACATGAAGCTGCTTAGCAAGATAAGAGGCCATGGTATTACAGAGAAGTTACTAGCAAGGGTGGAGCATTGGTTGATCAGCAGAAAACTGAGAGTGGGAATAAAGGGATCCTATTCTGTCTGGCTGTCGGTTACCAGTAGAGTTCCACAGGGGTCGGTGTAGGGACCGCTGCTTTTTACGATGTATGTCAATGATCTGGACTATGGGATTAATGGATTTGTGGCTAAATTTGCCAACGATACAAAGATAGGTGGAGGAGCGGGTAGTGTTGAGGAAACAGAGCCTGCAGAGAGACTTAGATAGTTCAGGGGAATGGGCAAAGAAAAGGCAAATGAAATACAATGTTGGGAAGTGTATGGTCATGCATTTTGGTGGAAGAAATAAACGGGCAGACTATTATTTAGATGGGAAGAGAATTCAAAATGCAGAGATGCAAAGGGACTTGTGAGTCCTGGTGCAGGAGATCCTAAAGGTTAACCTCCAGGTTGAATCAGTTGTGAAGAAGGCAAATGCAATGTTGGCATTCATTTCTAGAGGTATAGAATATAAGAGCAGGGATGTGATGTTGAGGCTCTATAAGGCACTCGAGAGACCACACTTGGAGTATTGTGTGCAGTTTTGGGCTCCTTATTTTAGAAAGGATATACTGACATTGGAGAGAGTTCAGAGAAGATTCATGAGAATGATTCCAGGAATGAAAGGGTTACCGTATGAGCACCACCTGGCAGCTCTTGGGCTGTATTCCCTGGAGTTCAGGGGAATGAGGGGGGATCTCATAGAAACATTCTGAATGTTAAAAGGCCTGAACAGATGAGATATGGCACAGTTATTTCCCATGGTAGGGGAGTCCAGGACAAGAGGGCACAACTTCAGGATTGAAGGATGTTCATTTAGTACAGAGATGCAGAGAAATTACTTTAGTCAGAGGGTGGTAAATCTGTGGAATTTGTTGCCACGAGCGGCTGTGGAGGCCAAGTCATTGTGTGCATTTAAGGCAGAGATAGATAGGTTCTTGATTAGCCAGGGCATCAAAGGGTATGGGGAGAAAGCAGGGGAATGGGGATGACTGGAAGAATTGGATCACCCATGATTGAATGGCGGAGCACTTGATAGTCTGAATGGTTTACTTCTGCTCTAATATCTTATGGTCTTCTGGTTTTATTTGAAATATGCAACCCCTATTCACCTACGCTTCAAACTCCATCAGCTTCGATTCACCAGTAGTCTGCTGCCTGCATCCCTAACTCACTCCGAATTCTAACCTGAGATCTACATTACTCCAGGTCTGGCAACAAGTATATTTGGTCATTCAGCAATGAATCAGTCACTCGGCAAAAGAAACAGAGGTTAAAGAAGGAATTAATCTGCACAAGACCACACTAACTCCTCCTAGTCAGTCCCCGCCTTTCCAAGTGAACAGAAACCCTGTACCTCAGCATCTACCTTACCACTAATGTAAGGCTCACCAGGCTTCTCCCTATTGCCCTTTTTGAATAAGGGGACAACATGAGCTGTCCTCCAACCTTCTGGGACCTTACCAGTAGCTAATGAAGATGCAAAAATCTCCATCAGAGTCTAAGCTATCTCCTCCCTTGCTTCCATTAACGTCCTGGTGACAGAATGCCTTCTGTCCCTGGAGAACCTCCCACCCTAATATGCTCCAAAGCTTCAAGCACTTCCACCTTTCTGATGCAAGCATGCTACAGATTACCTCCATATATCTCCGTGAACTCTCCAGCCTCCGCGTCCTTCTCCATGGTGAGTTACGATGAGAAACAGTCATTTAGGATCTCGCTCATGGTCCCTGGCTCAAGTATAATTTACCCCTCTGATTCCCAAGGAAACCTATTCCTCCCTCAGCTACTCTCTTACTTTTGATTTAATTATAAAAACTTTTAAGATTCTGCTTAGTCCTACTTGTCATTGTCATTTCAATTGCCCCTTATTTTCTGCCTAATTTCTTTTTTTTTCCTGATCACCTATAACACTCAAGTGACTTGTTTTCACAATTCCTTCATTTCCCTGAGCAAACATTCAACTTCTTTCAATAACTAGGTTCACTAAGCTTGCCATCTTGTGCTTCTTGCCCTTACAGGTCACCTAAGCTGACCACTACGATACTGTGCGCCACGGTAGTGTAGCAGTTAGTGTGTTGGTATTACGGCTCAGGGCATCAGAGTTCAGAGTTCAATTCTGGTGTCCTCTGTGAGGAGTCTGTATGTCCTCCCTGTGGAATGCATGGGTTTTCCCTGTGTCCTCTGGTTTCCTCCCACAGTCCAGAAATGTATCAGGTAGCTTAATTGTTCCATGATTAGGTTGGGGTTAAATCAGGGATGCCAAGGGTTGCTGGGCTGGAAGGGCCTGCTCTGTGTTGCATCTCTAAATAAAATAAATTAAAACAATCTGTATTTGGTTTCTCCAATGCAGAGGAGTCCACATTGTGAACATCAAATGACAAGATTGAAAGAAGAGCCAGTGATCACTGGTCCATTGACGGGCTGTTTGGGTCCCCGGATGGAAATCCGTGACAAGCAGTCGGTGAAGTCCAGGGAGACATGAAGGAAGTAATGTCTTCCCTTGAACAGACTGAATTGTGAAGGATGATCCATTGAAAGTGGTCACTGGCAGAGTAGAAGGTGAAGATGGTTATTGACCTGTTGCCTCATTCTCTCTGGAACCCTGGGGACCAGAGTGATCCAATACCTTGAGAGTGCAACAGAAAATCCCACTGAGCATGATCTAATCAGTTCCATTGGTGAACCCAAAAAGCAGACACTTCTTGAAGAGCGAATCATAAACACCAGAGATTCTGCAGATGCTGGAAACCCAAAGCAACACACACAAAATGCGGGATGAACTCAGCAGGCCAGGCAGAAAGTATGGAAATGACTAACTAGTCAATGTTTCAG
Source organism: Hypanus sabinus (assembly GCF_030144855.1). Lineage (NCBI taxonomy): Eukaryota > Metazoa > Chordata > Chondrichthyes > Myliobatiformes > Dasyatidae > Hypanus > Hypanus sabinus. The sequence goes on along the minus strand of NC_082738.1, from coordinate 11,704,869 downwards.
ACTGAGATCCTTCTTCAGCACTTCTTGAAGAGTGCATGCGACAGATTGCCTGGGGTCATAGGTTTTCACAACGAGTAACCACACAAAGTCAAGTTGAGTTTATTGTCATCTGCTCGAGTATATGTATGCAAGGATGAAATGAAAAACTTACTTCCAGCAGCTTCACAGGCACAGGGTATCAGACACGCAACACTCACAAGAAAAACATAAATTTATGCAATAAAGTGAACCGTTTTGCATGAAAGAACATAATTAGAATAAAATCACAAAATAACAAACAGTACATAATATGCAATTAAATGACTGAGCTTTATAATTATTAATTTGACTATAGGTTAGCAAAGGAACAAAAGACAGGCCCATTCACATGAAACGTTGGAGCTCATATTTCTGTCCATTCATTCCCCATTGACCTCCTCCAAGCACTGCGGGCACTCTGTCCAGCAGTCTATCAACTCTCTCCACTCACGTCTTCTGTCTTCATCTCTCGCCGTCAAAAGACCATAGAATCCCTTCTCTCAGACCCAGAAGAAAGAGCAACATGCCTTGCATTAGATGGCACACATTCCAAAGCCCCTGTTATCTCTAGTCATACCCCAAACAAAGCTGCTACAGAGAAACCATTACATTAGCAGTGAAACATTACAGCACATTACACCTCCTTCCTCTTCCTGAAGTCAACAATCAGCTCTTTATTTGTTGACGTTGAGCTTAAGATTGTTCTTGTGACAGCACTTAACCAGGTGTCCGACTTTGCTCCAATAAGCTGACTCTTTGCCACTTGCGATTCATTCCAATTGATGTAAGTGCTACCAGACAGTAGTCATTGAGGCGGGTAACCTGTGATTCGTCCAGTAAGAGTGGTATTATTGACAAATTTGCATATGGCATTGGAGCTGTGCTTTGCCGTACGGTCACATCTGTAGAGTTTAGAACAGGGGGCTAAGCAGGCATCCTTGAGGTGTACTGGTGCCTTCAGTCAGCGAGTAGGAGGTGTTGTTACCGATCTTCATTGATTGAGGTCTACTGATGAGAAAGTTGAGGATCCAGCTGCAGATGGAGGCACAGAGGCCCGGGTCTTGAAGCTTGGTAATGAGTTTGGATGGGATGATGGTGTTGAACATTGAGTTGTAGTCAATGTAAATGGTGACTTCACTCACCCCAACACTGAACTGATTCCACAATCTATAGACTCAATTTCAAGGACTCTACAACTCGTTCTCAATACTTCTTTATTGGTTTATAATTATTATGAGTTTTCTTTTAGCATTTGCAGTTTTGTTGGGTGTTTGTCTGTCTTCGTTTGTGTGCAGCAATTCATTGATTCTTTGTATTTACTGTGGATGCCCAAAAGAAAATGAATCTCAAGGGAGAGTACAGTGACATGTATGTACTTTGATCATACATTTACTTTGAATTTTGATGAACAGCAGTCTGAGCAGGAGTCGATTCACACCATAACCAACCTTTCAAAGCACTTCATTCCAATTGATGTAAGTGCTACCAGGCGGTAGTCATTGAGGCAGATTACCATGTTGTTCTTGGGCACCGGTACAATAGATATCTTTCTTTCTTTCTTTTATTTTATTTTTTAAATTTTTTTTATTAGTTTTTCAAAACATTTTACAAATTAAAAACCCCAAATCCCAATGAGGAACATTAAAACAGTGCAAAATTAAGCATACAATAACAATATGCTACAAAGGAAGAGAATTTAGCGAAAAAAACCACCTAAATTAAAGACAAGTAAGCTTAGTGTCCTCCCCAAGCCCCACAACACAAGAAAAAACAACAGCAACTCCAGACCAACCACAACACAATATAGAGAGTATAAGTCAGGACAGCCAAGCTCCCAGACTGTGAATACACTCAGCAACAGAGGGTAATAATGCCTTCTACCAGAAAAAAAAGGAGCTGAAAGCAAAGGACCGAAAAGAAAAAAAAACCCTAGTCAAGAGGAAGGTTATGAAAGTACTCGATAAAAGGTCCCCAGACCCTATGGAACTTTAGATCCGAATTGAGAACTGAATAATGAATTTTTTCGAGGTCCAAACAGCCCATGATGTCGTTAAGCCATTGAGCATGAGTGGGCGGGACAACATCTCTCCATCTAAGGAGGATCAAGCGTCTAGCCAGGAGAGAGGCAAAGGATAATACTCGGCACTTGGTCGGACCCAGACATAAATCTATCTCGCCCCAAAAACCGAACAGAGCAATTAAGGGGTTTGGTTCTAGGTGCTGATTCAGAATACACGATAACGTAGTGGAGACATCTTTCCAGAATTTCTCCAAGCTAGGACAGAACCAGTATATATGGATGAGAGAGGCCACGCCCCTCTTGCATTTATCATAGAGCGGACTAACGCTAGGGTAGAATCGAGATAGTTTAGATTTGGACAAATGAGCTCTATGAACAATCTTAAACTGTAAAAGGCAGTGGCGAGCACAAAGAGAGGTTGAGTTAACCGATTTGAGAACTGAATCCCAGCTCTCCTCAGATAAGGAGATATTTAAATCCTGCTCCCAGGCCATTTTGATTTTATCCATGGGGGCCATCGTAAGGCCGCTAGTTTATCTCGGATGATTGATATTCAGCCCTTACCTAGTGGATTCATGGAAAGAAATAGGTCCATAGCATTTTTCGCAGGCATTTCAGGAAAGTTAGGAATTAAAGGAGCAATGAAGTGTCTAATTTGGAGATATCTAAAAAAATGAGCATTGGGCAGGTTGAACTTAACAGAGAGCTGCTGAAAAGAAGCGAAGCGATTATCAATAAAAAGATCTTCAAAATGTCTAATGCCCTTCCTATACCAAACATGGAATGCTGAATCGTATGTAGTAGGTAAAAAAAGGTGATTATGAGCAATAGGGCTGGAAACGGAAAACCCCTGGAAACCATAGCATTTCCTGATCTGAGCCTATATATGCAAGGTGTGTCTAACAAGAGGATTAGCTATTGATCTGGGCAGACTACTAGGGAGTGCAGAGCCAAGAAGTGCAGAGATAGATAATTCTTTAGTGGAGCTCAGCTCCATCGCCACCCAGTTAGGGCACTCGGGTTGGCCATGGAAGAAAGACCAGAAGGTAGCACAACGTATATTAGCTGCCCAATAATATAAACGAAAGTTAGGTAAAGCCATGCCACACTCTTTTTTAGATTTTTGGGGATGGATTTTATTAATTCTAGAGCGCTTATTCGACCACAGATATGACAAAATAATAGAGTCTAAGGAATCAAAAAAAGATTTAGGAATAAAAATTGGGATAGATTGAAATAGGTATAAAAATATGGGGAGAACATACATTTTAACAACATCAATACGACCTACCAAAGACATAGATAGAGGTGACCATTGTACTAGACTCTGTTTTATAGCATATGAAAGATTGGCAAAGTTTTAGATGTCTTTCTGAAGTAAGTGGGAACGTCAGATTGCAGAAGTGAGAAGATGAATCTGTGTCCAGCCAGTTGGTCCACACAGATAACTAGCACTTGACCAGGGACACCATTTGGATCAAACGCCTTCCGTGGATTCATGCTCTTGACGGATGCCGGAACGTCAGCCTCGGAGGCTGAGCTTAAGGGGGATATGGAGATGTGGGGGTGTCATAGCTCTCCCTGTCAAAGCGTGCACAAAGACTGAACTGATCAGGGAGTGATGGGTCTAGTCACTTGTACAACCTCATCACACACTGCAGAAAGCCATGTTATGCAATTCTAGTCACAGACCTCAAGCCTCCGCATACGATTCCAGTTTAATTTTAATTGGAATGGTTTTGTGGGTATGAATCTCGGAATGTTTGTGTGGGTCTGAATCTCAGAATGTTTTTGTGGGTGTAAGTCCCGGAATGTATGTGTAGGTATAAGTCTCGGAATGTTTGTGAGGGTATAAGTCTGGGATTGTTTTTGTGGGTGTAAGTCTCGGAAGGTTTTTGTCGGTATAAGTCTCGGAATGTTTGAGTGGGTATAAGTCCAGGAAAGTTTTTGTGGGTATGAATCTCGGAATGTTTGTGTCGGTATAAGTCCCGGAATGTTTATGTGGGTATAAGTCCTGGAAGGTTAGTGTGGGTATAAGTCCCAGAATGATTTCGTGGGTATGAATCACGGAATGTTTTTGTGGGTATAAGTCCCAGAATGTTTCCATGGGAATGAATATCGGAATGTTTTTGTGGGTATAAATCTAGGAAAGATTTTGTGGGTGTAAATCTCCGAATGTTTTTGTGGGTATACGTCTTGGAATGTTTTTGTGGGTATAAGTCCCAGAATGTTTGTGTAGTTATAAGACTCGGAATGTTTGTGTGGGTATAAGTCTCGTAATGTTTTTGTGGGTATCAGTCTAGGAATGTATTTGTGGGTATACGTCCCAGAATGTTTGTGTAGTTATAAGACTCGGAATGTTTGTGTGGGTACAAGTCTTGGAATGTTTTTGTGGGTATAAGTCCCGGAATCTTTTTGTGCGTATGAATCTCGGAATGTTTTTGTGGGTATAAGTCCCAGAATGTTTCCATGGGAATGAATATCGGAATGTTTTTGTGGGTATAAATCTCGGATTGATTTTGTGGGTGTAAATCTCAGAATGTTTTTGTGGGTATAAGGCACGGAATGTTTTCATGTGTATGAATCTCGGAATGTTTTTGTGGGTATAAGTCCCGGAATGTTTTTGTGGGTATAAGTCTCGGAATGTATTTGTGGGTATACGTCCCAGAATGTTTGTGTAGTTATAAGACTCGGAATGTTTGTGTGGGTACAAGTCTTGGAATGTTTTTGTGGGTATAAGTCCCGGAATCTTTTTGTGCGTATGAATCTCAGAATGTTTTTGTGGGTATAAGTCCCAGAATGTTTCCATGGGAATGAATATCGGAATGTTTTTGTGGGTATAAATCTCGGATTGATTTTGTGGGTGTAAATCTCAGAATGTTTTTGTGGGTATAAGGCACGGAATGTTTTCATGTGTATGAATCTCGGAATGTTTTTGTGGGTATAAGTCCCGGAATGTTTTTGTGGGTATAAGTCCCGGAATGTTTTCATGGGTATAAATCTCAGAAAGTTTTTGTGGGTATAAGGCATGGAATGTTTTCATGGGTATGAATCTCGGAATGTTTGTGTGGGTATAAGTCCAGGAATGTTTTTGTGGGTATGATTCTCGGAATATTTGTGTGGGTCTGAATCTCGGATGTTTTTGAGGGTACAAGTCCCAGAATGTATGTGTAGGTATAAGTCCCGGAATGTTTGTGAGGGTATAAGTCCTGGACTGTTTTTGTGGGTATAAGTCTTGGAATGTTTTTGTGGGTATAAGTCTCGGAATGTTTGTGTGGGTATAAGTCCAGGAATGTTGTTGTGGATATGAATCTCGGAATGCTTGTGTGGATATGAGTCCAGGAATGTTTTTGTCGGTATGAAACTTGGAATGTTTGTGTAGGTATAAGTCCAGGAATGTTTTTGTGGGTATAAGTCTCGGAAAGTTTGTGTGGGTATAAGTCTTGGAATGTTTTTGTGGGTATAATTCCCGGAATGTTTTTGTGGGTATCAGTCTCGGAATGTTTTTGTGGGTATAAATCTAGGAATGTATGTGTAGGTATAAGTCCTGGAATGATTTTGTAAGTATAAGTCTAGGAATGTTTTTGTGGGTATAAGTCTAGGAATGTATGTATAGGTATAAGTCCTGGAATGATTTTGTAAGTATAAGTCTAGGAATGTTTTTGTAGGTATAAGTCTCGGAAAGTTTGTGTGGGTATAAGTCTTGGAATGTTTTTGTGGGTATAATTCCCGGAATGTTTTTGTGGGTATTAGTCTCGGAATGCTTTGTGGGCATAAGTCTTGGAATGTTTGTGTGGGTATAAGTCCCGGAATGTTTATGTGGGTATAAGTCCTGGAAGGTTAGTGTGGGTATAAGTCCCAGAATGATTTCGTGGGTATGAATCACGGAATGTTTTTGTGGGTATAAGTCTTGGAATGTTTGTGTGGGTATAAGTCCCGGAATATTTTTGTGGGTATAAGTCTCGGAAGGTATGCGTAGGTATTAGTCCTGGAATGTTTTTGTAGGTATAAGTCTCGGAATGTTTGTGTGGGTATAAGTCTCGGAATGTTTGTGTGGGTATGAATCTCGGAATGTTTGTGTCGGTATAAGTCCCGGAATGTTTATGTGGGTATAAGTCCTGGAAGGTTAGTGTGGGTATAAGTCCCAGAATGATTTCGTGGGTATGAATCACGGAATGTTTTTGTGGGTATAAGTCCCAGAATGTTTCCATGGGAATGAATATCGGAATGTTTTTGTGGGTATAAATCTAGGAAAGATTTTGTGGGTGTAAATCTCCGAATGTTTTTGTGGGTATACGTCTTGGAATGTTTTTGTGGGTATAAGTCCCAGAATGTTTGTGTAGTTATAAGACTCGGAATGTTTGTGTGGGTATAAGTCTCGTAATGTTTTTGTGGGTATCAGTCTAGGAATGTATTTGTGGGTATACGTCCCAGAATGTTTGTGTAGTTATAAGACTCGGAATGTTTGTGTGGGTACAAGTCTTGGAATGTTTTTGTGGGTATAAGTCCCGGAATCTTTTTGTGCGTATGAATCTCGGAATGTTTTTGTGGGTATAAGTCCCAGAATGTTTCCATGGGAATGAATATCGGAATGTTTTTGTGGGTATAAATCTCGGATTGATTTTGTGGGTGTAAATCTCAGAATGTTTTTGTGGGTATAAGGCACGGAATGTTTTCATGTGTATGAATCTCGGAATGTTTTTGTGGGTATAAGTCCCGGAATGTTTTTGTGGGTATAAGTCCCGGAATGTTTTCATGGGTATAAATCTCAGAAAGTTTTTGTGGGTATAAGGCATGGAATGTTTTCATGGGTATGAATCTCGGAATGTTTGTGTGGGTATAAGTCCAGGAATGTTTTTGTGGGTATGATTCTCGGAATATTTGTGTGGGTCTGAATCTCGGATGTTTTTGAGGGTACAAGTCCCAGAATGTATGTGTAGGTATAAGTCCCGGAATGTTTGTGAGGGTATAAGTCCTGGACTGTTTTTGTGGGTATAAGTCTTGGAATGTTTTTGTGGGTATAAGTCTCGGAATGTATTTGTGGGTATACGTCCCAGAATGTTTGTGTAGTTATAAGACTCGGAATGTTTGTGTGGGTACAAGTCTTGGAATGTTTTTGTGGGTATAAGTCCCGGAATCTTTTTGTGCGTATGAATCTCGGAATGTTTTTGTGGGTATAAGTCCCAGAATGTTTCCATGGGAATGAATATCGGAATGTTTTTGTGGGTATAAATCTCGGATTGATTTTGTGGGTGTAAATCTCAGAATGTTTTTGTGGGTATAAGGCACGGAATGTTTTCATGTGTATGAATCTCGGAATGTTTTTGTGGGTATAAGTCCCGGAATGTTTTTGTGGGTATAAGTCTCGGAATGTATTTGTGGGTATACGTCCCAGAATGTTTGTGTAGTTATAAGACTCGGAATGTTTGTGTGGGTACAAGTCTTGGAATGTTTTTGTGGGTATAAGTCCCGGAATCTTTTTGTGCGTATGAATCTCGGAATGTTTTTGTGGGTATAAGTCCCAGAATGTTTCCATGGGAATGAATATCGGAATGTTTTTGTGGGTATAAATCTCGGATTGATTTTGTGGGTGTAAATCTCAGAATGTTTTTGTGGGTATAAGGCACGGAATGTTTTCATGTGTATGAATCTCGGAATGTTTTTGTGGGTATAAGTCCCGGAATGTTTTTGTGGGTATAAGTCCCGGAATGTTTTCATGGGTATAAATCTCAGAAAGTTTTTGTGGGTATAAGGCATGGAATGTTTTCATGGGTATGAATCTCGGAATGTTTGTGTGGGTATAAGTCCAGGAATGTTTTTGTGGGTATGATTCTCGGAATATTTGTGTGGGTCTGAATCTCGGATGTTTTTGAGGGTACAAGTCCCAGAATGTATGTGTAGGTATAAGTCCCGGAATGTTTGTGAGGGTATAAGTCCTGGACTGTTTTTGTGGGTATAAGTCTTGGAATGTTTTTGTGGGTATAAGTCTCGGAATGTTTGTGTGGGTATAAGTCCAGGAATGTTGTTGTGGATATGAATCTCGGAATGCTTGTGTGGATATGAGTCCAGGAATGTTTTTGTCGGTATGAAACTTGGAATGTTTGTGTAGGTATAAGTCCAGGAATGTTTTTGTGGGTATAAGTCTCGGAAAGTTTGTGTGGGTATAAGTCTTGGAATGTTTTTGTGGGTATAATTCCCGGAATGTTTTTGTGGGTATCAGTCTCGGAATGTTTTTGTGGGTATAAATCTAGGAATGTATGTGTAGGTATAAGTCCTGGAATGATTTTGTAAGTATAAGTCTAGGAATGTTTTTGTGGGTATAAGTCTAGGAATGTATGTATAGGTATAAGTCCTGGAATGATTTTGTAAGTATAAGTCTAGGAATGTTTTTGTAGGTATAAGTCTCGGAAAGTTTGTGTGGGTATAAGTCTTGGAATGTTTTTGTGGGTATAATTCCCGGAATGTTTTTGTGGGTATTAGTCTCGGAATGCTTTGTGGGCATAAGTCTTGGAATGTTTGTGTGGGTATAAGTCCCGGAATGTTTATGTGGGTATAAGTCCTGGAAGGTTAGTGTGGGTATAAGTCCCAGAATGATTTCGTGGGTATGAATCACGGAATGTTTTTGTGGGTATAAGTCTTGGAATGTTTGTGTGGGTATAAGTCCCGGAATATTTTTGTGGGTATAAGTCTCGGAAGGTATGCGTAGGTATTAGTCCTGGAATGTTTTTGTAGGTATAAGTCTCGGAATGTTTGTGTGGGTATAAGTCTCGGAATGTTTGTGTGGGTATGAATCTCGGAATGTTTGTGTCGGTATAAGTCCCGGAATGTTTATGTGGGTATAAGTCCTGGAAGGTTAGTGTGGGTATAAGTCCCAGAATGATTTCGTGGGTATGAATCACGGAATGTTTTTGTGGGTATAAGTCCCAGAATGTTTCCATGGGAATGAATATCGGAATGTTTTTGTGGGTATAAATCTAGGAAAGATTTTGTGGGTGTAAATCTCCGAATGTTTTTGTGGGTATACGTCTTGGAATGTTTTTGTGGGTATAAGTCCCAGAATGTTTGTGTAGTTATAAGACTCGGAATGTTTGTGTGGGTATAAGTCTCGTAATGTTTTTGTGGGTATCAGTCTAGGAATGTATTTGTGGGTATACGTCCCAGAATGTTTGTGTAGTTATAAGACTCGGAATGTTTGTGTGGGTACAAGTCTTGGAATGTTTTTGTGGGTATAAGTCCCGGAATCTTTTTGTGCGTATGAATCTCGGAATGTTTTTGTGGGTATAAGTCCCAGAATGTTTCCATGGGAATGAATATCGGAATGTTTTTGTGGGTATAAATCTCGGATTGATTTTGTGGGTGTAAATCTCAGAATGTTTTTGTGGGTATAAGGCACGGAATGTTTTCATGTGTATGAATCTCGGAATGTTTTTGTGGGTATAAGTCCCGGAATGTTTTTGTGGGTATAAGTCCCGGAATGTTTTCATGGGTATAAATCTCAGAAAGTTTTTGTGGGTATAAGGCATGGAATGTTTTCATGGGTATGAATCTCGGAATGTTTGTGTGGGTATAAGTCCAGGAATGTTTTTGTGGGTATGATTCTCGGAATATTTGTGTGGGTCTGAATCTCGGATGTTTTTGAGGGTACAAGTCCCAGAATGTATGTGTAGGTATAAGTCCCGGAATGTTTGTGAGGGTATAAGTCCTGGACTGTTTTTGTGGGTATAAGTCTTGGAATGTTTTTGTGGGTATAAGTCTCGGAATGTATTTGTGGGTATACGTCCCAGAATGTTTGTGTAGTTATAAGACTCGGAATGTTTGTGTGGGTACAAGTCTTGGAATGTTTTTGTGGGTATAAGTCCCGGAATCTTTTTGTGCGTATGAATCTCGGAATGTTTTTGTGGGTATAAGTCCCAGAATGTTTCCATGGGAATGAATATCGGAATGTTTTTGTGGGTATAAATCTCGGATTGATTTTGTGGGTGTAAATCTCAGAATGTTTTTGTGGGTATAAGGCACGGAATGTTTTCATGTGTATGAATCTCGGAATGTTTTTGTGGGTATAAGTCCCGGAATGTTTTTGTGGGTATAAGTCTCGGAATGTATTTGTGGGTATACGTCCCAGAATGTTTGTGTAGTTATAAGACTCGGAATGTTTGTGTGGGTACAAGTCTTGGAATGTTTTTGTGGGTATAAGTCCCGGAATCTTTTTGTGCGTATGAATCTCGGAATGTTTTTGTGGGTATAAGTCCCAGAATGTTTCCATGGGAATGAATATCGGAATGTTTTTGTGGGTATAAATCTCGGATTGATTTTGTGGGTGTAAATCTCAGAATGTTTTTGTGGGTATAAGGCACGGAATGTTTTCATGTGTATGAATCTCGGAATGTTTTTGTGGGTATAAGTCCCGGAATGTTTTTGTGGGTATAAGTCCCGGAATGTTTTCATGGGTATAAATCTCAGAAAGTTTTTGTGGGTATAAGGCATGGAATGTTTTCATGGGTATGAATCTCGGAATGTTTGTGTGGGTATAAGTCCAGGAATGTTTTTGTGGGTATGATTCTCGGAATATTTGTGTGGGTCTGAATCTCGGATGTTTTTGAGGGTACAAGTCCCAGAATGTATGTGTAGGTATAAGTCCCGGAATGTTTGTGAGGGTATAAGTCCTGGACTGTTTTTGTGGGTATAAGTCTTGGAATGTTTTTGTGGGTATAAGTCTCGGAATGTTTGTGTGGGTATAAGTCCAGGAATGTTGTTGTGGATATGAATCTCGGAATGCTTGTGTGGATATGAGTCCAGGAATGTTTTTGTCGGTATGAAACTTGGAATGTTTGTGTAGGTATAAGTCCAGGAATGTTTTTGTGGGTATAAGTCTCGGAAAGTTTGTGTGGGTATAAGTCTTGGAATGTTTTTGTGGGTATAATTCCCGGAATGTTTTTGTGGGTATCAGTCTCGGAATGTTTTTGTGGGTATAAATCTAGGAATGTATGTGTAGGTATAAGTCCTGGAATGATTTTGTAAGTATAAGTCTAGGAATGTTTTTGTGGGTATAAGTCTAGGAATGTATGTATAGGTATAAGTCCTGGAATGATTTTGTAAGTATAAGTCTAGGAATGTTTTTGTAGGTATAAGTCTCGGAAAGTTTGTGTGGGTATAAGTCTTGGAATGTTTTTGTGGGTATAATTCCCGGAATGTTTTTGTGGGTATAAGTCTCGGAATGCTTTGTGGGCATAAGTCTTGGAATGTTTGTGTGGGTATAAGTCCCGGAATATTTTTGTGTGTATAAGTCTCTGAATGTATGTGTAGGTATTAGTCCTGGAATGTTTTTGTAGGTATAAGTCTCGGAATGTTTTTGTGAGTGTAACTCCAGGAATGTTTCTGTGGGTATAAGTACTGGAATGTTTGTGTGGGTGCAAGTCTTGGAATGTTTGTGTGGGTATAAGTCTTGGAATGTATGTGTGGGTATAAGTCCCAGAATGTTTTTGTAGGTTTAAGTCTCGGAATGTTTTTGTGGGTATCAGTCTAGGAATGTTTTTGTGGGTGTAAGTCTTGTAATGTATGTGTAGGTATAAGTCCTGGAATGTTTTTGTAGGTATAAGTCTCAGAATGTTTGTGCGGGTATCAGTCTAGGAATGTTTTTGTTGGTATAAGTCTCGGAATGTTTTTGTGGGTATAAGTCTCGGAATGTTTTTGTCGGTATGAAACGTGGAATGTTTGTGTGGGTAGAAGTCCCGGAATATTTTTGTCGGTATGAAACGTGGAATGTTTGTGTGGGTATAAGTCCCGGAATGTTTTTGTGGGTATAAGTCTCGGAATGTATGTGTAGGTATAAGTCCTGGAATGTTTTTGTAGGTATAATTCTCGGAATGTTTGTGTAGGTATAAGTCCTGGAATGTTATTGTAGGTATACGTCTCGGAATGTTTATGTGGGTGTAAGTCCCGGAATGTTTTTGTGGGTATAAGTCTCGGAAGGTATGCGTAGGTATAAGTCCTGGAATGTTTTTGTAAGTATAAGTCTCGGAATGTTTGTGTGGGTATAAGTCCCTCAATGTTTTTGCGGGTATAATTCCCGGAATGTTTTTGTAAGTATAAGTCCAGGAGTGTTTTTGTTGGTATGAACCTTGGAATGTTTGTGTGGGTATAAGTCCCAGAATGTTTTCATGGGAATGAATATCGGAATATTTTTGTGGGGTTAAATCTCGAAATGATTTTGTGGGTGTAAATCTCGGAATGTTTGTGTGGGCATACGTTCCGGAATGTTTTTGTGGCTATGCGTCTTGGAATGTTTTTGTGGGTATACGTCCCAGAATGTTTGTGTAGTTATGAGACTCGGAATGTTTGTGTGGGTATAAGTCCCGGAATATTTTTGTGGGTATATGTCTCGGAAGGTATGCGTAGGTATTGGTCCTGGCATGTTTTTGTAGGTATAAGTCTCGGAATGTTTTTGTGAGTGTAAGTCCAGGAATGTTTTTGTGGGTACAAGTCCCTCAATGTCTTTGTCGGTATGAAACGTGGAATGTTTGTGTGGGTATCAGTCCCGGAATATTTTTGTGGGTATAAGTATTGGAATGTGTTTGTGGGTATGCGTCTTGGAATGTTTTTGTGGGTATACGTCCCAGAATGTTTGTGTAGTTATAAGACTCGGAATGTTTGTGTGGGTATAAGTCTCGGAATGTTTTTGTCGGTAGAAGTCTTGGAATGTTTGTGTGGGTATAAGTCCCGGAATATTTTTGTGGGTATAAGTCTCGGAAGGTATGCGTAGGTATTAGTCCTGGAATGCTTTGTAGGTATAAGTCTCGGAATGTTTTTGTGAGTGTAAGTCCAGGAACGTTTTTGTGGGTATAAGTCCTGGAATGTTTGTGTGGGTACAAGTCTTGGAATGTTTGTGTGGGTATAAGTCTTGGAATGTTTGTGTGGGTATCAGTCTAGGAATGCTTTTGTGGGTGTAAGTCTCGTAATGTATGTGTAGGTATAAGTCCTGGAATGTTTTTGTAGGTATAAGTCTCGGAATGATTGTGTGGGTATAAGTCTCGGAATGTTTTTGTGGGTGTAAGTCTTGGAATGTTTTTGTGGGTATCAGTCTAGGAATGTTTTTGTGCGTGTAAGTCTCGGAATGTGTGTGTAGGTATAAGTCCTGGAATGTTTTTGTAGGTTTAAGTCTCGGAATGTTTGTGTAGGTATAAGTCCCTCAATGTTTTTGTGGGTATAATTCCCGGAATGTTTTTGTAAGTATAAGTCCAGGAGTGTTTTTGTTGGTATGAACCTTGGAATGTTTTTGTGGGTATACGTCCCAGAATGTTTGTGTAGTTATAAGACTCGGAATGTTTGTGTGGGTATAAGTCTCGGAATGTTTTTGTGGGTATAAGTCTTGGAATGTTTGTGTGGGTATAAGTCCCGGAATATTTTTGTGGGTATAAGTCTCGGAAGGTATGCGTAGGTATTAGTCCTGGAATGTTTTTGTAGGTATAAGTCTCGGAATGTTTGTGTGGGTATAAGTCTCGGAATGTTTGTGTGGGTATAAGTCCCGGAATATTTTTGTGGGTATAAGTCCCGTAATGTATGTGTAGGTATTAGTCCTGGAATGTTTTTGTAGGTATAAGTCTCGGAATGTTTTTGTGAGTGTATGTCCAGGAATGTTTTTGTGGGTATAAGTCTTGAAATGTTTGTGTGGGGGTATAAGTCCCGCAATGTTTTTCTGGGTGTAAGTCTCGGAATGTATGTGTAGGTCTAAGTCCTGGAATGTTTTTGTAGGTATAAGTCTCGGAATGTTTGTGTGGGTATAAGTCTCGGAATGTTTTTGTGGGTGTAAGTCTTGGAATGTTTTTGTGGGTATAAGTCTAGGAATGTTTTTGTGGGTATAAGTCTCGGAATGTATGTGCAGGAATAAGTCCTAGAATGTTTTTGTTGGTATAAGTCTAGGAATGTTTGTGTGGGTATAAGTCTCGGAATGTTTGTGTGGGTATAAGTCCCGGAATCTTTTTGTGCGTATGAATCTCGGAATGTTTTTGTGGGTATAAGTCCCAGAATGTTTCCATGGGAATGAATATCGGAATGTTTTTGTGGGTATAAATCTCGGATTGATTTTGTGGGTGTAAATCTCAGAATGTTTTTGTGGGTATAAGGCACGGAATGTTTTCATGTGTATGAATCTCGGAATGTTTTTGTGGGTATAAGTCCCGGAATGTTTTTGTGGGTATAAGTCCCGGAATGTTTTCATGGGTATAAATCTCAGAAAGTTTTTGTGGGTATAAGGCATGGAATGTTTTCATGGGTATGAATCTCGGAATGTTTGTGTGGGTATAAGTCCAGGAATGTTTTTGTGGGTATGATTCTCGGAATATTTGTGTGGGTCTGAATCTCGGATGTTTTTGAGGGTACAAGTCCCAGAATGTATGTGTAGGTATAAGTCCCGGAATGTTTGTGAGGGTATAAGTCCTGGAATGTTTGTGTGGGTATAAGTCCAGGAATGTTGTTGTGGATATGAATCTCGGAATGCTTGTGTGGATATGAGTCCAGGAATGTTTTTGTCAGTATGAAACTTGGAATGTTTGTGTAGGTATAAGTCCAGGAATGTTTTTGTGGGTATAAGTCTCGGAAAGTTTGTGTGGGTATAAGTCTTGGAATGTTTTTGTGGGTATAATTCCCGGAATGTTTTTGTGGGTATCAGTCTCGGAATGTTTTTGTGGGTATAAATCTAGGAATGTATGTGTAGGTATAAGTCCTGGAATGATTTTGTAAGTATAAGTCTAGGAATGTTTTTGTGGGTATAAGTCTAGGAATGTATGTGTAGGTATAAGTCCTGGAATGATTTTGTAAGTATAAGTCTAGGAATGTTTTTGTAGGTATAAGTCTCGGAAAGTTTGTGTGGGTATAAGTCTTGGAATGTTTTTGTGGGTATAATTCCCGGAATGTTTTTGTGGGTATTAGTCTCGGAATGTTTTTGTGGGCATAAGTCTTGGAATGTTTGTGTGGGTATAAGTCCCGGAATATTTTTGTGTGTATAAGTCTCTGAATGTATGTGTAGGTATTAGTCCTGGAATGCTTTTGTAGGTATAAGTCTCGGAATGTTTTTGTGAGTGTAACTCCAGGAATGTTTCTGTGGGTATAAGTACTGGAATGTTTGTGTGGGTGCAAGTCTTGGAATGTTTGTGTGGGTATAAGTCTTGGAATGTATGTGTGGGTATAAGTCCCAGAATGTTTTTGTAGGTTTAAGTCTCGGAATGTTTTTGTGGGTATCAGTCTAGGAATGTTTTTGTGGGTGTAAGTCTTGTAATGTATGTGTAGGTATAAGTCCTGGAATGTTTTTGTAGGTATCAGTCTCAGAATGTTTGTGCGGGTATCAGTCTAGGAATGTTTTTGTTGGTATAAGTCTCGGAATGTTTTTGTGGGTATAAGTCTCGGAATGTTTTTGTCGGTATGAAACGTGGAATGTTTGTGTGGGTAGAAGTCCCGGAATATTTTTGTCGGTATGAAACGTGGAATGTTTGTGTGGGTATAAGTCCCGGAATGTTTTTGTGGGTATAAGTCCCGTAATGTATGTGTAGGTATTAGTCCTGGAATGTTTTTGTAGGTATAAGTCTCGGAATGTTTTTGTGAGTGTAAGTCCAGGAATGTTTTTGTGGGTATAAGTCCTGGAATGTTTGTGTGGGTACAAGTCTTGGAATGTTTGTGTGGGTATAAGTCTCGGAATGTTTGTGTGGGTATAAGTCCCAGAATGTTTTTGTAGGTTTAAGTCTCGGAATGTTTTTGTGGGTATCAGTCTAGGAATGCTTTTGTGGGTGTAACTCTCGTAATGTATGTGTAGGTATTAGTCCTGGAATGTTTTTGTAGGTATAAGTCTCGGAATGTTTTTGTGGGTATAAGTCCCGGAATGTTTTCATGGGTATAAATCTCAGAAAGTTTTTGTGGGTATAAGGCATGGAATGTTTTCATGGGTATGAATCTCGGAATGTTTGTGTGGGTATAAGTCCAGGAATGTTTTTGTGTGTATGATTCTCGGAATATTTGTGTGGGTCTGAATCTCGGATGTTTTTGAGGGTACAAGTCCCAGAATGTATGTGTAGGTATAAGTCCCGGAATGTTTGTGAGGGTATAAGTCCTGGACTGTTTTTGTGGGTATAAGTCTTGGAATGTTTTTGTGGGTATAAGTCTCGGAATGTTTGTGTGGGTATAAGTCCAGGAATGTTGTTGTGGATATGAATCTCGGAATGCTTGTGTGGATATGAGTCCAGGAATGTTTTTGTCGGTATGAAACTTGGAATGTTTGTGTAGGTATAAGTCCAGGAATGTTTTTGTGGGTATAAGTCTCGGAAAGTTTGTGTGGGTATAAGTCTTGGAATGTTTTTGTGGGTATAATTCCCGGAATGTTTTTGTGGGTATCAGTCTCGGAATGTTTTTGTGGGTATAAATCTAGGAATGTATGTGTAGGTATAAGTCCTGGAATGATTTTGTAAGTATAAGTCTAGGAATGTTTTTGTGGGTATAAGTCTAGGAATGTATGTGTAGGTATAAGTCCTGGAATGATTTTGTAAGTATAAGTCTAGGAATGTTTTTGTAGGTATAAGTCTCGGAAAGTTTGTGTGGGTATAAGTCTTGGAATGTTTTTGTGGGTATAATTCCCGGAATGTTTTTGTGGGTATCAGTCTCGGAATGTTTTTGTGGGTATAAATCTAGGAATGTATGTGTAGGTATAAGTCCTGGAATGATTTTGTAAGTATAAGTCTAGGAATGTTTTTGTGGGTATAAGTCTAGGAATGTATGTGTAGGTATAAGTCCTGGAATGATTTTGTAAGTATAAGTCTAGGAATGTTTTTGTAGGTATAAGTCTCGGAAAGTTTGTGTGGGTATAAGTCTTGGAATGTTTTTGTGGGTATAATTCCCGGAATGTTTTTGTGGGTATTAGTCTCGGAATGTTTTTGTGGGCATAAGTCTTGGAATGTTTGTGTGGGTATAAGTCCCGGAATATTTTTGTGTGTATAAGTCTCTGAATGTATGTGTAGGTATTAGTCCTGGAATGTTTTTGTAGGTATAAGTCTCGGAATGTTTTTGTGAGTGTAACTCCAGGAATGTTTCTGTGGGTATAAGTACTGGAATGTTTGTGTGGGTGCAAGTCTTGGAATGTTTGTGTGGGTATAATTCTTGGAATGTATGTGTGGGTATAAGTCCCAGAATGTTTTTGTAGGTTTAAGTCTCGGAATGTTTTTGTGGGTATCAGTCTAGGAATGTTTTTGTGGGTGTAAGTCTTGTAATGTATGTGTAGGTATAAGTCCTGGAATGTTTTTGTAGGTATCAGTCTCAGAATGTTTGTGCGGGTATCAGTCTAGGAATGTTTTTGTTGGTATAAGTCTCGGAATGTTTTTGTGGGTATAAGTCTCGGAATGTTTTTGTCGGTATGAAACGTGGAATGTTTGTGTGGGTAGAAGTCCTGGAATATTTTTGTCGGTATGAAACGTGGAATGTTTGTGTGGGTATAAGTCCCGGAATGTTTTTGTGGGTATAAGTCCCGGAATATTTTTGTGGGTAGAAGTCCTGGAATATTTTTGTCGGTATGAAACGTGGAATGTTTGTGTGGGTATAAGTCCCGGAATGTTTTTGTGGGTATAAGTCCCGTAATGTATGTGTAGGTATTAGTCCTGGAATGTTTTTGTAGGTATAAGTCTCGGAATGTTTTTGTGAGTGTAAGTCCAGGAATGTTTTTGTGGGTATAAGTCTTGGAATGTTTGTGTGGGTATAAGTCCCTCAATGTTTTTGTCGGTATGAAACGTGGAATGGTTGTGTGGGTATCAGTCCCGGAATATTTTTGTGGGTATAAGTATTGGAATGTGTTTGTGGGTATGAGTCCCGGAATGGTTTTGTGAGTATAAGTCCCGGAATGTTTATGTGGGTATAAGTCCCAGAATGTTTGTGTAGTTATAAGACTCGGAATGTTTGTGTGGGTATAAGTCTCGTAATGTTTTTGTGGGTATAAGTCTTGGAATGTATTTGTGGGTATACGTCCCAGAATGTTTGTGTAGTTATAAGACTCGGAATGTTTGTGTGGGTACAAGTCTTGGAATGTTTTTGTGGGTATAAGTCCCGGAATCTTTTTGTGCGTATGAATCTCGGAATGTTTTTGTGGGTGTAAATCTCAGAATGTTTTTGTGGGTATAAGGCACGGAATGTTTTCATTTGTATGAATCTCGGAATGTTTTTGTGGGTATAAATCTCGGATTGATTTTGTGGGTGTAAATCTCAGAATGTTTTTGTGGGTATAAGGCACGGAATGTTTTCATGTGTATGAATCTCGGAATGTTTTTGTGGGTATAAGTCCCGGAATGTTTTTGTGGGTATAAGTCCCGGAATGTTTTCATGGGTATAAATCTCAGAAAGTTTTTGTGGGTATAAGGCATGGAATGTTTTCATGGGTATGAATCTCGGAATGTTTGTGTGGGTATAAGTCCAGGAATGTTTTTGTGGGTATGATTCTCGGAATATTTGTGTGGGTCTGAATCTCGGATGTTTTTGAGGGTACAAGTCCCAGAATGTATGTGTAGGTATAAGTCCCGGAATGTTTGTGAGGGTATAAGTCCTGGACTGTTTTTGTGGGTATAAGTCTTGGAATGTTTTTGTGGGTATAAGTCTCGGAATGTTTGTGTGGGTATAAGTCCAGGAATGTTGTTGTGGATATGAATCTCGGAATGCTTGTGTGGATATGAGTCCAGGAATGTTTTTGTCGGTATGAAACTTGGAATGTTTGTGTAGGTATAAGTCCAGGAATGTTTTTGTGGGTATAAGTCTTTGAAAGTTTGTGTGGGTATAAGTCTTGGAATGTTTTTGTGGGTATAATTCCCGGAATGTTTTTGTGGGTATCAGTCTCGGAATGTTTTTGTGGGTATAAATCTAGGAATGTATGTGTAGGTATAAGTCCTGGAATGATTTTGTAAGTATAAGTCTAGGAATGTTTTTGTGGGTATAAGTCTAGGAATGTATGTGTAGGTATAAGTCTAGGAATGTTTTTGTGGGTATAAGTCTAGGAATGTTTTTGTAGGTATAAGTCTCGGAAAGTTTGTGTGGGTATAAGTCTTGGAATGTTTTTGTGGGTATAATTCCCGGAATGTTTTTGTGGGTATTAGTCTCGGAATGTTTTTGTGGGCATAAGTCTTGGAATGTTTGTGTGGGTATAAGTCCCGGAATATTTTTGTGTGTATAAGTCTCTGAATGTATGTGTAGGTATTAGTCCTGGAATGTTTTTGTAGGTATAAGTCTCGGAATGTTTTTGTGAGTGTAACTCCAGGAATGTTTCTGTGGGTATAAGTACTGGAATGTTTGTGTGGGTGCAAGTCTTGGAATGTTTGTGTGGGTATAAGTCTTGGAATGTATGTGTGGGTATAAGTCCCAGAATGTTTTTGTAGGTTTAAGTCTCGGAATGTTTTTGTGGGTATCAGTCTAGGAATGTTTTTGTGGGTGTAAGTCTTGTAATGTATGTGTAGGTATAAGTCCTGGAATGTTTTTGTAGGTATCAGTCTCAGAATGTTTGTGCGGGTATCAGTCTAGGAATGTTTTTGTTGGTATAAGTCTCGGAATGTTTTTGTGGGTATAAGTCTCGGAATGTTTTTGTCGGTATGAAACGTGGAATGTTTGTGTGGGTAGAAGTCCCGGAATATTTTTGTCGGTATGAAACGTGGAATGTTTGTGTGGGTATAAGTCCCGGAATGTTTTTGTGGGTATAAGTCCCGTAATGTATGTGTAGGTATTAGTCCTGGAATGTTTTTGTAGGTATAAGTCTCGGAATGTTTTTGTGAGTGTAAGTCCAGGAATGTTTTTGTAGGTATAAGTCCTGGAATGTTTGTGTGGGTACAAGTCTTGGAATGTTTGTGTGGGTATAAGTCTCGGAATGTTTGTGTGGGTATAAGTCCCAGAATGTTTTTGTAGGTTTAAGTCTCGGAATGTTTTTGTGGGTATCAGTCTAGGAATGCTTTTGTGGGTGTAACTCTCGTAATGTATGTGTAGGTATTAGTCCTGGAATGTTTTTGTAGGTATAAGTCTCGGAATGTTTTTGTGAGTGTATGTCCAGGAATGTTTTTGTGGGTATAAGTCTTGAAATGTTTGTGTGGGTATAAGTCCCGCAATGTTTTTCTGGGTGTAAGTCTCGGAATGTATGTGTAGGTCTAAGTCCTGGAATGTTTTTGTAGGTATAAGTCTCGGAATGTTTGTGTGGGTATAAGTCTCGGAATGTTTTTGTGGGTGTAAGTCTTGGAATGTTTTTGTGGGTATAAGTCTAGGAATGTTTTTGTGGGTATAAGTCTCGGAATGTATGTGCAGGAATAAGTCCTAGAATGTTTTTGTTGGTATAAGTCTAGGAATGTTTGTGTGGGTATAAGTCTCGGAATGTTTGTGTGGGTATAAGTCCCTCAATGTTTTTGTGGGTTTAATTCCCGGAATGTTTTTGTGGGTATGAGTCCCCCAATGTTTTTGTGGGTATAATTCCCGGAATGTTTTTGTAAGTATAAGTCCAGGAGTGTTTTTGTTGGTATGAATCTTGGAATGCTTGTGTGTGTATGAGTCCAGGAATGTTTTTGTCGGTATGAAACTCTGATTGTTTTGGCGGGTATAAGTCCCAGAATGTTTTCATGGGAATGAATATCGGAATATTTTTGTGGGGTTAAATCTCGAAATGATTTTGTGGGTGTAAATCTCCGAATGTTTGTGTGGGCATGCGTTCCGGAATGTTTTTGTGGGTATGCGTCTTGGAATGTTTTTGTGGGTATACGTCCCAGAATGTTTGTGTAGTTATCAGACTCGGAATGTTTGTGTGGGTATAAGTCCCGGAATATTTTTGTGGGTATATGTCTCGGAAGGTATGCGTAGGTATTAGTCCTGGAATGTTTTTGTAGGTATAAGTCTCGGAATGTTTTTGTGAGTGTAAGTCCAGGAATGTTTTTGTGGGTATAAGTCTTGGAATGTTTGTGTGGGTATAAGTCCCTCAATGTTTTTGTCGGTATGAAACGTGGAATGGTTGTGTGGGTATCAGTCCCGGAATATTTTTGTGGGTATAAGTATTGGAATGTGTTTGTGGGTATGAGTCCCGGAATGGTTTTGTGAGTATAAGTCCCGGAATGTTTATGTGGGTATAAGTCCTGGAAGGTTAGTGTGGGTATAAGTCCCAGAATGATTTCGTGGGTATGAATCACGGAATGTTTTTGTGGGTATAAGTCCCAGAATGTTTCCATGGGAATGAATATCGGAATGTTTTTGTGGGTATAAATCTAGGAAAGATTTTGTGGGTGTAAATCTCCGAATGTTTGTGTGGGTATATGTTCCGGAATGTTTTTGTGGGTATACGTCTTGGAATGTTTTTGTGGGTATAAGTCCCAGAATGTTTGTGTAGTTATAAGACTCGGAATGTTTGTGTGGGTATAAGTCTCGTAATGTTTTTGTGGGTATAAGTCTTGGAATGTATTTGTGGGTATACGTCCCAGAATGTTTGTGTAGTTATAAGACTCGGAATGTTTGTGTGGGTACAAGTCTTGGAATGTTTTTGTGGGTATAAGTCCCGGAATCTTTTTGTGCGTATGAATCTCGGAATGTTTTTGTGGGTATAAGTCCCAGAATGTTTCCATGGGAATGAATATCGGAATGTTTTTGTGGGTCTAAATCTCGGATTGATTTTGTGGGTGTAAATCTCAGAATGTTTTTGTGGGTATAAGGGACGGAATGTTTTCATGTGTATGAATCTCGGAATTTTTTTGTGGGTATAAGTCCCGGAATGTTTTTGTGGGTATAAGTCCCGGAATGTTTTCATGGGTATAAATCTCAGAAAGTTTTTGTGGGTATAAGGCATGGAATGTTTTCATGGGTATGAATCTCGGAATGTTTGTGTGGGTATAAGTCCAGGAATGTTTTTGTGGGTATGATTCTCGGAATATTTGTGTGGGTCTGAATCTCGGATGTTTTTGAGGGTACAAGTCTCAGAATGTATGTGTAGGTATAAGTCCCGGAATGTTTGTGAGGGTATAAGTCCTGGACTGTTTTTGTGGGTATAAGTCTTGGAATGTTTTTGTGGGTATAAGTCTCGGAATGTTTGTGTGGGTATAAGTCCAGGAATGTTGTTGTGGATATGAATCTCGGAATGCTTGTGTGGATATGAGTCCAGGAATGTTTTTGTCGGTATGAAACTTGGAATGTTTGTGTAGGTATAAGTCCAGGAATGTTTTTGTAGGTATAAGTCTCGGAATGTTTTTGTGAGTGTATGTCCAGGAATGTTTTTGTGGGTATAATTCTTGAAATGTTTGTGTGGGTATAAGTCCCGCAATGTTTTTCTGGGTGTAAGTCTCGGAATGTATGTGTAGGTCTAAGTCCTGGAATGTTTTTGTAGGTATAAGTCTCGGAATGTTTGTGTGGGTATAAGTCTCGGAATGTTTTTGTGGGTGTAAGTCTTGGAATGTTTTTGTGGGTATAAGTCTAGGAATGTTTTTGTGGGTATAAGTCTCGGAATGTATGTGCAGGAATAAGTCCTAGAATGTTTTTGTTGGTATAAGTCTAGGAATGTTTTTGTGGGTATAAGTCTCGGAATGTATGTGCAGGAATAAGTCCTAGAATGTTTTTGTTGGTATAAGTCTAGGAATGTTTGTGTGGGTATAAGTCTCGGAATGTTTGTGTGGGTATAAGTCCCTCAATGTTTTTGTGGGTTTAATTCCCGGAATGTTTTTGTGGGTATGAGTCCCCCAATGTTTTTGTGGGTATAATTCCCGGAATGTTTTTGTAAGTATAAGTCCAGGAGTGTTTTTGTTGGTATGAATCTTGGAATGCTTGTGTGTGTATGAGTCCAGGAATGTTTTTGTCGGTATGAAACTCTGATTGTTTTGGCGGGTATAAGTCCCAGAATGTTTTCATGGGAATGAATATCGGAATATTTTTGTGGGGTTAAATCTCGAAATGATTTTGTGTGTGTAAATCTCCGAATGTTTGTGTGGGCATGCGTTCCGGAATGTTTTTGTGGGTATGCGTCTTGGAATGTTTTTGTGGGTATACGTCCCAGAATGTTTGTTTAGTTATCAGACTCGGAATGTTTGTGTGGGTATAAGTCCCGGAATATTTTTGTGGGTATATGTCTCGGAAGGTATGCGTATGTATTAGTCCTGGAATGTTTTTGTAGGTATAAGTCTCGGAATGTTTTTGTGAGTGTAAGTCCAGGAATGTTTTTGTGGGTATAAGTCTTGGAATGTTTGTGTGGGTATAAGTCCCTCAATGTTTTTGTCGGTATGAAACGTGGAATGGTTGTGTGGGTATCAGTCCCGGAATATTTTTGTGGGTATAAGTATTGGAATGTGTTTGTGGGTATGAGTCCCGGAATGGTTTTGTGAGTATAAGTCCCGGAATGTTTATGTGGGTATAAGTCCTGGAAGGTTAGTGTGGGTATAAGTCCCAGAATGATTTCGTGGGTATGAATCACGGAATGTTTTTGTGGGTATAAGTCCCAGAATGTTTCCATGGGAATGAATATCGGAATGTTTTTGTGGGTATAAATCTAGGAAAGATTTTGTGGGTGTAAATCTCCGAATGTTTGTGTGGGTATATGTTCCGGAATGTTTTTGTGGGTATACGTCTTGGAATGTTTTTGTGGGTATAAGTCCCAGAATGTTTGTGTAGTTATAAGACTCGGAATGTTTGTGTGGGTATAAGTCTCGTAATGTTTTTGTGGGTATAAGTCTTGGAATGTATTTGTGGGTATACGTCCCAGAATGTTTGTGTAGTTATAAGACTCGGAATGTTTGTGTGGGTACAAGTCTTGGAATGTTTTTGTGGGTATAAGTCCCGGAATCTTTTTGTGCGTATGAATCTCGGAATGTTTTTGTGGGTATAAGTCCCAGAATGTTTCCATGGGAATGAATATCGGAATGTTTTTGTGGGTCTAAATCTCGGATTGATTTTGTGGGTGTAAATCTCAGAATGTTTTTGTGGGTATAAGGCACGGAATGTTTTCATGTGTATGAATCTCGGAATTTTTTTGTGGGTATAAGTCCCGGAATGTTTTTGTGGGTATAAGTCCCGGAATGTTTTCATGGGTATAAATCTCAGAAAGTTTTTGTGGGTATAAGGCATGGAATGTTTTCATGGGTATGAATCTCGGAATGTTTGTGTGGGTATAAGTCCAGGAATGTTTTTGTGGGTATGATTCTCGGAATATTTGTGTGGGTCTGAATCTCGGATGTTTTTGAGGGTACAAGTCCCAGAATGTATGTGTAGGTATAAGTCCCGGAATGTTTGTGAGGGTATAAGTCCTGGACTGTTTTTGTGGGTATAAGTCTTGGAATGTTTTTGTGGGTATACGTCTCGGAATGTTTGTGTGGGTATAAGTCCAGGAATGTTGTTGTGGATATGAATCTCGGAATGCTTGTGTGGATATGAGTCCAGGAATGTTTTTGTCGGTATGAAACTTGGAATGTTTGTGTAGGTATAAGTCCAGGAATGTTTTTGTGGGTATAAGTCTCGGAAAGTTTGTGTGGGTATAAGTCTTGGAATGTTTTTGTGGGTATAATTCCCGGAATGTTTTTGTGGGTATCAGTCTCGGAATGTTTTTGTGGGTATAAATCTAGGAATGTATGTGTAGGTATAAGTCCTGGAATGATTTTGTAAGTATAAGTCTAGGAATGTTTTTGTGGGTATAAGTCTAGGAATGTATGTGTAGGTATAAGTCCTGGAATGATTTTGTAAGTATAAGTCTAGGAATGTTTTTGTAGGTATAAGTCTCGGAAAGTTTGTGTGGGTATAAGTCTTGGAATGTTTTTGTGGGTATAATTCCCGGAATGTTTTTGTGGGTATTAGTCTCGGAATGTTTTTGTGGGCATAAGTCTTGGAATGTTTGTGTGGGTATAAGTCCCGGAATATTTTTGTGTGTATAAGTCTCTGAATGTATGTGTAGGTATTAGTCCTGGAATGTTTTTGTAGGTATAAGTCTCGGAATGTTTTTGTGAGTGTAACTCCAGGAATGTTTCTGTGGGTATAAGTACTGGAATGTTTGTGTGGGTGCAAGTCTTGGAATGTTTGTGTGGGTATAAGTCTTGGAATGTATGTGTGGGTATAAGTCCCAGAATGTTTTTGTAGGTTTAAGTCTCGGAATGTTTTTGTGGGTATCAGTCTAGGAATGTTTTTGTGGGTGTAAGTCTTGTAATGTATGTGTAGGTATAAGTCCTGGAATGTTTTTGTAGGTATCAGTCTCAGAATGTTTGTGCGGGTATCAGTCTAGGAATGTTTTTGTTGGTATAAGTCTCGGAATGTTTTTGTGGGTATAAGTCTCGGAATGTTTTTGTCGGTATGAAACGTGGAATGTTTGTGTGGGTAGAAGTCCTGGAATATTTTTGTCGGTATGAAACGTGGAATGTTTGTGTGGGTATAAGTCCCGGAATGTTTTTGTGGGTATAAGTCCCGGAATATTTTTGTGGGTATAAGTCTCGGAAGGTATGCTTAGGTATTAGTCCTGGAATGTTTTTGTAGGTATAAGTCTCGGAATGTTTTTGTGAGTGTAAGTCCAGTAATGTTTTTGTGGGTATAAGTCCTGGAATGTTTGTGTGGGTATAAGTCTCGGAATGTTTGTGTGGGTATAAGCCTTGGAATGTTTGTGTGGGTATAAGTCCCAGAATGTTTTTGTAGGTTTAAGTCTCGGAATGTTTTTGTGGGGATCTGTCTAGGAATGTTTTTGTAGGTATAAGTCTCGGAATGTTTGTGTAGGTATAAGTCCTGGAATGTTATTTTATGTATACGTCTCGGAATGTTTATGTGGGAGTAAGTCCCGGAATGTTTTTGTAGGTATAAGTCTCGGAATGTCTGTGTAGGTATAAGTCCCTCAATGTTTTTGTGGGTATAATTCCCGGAATGTTTTTGTAAGCATAAGTCCAGGTGTGTTTTTGTTGGTATGAACCTTGGAATGTTTTTGTGGGTATACGTCCCAGAATGTTTGTGTAGTTATAAGAATCGGAATGTTTGTGTGGGTATAAGTCTCGGAATGTTTTTGTAAGTATAAGTCCAGGAGTGTTTTTGTTGGTATGAACCTTGGAATGTTTTTGTGGGTATACGTCCCAGAATGTTTGTGTAGTTATAAGACTCGGAATGTTTGTGTGGGTATAAGTCTCGGAATGTTTTTGTGGGTATAAGTCTTGGAATGTTTGTGTGGGTATAAGTCCCGGAATATTTTTGTGGGTATAAGTCTTGGAATGTTTGTGTGGGTATAAGTCCCGGAATATTTTTGTGGGTATAAGTCTCGGAAGGTATGCGTAGGTATTAGTCCTGGAATGTTTTTGTAGGTATAAGTCTCGGAATGTTTTTGTGAGTGTAAGTCCAGGAATGTTTTTGTGGGTATAAGTCCTGGAATGTTTGTGTGGGTACAAGTCTTGGAATGTTTGTGTGGGTATAAGTCTTGGAATGTTTGTGTGGGTACAAGTCCCAGAATGTTTTTGTAGGTTTAAGTCTCGGACTGTTTTTGTGGGTATCAGTCTAGGATTGCTTTTGTGGGTGTAAGTCTCGTAATGTATGTGTAGGTAGTAGTCCTGGAATGTTTTTGTTGGTATAAGTCTCGGAATGTTTTTGTGAGTTTAAGTCCAGGAATGTTTTTGTGGGTATAAGTCTTGGAATGTTTGTGTGGGTATAAGTCCTGGAATGTTTTTGTAGGTATAAGTCTCGGAATGTTTTTGTGGGAATAAGTTTAGGAATGTATGTGCAGGAATAAGTCCTAGAATGTTTTTGTAGGTATAAGTCTAGAAATGTATGTGCAGGAATAAGTCCTAGAATGTTTGTGTAGGTATAAGTCCCGGAATGTTATTGTAGGTATACGTCTCGGAATGTTTATGTGGGTGTAAGTCCCGGAATGTTTTTGTGGGTATAATTCCCGGAATGTTTTTGTAAGTATAAGTCCAGGAGTGTTTTTGTTGGTATGAACCTTGGAATGTTTCTGTGGGTATAAGTCCCAGAATGTTTTCATGGGAATGAATATCGGAATATTTTTGTGGGGTTAAATCTCGAAATGATTTTGTGGGTGTAAATCTCCGAATGTTTGTGTGGGCATACGTTCCGGAATGTTTTTGTGGGTATGCGTCTTGGAATGTTTTTGTGGGTATACGTCCCAGAATGTTTGTGTAGTTATCAGACTCGGAATGTTTGTGTGGGTATAAGTCCCGGAATATTTTTGTGGGTATATGTCTCGGAAGGTATGCGTAGGTATTAGTCCTGGAATGTTTTTGTAGGTATAAGTCTCGGAATGTTTTTGTGAGTGTAAGTCCAGGAATGTTTTTGTGGGTATAAGTCTTGGAATGTTTGTGTGGGTATAAGTCCCTCAATGTTTTTGTCGGTATGAAACGTGGAATGTTTGTGTGGGTATCAGTCCCGGAATATTTTTGTGTGTATAAGTATTGGAATGTGTTTGTGGGTATGAGTCCCGGAATGGTTTTGTGAGTATAAGTCCCGGAATGTTTTAGTAGGTATAAGTCTCGCAATGTTTTTGTGGGTATAAGTCTTGGAATGTTTTTGTGGGTATAAGTCTAGGAATGTTTTTGTGGGTATAAGTCTCGGAATGTATGTGCAGGAATAAGTCCTAGAATGTTTTTGTAGGTATAAGTCTCGGAATGTTTGTGTGGGTATAAGTCTCTGAATGATTTGTGGGTTTAATTCCCGGAATGTTTTTGTAAGTATAAGTCCAGGAGTGTTTTTGTTGGTATGAATCTTGGAATGCTTGTGTGGGTATGAGTCCAGGAATGTTTTTGTCGGTATGAAACTCTGATTGTTTTTGCGGGTATAAGTCCCAGAATGTTTTCATGGGAATGAATATCGGAATATTTTTGTGGGGTTAAATCTCGAAATGATTTTGTGGGTGTAAATCTCCGAATGTTTGTGTGGGCATACGTTCCGGAATGTTTTTGTGGGTATGCGTCTTGGAATGTTTTTGTGGGTATAAGTCCCAGAATGTTTGTGTAGTTAAAAGACTCGGAATGTTTGTGTGGGTTTAAGTCTCGGAATGTTTTTGTGGATATCAGTCTAGGAATGCTTTTGTGGGTGTAAGTCTCGTAATGTATGTGTAGGTATTAGTCCTGGAATGTTTTTGTAGGTATAAGTCTCGGAATGTTTTTGTGAGTGTATGTCCAGGAATGTTTTTCTGGGTATAAGTCTTGAAATGTTTGTGTGGGTATAAATCCCGCAATGTTTTTGTGGGTGTAAGTCTCGGAATGTATGTGTAGGTCTAAGTCCTGGAATGTTTTTGTAGGTATAAGTCTCGGAATGTTTGTGTGGGTATAAGTCTCGGAATGTTTTTGTGGGTGTAAGTCTTGGAATGTTTTTGTGGGTATAAGTCTAGGAATGTTTTTGTGGGTATAAGTCTCGGAATGTATGTGCAGGAATAAGTCCTAGAATGTTTTTGTTGGTATAAGTCTCGGAATGTTTGTGTGGGTATAAGTCCCTCAATGTTTTTGTGGGTTTAATTCCCGGAATGTTTTTGTGGGTATGAGTCCCCCAGTGTTTTTGTGGGTATAATTCCCGGAATGTTTTTGTAAGTATAAGTCCAGGAGTGTTTTTGTTGGTATGAATCTTGGAAGGCTTGTGTGGGTATGAGTCCAGGAATGTTTTTGTCTGTATGAAACTCTGATTGTTTTTACGGGTATAAGTCCCAGAATGTTTGTGTAGTTATAAGACTCGGAATGTTTGTGTGGGTATAAGTCTCGGAATGTTTTTGTGGGTATAAGTCTTGGAATACTTGTGTGGGTATAAGTCCCGGAATATTTTTGTGGGTATAAGTCTCGGAAGGTATGCGTAGGTATTAGTCCTGGAATGTTTTTGTAGATATAAGTCTCGGAATGTTTTTGTGAGTGTAAGTCCAGGAATGTTTTTGTGGGTATAAGTCCTGGAATGTTTGTGTGGGTATAAGTCTTGGAATGTTTGTGTGGGTATAAGTCTTGGAATGTTTCTGTGGGTATAAGTCACAGAATGTTTTTGTAGGTTTAAGTCTCGGAATGTTTTTGTGGGTATCAGTCTAGGAATGCTTTTGTGGGTGTAAGTCTCGTAATGTATGTGTAGGTATTAGTCCTGGAATGTTTTTGTTGGTATAAGTCTCGGAATGTTTTTGTGAGTTTAAGTCCAGGAATGTTTTTGTCGGTATAAGTCTCGGAATGTCTGTGTAGGTATTAGTCCCGGAATGTTTGTGTGGGTATAAGTCCTGGAATGTTTTTGTAGGTATAAGTCTCGGAAAGTTTTTGTGAGTGTATGTCCAGGAATGTTTTTGTAGTTATAAGTCTCGGAATGTTTTTGTGGGTATAAGTCCTGGAATGTTTTTGTAGGTATAAGTCTCGGAATGTTTTTGTGAGTGTATGTCCAGCAATGTTTTTGTGGGTATAAGTCTTGAAATGTTTGTGTGGGTATAAGTCCCGCAATGTTTTTGTGGGTGTAAGTCTCGGAATGTATGTGTAGGTATAAGTCCTGGAATGTTTTTGTAGGTATAAGTCTCGGAATGTATGTGTAGGTATAAGTCCTGGAATGTTTTTGTAGGTATAAGTCTTGGAATGTTTTTGTAGGTATAAGTCTCGGAATGTTTGTGTGGGTATAAGTCTCGGAATGTTTGTGTGGGTATAATTCCCGGAATGATTTTTTGGGTATAAGTCTCGGAATGTATGTGTAGGTATAAGTCCTGGAATGTTTTTGTAGGTATAAGTCTCGGAATGTTTTTGTGGGTGTAAGTCTCGGAATGTTTATGTGGGTATAAGTCTCGGAATGTTTTTGTGGGTGTAAGTCTTGGAATGTTTTTGTGGGTATAAGTCTTGGAATGTTTTTGTGGGTATAAGTCTCGGAATGTATGTGTGGGTATAAGTCCCTCTATGTTTTTGTGGGTTTAATTCCCGGAATGTTTTTGTGGGTATGAGTCCCTCAATGTTTTTGTGGGTACAATTCCCGGAATGTTTTTGTAAGTATAAGTCCAGGAGTGTTTTTGTTGGTATGAATCTTGGAATGCTTGTGTGGGTATGAGTCCAGGAATGTTTTTGTCGGTATGAAACTCTGATTGTTTTTACGGGTATAAGTCCCAGAGTGTTTTCATGGGAATGAATATCGGAATATTTTTGTGGGGTTAAATCTCGAAATGATTTTGTGGGTGTAAATCTCCGAATGTTTGTGTGGGTATAAGTCTAGGAATGTTTTTGTGTGTATAAGTCTCGTAATGTATGTGTAGGTATTAGTCCTGGAATGTTTTTGTAGGTATAAGTCTCGGAATGTTTTTGTGAGTGTAAGTCTTGGAATGTTTGTGTGGGTAGAAGTCCCAGAATGTTTTTGTAGGTATAAGTCTCGGAATGTTTGTGTAGGTATAAGTCCTGGAATGTTATTTTAGGTATACGTCTCGGAATGTTTATGTGGGAGTAAGTCCCGGAATGTTTTTGTAGGTATAAGTCTCGGAATGTCTGTGTAGGTATAAGTCCCTCAATGTTTTTGTGGGTATAATTCCCGGAATGTTTTTGTAAGTATAAGTCCAGGAGTGTTTTTGTTGGTATGAACCTTGGAATGTTTGTGTGGGTATAAGTCCCGGAATATTTTTGTGGGTATAAGTCTCGGAAGGTATGCGTAGGTATTAGTCCTGGAATGTTTTTGTAGGTATAAGTCTCGGAATGTTTTTGTGAGTGTAAGTCCAGGAATGTTTTTGTGGGTACAAGTCTTGGAATGTTTGTGTGGGTATAAGTCTTGGAATGTTTGTGTGGGTACAAGTCCCAGAATGTTTTTGTAGGTTTAAGTCTCGGAATGTTTTTGTGGGTATCAGTCTAGGAATGCTTTTGTGGGTGTAAGTCTCGTAATGTATGTGTAGGTATTAGTCCTGGAATGTTTTTGTTGGTATAAGTCTCGGAATGTTTTTGTGAGTTTAAGTCCAGGAATGTTTTTGTGGGTATAAGTCTTGGAATGTTTGTGTGGGTATAAGTCCTGGAATGTTTTTGTAGGTATAAGTCTCGGAATGTTTTTGTGGGAATAAGTTTAGGAATGTATGTGCAGGAATAAGTCCTAGAATGTTTTTGTAGGTATAAGTCTAGGAATGTATGTGCAGGAATAAGTCCTAGAATGTTTGTGTAGGTATAAGTCCCGGAATGTTATTGTAGGTATACGTCTCGGAATGTTTATGTGGGTGTAAGTCCCGGAATGTTTTGTGGGTATAAGTCTCGGAATGTCTGTGTAGGTATAAGTCCTGGAATGTTTTTGTAAGTATAAGTCTCTTAATGTTTGTGTAGGTATAAGTCCCTCAATGTTTTTGTGGGTATAATTCCCGGAATGTTTTTGTAAGTATAAGTCCAGGAGTGTTTTTGTTGGTATGAACCTTGGAATGTTTGTGTGGGTATAAGTCCCAGAATGTTTTCATGGGAATGAATATCGGAATATTTTTGTGGGGTTAAATCTCGAAATGATTTTGTGGGTGTAAATCTCCGAATGTTTGTGTGGGCATACGTTCCGGAATGTTTTTGTGGGTATGCGTCTTGGAATGTTATTCTGGGTATAGGTCCCAGAATGTTTGTGTAGTTATCAGACTCGGAATGTTTGTGTGGGTATAAGTCCCGGAATATTTTTGTGGGTATATGTCTCGGAAGGTATGCGTAGGTATTAGTCCTGGAATGTTTTTGTAGGTATAAGTCTCGGAATGTTTTTGTGAGTGTAAGTCCAGGAATGTTTTTGTGGGTATAAGTCTTGGAATGTTTGTGTGGGTATAAGTCCCTCAATGTTTTTGTCGGTATGAAACGTGGAATGTTTGTGTGGGTATCAGTCCCGGAATATTTTTGTGGGTATAAGTATTGGAATGTGTTTGTGGGTATGAGTCCCGGAATGTTTTTGTGAGTGTAAGTCCAGGAATATTTTTGTGGGTATAAGTCTCGGAATGTTTTTGTGGGTGTAAGTCTCGGAATGTTTGTGTAGTATAAGTCCTGGAATGTTTTTGTAGGTTTAAGTCTCGGAATGTTTTTGTGGGTATCAGTCTAGGAATGTTTTTGTGCGTGTAAGTCTCGGAATGTATGTGTAGGTATAAGTCCTGGAATGTTTTTGTAGGTTTAAGTCTCGGAATGTTTTTGTGGGTATCAGTCTAGGAATGTTTTTGTGCGTGTAAGTCTCGGAATGTATGTGTAGGTATAAGTCCTGGAATGATTTTGTAGGTATAAGTCCTGGAATGTTTTTGTAGGTTTAAGTCTCGGAATGTTTGTGTAGGTATAAGTCCTGGAATGTTTTTGTAGGTTTAAGTCTCGGAATGTTTGTGTAGGTATAAGTCCTGGAATGTTATTGTAGGTATACGTCTCGGAATGTTTATGTGGGTGTAAGTCCCGGAATGTTTTTGTGGGTATAATTCCCGGAATGTTTTTGTAAGTATAAGTCCAGGAGTGTTTTTGTGGGTATGAACCTTGGAATGTTTGTGTGGGTATAAGTCCCAGAATGTTTTCATGGGAATGAATATCGGAATATTTTTGTGGGGTTAAATCTTCGAAATGATTTTGTGGGTGTAAATCTCCGAATGTTTGTGTGGGCATACGCTCCGGAATGTTTTTGTGGCTATGCGTCTTGGAATATTTTTGTGGGTATACGTCCCAGAATGTTTGTGTAGTTATAAGACTCAGAATGTTTGTGTGGGTATAAGTCCCGGAATATTTTTGTGGGTATAAGTCTCGGAAGGTATGCGTAGGTATTAGTCCTGGAATGTTTTTGTAGGTATTACTCTCGGAATGTTTTTGTGAGTGTAAGTCCAGGAATGTTTTTGTGGGTATAAGTCTTGGAATGTTTGTGTGGGTATAAGTCTTGGAATGTTTGTGCGGGTATAAGTCTAGGAATGTTTTTGTAGGTATAAGTCTCGGAATGTTTGTGTGGGTATAAGTCCTGGAATGTTTTTGTAGGTATAAGTCTCGGAATGTTTTTGTGAGTGTAAGTCTTGAAATGTTTGTGTGGGTATAAGTCCCGCACTGTTTTTGTTGGTGTAAGTCTCGGAATGTATGTGTAGGTATAAGTCCTGGAATGTTTTTGTAGGTATAAGTCTTGGAATGTTTTTGTAGGTATAAGTCTCGGAATGTTTGTGTGGGTATAAGTCTCGGAATGTTTGTGTGGGTATAAGTCTCGGAATGTTTTTGTGGGTGTAAGTCTCGGAATGTTTGTGTGGGTATAAGTCTCGGAATGTTTTTGTGGGTGTAAGTCTTGGAATGTTTTTGTGGGTATAAGTCTAGGAATGTTTTTGTGTGTATAAGTCTCGTAATGTATGTGTAGGTATTAGTCCTGGAATGTTTTTGTAGGTATAAGTCTCGGAATGTTTTTGTGAGTGTAAGTCTTGGAATGTTTGTGTGGGTAGAAGTCCCAGAATGTTTTTGTAGGTATAAGTCTCGGAATGTTTGTGTAGGTATAAGTCCTGGAATGTTATTTTAGGTATACGTCTCGGAATGTTTATGTGGGAGTAAGTCCCGGAATGTTTTTGTAGGTATAAGTCTCGGAATGTCTGTGTAGGTATAAGTCCCTCAATGTTTTTGTGGGTATAATTCCCGGAATGTTTTTGTAAGTATAAGTCCAGGAGTGTTTTTGTTGGTATGAACCTTGGAATGTTTGTGTGGGTATAAGTCCCGGAATATTTTTGTGGGTATAAGTCTCGGAAGGTATGCGTAGGTATTAGTCCTGGAATGTTTTTGTAGGTATAAGTCTCGGAATGTTTTTGTGAGTGTAAGTCCAGGAATGTTTTTGTGGGTATAAGTCCTGGAATGTTTGTGTGGGTACAAGTCTTGGAATGTTTGTGTGGGTATAAGTCTTGGAATGTTTGTGTGGGTATAAGTCCCAGAATGTTTTTGTAGGTTTAAGTCTCGGAATGTTTTTGTGGGTATCAGTCTAGGAATGCTTTTGTGGGTGTAAGTCTTGGAATGTTTCTGTGGGTATAAGTCCTGGAATGTTTTTGTAGGTATAAGTCTCGGAATGTTTTTGTGGGAATAAGTTTAGGAATGTATGTGCAGGAATAAGTCCTAGAATGTTTTTGTAGGTATAAGTCTAGGAATGTATGTGCAGGAATAAGTCCTAGAATGTTTGTGTAGGTATAAGTCCCGGAATGTTATTGTAGGTATACGTCTCGGAATGTTTATGTGGTTGTAAGTCACGGAATGTTTTGTGGGTATAAGTCTCGGAATATCTGTGTAGGTATAAGTCCTGGAATGTTTTTATAAGTATAAGTCTCGGAATGTTTGTGTGGGTATAAGTCCCTCAATGTTTTTGTGGGTATAATTCCCGGAATGTTTTTGTAAGTATAAGTCCAGGAGTGTTTTTGTTGGTATGAACCTTGGAATGTTTGTGTGGGTATAAGTCCCGGAATATTTTTGTGGGTATAAGTCTCGGAATGTTTGTGTGGGTATATGTCCTGGAATGTTTTTGTAGGTATAAGTCTCGGAATGTTTTTGTGAGTGTAAGTCTTGAAATGTTTGTGTGGGTATAAGTCCCGCACTGTTTTTGTTGGTGTAAGTCTCGGAATGTATGTGTAGGTATAAGTCCTGGAATGTTTTTGTAGGTATAAGTCTTGGAATGTTTTTGTAGGTATAAGTCTCGGAATGTTTGTGTGGGTATAAGTCTCGGAATGTTTGTGTGGGTATAAGTCTCGTAATGTTTTTGTGGGTGTAAGTCTCGGAATGTTTGTGTGGGTATAAGTCTCGGAATGTTTTTGTGGGTGTAAGTCTTGGAATGTTTTTGTGGGTATAAGTCTAGGAATGTTTTTGTGTGTATAAGTCTCGTAATGTATGTGTAGGTATTAGTCCTGGAATGTTTTTGTAGGTATAAGTCTCGGAATGTTTTTGTGAGTGTAAGTCTTGGAATGTTTGTGTGGGTAGAAGTCCCAGAATGTTTTTGTAGGTATAAGTCTCGGAATGTTTGTGTAGGTATAAGTCCTGGAATGTTATTTTAGGTATACGTCTCGGAATGTTTATGTGGGAGTAAGTCCCGGAATGTTTTTGTAGTTATAAGTCTCGGAATGTCTGTGTAGGTATAAGTCCCTCAATGTTTTTGTGGGTATAATTCCCGGAATGTTTTTGTAAGTATAAGTCCAGGAGTGTTTTTGTTGGTATGAACCTTGGAATGTTTGTGTGGGTATAAGTCCCGGAATATTTTTGTGGGTATAAGTCTCGGAAGGTATGCGTAGGTATTAGTCCTGGAATGTTTTTGTAGGTATAAGTCTCGGAATGTTTTTGTGAGTGTAAGTCCAGGAATGTTTTTGTGGGTATAAGTCCTGGAATGTTTGTGTGGGTACAAGTCTTGGAATGTTTGTGTGGGTATAAGTCTTGGAATGTTTGTGTGGGTATAAGTCCCAGAATGTTTTTGTAGGTTTAAGTCTCGGAATGTTTTTGTGGGTATCAGTCTAGGAATGCTTTTGTGGGTGTAAGTCTTGGAATGTTTCTGTGGGTATAAGTCCTGGAATGTTTTTGTAGGTATAAGTCTCGGAATGTTTTTGTGGGAATAAGTTTAGGAATGTATGTGCAGGAATAAGTCCTAGAATGTTTTTGTAGGTATAAGTCTAGGAATGTATGTGCAGGAATAAGTCCTAGAATGTTTGTGTAGGTATAAGTCCCGGAATGTTATTGTAGGTATACGTCTCGGAATGTTTATGTGGTTGTAAGTCACGGAATGTTTTGTGGGTATAAGTCTCGGAATATCTGTGTAGGTATAAGTCCTGGAATGTTTTTATAAGTATAAGTCTCGGAATGTTTGTGTGGGTATAAGTCCCTCAATGTTTTTGTGGGTATAATTCCCGGAATGTTTTTGTAAGTATAAGTCCAGGAGTGTTTTTGTTGGTATGAACCTTGGAATGTTTGTGTGGGTATAAGTCCCGGAATATTTTTGTGGGTATAAGTCTCGGAAGGTATGCGTAGGTATTAGTCCTGGAATGTTTTTGTAGGTATAAGTCTCGGAATGTTTTTGTGAGTGTAAGTCCAGGAATGTTTTTGTGGGTATAAGTCCTGGAATGTTTGTGTGGGTACAAGTCTTGGAATGTTTGTGTGGGTATAAGTCTTGGAATGTTTGTGTGGGTACAAGTCCCAGAATGTTTTTGTAGGTTTAAGTCTCGGAATGTTTTTGTGGGTATCAGTCTAGGATTGCTTTTGTGGGTGTAAGTCTCGTAATGTATGTGTAGGTATTAGTCCTGGAATGTTTTTGTTGGTATAAGTCTCGGAATGTTTTTGTGAGTTTAAGTCCAGGAATGTTTTTGTGGGTATAAGTCTTGGAATGTTTGTGTGGGTATAAGTCCTGGAATGTTTTTGTAGGTATAAGTCTCGGAATGTTTTTGTGGGAATAAGTTTAGGAATGTATGTGCAGGAATAAGTCCTAGAATGTTTTTGTAGGTATAAGTCTAGGAATGTATGTGCAGGAATAAGTCCTAGAATGTTTGTGTAGGTATAAGTCCCGGAATGTTATTGTAGGTATACGTCTCGGAATGTTTATGTGGGTGTAAGTCCCGGAATGTTTTGTGGGTATAAGTCTCGGAATGTCTGTGTAGGTATAAGTCCTGGAATGTTTTTGTAAGTATAAGTCTCAGAATGTTTGTGTGGGTATAAGTCCCTCAATGTTTTTGTGGGTATAATTCCCGGAATGTTTTTGTAAGTATAAGTCCAGGAGTGTTTTTGTTGGTATGAACCTTGGAATGTTTGTGTGGGTATAAGTCCCAGAATGTTTTCATGGGAATGAATATCGGAATATTTTTGTGGGGTTAAATCTCG
The DNA here is from genome assembly GCF_030144855.1 of Hypanus sabinus. NCBI lineage: Eukaryota > Metazoa > Chordata > Chondrichthyes > Myliobatiformes > Dasyatidae > Hypanus > Hypanus sabinus. The sequence continues at coordinate 11,668,149 of NC_082738.1, read as the reverse complement.
AAATGATTTTGTGGGTGTAAATCTCCGAATGTTTGTGTGGGCATACGTTCCGGAATGTTTTTGTGGGTATGCGTCTTGGAATGTTTTTCTGGGTATAGGTCCCAGAATGTTTGTGTAGTTATCAGACTCGGAATGTTTGTGTGGGAATAAGTCCCGGAATATTTTTGTGGGTATATGTCTCGGAAGGTATGCGTAGGTATTAGTCCTGGAATGTTTTTGTAGGTATAAGTCTCGGAATGTTTTTGTGAGTGTAAGTCCAGGAATGTTTTTGTGGGTATAAGTCTTGGAATGTTTGTGTGGGTATAAGTCCCTCAATGTTTTTGTCGGTATGAAACGTGGAATGTTTGTGTGGGTATCAGTCCCGGAATATTTTTGTGGGTATAAGTATTGGAATGTGTTTGTGGGTATGAGTCCCGGAATGTTTTTGTGAGTGTAAGTCCAGGAATATTTTTGTGGGTATAAGTCTCGGAATGTTTTTGTGGGTGTAAGTCTCGGAATGTTTGTGTAGTATAAGTCCTGGAATGTTTTTGTAGGTTTAAGTCTCGGAATGTTTTTGTGGGTATCAGTCTAGGAATGTTTTTGTGCGTGTAAGTCTCGGAATGTATGTGTAGGTATAAGTCCTGGAATGTTTTTGTAGGTTTAAGTCTCGGAATGTTTTTGTGGGTATCAGTCTAGGAATGTTTTTGTGCGTGTAAGTCTCGGAATGTATGTGTAGGTATAAGTCCTGGAATGATTTTGTAGGTATAAGTCCTGGAATGTTTTTGTAGGTTTAAGTCTCGGAATGTTTGTGTAGGTATAAGTCCTGGAATGTTTTTGTAGGTTTAAGTCTCGGAATGTTTGTGTAGGTACAAGTCCTGGAATGTTATTGTAGGTATACGTCTCGGAATGTTTATGTGGGTGTAAGTCCCGGAATGTTTTTGTGGGTATAATTCCCGGAATGTTTTTGTAAGTATAAGTCCAGGAGTGTTTTTGTGGGTATGAACCTTGGAATGTTTGTGTGGGTATAAGTCCCAGAATGTTTTCATGGGAATGAATATCGGAATATTTTTGTGGGGTTAAATCTTCGAAATGATTTTGTGGGTGTAAATCTCCGAATGTTTGTGTGGGCATACGCTCCGGAATGTTTTTGTGGCTATGCGTCTTGGAATATTTTTGTGGGTATACGTCCCAGAATGTTTGTGTAGTTATAAGACTCAGAATGTTTGTGTGGGTATAAGTCCCGGAATATTTTTGTGGGTATAAGTCTCGGAAGGTATGCGTAGGTATTAGTCCTGGAATGTTTTTGTAGGTATTACTCTCGGAATGTTTTTGTGAGTGTAAGTCCAGGAATGTTTTTGTGGGTATAAGTCTTGGAATGTTTGTGTGGGTATAAGTCTTGGAATGTTTGTGCGGGTATAAGTCTAGGAATGTTTTTGTAGGTATAAGTCTCGGAATGTTTGTGTGGGTATAAGTCCTGGAATGTTTTTGTAGGTATAAGTCTCGGAATGTTTTTGTGAGTGTAAGTCTTGAAATGTTTGTGTGGGTATAAGTCCCGCACTGTTTTTGTTGGTGTAAGTCTCGGAATGTATGTGTAGGTATAAGTCCTGGAATGTTTTTGTAGGTATAAGTCTTGGAATGTTTTTGTAGGTATAAGTCTCGGAATGTTTGTGTGGGTATAAGTCTCGGAATGTTTGTGTGGGTATAAGTCTCGGAATGTTTTTGTGGGTGTAAGTCTCGGAATGTTTGTGTGGGTATAAGTCTCGGAATGTTTTTGTGGGTGTAAGTCTTGGAATGTTTTTGTGGGTATAAGTCTAGGAATGTTTTTGTGTGTATAAGTCTCGTAATGTATGTGTAGGTATTAGTCCTGGAATGTTTTTGTAGGTATAAGTCTCGGAATGTTTTTGTGAGTGTAAGTCTTGGAATGTTTGTGTGGGTAGAAGTCCCAGAATGTTTTTGTAGGTATAAGTCTCGGAATGTTTGTGTAGGTATAAGTCCTGGAATGTTATTTTAGGTATACGTCTCGGAATGTTTATGTGGGAGTAAGTCCCGGAATGTTTTTGTAGGTATAAGTCTCGGAATGTCTGTGTAGGTATAAGTCCCTCAATGTTTTTGTGGGTATAATTCCCGGAATGTTTTTGTAAGTATAAGTCCAGGAGTGTTTTTGTTGGTATGAACCTTGGAATGTTTGTGTGGGTATAAGTCCCGGAATATTTTTGTGGGTATAAGTCTCGGAAGGTATGCGTAGGTATTAGTCCTGGAATGTTTTTGTAGGTATAAGTCTCGGAATGTTTTTGTGAGTGTAAGTCCAGGAATGTTTTTGTGGGTATAAGTCCTGGAATGTTTGTGTGGGTACAAGTCTTGGAATGTTTGTGTGGGTATAAGTCTTGGAATGTTTGTGTGGGTATAAGTCCCAGAATGTTTTTGTAGGTTTAAGTCTCGGAATGTTTTTGTGGGTATCAGTCTAGGAATGCTTTTGTGGGTGTAAGTCTTGGAATGTTTCTGTGGGTATAAGTCCTGGAATGTTTTTGTAGGTATAAGTCTCGGAATGTTTTTGTGGGAATAAGTTTAGGAATGTATGTGCAGGAATAAGTCCTAGAATGTTTTTGTAGGTATAAGTCTAGGAATGTATGTGCAGGAATAAGTCCTAGAATGTTTGTGTAGGTATAAGTCCCGGAATGTTATTGTAGGTATACGTCTCGGAATGTTTATGTGGTTGTAAGTCACGGAATGTTTTGTGGGTATAAGTCTCGGAATATCTGTGTAGGTATAAGTCCTGGAATGTTTTTATAAGTATAAGTCTCGGAATGTTTGTGTGGGTATAAGTCCCTCAATGTTTTTGTGGGTATAATTCCCGGAATGTTTTTGTAAGTATAAGTCCAGGAGTGTTTTTGTTGGTATGAACCTTGGAATGTTTGTGTGGGTATAAGTCCCGGAATAGTTTTGTGGGTATAAGTCTCGGAAGGTATGCGTAGGTATTAGTCCTGGAATGTTTTTGTAGGTATAAGTCTCGGAATGTTTTTGTGAGTGTAAGTCCAGGAATGTTTTTGTGGGTATAAGTCCTGGAATGTTTGTGTGGGTACAAGTCTTGGAATGTTTGTGTGGGTATAAGTCTTGGAATGTTTGTGTGGGTACAAGTCCCAGAATGTTTTTGTAGGTTTAAGTCTCGGAATGTTTTTGTGGGTATCAGTCTAGGAATGCTTTTGTGGGTGTAAGTCTCGTAATGTATGTGTAGGTATTAGTCCTGGAATGTTTTTGTTGGTATAAGTCTCGGAATGTTTTTGTGAGTTTAAGTCCAGGAATGTTTTTGTGGGTATAAGTCTTGGAATGTTTGTGTGGGTATAAGTCCTGGAATGTTTTTGTAGGTATAAGACTCGGAATGTTTTTGTGGGAATAAGTTTAGGAATGTATGTGCAGGAATAAGTCCTAGAATGTTTTTGTAGGTATAAGTCTAGGAATGTATGTGCAGGAATAAGTCCTAGAATGTTTGTGTAGGTATAAGTCCCGGAATGTTATTGTAGGTATACGTCTCGGAATGTTTATGTGGGTGTAAGTCCCGGAATGTTTTGTGGGTATAAGTCTCGGAATGTCTGTGTAGGTATAAGTCCTGGAATGTTTTTGTAAGTATAAGTCTCGGAATGTTTGTGTGGGTATAAGTCCCTCAATGTTTTTGTGGGTATAATTCCCGGAATGTTTTTGTAAGTATAAGTCCAGGAGTGTTTTTGTTGGTATGAACCTTGGAATGTTTCTGTGGGTATAAGTCCCAGAATGTTTTCATGGGAATGAATATCGGAATATTTTTGTGGGGTTAAATCTCGAAATGATTTTGTGGGTGTAAATCTCCGAATGTTTGTGTGGGCATACGTTCCGGAATGTTTTTGTGGGTATGCGTCTTGGAATGTTTTTGTGGGTATACGTCCCAGAATGTTTGTGTAGTTATCAGACTCGGAATGTTTGTGTGGGTATAAGTCCCGGAATATTTTTGTGGGTATATGTCTCGGAAGGTATGCGTAGGCATTAGTCCTGGAATGTTTTTGTAGGTATAAGTCTCGGAATGTTTTTGTGAGTGTAAGTCCAGGAATGTTTTTGTGGGTATAAGTCTTGGAATGTTTGTGTGGGTATAAGTCCCTCAATGTTTTTGTCGGTATGAAACGTGGAATGTTTGTGTGGGTATCAGTCCCGGAATATTTTTGTGTGTATAAGTATTGGAATGTGTTTGTGGGTATGAGTCCCGGAATGGTTTTGTGAGTATAAGTCCCGGAATGTTTTAGTAGGTATAAGTCTCGCAATGTTTTTGTGGGTATAAGTCTTGGAATGTTTTTGTGGGTATAAGTCTAGGAATGTTTTTGTGGGTATAAGTCTCGGAATGTATGTGCAGGAATAAGTCCTAGAATGTTTTTGTTGGTATAAGTCTCGGAATGTTTGTGTGGGTATAAGTCTCTGAATGATTTGTGGGTTTAATTCCCGGAATGTTTTTGTAAGTATAAGTCCAGGAGTGTTTTTGTTGGTATGAATCTTGGAATGCTTGTGTGGGTATGAGTCCAGGAATGTTTTTGTCGGTATGAAACTCTGATTGTTTTTGCGGGTATAAGTCCCAGAATGTTTTCATGGGAATGAATATCGGAATATTTTTGTGGGGTTAAATCTCGAAATGATTTTGTGGGTGTAAATCTCCGAATGTTTGTGTGGGCATACGTTCCGGAATGTTTTTGTGGGTATGCGTCTTGGAATGTTTTTGTGGGTATAAGTCCCAGAATGTTTGTGTAGTTAAAAGACTCGGAATGTTTGTGTGGGTTTAAGTCTCGGAATGTTTTTGTGGGTATCAGTCTAGGAATGCTTTTGTGGGTGTAAGTCTCGTAATGTATGTGTAGGTATTAGTCCTGGAATGTTTTTGTAGGTATAAGTCTCGGAATGTTTTTGTGAGTGTATGTCCAGGAATGTTTTTCTGGGTATAAGTCTTGAAATGTTTGTGTGGGTATAAATCCCGCAATGTTTTTGTGGGTGTAAGTCTCGGAATGTATGAGTAGGTCTAAGTCCTGGAATGTTTTTGTAGGTATAAGTCTCGGAATGTTTGTGTGGGTATAAGTCTCGGAATGTTTTTGTGGGTGTAAGTCTTGGAATGTTTTTGTGGGTATAAGTCTAGGAATGTTTTTGTGGGTATAAGTCTCGGAATGTATGTGCAGGAATAAGTCCTAGAATGTTTTTGTTGGTATAAGTCTCGGAATGTTTGTGTGGGTATAAGTCCCTCAATGTTTTTGTGGGTTTAATTCCCGGAATGTTTTTGTGGGTATGAGTCCCCCAGTGTTTTTGTGGGTATAATTCCCGGAATGTTTTTGTAAGTATAAGTCCAGGAGTGTTTTTGTTGGTATGAATCTTGGAATGCTTGTGTGGGTATGAGTCCAGGAATGTTTTTGTCTGTATGAAACTCTGATTGTTTTTACGGGTATAAGTCCCAGAATGTTTGTGTAGTTATAAGACTCGGAATGTTTGTGTGGGTATAAGTCTCGGAATGTTTTTGTGGGTATAAGTCTTGGAATACTTGTGTGGGTATAAGTCCCGGAATATTTTTGTGGGTATAAGTCTCGGAAGGTATGCGTAGGTATTAGTCCTGGAATGTTTTTGTAGATATAAGTCTCGGAATGTTTTTGTGAGTGTAAGTCCAGGAATGTTTTTGTGGGTATAAGTCTTGGAATGTTTGTGTGGGTATAAGTCTTGGAATGTTTCTGTGGGTATAAGTCACAGAATGTTTTTGTAGGTTTAAGTCTCGGAATGTTTTTGTGGGTATCAGTCTAGGAATGCTTTTGTGGGTGTAAGTCTCGTAATGTATGTGTAGGTATTAGTCCTGGAATGTTTTTGTTGGTATAAGTCTCGGAATGTTTTTGTGAGTTTAAGTCCACGAATGTTTTTGTCGGTATAAGTCTCGGAATGTCTGTGTAGGTATTAGTCCCGGAATGTTTGTGTGGGTATAAGTCCTGGAATGTTTTTGTAGGTATAAGTCTCGGAAAGTTTTTGTGAGTGTATGTCCAGGAATGTTTTTGTAGTTATAAGTCTCGGAATGTTTTTGTGGGTATAAGTCCTGGAATGTTTTTGTAGGTATAAGTCTCGGAATGTTTTTGTGAGTGTATGTCCAGCAATGTTTTTGTGGGTATAAGTCTTGAAATGTTTGTGTGGGTATAAGTCCCGCAATTTTTTTGTGGGTGTAAGTCTCGGAATGTATGTGTAGGTATAAGTCCTGGAATGTTTTTGTAGGTATAAGTCTCGGAATGTATGTGTAGGTATAAGTCCTGGAATGTTTTTGTAGGTATAAGTCTTGGAATGTTTTTGTAGGTATAAGTCTCGGAATGTTTGTGTGGGTATAAGTCTCGGAATGTTTGTGTGGGTATAAGTCTCGGAATGTTTTTGTGGGTGTAAGTCTCGGAATGTTTATGTGGGTATAAGTCTCGGAATGTTTTTGTGGGTGTAAGTCTTGGAATGTTTTTGTGGGTATAAGTCTTGGAATGTTTTTGTGGGTATAAGTCTCGGAATGTATGTGTGGGTATAAGTCCCTCTATGTTTTTGTGGGTTTAATTCCCGGAATGTTTTTGTGGGTATGAGTCCCTCAATGTTTTTGTGGGTACAATTCCCGGAATGTTTTTGTAAGTATAAGTCCAGGAGTGTTTTTGTTGGTATGAATCTTGGAATGCTTGTGTGGGTATGAGTCCAGGAATGTTTTTGTCGGTATGAAACTCTGATTGTTTTTACGGGTATAAGTCCCAGAGTGTTTTCATGGGAATGAATATCGGAATATTTTTGTGGGGTTAAATCTCGAAATGATTTTGTGGGTGTAAATCTCCGAATGTTTGTGTGGGTATAAGTCTAGGAATGTTTTTGTGTGTATAAGTCTCGTAATGTATGTGTAGGTATTAGTCCTGGAATGTTTTTGTAGGTATAAGTCTCGGAATGTTTTTGTGAGTGTAAGTCTTGGAATGTTTGTGTGGGTAGAAGTCCCAGAATGTTTTTGTAGGTATAAGTCTCGGAATGTTTGTGTAGGTATAAGTCCTGGAATGTTATTTTAGGTATACGTCTCGGAATGTTTATGTGGGAGTAAGTCCCGGAATGTTTTTGTAGGTATAAGTCTCGGAATGTCTGTGTAGGTATAAGTCCCTCAATGTTTTTGTGGGTATAATTCCCGGAATGTTTTTGTAAGTATAAGTCCAGGAGTGTTTTTGTTGGTATGAACCTTGGAATGTTTGTGTGGGTATAAGTCCCGGAATATTTTTGTGGGTATAAGTCTCGGAAGGTATGCGTAGGTATTAGTCCTGGAATGTTTTTGTAGGTATAAGTCTCGGAATGTTTTTGTGAGTGTAAGTCCAGGAATGTTTTTGTGGGTATAAGTCCTGGAATGTTTGTGTGGGTACAAGTCTTGGAATGATTGTGTGGGTATAAGTCTTGGAATGTTTGTGTGGGTATAAGTCCCAGAATGTTTTTGTAGGTTTAAGTCTCGGAATGTTTTTGTGGGAATAAGTTTAGGAATGTATGTGCAGGAATAAGTCCTGGAATGTTTTTGTAGGTATAAGTCTAGGAATGTATGTGCAGGAATAAGTCCTAGAATGTTTGTGTAGGTATAAGTCCCGGAATGTTATTGTAGGTATACGTCTCGGAATGTTTATGTGGTTGTAAGTCACGGAATGTTTTGTGGGTATAAGTCTCGGAATATCTGTGTAGGTATAAGTCCTGGAATGTTTTTATAAGTATAAGTCTCGGAATGTTTGTGTGGGTATAAGTCCCTCAATGTTTTTGTGGGTATAATTCCCGGAATGTTTTTGTAAGTATAAGTCCAGGAGTGTTTTTGTTGGTATGAACCTTGGAATGTTTGTGTGGGTATAAGTCCCAGAATGTTTTCATGGGAATGAATATCGGAATATTTTTTGGGGTTAAATCTCGAAATGATTTTGTGGGTGTAAATCTCCGAATGTTTGTGTGGGCATACGTTCCGAAATGTTTTTGTGGGTATGCGTCTTGGAATGTTTTTCTGGGTATACGTCCCAGAATGTTTGTGTAGTTATCAGACTCGGAATGTTTGTGTGGGTATAAGTCCCGGAATATTTTTGTGGGTATATGTCTCGGAAGGTATGCGTAGGTATTAGTCCTGGAATGTTTTTGTAGGTATAAGTCTCGGATTGTTTTTCTGAGTGTAAGTCCAGGAATGTTTTTGTGGGGATAAGTCTTGGAATGTTTGTGTGGGTATAGGTCCCTCAATGTTTTTGTCGGTATGAAACGTGGAATGTTTGTGTGGGTATCAGTCCCGGAATATTTTTGTGGGTATAAGTATTGGAATGTGTTTGTGGGTATGAGTCCCGGAATGTTTTTGTGAGTGTAAGTCCAGGAATATTTTTGTGGGTATAAGTCCCGCAATGTTTTTGTCGGTGTAAGTCTCGGAATGTATGTGTAGGTATAAGTCCTGGAATGTTTTTGTAGGTTTAAGTCCCGGAATGTTTTTGTGGGTATCAGTCTAGGAATGTTTTTGTGCGTGTAAGTCTCGGAATGTATGTGTAGGTATAAGTCCTGGAATGTTTTTGTAGGTTTAAGTCTCGGAATGTTTTTGTGGGTATCAGTCTAGGAATGTTTTTGTGCGTGTAAGTCTCGGAATGTATGTGTAGGTATAAGTCCTGGAATGATTTTGTAGGTATAAGTCCTGGAATGTTTTTGTAGGTTTAAGTCTCGGAATGTTTGTGTAGGTATAAGTCCTGGAATGTTTTTGTAGGTTTAAGTCTCGGAATGTTTGTGTAGGTACAAGTCCTGGAATGTTATTGTAGGTATACGTCTCGGAATGTTTATGTGGGTGTAAGTCCCGGAATGTTTTTGTGGGTATAATTCCCGGAATGTTTTTGTAAGTATAAGTCCAGGAGTGTTTTTGTTGGTATGAACCTTGGAATGCTTGTGTGGGTATGAGTCCAGGAATGTTTTTGTCGGTATGAAACTCTGATTGTTTTTGCGGGTATAAGGCCCAGAATGTTTTCATGGGAATGAATATCGGAATATTTTTGTGGGGTTAAATCTCGAAATGATTTTGTGGGTGTAAATCTCCGAATGTTTGTGTGGGCATACGTTCCGGAATGTTTTTGTGGGTATGCGTATTGGAATGTTTTTGTGGGTATAAGTCCCAGAATGTTTCTGTAGTTAAAAGACTCGGAATGTTTGTGCGGGTATAAGTCTCGGAATGTTTTTGTGGGTAGAAGTCTTGGAATGTTTGTGTGGGTATAAGTCCCGGAATATTTTTGTGGGTATAAGTCTCGGAAGGTATGCGTAGGTATTAGTCCTGGCATGTTTTTGTTGGTATAAGTCTCGGAATGTTTTTGTGAGTGTAAGTCCAGGAATGTTTTTGTGGGTATAAGTCCCGCAATGTTTTTGTGGGTGTAAGTCTCGGAATGTATGTGTAGGTATAAGTCCTGGAATGTTTTTGTAGGTTTAAGTCTCGGAATGTTTGTGTGGGTATAAGTCTCGGAATGTTTTTGTGGGTGTAAGTCTTGGAATGTTTTTGTGGGTATCAGTCTAGGAATGTTTTTGTGGGTGTAAGTCTTGGAATGTTTGTGTGGGTATAAGTCCCAGATTGTTTTTGTAGGTTTAAGTCTCGGAATGTTTTTGTGGGTATCAGTCTAGGAATGTTTTTGTGGGTGTAAGTCTCGGAATGTATGTGTAGGTATAAGTCCTGGAATGTTTTTGTAGGTTTAAGTCTTGGAATGTTTTTGTGGGTATCAGTCTAGGAATGTTTTTGTGCGTGTAAGTCTCGGAATGTATGTGTAGGTATAAGTCCTGGAATGATTTTGTAGGTTTAAGTCTCGGAATGTTTGTGTAGGTATAAGTCCTGGAATGTTATTGTAGGTATACGTCTCGGAATGTTTATGTGGGTGTAAGTCCCGGAATGTTTTTGTGGGTATAAGTCTCGGAATGTCTATGTAGGTATAAGTCCTGGAATGTTTTTGTAAGTATAAGTCTCGGAATGTTTGTGTGGGTATAAGTCCCTCAATGTTTTTGTGGGTATAATTCCCGGAATGTTTTTGTAAGTATAAGTCCAGGAGTGTTTTTGTTGGTATGAACCTTGGAATGTTTGTGTGGGTATAAGTCCCAGAATGTTTTCATGGGAATGAATATCGGAATATTTTTGTGGGGTTAAATCTCGAAATGATTTTGTGGGTGTAAATCTCCGAATGTTTGTGTGGGCATACGCTCCGGAATGTTTTTGTGGCTATGCGTCTTGGAATATTTTTGTGGGTACACGTCCCAGAATGTTTGTGTAGTTATAAGACTCGGAATGTTTGTGTGGGTATAAGTCCCGGAATATTTTTGTGGGTATAAGTCTCGGAAGGTATGCGTAGGTATTAGTCCTGGAATGTTTTTGTAGGTATAACTCTCGGAATGTTTTTGTGAGTGTAAGTCCAGGAATGTTTTTGTGGGTATAAGTCCTGGAATGTTTGTGTGGGTATAAGTCTTGGAATGTTTGTGTGGGTATAAGTCCCTCAATGTTTTTGTCGGTATGAAACGTGGAATGTTTGTGTGGGTATAAGTCCCGGAATATTTTTGTGGGTATAAGTCTCGGAAGGTATGCGTAGGTATTAGTCCTGGAATGTTTTTGTAGGTATAAGTCTTGGAATGTTTTTGTGAGTATAAGTCTCGGAAGGTATGCGTAGGTATTAGTCCTGGAATGTTTTTGTAGGTATAAGTCTCGGAATGTTTTTGTCAGTGTAAGTCCAGGAATGTTTTTGTGGGTATAAGTCCTGGAATATTTGTGTGGGTACAAGTCTTGGAATGTTTGTGTGGGTATAAGTCTTGGAATGTTTGTGTGGGTATAAGTCCCAGAATGTTTTTGTAGGTTTAAGTCTCGGAATGTTTTTGTGGGTATCAGTCTAGGAATGCTTTTGTGGGTGTAAGTCTCGTAATGTATGTGTAGGTATTAGTCCTGGAATGTTTTTGTTGGTATAAGTCTCGGAATGTTTTTGTGAGTTTAAGTCCAGGAATGTTTTTGTGGGTATAAGTCTTGGAATGTTTGTGTGGGTATAAGTCCTGGAATGTTTTTGTAGGTATAAGTCTCGGAATGTTTTTGTGGGAATAAGTTTAGGAATGTATGTGCAGGAATAAGTCCTAGAATGTTTTTGTAGGTATAAGTCTAGGAATGTATGTGCAGGAATAAGTCCTAGAATGTTTGTGTAGGTATAAGTCCTGGAATGTTATTGTAGGTATACGTCTCGGAATGTTTATGTGGGTGTAAGTCCCGGAATGTTTTGAGGGTATAAGTCTCGGAATGTCTGTGTAGGTATAAGTCCTGGAATGTTTTTGTAAGTAGAAGTCTCGGAATGTTTGTGTGGGTATAAGTCCCTCAAAGTTTTTGTGGGTATAATTCCCGGAATGTTTTTGTAAGTATAAGTCCAGGAGTGTTTTTGTTGGTATGAACCTTGGAATGTTTGTGTGGGTATAAGTCCCAGAATGTTTTCATGGGAATGAATATCGGAATATTTTTGTGGGGTTAAATCTCGAAATGATTTTGTGGGTGTAAATCTCCGAATGTTTGTGTGGGCATACGTTCCGGAATGTTTTTGTGGGTATGCGTCTTGGAATGTTTTTGTGGGTATACGTCCCAGAATGTTTGTGTAGTTATAAGACTCGGAATGTTTGTGTGGGTATAAGTCCCGGAATATTTTTGTGGGTATATGTCTCGGAAGGTATGCGTAGGTATTAGTCCTGGAATGTTTTTGTAGGTATAAGTCTCGGAATGTTTTTGTGAGTGTAAGTCCAGGAATGTTTGTGTGGGTATAAGTCCCTCAATGTTTTTGTCGGTATGAAACGTGGAATGTTTGTGTGGGTATGAGTCCCGGAATGGTTTTGTGAGTATAAGTCCCGGAATGTTTTAGTAGGTATAAGTCTCGCAATGTTTTTTGGGTATAAGTCTAGGAATGTTTTTGTGGGTATAAGTCTCGGAATGTTTTTGTGGGTGTAAGTCTAGGAATGTTTTTGTGGGTATAAGTCTCGGAATGTTTTTGTGGGTATAAGTCTTCAAATGTTTGTCTGGATGTCAGTCCTGGAATGTTTTTCTGGGTATGAGTCTCGGAATGTATGTGCAGGAATAAGTCCTAGAATGTTTTTGTAGGTATAAGTCTCGGAATGTTTGTGTGGGTATAATTCCCGGAATGTTTTTGTATGTATATGTCCAGGAGTGTTTTTGTTGGTATGAATCTTGGAATGCTTGTGTGGGTATGAGTCCAGGAATGTTTTTGTCGGTATGAAACTCTGATTGTTTTTGCGGGTATAAGTCCCAGAATGTTTTCATGGGAATGAATATCGTAATATTTTTGTGGGGTTAAATCTCGAAATGATTTTGTGGGTGTAAATCTCCGAATGTTTGTGTGGGCATAGGTTCCGGAATGTTTTTGTGGGTATGCGTCTTGGAATGTTTTTGTGGGTATACGTCCCAGAATGTTTGTGTAGTTATAAGACTCGGAATGTTTGTGTGGGTATAAGTCTTGGAATGTTTGTGTGGGCATAAGTCCCGGAATATTTTTGTGGGTATAAGTCTCGGAAGGTATGCGTAGGTATTAGTCCTGGAATGTTTTTGTAGGTATAAGTCTCGGAATGTTTTTGTGAGTGTAAGTCCAGGAATGTTTTTGTGGGTATAAGTCCTGGAATGTTTGTGTTGGTACAAGTCTTGGAATGTTTGTGTGGCTATAAGTCTTGGAATGTTTGTGTGGGTGTAAGTCTCGTAATGTGTGTGTAGGTATTAGTCCTGGAATGTTTTTGTAGGTATAAGTCTCGGAATGTTTTTGTGAGTGTAAGTCCAGGAATGTTTTTGTGGGTATAAGTCCCGCAATGTTTTTGTGGGTGTAAGTCTCGGAATGTTTGTGTGGGTATAAGTCTCGGAATGTTTTTGTGGGTATAAGTCTTGGAATGTTTGTGTGGGTATAAGTCCCGCAATGTTTTTGTGGGTGTAAGTCTCGGAATGTATGTGTGGGTATAAGTCTCGGAATGTTTTTGTAGGTTTAAGTCTCGGAATGTTTTTGTGGGTATCAGTCTAGGAATGTTTTTGTGGGTGTAAGTCTCGGAATGTATGTCTAGGTATAAGTCCTGGAATGTTTTTGTAGGTTGAAGTCTCGGAATGTTTTTGTGGGTATCAGACTAGGAATGTTTTTGTGGGTGTAAGTCTCGTAATGTATGTGTAGGTATAAGTCCTGGAATGTTTGTGTGGGTATAAGTCCCGGAATATTTTTGTGTGTATAAGTATGTTTTTGTGGGTATGAGTATTGGAATGTTTGTGTGGGTATAAGTCCAGGAATGTTTTTGTCGGTATGAAACTCGGAATGATTGTGTTAGTATAAGTCCCGGAATGTTGTTGTGGGTATAAGTCCCGGAATGTTTGTGTGGGTATAAGTACGTCAATGTTTTTGTGGGTATAATTCCCGGAATGTTCTTGTAAGTATAAGTCCAGGAGTGTTTTTGTTGGTATGAATCTTGGAATGCTTGTGTGGGAATGAGTCCAGGAATGTTTTTGTCGGTATGAAACACGAAATGTTTGTGTGGTTATAAGTCCCAGAATGTTTTCATGGGAATGAATATCGGAATATTTTTGTGGGGTTAAATCTCGAAATGATTTTGTGGGTGTAAATCTCCGAATGTTTGTGTGGGTATACGTTCCGGAATGTTTGTGTGGGTATAAGTTCAGGAATGTTTTTGTGGGTATACGTCTTGGAATGATTCTGTGGGTATACGTCCCAGAATGTTTGTGTAGTTATAAGGCTCGGAATGTTTGTGTGGGTATAAGTCCCGGAATGTTTTTGTGGGTATAAGTCTCGGAATGTATGTGTAGGTATTAGTCCTGGAATGTTTTTGTAGGTATAAGTCTCGGAATGTTTTTGTGAGTGTAAGTCCAGGAATGTTTTTGTGGGTATAAGTCTTGCAATGTTTGTGTGGGTATAAGTCCCTCAATGTTTTTGTCGGTATGAAACGTGGAATGTTTGTGTGGGTATCAGTCCCGGAATATTTTTGTGGGTATAAGTATTGGAATGTGTTTGTGGGTATGAGTCTCGGAATGGTTTTGTGAGTATAAGTCCCGGAATGTTTTAGTAGGTATAAGTCTCGCAATGTTTTTGTGGGTATAAGTCTTGGAATGTTTTTGTGGGTATAAGTCTAGGACTGTTTTTGTGGGTATAAGTCTCGGAATGTATGTGCAGGAATAAGTCCTAGAATGTTTTTGTAGGTATAAGTCTCGGAATGATTGTGTGGGTATAAGTCTCTCAATGATTTGTGGGTTTAATTCCCGGAATGTTTTTGTAAGTATAAGTCCAGGAGTGTTTTTGTTGGTATGAATCTTGGAATGCTTGTGTGGGTATGAGTCCAGGAATGTTTTTGTCGGTTTGAAAATCTGATTGTTTTTTCGGGTATAACTCCTAGAATGTTTTCATGGGAATGAATATCGGAATATTTTTGTGGGGTTAAATCTCGAAATGATTTTGTGGGTATAAATCTCCGAATGTTTGTGTGGGCATACGTTCCGGAATGTTTTTGTGGGTATAAGTCTCGGAAGGTATGCGTAGGTATTAGTCCTGGAACGTTTTTGTAGGTATAAGTCTCGGAATGTTTTTGTGAGTGTAAGTCCAGGAATGTTTTTGTGGGTATAAGTCCTGGAATGTTTTCATGGGAATGAATATCGGAATATTTTTGTGGGGTTAAATCTCGAAATGATTTTGTGGGTGTAAATCTCCGAATGTTTGTGTGGGCATACGTTCCGGAATGTTTTTGTGGGTATGCGTCTTGGAATGTTTTTGTGGGTATACGTCCCAGAATGTTTGTGTAGTTACAAGACTCGGAATGTTTGTGTGGGTATAAGTCTCGGAATGTTTTTGTGGGTATAAGTCTTGGAATGTTTGTGTGGGTATAAGTCCCGGAATATTTTTGTGGGTATAAGTCTCGGAAGGTATGCGTAGGTATTAGTCCTGGAATGTTTTTGTAGGTATAAGTCTCGGAATGTTTTTGTGAGTGTAAGTCCAGGAATGTTTTTGTGGGTATAAGTCCCGCAATGTTTTTGTGGGTGTAAGTCTCGGAATGTTTGTGTGGGTATAAGTCTCGGAATGTTTTTGTGGGTATAAGTCTCGGAATTTTTGTGTGTGTAAGAGTCCCGGAATGTTTTTGTGGGTATACGTTCCGGAATGTTTGTGTGGGTATACGTTCCAGAATGTTTTTGTGGGTATACGTCCCAGAATGTTTGTGTAGGTATAAGTCTCGGAATTTTGTGTGGGTATATGTCTTGGAATGTTTGTGTGGGTATAAGTCCCGGAATATTTTTGTGTGTATAAGTCTCGGAATGTCTGTGTAGGTATAAGTCCTGGAATGTTTTTGTAGGTATAAGTCTCGGAATGTTTGTGTGGGTATAAGTCTTGGAATGTTTTTGTGGGTATAATTCCCGGAATGTTTTTGTGGGTATAAGTCTTGGAATGTTTTTGTAGGTTTAAGTCTCGGAATGTTTGTGTGGGTATAAGTCCCGCAATGTTTGTGTGGGTATAAGTCCCGCAATGTCTTTGTAGGTTTAAGTCTCGGAATGTTTTTGTCGGTATCAGTCCAGGAATGTTTTTGTGGGTGTAAGTCTCGTAATGTATGTGTAGGTATAAGTCCTGGAATGTTTGTGTGGGTATAAGTCCTGGAATATATTTGTGTGTATAAGTATGTTTTTGTGGGTATGAGTATTGGAATGTTTGTGTGGGTATAAGTCCAGGAATGTTTTTGTGGGTATAATTCCCGGAATGTTTTTGTAAGTATAAGTCCAGGAGTGTTTTTGTTGGTATGAATCTTGGAATGCTTGTGTGGGTATGAGTCCAGGAATGTTTTTGTCGGTATGAAACTCAGAATGTTTGTGTGGGTATAAGTCCCTCACTGTTTTTGTGGGTATAATTCCCGGAATGATTCTGTAAGTATAAGGCCAGGAGTGTTTTTGTTGGTATGAATCTTGGAATGCTTGTGTGGGTATGAGTCCAGGAATGTTTTTGTCGGTATGAATCTCTGATTGTTTTTGCGGGTATAAGTCCCAGAATGTTTTCATGGGAATGAATATCGGAATATTTTTGTGGGGTTAAATCTCGAAATGATTTTGTGTGTGTAAATCTCCGAATGTTTGTGTGGGCATATATTCCGGAATGTTTTTGTGGGTATGCGTCTTGGAATGTTTTTGTGGGTATACGTCCCAGAATGTTTGTGTAGTTATAAGACTCGGAATGTTTGCGTGGGTATAAGTCTTGGAATGTTTTTGTGGGTATAAGTCTTGGAATGTTTGTGTGGGTATAAGTCCCGGAATATTTTTGTGGGTATAAGTCTCGGAAGGTATGCGTAGGTATTAGTCCTGGAATGTTTTTGTAGGTATAAGTCTCGGAATGTTTTTGTGAGTGTAAGTCCAGGAATGTTTTTGTGGGTATAAGTCCTGGAATGTTTGTGTGGGTACAAGTCTTGGAATGTTTCTGTGGGTAGAAGTCCCAGAATGTTTTTGTAGGTTTAAATCTCGGAATGTTTTTGTGGGTATCAGTCTAGGAATGCTTTTGTGGGTGTAAGTCTCGTAATGTATGTGTAGGTATTAGTCCTGGAATGTTTTTGTAGGTATAAGTCTCGGAATGTTTTTGTCAGTGTAAGTCCAGGAATGTTTTTGTGGGTATAAGTCCTGAAATGTTTTTGTGGGTATAAGTCTCGGAATGTCTGTGTAGGTATAAGTCCTGGAATGTTTTTGTAGGTATAAGTCTCGGAATGTGTGTGTAGGTATTAGTCCTGGAATGTTTTTGTAGGTTTAAGTCTCGGAATGTTTTTGTGGGTATCAGTCTAGGAATGCTTTTGTGGGTGTAAGTCTCGTAATGTATGTGTAGGTATTAGTCCTGGAATGTTTTTGTAGGTATAAGTCTCGGAATGTTTTTGTGAGTGTAAGTCCCGCAATGTTTGTGTGGGTATAAGTCCCGCAATGTTTTTGTGGGTGTAAGTCTCGGAATGTTTTTGTGGGTATCAGTCTAGGAATGTTTTTGTGGGTGTATGTCTCGTAATGTATGTGTAGGTATAAGTCCCGGAATGTTTTTGTAGGTTTAAGTCTCGGAATGTTTTTGTGGGTATCAGTCTAGGAATGTTTTTGTGGGTGTATGTCTCGTAATGTATGTTTAGGTATAAGTCCTGGAATATTTGTGTGGGTATAAGTCCCGGAATATTTTTGTGTGTATAAGTATGTTTTTGTGGGTATGAGTATTGGAATGTTTGTGTGAGTATCAGTCCAGGAATGTTGTTGTGGGTATAAGTCCCGGAATGTTTGTGTGGGTATAAGTCCCTCAATGTTTTTGTGGGTATAAGTCCCGCAATGTTTTTGTAGGTTTAAGTCTCGGAATGTTTTTGTCGGTATCAGTCCAGGAATGTTTTTGTGGGTGTAAGTCCAGGAGTGTTTTTGTTGGTATGAATCTTGGAATGCTTGTGTGGGTATGAGTCCAGGAATGTTTTCATGGGAATGAATATCGGAATATTTTTGTGGGGTTAAATCTCGAAATGATTTTGTGGGTGTAAATCTCCGAATGCTTGTGTGGGTATACGTTCCGGAATGTTTGTGTGGGTATACGTTCCGCAATGTTTTTGTGGGTATACGTCTTGGAATGTTTTTGTGGGTATACGTCCCAGAATGTTTGTGTAGGTATAAGTCTCGGAATTTTGTGTGGGTAAAAGTCCCGGAATATTTTTGTGTGTATAAGTCTCGGAATGTATGTGTAGGTTTAAGTCTTGGAATGTATTTGTGGGTATCAGTCTAGGAATGTTTTTGTGGGTGTAAGTCTCGGAATGTATGTGTAGGTATAAGTCCTGGAATATTTTTGTAGGTATAAGTCTCGGAATGTTTGTGTGGGTATAAGTCTTGGAATGTTTTTGTGGGTATAATTCCCGGAATGTTTTTGTGGGTATAAGTCTTGGAATGTTTTTGTAGGTTTAAGTCTCGGAATGTTTATGTGGGTATAAGTCCCGGAATATTTTTGTGTGTATCAGTCCAGGAATGTTTTTGTGGGTGTAAGTCTCGTAATGTATGTGTATGTTTAAGTCCTGGAATGTTTGTGTGGGTATAAGTCCTGGAATATATTTGTGTGTATAAGTATGTTTTTGTGGGTATGAGTATTGGAATGTTTGTGTGGGTATAAGTCCAGGAATGTTTTTGTCGGTATAAGTCCCGGAATGTTTGTGTGGGTATAAGTCCCTCAATTTTTTTGTGGGTATAATTCCCGGAATGTTTTTGTAAGTATAAGTCCAGGAGTGTTTTTGTTGGTATGAATCTTGGAATGCTTGTGAGGGTATGAGTCCAGGAATGTTTTTGTCGGTATGAAACTCAGAATGTTTGTGTGGGTATAAGTCCCTCACTGTTTTTGTGGGTATAATTCCCGGAATGATTCTGTAAGTATAAGGCCAGGAGTGTTTTTGTTGGTATGAATCTTGGAATGCTTGTGTGGGTATGAGTCCAGGAATGTTTTTGTCGGTATGAAACTCTGAATGTTTGTGTGGGTATAAGTCCCAGAATGTTTTCATGGGAATGAATATCAGAATATTTTTGTGGGGTTAAATCTCGAAATGATTTTGTGGGTGTAAATCTCCGAATGTTTGTGTGGGCATACGTTCCGGAATGTTTTTGTGGGTATAAGTCTCGGAAGGTATGCGTAGGTATTAGTCCTGGAATGTTTTTGTAGGTATAAGTCTCGGAATGTTTTTGTGAGTGTAAGTCCAGGAATGTTTTTGTGGGTATAAGTCCTGGAATGTTTGTGTGGGTATGAATCTTGGAATGCTTGTGTGGGTATGAATCCAGGAATGTTTTTGTCGGTATGAAACTCTGATTGTTTTTGCGGGTATAAGTCCCAGAATGTTTTCATGGGAATGAATATCGGAATATTTTTGTGGGGTTAAATCTCGAAATGATTTTGTGGGTGTAAATCTCCGAATGTTTGTGTGGGCAGACGTTCCGGAATGTTTTTGTGGGTATGCGTCTTGGAATGTTTTTGTGGGTATAAGTCCCAGAATGTTTGTGTAGTTAAAAGACTCGGAATGTTTGTGTGGGTATAAGTCTCGGAATGTTTTTGTGTGTATAAGTCTCGGAAGGTATGTGTAGGTATAAGTCCTGGAATGTTTTTGTGAGTGTAAGTCCAGGAATGTTTTTGTGGGTATAAGTCTTGCAATGTTTGTGTGGGTATAAGTCCCTCAATATTTTTGTCGGTATGAAACGTGGAATGTTTGTGTGGGTATCAGTCCCGGAATATTTTTGTGGGTATAAGTATTGGAATGTGTTTGTGGGTATGAGTCTCGGAATGGTTTTGTGAGTATAAGTCCCGGAATGTTTTAGTAGGTATAAGTCTCGCAATGTTTTTGTGGGTATAAGTCTTGGAATGTTTTTGTGGGTATAAGTCTAGGAATGTTTTTGTGGGTATAAGTCTCGGAATGTATGTGCAGGAATAAGTCCTAGAATGTTTTTGTAGGTATAAGTCTCGGAATGATTGTGTGGGTATAAGTCTCTCAATGATTTGTGGGTTTAATTCCCGGAATGTTTTTGTAAGTATAAGTCCAGGAGTGTTTTTGTTGGTATGAATCTTGGAATGCTTGTGTGGGTATGAGTCCAGGAATGTTTTTGTCGGTTTGAAAATCTGATTGTTTTTTCGGGTATAACTCCTAGAATGTTTTCATGGGAATGAATATCGGAATATTTTTGTGGGGTTAAATCTCGAAATGATTTTGTGGGTATAAATCTCCGAATGTTTGTGTGGGCATACGTTCCGGAATGTTTTTGTGGGTATAAGTCTCGGAAGGTATGCGTAGGTATTAGTCCTGGAACGTTTTTGTAGGTATAAGTCTCGGAATGTTTTTGTGAGTGTAAGTCCAGGAATGTTTTTGTGGGTATAAGTCCTGGAATGTTTTCATGGGAATGAATATCGGAATATTTTTGTGGGGTTAAATCTCGAAATGATTTTGTGGGTGTAAATCTCCGAATGTTTGTGTGGGCATACGTTCCGGAATGTTTTTGTGGGTATGCGTCTTGGAATGTTTTTGTGGGTATACGTCCCAGAATGTTTGTGTAGTTACAAGACTCGGAATGTTTGTGTGGGTATAAGTCTCGGAATGTTTTTGTGGGTATAAGTCTTGGAATGTTTGTGTGGGTATAAGTCCCGGAATATTTTTGTGGGTATAAGTCTCGGAAGGTATGCGTAGGTATTAGTCCTGGAATGTTTTTGTAGGTATAAGTCTCGGAATGTTTTTGTGAGTGTAAGTCCAGGAATGTTTTTGTGGGTATAAGTCCCGCAATGTTTTTGTGGGTGTAAGTCTCGGAATGTTTGTGTGGGTATAAGTCTCGGAATGTTTTTGTGGGTATAAGTCTCGGAATTTTTGTGTGTGTAAGAGTCCCGGAATGTTTTTGTGGGTATACGTTCCGGAATGTTTGTGTGGGTATACGTTCCGGAATGTTTTTGTGGGTATACGTCCCAGAATGTTTGTGTAGGTATAAGTCTCGGAATTTTGTGTGGGTATATGTCTTGGAATGTTTGTGTGGGTATAAGTCCCGGAATATTTTTGTGTGTATAAGTCTCGGAATGTCTGTGTAGGTATAAGTCCTGGAATGTTTTTGTAGGTATAAGTCTCGGAATGTTTGTGTGGGTATAAGTCTTGGAATGTTTTTGTGGGTATAATTCCCGGAATGTTTTTGTGGGTATAAGTCTTGGAATGTTTTTGTAGGTTTAAGTCTCGGAATGTTTGTGTGGGTATAAGTCCCGCAATGTTTGTGTGGGTATAAGTCCCGCAATGTCTTTGTAGGTTTAAGTCTCGGAATGTTTTTGTCGGTATCAGTCCAGGAATGTTTTTGTGGGTGTAAGTCTCGTAATGTATGTGTAGGTATAAGTCCTGGAATGTTTGTGTGGGTATAAGTCCTGGAATATATTTGTGTGTATAAGTATGTTTTTGTGGGTATGAGTATTGGAATGTTTGTGTGGGTATAAGTCCAGGAATGTTTTTGTGGGTATAATTCCCGGAATGTTTTTGTAAGTATAAGTCCAGGAGTGTTTTTGTTGGTATGAATCTTGGAATGCTTGTGTGGGTATGAGTCCAGGAATGTTTTTGTCGGTATGAAACTCAGAATGTTTGTGTGGGTATAAGTCCCTCACTGTTTTTGTGGGTATAATTCCCGGAATGATTCTGTAAGTATAAGGCCAGGAGTGTTTTTGTTGGTATGAATCTTGGAATGCTTGTGTGGGTATGAGTCCAGGAATGTTTTTGTCGGTATGAATCTCTGATTGTTTTTGCGGGTATAAGTCCCAGAATGTTTTCATGGGAATGAATATCGGAATATTTTTGTGGGGTTAAATCTCGAAATGATTTTGTGTGTGTAAATCTCCGAATGTTTGTGTGGGCATATATTCCGGAATGTTTTTGTGGGTATGCGTCTTGGAATGTTTTTGTGGGTATACGTCCCAGAATGTTTGTGTAGTTATAAGACTCGGAATGTTTGCGTGGGTATAAGTCTTGGAATGTTTTTGTGGGTATAAGTCTTGGAATGTTTGTGTGGGTATAAGTCCCGGAATATTTTTGTGGGTATAAGTCTCGGAAGGTATGCGTAGGTATTAGTCCTGGAATGTTTTTGTAGGTATAAGTCTCGGAATGTTTTTGTGAGTGTAAGTCCAGGAATGTTTTTGTGGGTATAAGTCCTGGAATGTTTGTGTGGGTACAAGTCTTGGAATGTTTCTGTGGGTAGAAGTCCCAGAATGTTTTTGTAGGTTTAAATCTCGGAATGTTTTTGTGGGTATCAGTCTAGGAATGCTTTTGTGGGTGTAAGTCTCGTAATGTATGTGTAGGTATTAGTCCTGGAATGTTTTTGTAGGTATAAGTCTCGGAATGTTTTTGTCAGTGTAAGTCCAGGAATGTTTTTGTGGGTATAAGTCCTGAAATGTTTTTGTGGGTATAAGTCTCGGAATGTCTGTGTAGGTATAAGTCCTGGAATGTTTTTGTAGGTATAAGTCTCGGAATGTGTGTGTAGGTATTAGTCCTGGAATGTTTTTGTAGGTTTAAGTCTCGGAATGTTTTTGTGGGTATCAGTCTAGGAATGCTTTTGTGGGTGTAAGTCTCGTAATGTATGTGTAGGTATTAGTCCTGGAATGTTTTTGTAGGTATAAGTCTCGGAATGTTTTTGTGAGTGTAAGTCCCGCAATGTTTGTGTGGGTATAAGTCCCGCAATGTTTTTGTGGGTGTAAGTCTCGGAATGTTTTTGTGGGTATCAGTCTAGGAATGTTTTTGTGGGTGTATGTCTCGTAATGTATGTGTAGGTATAAGTCCCGGAATGTTTTTGTAGGTTTAAGTCTCGGAATGTTTTTGTGGGTATCAGTCTAGGAATGTTTTTGTGGGTGTATGTCTCGTAATGTATGTTTAGGTATAAGTCCTGGAATATTTGTGTGGGTATAAGTCCCGGAATATTTTTGTGTGTATAAGTATGTTTTTGTGGGTATGAGTATTGGAATGTTTGTGTGAGTATCAGTCCAGGAATGTTGTTGTGGGTATAAGTCCCGGAATGTTTGTGTGGGTATAAGTCCCTCAATGTTTTTGTGGGTATAAGTCCCGCAATGTTTTTGTAGGTTTAAGTCTCGGAATGTTTTTGTCGGTATCAGTCCAGGAATGTTTTTGTGGGTGTAAGTCCAGGAGTGTTTTTGTTGGTATGAATCTTGGAATGCTTGTGTGGGTATGAGTCCAGGAATGTTTTCATGGGAATGAATATCGGAATATTTTTGTGGGGTTAAATCTCGAAATGATTTTGTGGGTGTAAATCTCCGAATGCTTGTGTGGGTATACGTTCCGGAATGTTTGTGTGGGTATACGTTCCGCAATGTTTTTGTGGGTATACGTCTTGGAATGTTTTTGTGGGTATACGTCCCAGAATGTTTGTGTAGGTATAAGTCTCGGAATTTTGTGTGGGTAAAAGTCCCGGAATATTTTTGTGTGTATAAGTCTCGGAATGTATGTGTAGGTTTAAGTCTTGGAATGTATTTGTGGGTATCAGTCTAGGAATGTTTTTGTGGGTGTAAGTCTCGGAATGTATGTGTAGGTATAAGTCCTGGAATATTTTTGTAGGTATAAGTCTCGGAATGTTTGTGTGGGTATAAGTCTTGGAATGTTTTTGTGGGTATAATTCCCGGAATGTTTTTGTGGGTATAAGTCTTGGAATGTTTTTGTAGGTTTAAGTCTCGGAATGTTTATGTGGGTATAAGTCCCGGAATATTTTTGTGTGTATCAGTCCAGGAATGTTTTTGTGGGTGTAAGTCTCGTAATGTATGTGTATGTTTAAGTCCTGGAATGTTTGTGTGGGTATAAGTCCTGGAATATATTTGTGTGTATAAGTATGTTTTTGTGGGTATGAGTATTGGAATGTTTGTGTGGGTATAAGTCCAGGAATGTTTTTGTCGGTATAAGTCCCGGAATGTTTGTGTGGGTATAAGTCCCTCAATTTTTTTGTGGGTATAATTCCCGGAATGTTTTTGTAAGTATAAGTCCAGGAGTGTTTTTGTTGGTATGAATCTTGGAATGCTTGTGAGGGTATGAGTCCAGGAATGTTTTTGTCGGTATGAAACTCAGAATGTTTGTGTGGGTATAAGTCCCTCACTGTTTTTGTGGGTATAATTCCCGGAATGATTCTGTAAGTATAAGGCCAGGAGTGTTTTTGTTGGTATGAATCTTGGAATGCTTGTGTGGGTATGAGTCCAGGAATGTTTTTGTCGGTATGAAACTCTGAATGTTTGTGTGGGTATAAGTCCCAGAATGTTTTCATGGGAATGAATATCAGAATATTTTTGTGGGGTTAAATCTCGAAATGATTTTGTGGGTGTAAATCTCCGAATGTTTGTGTGGGCATACGTTCCGGAATGTTTTTGTGGGTATAAGTCTCGGAAGGTATGCGTAGGTATTAGTCCTGGAATGTTTTTGTAGGTATAAGTCTCGGAATGTTTTTGTGAGTGTAAGTCCAGGAATGTTTTTGTGGGTATAAGTCCTGGAATGTTTGTGTGGGTATGAATCTTGGAATGCTTGTGTGGGTATGAATCCAGGAATGTTTTTGTCGGTATGAAACTCTGATTGTTTTTGCGGGTATAAGTCCCAGAATGTTTTCATGGGAATGAATATCGGAATATTTTTGTGGGGTTAAATCTCGAAATGATTTTGTGGGTGTAAATCTCCGAATGTTTGTGTGGGCAGACGTTCCGGAATGTTTTTGTGGGTATGCGTCTTGGAATGTTTTTGTGGGTATAAGTCCCAGAATGTTTGTGTAGTTAAAAGACTCGGAATGTTTGTGTGGGTATAAGTCTCGGAATGTTTTTGTGTGTATAAGTCTCGGAAGGTATGTGTAGGTATAAGTCCTGGAATGTTTTTGTGAGTGTAAGTCCAGGAATGTTTTTGTGGGTATAAGTCTTGCAATGTTTGTGTGGGTATAAGTCCCTCAATATTTTTGTCGGTATGAAACGTGGAATGTTTGTGTGGGTATCAGTCCCGGAATATTTTTGTGGGTATAAGTATTGGAATGTGTTTGTGGGTATGAGTCTCGGAATGGTTTTGTGAGTATAAGTCCCGGAATGTTTTAGTAGGTATAAGTCTCGCAATGTTTTTGTGGGTATAAGTCTTGGAATGTTTTTGTGGGTATAAGTCTAGGAATGTTTTTGTGGGTATAAGTCTCGGAATGTATGTGCAGGAATAAGTCCTAGAATGTTTTTGTAGGTATAAGTCTCGGAATGTTTGTGTGGGTATAAGTCTCTCAATGATTTGTGGGTTTAATTCCCGGAATGTTTTTGTAAGTATAAGTCCAGGAGTGTTTTTGTTGGTATGAATCTTGGAATGCTTGTGTGGGTATGAGTCCAGGAATGTTTTTGTCGGTATGAAACTCTGAATGTTTGTGTGGGTATAAGTCCCAGAATGTTTTCATGGGAATGAATATCGGAATATTTTTGTGGGGTTAAATCTCGAAATGATTTTGTGGGTGTAAATCTCCGAATGTTTGTGTGGGCATACGTTCCGGAATGTTTTTGTGGGTATAAGTCCCTCAATGTTTTTGTGGGTATAATTCCCGGAATGTTTTTGTAAGTATAAGTCCAGGAGTGTTTTTGTTGGTATGAATCTTGGAATGCTTGTGTGGGTATGAGTCCAGGAATGTTTTTGTCGGTTTGAAAATCTGATTGTTTTTGCGGGTATAACTCCTAGAATGTTTTCATGGGAATGAATATCGGAATATTTTTGTGGGGTTAAATCTCGAAATGATTTTGTCGGTGTAAATCTCCGAATGTTTGTGTGGGCATACGTTCCGGAATGTTTTTGTGGGTATAAGTCTCGGAAGGTATGCGCAGGTATTAGTCCTGGAACGTTTTTGTAGGTATAAGTCTCGGAATGTTTTTGTGAGTGTAAGTCCAGGAATGTTTTTGTGGGTATAAGTCCTGGAATGTTTTCATGGGAATGAATATCGGAATATTTTTGTGGGGTTAAATCTCGAAATGATTTTGTGGGTGTAAATCTCCGAATGTTTGTGTGGGCATACGTTCCGGAATGTTTTTGTGGGTATGCGTCTTGGAATGTTTTTGTGGGTATACGTCCCAGAATGTTTGTGTAGTTACAAGACTCAGAATGTTTGTGTGGGTATAAGTCTCGGAATGTTTTTGTGGGTATAAGTCTTGGAATGTTTGTGTGGGTATAAGTCCCGGAATATTTTTGTGGGTATAAGTCTCGGAAGGTATGCGTAGGTATTAGTCCTGGAATGTTTTTGTAGGTATAAGTCTCGGAATGTTTTTGTGAGTGTAAGTCCAGGAATGTTTTTGTGGGTATAAGCCCCGCAATGTTTTTGTGGGTGTAAGTCTCGGAATGTTTGTGTGGGTATAAGTCTCGGAATGTTTTTGTGGGTATAAGTCTCGGAATGTTTGTGTGTGTAAAAGTCCCGGAATGTTTTTGTGGGTATACGTTCCGGAATGTTTGTGTGGGTATACGTTCCGGAATGTTTTTGTGGGTATACGTCCCAGAATGTTTGTGTAGGTATAAGTCTCGGAATTTTGTGTGGGTATAAGTCTTGGAATGTTTGTGTGGGTGTAAGTCCCGGAATATTTTTGTGGGTGTAAGTCTCGTAATGTATGTGTAGGTATCAGTCCTGGAATGTTTTTGTAGGTATAAGTCTCGGAATGTTTGTGTGGGTATAAGTCTTGGAATGTTTTTGTGGGTATAATTCCCGGAATGTTTTTGTGGGTATAAGTCTTGGAATGTTTTTGTAGGTTTAAGTCTCGGAATGTTTATGTGGGTATAAGTCCCGGAATATTTTTGTGTGTATAAGTCTCGGAATGTTTGTGTGGGTATAAGTCCCGCAATGTTTGTGTGGGTATAAGTCCCGCAATGTTTTTGTAGATTTAAGTCTCGGAATGTTTTTGTCGGTATCAGTCCAGGAATGTTTTTGTGGGTGTAAGTCTCGTAATGTATGTGTAGGTATAAGTCCTGGAATGTTTGTGTGGGTATAAGTCCTGGAATATATTTGTGTGTATAAGTATGTTTTTGTGGGTATGAGTATTGGAATGTTTGTGTGAGTATCAGTCCAGGAATGTTGTTGTGGGTATTAGTCCCGGAATGTTTGTGTGGGTATAAGTCCCTCAATGTTTTTGTGGGTATAAGTCCCGCAATGTTTTTGTAGGTTTAAGTCTCGGAATGTTTTTGTCGGTATCAGTCCAGGAATGTTTTTGTGGGTGTAAGTCCAGGAGTGTTTTTGTTGGTATGAATCTTGGAATGCTTGTGTGGGTATGAGTACAGGAATGTTTTTGTCGGTATGAAACTCAGAATGTTTGTGTGGGTATAAGTCCCTCACTGTTTTTGTGGGTATAATTCCCGGAATGATTCTGTAAGTATAAGGCCAGGAGTGTTTTTGTTGGTATGAATCTTGGAATGCTTGTGTGGGTATGAGTCCAGGAATGTTTTTGACGGTATGAAACTCTGAATGTTTGTGTGGGTATAAGTCCCAGAATGTTTTCATGGGAATGATATCGGAATATTTTTGTGGGGTTAAATCTCGAAATGATTTTGTGGGTGTAAATCTCCGAATGTTTGTGTGGGCATACGTTCCGGAATGTTTTTGTGGGTATAAGTCTCGGAAGGTATGCGTAGGTATTAGTCCTGGAACGTTTTTGTAGGTATAAGTCTCGGAATGTTTTTGTGAGTGTAAGTCCAGGAATGTTTTGGTGGGTATAAGTCCTGGAATGTTTGTGTGGGTATGAATGTTGGAATGCTTGTGTGGGTATGAGTCCAGGAATGTTTTTGTCGGTATGAATCTCTGATTGTTTTTGCGGGTATAAGTCCCAGAATGTTTTCATGGGAATGAATATCGGAATATTTTTGTGGGGTTAAATCTCGAAATGATTTTGTGTGTGTAAATCTCCGAATGTTTGTGTGGGCATATATTCCGGAATGTTTTTGTGGGTATGCGTCTTGGAATGTTTTTGTGGGTATACTTCCCAGAATGTTTGTGTAGTTATAAGACTCGGAATGTTTGCGTGGGTATAAGTCTTGGAATGTTTTTGTGGGTATAAGTCTTGGAATGTTTGTGTGGGTATAAGTCCCGGAATATTTTTGTGGGTATAAGTCTCGGAAGGTATGCGTAGGTATTAGTCCTGGAATGTTTTTGTAGGTATAAGTCTCGGAATGTTTTTGTGAGTGTAAGTCCAGGAATGTTTTTGTGGGTATAAGTCCTGGAATGTTTGTGTGGGTACAAGTCTTGGAATGTTTCTGTGGGTAGAAGTCCCAGAATGTTTTTGTAGGTTTAAATCTCGGAATGTTTTTGTGGGTATCAGTCTAGGAATGCTTTTGTGGGTGTAAGTCTCGTAATGTATGTGTAGGTATTAGTCCTGGAATGTTTTTGTAGGTATAAGTCTCGGAATGTTTTTGTCAGTGTAAGTCCAGGAATGTTTTTGTGGGTATAAGTCCTGAAATGTTTGTGTGGGTATGAATCTTGGAATGCTTGTGTGGGTATGAGTCCAGGAATGTTTTTGTCGGTATGAAACTCTGATTGTTTTTGCGGGTATAAGTCCCAGAATGTTTTCATGGGAATGAATACCGGAATATTTTTGTGGGGTTAAATCTCGAAATGATTTTGTGTGTGTAAATCTCCGAATGTTTGTGTGGGCATATGTTCCGGAATGTTTTTGTGGGTATGCGTCTTGGAATGTTTTTGTGGGTATACGTCCCAGAATGTTTGTGTAGTTATAAGACTCGGAATGTTTGCGTGGGTAAAAGTCTTGGAATGTTTTTGTGGGTATAAGTCTTGGAATGTTTGTGTGGGTATAAGTCCCGGAATGTTTTTGTGGGTGTAAGTCTCGGAATGTATGTGTAGGTATAAGTCCTGGAATGTTTTTGTAGGTTTAAGTCTCGGAATGTTTTTGTGGGTATCAGTCTAGGAATGTTTTTGTGGGTGTATGTCTCGTAATGTATGTTTAGGTATAAGTCCTGGAATGTTTGTGTGGGTATAAGTCCCGGAATATTTTTGTGTGTATAAGTATGTTTTTGTGGGTATGAGTATTGGAATGTTTGTGTGGGTATAAGTCCAGGAATGTTTTTGTCGCTATGAAACTCGGAATGATTGTGTGAGTATAAGTCCAGGAATGTTGTTGTGGGTATAAGTCCCGGAATGTTTTTGTCAGTGTAAGTCCAGGAATGTTTTTGTGGGTATAAGTCCTGAAATGTTTTTGTGGGTATAAGTCCCGCAATATTTGTGTGGGTATAAGTCCCGCAATGTTTTTGTGGGTGTAAGTCTCGGAATGTTTTTGTGGGTATCAGTCCAGGAATGTTTTTGTGGGTATAAGTCCAGTAGTGTTTTTGTTGGTATGAATCTTGGAATGCTTGTGTGGGCATGAGTCCAGGAATGTTTTTGTCGGTATGAAACTCGGAATGTTTGTGTGGGTATAAGTCCCAGAATGTTTTCATGGGAATGAATATCGGAATATTTTTGTGGGGTTAAATCTCGAAATGATTTTGTGGGTGTAAATCTCCGAATGCTTGTGTGGGTATACGTTCCGCAATGTTTTTGTGGGTATACGTCTTGGAATGTTTTTGTGGGTATACGTCCCAGAATGTTTGTGTAGGTATAAGTCTCGGAATTTTGTGTGGGTATAAGTCTTGGAATGTTTGTGTGGGTATAAGTCCCGGAATATTTTTGTGTGTATAAGTCTCGGAATGTATGTGTAGGTTTAAGTCTTGGAATGTATTTGTGGGTATCAGTCTAGGAATGTTTTTGTGGGTGTAAGTCTCGGAATGTATGTGCAGGTATAAGTCCTGGAATGCTTTTGTAGGTATAAGTCTCGGAATGTTTGTGTGGGTATAAGTCTTGGAATGTTTTTGTGGGTATAATTCCCAGAATGTTTTTGTGGGTATAAGTCTTGGAATGTTTTTGTAGGTTTAAGTCTCGGAATGTTTATGTGGGTATAAGTCCCGGAATATTTTTGTGTGTATAAGTCTCGGAATGTTTTTGTCGGTATCAGTCCAGGAATGTTTTTGTGGGTGTAAGTCTCGTAATGTATGTGTAGGTTTAAGTCCTGGAATGTTTGTGTGGGTATAAGTCCTGGAATATATTTGTGTGTATAAGTATGTTTTTGTGGGTATGAGTATTGGAATGTTTGTGTGGGTATAAGTCCAGGAATGTTTTTGTCGGTATAAGTCCCGGAATGTTTGTGTGGGTATAAGTCCCTCAATTTTTTTGTGGGTATAATTCCCGGAATGTTTTTGTAAGTATAAGTCCAGGAGTGTTTTTGTTGGTATGAATCTTGGAATGCTTGTGTGGGTATGAGTCCAGGAATGTTTTTGTCGGTATGAAACTCAGAATGTTTGTGTGGGTATAAGTCCCTCACTGTTTTTGTGGGTATAATTCCCGGAATGATTCTGTAAGTATAAGGCCAGGAGTGTTTTTGTTGGTATGAATCTTGGAATGTTTGTGTGGGTACAAGTCTTGGAATGTTTTTGTGGGTATCAGTCTAGGAATGTTTTTGTGGGTGTATGTCTCGTAATGTATGTTTAGGTATAAGTCCTGGAATGTTTGTGTGGGTATAAGTCCTGGAATATATTTGTGTGTATAAGTATGTTTTTGTGGGTATGAGTATTGGAATGTTTGTGTGGGTATAAGTCCAGGAATGTTTTTGTCGCTATGAAACTCGGAACCATTGTGTGAGTATAAGTCCAGGAATGTTGTTGTGGGTATAAGTCCCGGAATGTTTGTGTGGGTATAAGTCCCTCAATGTTTTTGTGGGTATAATTCCCGGAATGTTTTTGTAAGTATAAGTCCAGGAGTGTTTTTGTTGGTGTGAATCTTGGAATGTTTGTGTGGGTATGAGTCCAGGAATGTTTTTGTCGGTATGAAACTCGGAATGTTTGTGTGGGTATAAGTCCCAGAATGTTTTCATGGGAATGAATATCGGAATATTTTTGTGGGGTTAAATCTCGAAATGATTTTGTGGGTGTAAATCTCCGAATGTTTGTGTGGGTATACGTTCCGGAATGTTTGTGTGGGTATACCTTCCGGAATGTTTTTGTGGGTATACGTCTTGGAATGATTTTGTGGGTATATGTCCCAGAATGTTTGTGTAGTTATATGGCTCGGAATGTTTGTGTGGGTATAAGTCCCGGAATATTTTTGTGGGTATAAGTCTCGGAAGGTATGCGTAGGTATTAGTCCTGGAATGTTTTTGTAGGTATAAGTCTCGGAATGTTTTTGTGAGTGTAAGTCCAGGAATGTTTTTCTGGGTATAAGTCCTGGAATGTTTGTGTGGGTACAAGTCTTGGAATGTTTGTGTGGGTATAAGTCTTGGAATGTTTCTGTGGGTATAAGTCCCAGAATGTTTGTGTAGTTATAAGACTCGGAATGTTTGAGTGGGTATAAGTCTCGGAATGTTTTTGTGGGTATAAGTCTTGGAATGTTTGTGTGGGTATAAGTCCCGGAATATTTTTGTGGGTATAAGTCTCGGAAGGTATGCGTAGGTATTAGTCCTGGAATGTTTTTGTAGGTATAAGTCTCGGAATGTTTTTGTGAGTGTAAGTCCAGGTATGTTTTTGTGGGTATAAGTCCTGGAATGTTTGTGTGGGTACAAGTCTTGGAATGTTTGTGTGGGTATAAGTCTTGGAATGTTTCTGTGGGTATAAGTCCCAGAATGTTTTTGTAGGTTTAAATCTCGGAATGTTTTTGTGGGTATCAGTCTAGGAATGCTTTTGTGGGTGTAAGTCTCGTAATGTATGTGTAGGTATTAGTCCTGGAATGTTTTTGTAGGTATAAGTCTCGGAATGTTTTTGTGAGTGTAAGTCCAGGAATGTTTTTGTGGGTATAAGTCCTGAAATGTTTTTGTGGGTACAAGTCTTGGAATGTTTGTGTGGGTATAAGTCCCGCAATGTTTTTGTGGGTGTAAGTCTCGGAATGTATGTGTAGGTATAAGTCCTGGAATGTTTTTGTAGGTTTAAGTCTCGGAATGTTTTTGTGGGTATCAGTCTAGGAATGTTTTTGTGGGTGTATGTCTCGTAATGTATGTTTAGGTATAAGTCCTGGAATGTTTGTGTGGGTATAAGTCCCGGAATATTTTTGTGTGTATAAGTATGTTTTTGTGGGTATGAGTATTGGAATGTTTGTGTGGGTATAAGTCCAGGAATGTTTTTGTCGCTATGAAACTCGGAATGATTGTGTGAGTATAAGTCCAGGAATGTTGTTGTGGGTATAAGTCCCGGAATGTTTTTGTCAGTGTAAGTCCAGGAATGTTTTTGTGGGTATAAGTCCTGAAATGTTTTTGTGGGTATAAGTCCCGCAATATTTGTGTGGGTATAAGTCCCGCAATGTTTTTGTGGGTGTAAGTCTCGGAATGTTTTTGTGGGTATCAGTCCAGGAATGTTTTTGTGGGTATAAGTCCAGTAGTGTTTTTGTTGGTATGAATCTTGGAATGCTTGTGTGGGCATGAGTCCAGGAATGTTTTTGTCGGTATGAAACTCGGAATGTTTGTGTGGGTATAAGTCCCAGAATGTTTTCATGGGAATGAATATCGGAATATTTTTGTGGGGTTAAATCTCGAAATGATTTTGTGGGTGTAAATCTCCGAATGCTTGTGTGGGTATACGTTCCGCAATGTTTTTGTGGGTATACGTCTTGGAATGTTTTTGTGGGTATACGTCCCAGAATGTTTGTGTAGGTATAAGTCTCGGAATTTTGTGTGGGTATAAGTCTTGGAATGTTTGTGTGGGTATAAGTCCCGGAATATTTTTGTGTGTATAAGTCTCGGAATGTATGTGTAGGTTTAAGTCTTGGAATGTATTTGTGGGTATCAGTCTAGGAATGTTTTTGTGGGTGTAAGTCTCGGAATGTATGTGCAGGTATAAGTCCTGGAATGCTTTTGTAGGTATAAGTCTCGGAATGTTTGTGTGGGTATAAGTCTTGGAATGTTTTTGTGGGTATAATTCCCAGAATGTTTTTGTGGGTATAAGTCTTGGAATGTTTTTGTAGGTTTAAGTCTCGGAATGTTTATGTGGGTATAAGTCCCGGAATATTTTTGTGTGTATAAGTCTCGGAATGTTTTTGTCGGTATCAGTCCAGGAATGTTTTTGTGGGTGTAAGTCTCGTAATGTATGTGTAGGTTTAAGTCCTGGAATGTTTGTGTGGGTATAAGTCCTGGAATATATTTGTGTGTATAAGTATGTTTTTGTGGGTATGAGTATTGGAATGTTTGTGTGGGTATAAGTCCAGGAATGTTTTTGTCGGTATAAGTCCCGGAATGTTTGTGTGGGTATAAGTCCCTCAATTTTTTTGTGGGTATAATTCCCGGAATGTTTTTGTAAGTATAAGTCCAGGAGTGTTTTTGTTGGTATGAATCTTGGAATGCTTGTGTGGGTATGAGTCCAGGAATGTTTTTGTCGGTATGAAACTCAGAATGTTTGTGTGGGTATAAGTCCCTCACTGTTTTTGTGGGTATAATTCCCGGAATGATTCTGTAAGTATAAGGCCAGGAGTGTTTTTGTTGGTATGAATCTTGGAATGTTTGTGTGGGTACAAGTCTTGGAATGTTTTTGTGGGTATCAGTCTAGGAATGTTTTTGTGGGTGTATGTCTCGTAATGTATGTTTAGGTATAAGTCCTGGAATGTTTGTGTGGGTATAAGTCCTGGAATATATTTGTGTGTATAAGTATGTTTTTGTGGGTATGAGTATTGGAATGTTTGTGTGGGTATAAGTCCAGGAATGTTTTTGTCGCTATGAAACTCGGAATGATTGTGTGAGTATAAGTCCAGGAATGTTGTTGTGGGTATAAGTCCCGGAATGTTTGTGTGGGTATAAGTCCCTCAATGTTTTTGTGGGTATAATTCCCGGAATGTTTTTGTAAGTATAAGTCCAGGAGTGTTTTTGTTGGTGTGAATCTTGGAATGTTTGTGTGGGTATGAGTCCAGGAATGTTTTTGTCGGTATGAAACTCGGAATGTTTGTGTGGGTATAAGTCCCAGAATGTTTTCATGGGAATGAATATCGGAATATTTTTGTGGGGTTAAATCTCGAAATGATTTTGTGGGTGTAAATCTCCGAATGTTTGTGTGGGTATACGTTCCGGAATGTTTGTGTGGGTATACCTTCCGGAATGTTTTTGTGGGTATACGTCTTGGAATGATTTTGTGGGTATATGTCCCAGAATGTTTGTGTAGTTATATGGCTCGGAATGTTTGTGTGGGTATAAGTCCCGGAATATTTTTGTGGGTATAAGTCTCGGAAGGTATGCGTAGGTATTAGTCCTGGAATGTTTTTGTAGGTATAAGTCTCGGAATGTTTTTGTGAGTGTAAGTCCAGGAATGTTTTTCTGGGTATAAGTCCTGGAATGTTTGTGTGGGTACAAGTCTTGGAATGTTTGTGTGGGTATAAGTCTTGGAATGTTTCTGTGGGTATAAGTCCCAGAATGTTTGTGTAGTTATAAGACTCGGAATGTTTGAGTGGGTATAAGTCTCGGAATGTTTTTGTGGGTATAAGTCTTGGAATGTTTGTGTGGGTATAAGTCCCGGAATATTTTTGTGGGTATAAGTCTCGGAAGGTATGCGTAGGTATTAGTCCTGGAATGTTTTTGTAGGTATAAGTCTCGGAATGTTTTTGTGAGTGTAAGTCCAGGTATGTTTTTGTGGGTATAAGTCCTGGAATGTTTGTGTGGGTACAAGTCTTGGAATGTTTGTGTGGGTATAAGTCTTGGAATGTTTCTGTGGGTATAAGTCCCAGAATGTTTTTGTAGGTTTAAATCTCGGAATGTTTTTGTGGGTATCAGTCTAGGAATGCTTTTGTGGGTGTAAGTCTCGTAATGTATGTGTAGGTATTAGTCCTGGAATGTTTTTGTAGGTATAAGTCTCGGAATGTTTTTGTGAGTGTAAGTCCAGGAATGTTTTTGTGGGTATAAGTCCTGAAATGTTTTTGTGGGTACAAGTCTTGGAATGTTTGTGTGGGTATAAGTCCCGCAATGTTTTTGTGGGTGTAAGTCTCGGAATGTATGTGTAGGTATAAGTCCTGGAATGTTTTTGTAGGTTTAAGTCTCGGAATGTTTTTGTGGGTATCAGTCTAGGAATGTTTTTGTGGGTGTATGTCTCGTAATGTATGTTTAGGTATAAGTCCTGGAATGTTTGTGTGGGTATAAGTCCCGGAATATTTTTGTGTGTATAAGTATGTTTTTGTGGGTATGAGTATTGGAATGTTTGTGTGGGTATAAGTCCAGGAATGTTTTTGTCGCTATGAAACTCGGAATGATTGTGTGAGTATAAGTCCAGGAATGTTGTTGTGGGTATAAGTCCCGGAATGTTTTTGTCAGTGTAAGTCCAGGAATGTTTTTGTGGGTATAAGTCCTGAAATGTTTTTGTGGGTATAAGTCCCGCAATATTTGTGTGGGTATAAGTCCCGCAATGTTTTTGTGGGTGTAAGTCTCGGAATGTTTTTGTGGGTATCAGTCCAGGAATGTTTTTGTGGGTATAAGTCCAGTAGTGTTTTTGTTGGTATGAATCTTGGAATGCTTGTGTGGGCATGAGTCCAGGAATGTTTTTGTCGGTATGAAACTCGGAATGTTTGTGTGGGTATAAGTCCCAGAATGTTTTCATGGGAATGAATATCGGAATATTTTTGTGGGGTTAAATCTCGAAATGATTTTGTGGGTGTAAATCTCCGAATGCTTGTGTGGGTATACGTTCCGCAATGTTTTTGTGGGTATACGTCTTGGAATGTTTTTGTGGGTATACGTCCCAGAATGTTTGTGTAGGTATAAGTCTCGGAATTTTGTGTGGGTATAAGTCTTGGAATGTTTGTGTGGGTATAAGTCCCGGAATATTTTTGTGTGTATAAGTCTCGGAATGTATGTGTAGGTTTAAGTCTTGGAATGTATTTGTGGGTATCAGTCTAGGAATGTTTTTGTGGGTGTAAGTCTCGGAATGTATGTGCAGGTATAAGTCCTGGAATGCTTTTGTAGGTATAAGTCTCGGAATGTTTGTGTGGGTATAAGTCTTGGAATGTTTTTGTGGGTATAATTCCCAGAATGTTTTTGTGGGTATAAGTCTTGGAATGTTTTTGTAGGTTTAAGTCTCGGAATGTTTATGTGGGTATAAGTCCCGGAATATTTTTGTGTGTATAAGTCTCGGAATGTTTTTGTCGGTATCAGTCCAGGAATGTTTTTGTGGGTGTAAGTCTCGTAATGTATGTGTAGGTTTAAGTCCTGGAATGTTTGTGTGGGTATAAGTCCTGGAATATATTTGTGTGTATAAGTATGTTTTTGTGGGTATGAGTATTGGAATGTTTGTGTGGGTATAAGTCCAGGAATGTTTTTGTCGGTATAAGTCCCGGAATGTTTGTGTGGGTATAAGTCCCTCAATTTTTTTGTGGGTATAATTCCCGGAATGTTTTTGTAAGTATAAGTCCAGGAGTGTTTTTGTTGGTATGAATCTTGGAATGCTTGTGTGGGTATGAGTCCAGGAATGTTTTTGTCGGTATGAAACTCAGAATGTTTGTGTGGGTATAAGTCCCTCACTGTTTTTGTGGGTATAATTCCCGGAATGATTCTGTAAGTATAAGGCCAGGAGTGTTTTTGTTGGTATGAATCTTGGAATGTTTGTGTGGGTACAAGTCTTGGAATGTTTTTGTGGGTATCAGTCTAGGAATGTTTTTGTGGGTGTATGTCTCGTAATGTATGTTTAGGTATAAGTCCTGGAATGTTTGTGTGGGTATAAGTCCTGGAATATATTTGTGTGTATAAGTATGTTTTTGTGGGTATGAGTATTGGAATGTTTGTGTGGGTATAAGTCCAGGAATGTTTTTGTCGCTATGAAACTCGGAATGATTGTGTGAGTATAAGTCCAGGAATGTTGTTGTGGGTATAAGTCCCGGAATGTTTGTGTGGGTATAAGTCCCTCAATGTTTTTGTGGGTATAATTCCCGGAATGTTTTTGTAAGTATAAGTCCAGGAGTGTTTTTGTTGGTGTGAATCTTGGAATGTTTGTGTGGGTATGAGTCCAGGAATGTTTTTGTCGGTATGAAACTCGGAATGTTTGTGTGGGTATAAGTCCCAGAATGTTTTCATGGGAATGAATATCGGAATATTTTTGTGGGGTTAAATCTCGAAATGATTTTGTGGGTGTAAATCTCCGAATGTTTGTGTGGGTATACGTTCCGGAATGTTTGTGTGGGTATACCTTCCGGAATGTTTTTGTGGGTATACGTCTTGGAATGATTTTGTGGGTATATGTCCCAGAATGTTTGTGTAGTTATATGGGTCGGAATGTTTGTGTGGGTATAAGTCCCGGAATATTTTTGTGGGTATAAGTCTCGGAAGGTATGCGTAGGTATTAGTCCTGGAATGTTTTTGTAGGTATAAGTCTCGGAATGTTTTTGTGAGTGTAAGTCCAGGAATGTTTTTCTGGGTATAAGTCCTGGAATGTTTGTGTGGGTACAAGTCTTGGAATGTTTGTGTGGGTATAAGTCTTGGAATGTTTCTGTGGGTATAAGTCCCAGAATGTTTGTGTAGTTATAAGACTCGGAATGTTTGAGTGGGTATAAGTCTCGGAATGTTTTTGTGGGTATAAGTCTTGGAATGTTTGTGTGGGTATAAGTCCCGGAATATTTTTGTGGGTATAAGTCTCGGAAGGTATGCGTAGGTATTAGTCCTGGAATGTTTTTGTAGGTATAAGTCTCGGAATGTTTTTGTGAGTGTAAGTCCAGGTATGTTTTTGTGGGTATAAGTCCTGGAATGTTTGTGTGGGTACAAGTCTTGGAATGTTTGTGTGGGTATAAGTCTTGGAATGTTTCTGTGGGTATAAGTCCCAGAATGTTTTTGTAGGTTTAAATCTCGGAATGTTTTTGTGGGTATCAGTCTAGGAATGCTTTTGTGGGTGTAAGTCTCGTAATGTATGTGTAGGTATTAGTCCTGGAATGTTTTTGTAGGTATAAGTCTCGGAATGTTTTTGTGAGTGTAAGTCCAGGAATGTTTTTGTGGGTATAAGTCCTGAAATGTTTTTGTGGGTACAAGTCTTGGAATGTTTGTGTGGGTATAAGTCCCGCAATGTTTTTGTGGGTGTAAGTCTCGGAATGTATGTGTAGGTATAAGTCCTGGAATGTTTTTGTAGGTTTAAGTCTCGGAATGTTTTTGTGGGTATCAGTCTAGGAATGTTTTTGTGGGTGTATGTCTCGTAATGTATGTTTAGGTATAAGTCCTGGAATGTTTGTGTGGGTATAAGTCCCGGAATATTTTTGTGTGTATAAGTATGTTTTTGTGGGTATGAGTATTGGAATGTTTGTGTGGGTATAAGTCCAGGAATGTTTTTGTCGCTATGAAACTCGGAATGATTGTGTGAGTATAAGTCCAGGAATGTTGTTGTGGGTATAAGTCCCGGAATGTTTTTGTCAGTGTAAGTCCAGGAATGTTTTTGTGGGTATAAGTCCTGAAATGTTTTTGTGGGTATAAGTCCCGCAATATTTGTGTGGGTATAAGTCCCGCAATGTTTTTGTGGGTGTAAGTCTCGGAATGTTTTTGTGGGTATCAGTCCAGGAATGTTTTTGTGGGTATAAGTCCAGTAGTGTTTTTGTTGGTATGAATCTTGGAATGCTTGTGTGGGCATGAGTCCAGGAATGTTTTTGTCGGTATGAAACTCGGAATGTTTGTGTGGGTATAAGTCCCAGAATGTTTTCATGGGAATGAATATCGGAATATTTTTGTGGGGTTAAATCTCGAAATGATTTTGTGGGTGTAAATCTCCGAATGCTTGTGTGGGTATACGTTCCGCAATGTTTTTGTGGGTATACGTCTTGGAATGTTTTTGTGGGTATACGTCCCAGAATGTTTGTGTAGGTATAAGTCTCGGAATTTTGTGTGGGTATAAGTCTTGGAATGTTTGTGTGGGTATAAGTCCCGGAATATTTTTGTGTGTATAAGTCTCGGAATGTATGTGTAGGTTTAAGTCTTGGAATGTATTTGTGGGTATCAGTCTAGGAATGTTTTTGTGGGTGTAAGTCTCGGAATGTATGTGCAGGTATAAGTCCTGGAATGCTTTTGTAGGTATAAGTCTCGGAATGTTTGTGTGGGTATAAGTCTTGGAATGTTTTTGTGGGTATAATTCCCAGAATGTTTTTGTGGGTATAAGTCTTGGAATGTTTTTGTAGGTTTAAGTCTCGGAATGTTTATGTGGGTATAAGTCCCGGAATATTTTTGTGTGTATAAGTCTCGGAATGTTTTTGTCGGTATCAGTCCAGGAATGTTTTTGTGGGTGTAAGTCTCGTAATGTATGTGTAGGTTTAAGTCCTGGAATGTTTGTGTGGGTATAAGTCCTGGAATATATTTGTGTGTATAAGTATGTTTTTGTGGGTATGAGTATTGGAATGTTTGTGTGGGTATAAGTCCAGGAATGTTTTTGTCGGTATAAGTCCCGGAATGTTTGTGTGGGTATAAGTCCCTCAATTTTTTTGTGGGTATAATTCCCGGAATGTTTTTGTAAGTATAAGTCCAGGAGTGTTTTTGTTGGTATGAATCTTGGAATGCTTGTGTGGGTATGAGTCCAGGAATGTTTTTGTCGGTATGAAACTCAGAATGTTTGTGTGGGTATAAGTCCCTCACTGTTTTTGTGGGTATAATTCCCGGAATGATTCTGTAAGTATAAGGCCAGGAGTGTTTTTGTTGGTATGAATCTTGGAATGTTTGTGTGGGTACAAGTCTTGGAATGTTTTTGTGGGTATCAGTCTAGGAATGTTTTTGTGGGTGTATGTCTCGTAATGTATGTTTAGGTATAAGTCCTGGAATGTTTGTGTGGGTATAAGTCCTGGAATATATTTGTGTGTATAAGTATGTTTTTGTGGGTATGAGTATTGGAATGTTTGTGTGGGTATAAGTCCAGGAATGTTTTTGTCGCTATGAAACTCGGAATGATTGTGTGAGTATAAGTCCAGGAATGTTGTTGTGGGTATAAGTCCCGGAATGTTTGTGTGGGTATAAGTCCCTCAATGTTTTTGTGGGTATAATTCCCGGAATGTTTTTGTAAGTATAAGTCCAGGAGTGTTTTTGTTGGTGTGAATCTTGGAATGTTTGTGTGGGTATGAGTCCAGGAATGTTTTTGTCGGTATGAAACTCGGAATGTTTGTGTGGGTATAAGTCCCAGAATGTTTTCATGGGAATGAATATCGGAATATTTTTGTGGGGTTAAATCTCGAAATGATTTTGTGGGTGTAAATCTCCGAATGTTTGTGTGGGTATACGTTCCGGAATGTTTGTGTGGGTATACCTTCCGGAATGTTTTTGTGGGTATACGTCTTGGAATGATTTTGTGGGTATATGTCCCAGAATGTTTGTGTAGTTATATGGCTCGGAATGTTTGTGTGGGTATAAGTCCCGGAATATTTTTGTGGGTATAAGTCTCGGAAGGTATGCGTAGGTATTAGTCCTGGAATGTTTTTGTAGGTATAAGTCTCGGAATGTTTTTGTGAGTGTAAGTCCAGGAATGTTTTTCTGGGTATAAGTCCTGGAATGTTTGTGTGGGTACAAGTCTTGGAATGTTTGTGTGGGTATAAGTCTTGGAATGTTTCTGTGGGTATAAGTCCCAGAATGTTTGTGTAGTTATAAGACTCGGAATGTTTGAGTGGGTATAAGTCTCGGAATGTTTTTGTGGGTATAAGTCTTGGAATGTTTGTGTGGGTATAAGTCCCGGAATATTTTTGTGGGTATAAGTCTCGGAAGGTATGCGTAGGTATTAGTCCTGGAATGTTTTTGTAGGTATAAGTCTCGGAATGTTTTTGTGAGTGTAAGTCCAGGAATGTTTTTGTGGGTATAAGTCCTGAAATGTTTTTGTGGGTACAAGTCTTGGAATGTTTGT
Organism: Hypanus sabinus; assembly: GCF_030144855.1. Lineage (NCBI taxonomy): Eukaryota > Metazoa > Chordata > Chondrichthyes > Myliobatiformes > Dasyatidae > Hypanus > Hypanus sabinus. The sequence continues at coordinate 11,627,823 of NC_082738.1, read as the reverse complement.
GTGGGTATAAGTCCCGCAATGTTTTTGTGGGTGTAAGTCTCGGAATGTATGTGTAGGTATAAGTCCTGGAATGTTTTTGTAGGTTTAAGTCTCGGAATGTTTTTGTGGGTATCAGTCTAGGAATGTTTTTGTGGGTGTATGTCTCGTAATGTATGTTTAGGTATAAGTCCTGGAATGTTTGTGTGGGTATAAGTCCCGGAATATTTTTGTGTGTATAAGTATGTTTTTGTGGGTATGAGTATTGGAATGTTTGTGTGGGTATAAGTCCAGGAATGTTTTTGTCGCTATGAAACTCGGAATGATTGTGTGAGTATAAGTCCAGGAATGTTGTTGTGGGTATAAGTCCCGGAATGTTTGTGTGGGTATAAGTCCCTCAATGTTTTTGTGGGTATAATTCCCGGAATGTTTTTGTAAGTATAAGTCCAGGAGTGTTTTTGTTGGTGTGAATCTTGGAATGCTTGTGTGGGTATGAGTCCAGGAATGTTTTTGTCGGTATGAAACTCGGAATGTTTGTGTGGGTATAAGTCCCAGAATGTTTTCATGGGAATGAATATCGGAATATTTTTGTGGGGTTAAATCTCGAAATGATTTTGTGGGTGTAAATCTCCGAATGTTTGTGTGGGTATACGTTCCGGAATGTTTGTGTGGGTATACCTTCCGGAATGTTTTTGTGGGTATACGTCTTGGAATGATTTTGTGGGTATACGTCCCAGAATGTTTGTGTAGTTATATGGCTCGGAATGTTTGTGTGGGTATAAGTCCCGGAATATTTTTGTGGGTATAAGTCTCGGAAGGTATGCGTAGGTATTAGTCCTGGAATGTTTTTGTAGGTATAAGTCTCGGAATGTTTTTGTGAGTGTAAGTCCAGGAATGTTTTTCTGGGTATAAGTCCTGGAATGTTTGTGTGGGTACAAGTCTTGGAATGTTTGTGTGGGTATAAGTCTTGGAATGTTTCTGTGGGTATAAGTCCCAGAATGTTTGTGTAGTTATAAGACTCGGAATGTTTGAGTGGGTATAAGTCTCGGAATGTTTTTGTGGGTATAAGTCTTGGAATGTTTGTGTGGGTATAAGTCCCGGAATATTTTTGTGGGTATAAGTCTCGGAAGGTATGCGTAGGTATTAGTCCTGGAATGTTTTTGTAGGTATAAGTCTTGGAATGTTTTTGTGAGTGTAAGTCCAGGTATGTTTTTGTGGGTATAAGTCCTGGAATGTTTGTGTGGGTAGAAGTCTTGGAATGTTTGTGTGGGTATAAGTCTTGGAATGTTTCTGTGGGTATAAGTCCCAGAATGTTTTTGTGGGTATAAGTCCAGGTATGTTTTTGTGGGTATAAGTCCTGAAATGTTTTTGTGGGTACAAGTCTTGGAATGTTTGTGTGGGTATAAGTCCCGCAATGTTTTTGTGGGTGTAAGTCTCGGAATGTATGTGTAGGTATAAGTCCTGGAATGTTTTTGTAGGTTTAAGTCTCGGAATGTTTTTGTGGGTATCAGTCTAGGAATGTTTTTGTGGGTGTATGTCTCGTAATGTATGTTTAGGTATAAGTCCTGGAATGTTTGTGTGGGTATAAGTCCCGGAATATTTTTGTGTGTATAAGTATGTTTTTGTGGGTATGAGTATTGGAATGTTTGTGTGGGTATAAGTCCAGGAATGTTTTTGTCGCTATGAAACTCGGAATGATTGTGTGAGTATAAGTCCAGGAATGTTGTTGTGGGTATAAGTCCCGGAATGTTTGTGTGGGTATAAGTCCCTCAATGTTTTTGTGGGTATAATTCCCGGAATGTTTTTGTAAGTATAAGTCCAGGAGTGTTTTTGTTGGTGTGAATCTTGGAATGCTTGTGTGGGTATGAGTCCAGGAATGTTTTTGTCGGTATGAAACTCGGAATGTTTGTGTGGGTATAAGTCCCAGAATGTTTTCATGGGAATGAATATCGGAATATTTTTGTGGGGTTAAATCTCGAAATGATTTTGTGGGTGTAAATCTCCGAATGTTTGTGTGGGTATACGTTCCGGAATGTTTGTGTGGGTATACCTTCCGGAATGTTTTTGTGGGTATACGTCTTGGAATGATTTTGTGGGTATACGTCCCAGAATGTTTGTGTAGTTATATGGCTCGGAATGTTTGTGTGGGTATAAGTCCCGGAATATTTTTGTGGGTATAAGTCTCGGAAGGTATGCGTAGGTATTAGTCCTGGAATGTTTTTGTAGGTATAAGTCTCGGAATGTTTTTGTGAGTGTAAGTCCAGGAATGTTTTTCTGGGTATAAGTCCTGGAATGTTTGTGTGGGTACAAGTCTTGGAATGTTTCTGTGGGTATAAGTCCCAGAATGTTTGTGTAGTTATAAGACTCGGAATGTTTGAGTGGGTATAAGTCTCGGAATGTTTTTGTAGGTATAAGTCTCGGAATGTTTTTGTGAGTGTAAGTCCAGGAATGTTTTTCTGGGTATAAGTCCTGGAATGTTTGTGTGGGTATAAGTCTTGGAATGTTTCTGTGGGTATAAGTCCCAGAATGTTTGTGTAGTTATAAGACTCGGAATGTTTGAGTGGGTATAAGTCTCGGAATGTTTTTGTGGGTATAAGTCTTGGAATGTTTGTGTGGGTATAAATCCCGGAATATTTTTGTGGGTATAAGTCTCGGAATGTTTTTGTGAGTGTAAGTCCAGGTATGTTTTTGTGGGTATAAGTCCTGGAATGTTTGTGTGGGTACAAGTCTTGGAATGTTTGTGTGGGTATAAGTCTTGGAATGTTTCTGTGGGTATAAGTCCCAGAATGTTTTTGTAGGTTTAAATCTCGGAATGTTTTTGTGGGTATCAGTCTAGGAATGCTTTTGTGGGTGTAAGTCTCGTAATGTATGTGTAGGTATTAGTCCTGGAATGTTTTTGTAGGTATAAGTCTCGGATTGTTTTTGTGAGTGTAAGTCCCGGAATGTTTTTGTGGGTATAAGTCCTGAAATGTTTTTGTGGGTACAAGTCTTGGAATGTTTGTGTGGGTATAAGTCCCGCAATGTTTTTGTGGGTGTAAGTCTCGGAATGTATGTGTAGGTATAAGTCCTGGAATGTTTTTGTAGGTTTAAGTCTCGGAATGTTTTTGTGGGTATCAGTCTAGGAATGTTTTTGTGGGTGTATGTCTCGTAATGTATGTTTAGGTATAAGTCCTGGAATGTTTGTGTGGGTATAAGTCCCGGAATATTTTTGTGTGTATAAGTATGTTTTTGTAGGTATGAGTATTGGAATGTTTGTGTGGGTATAAGTCCAGGAATGTTTTTGTCGCTATGAAACTCGGAATGATTGTGTGAGTATAAGTCCAGGAATGTTGTTGTGGGTATAAGTCCCGGAATGTTTGTGTGGGTATAAGTCCCTCAATGTTTTTGTGGGTATAATTCCCGGAATGTTTTTGTAAGTATAAGTCCAGGAGTGTTTTTGTTGGTGTGAATCTTGGAATGCTTGTGTGGGTATGAGTCCAGGAATGTTTTTGTCGGTATGAAACTCGGAATGTTTGTGTGGGTATAAGTCCCAGAATGTTTTCATCGGAATGAATATCGGAATATTTTTGTGGGGTTAAATCTCGAAATGATTTTGTGGGTGTAAATCTCCGAATGTTTGTGTGGGTATACGTTCCGGAATGTTTGTGTGGGTATACCTTCCGGAATGTTTTTGTGGGTATACGTCTTGGAATGATTTTGTGGGTATACGTCCCAGAATGTTTGTGTAGTTATATGGCTCGGAATGTTTGTGTGGGTATAAGTCCCGGAATATTTTTGTGGGTATAAGTCTCGGAAGGTATGCGTAGGTATTAGTCCTGGAATGTTTTTGTAGGTATAAGTCTCGGAATGTTTTTGTGAGTGTAAGTCCAGGAATGTTTTTCTGGGTATAAGTCCTGGAATGTTTGTGTGGGTACAAGTCTTGGAATGTTTGTGTGGGTATAAGTCTTGGAATGTTTCTGTGGGTATAAGTCCCAGAATGTTTTTGTAGGTTTAAATCTCGGAATGTTTTTGTGGGTATCAGTCTAGGAATGCTTTTGTGGGTGTAAGTCTCGTAATGTATGTGTAGGTATTAGTCCGGGAATGTTTTTGTAGGTATAAGTCTCGGAATGTTTTTGTGAGTGTAAGTCCAGGAATGTTTTTGTGGGTATAAGTCCTGAAATGTTTTTGTGGGTACAAGTCTTGGAATGTTTGTGTGGGTATAAGTCTAGGAATATTTTTGTAAGTATACGTCCAGGAGTGTTATTGTTGGTATGAAGCTTGGAATGCTTGTGTGGGTATGAGTCCAGGAATGTTTTTGTCGGTATGAAACTCTGAATGTTTGTGTGGGTATAAGTCCCAGAATGTTTTCATGGGAATGAATATCGGAATATTTTTGTGGGGTTAAATCTCGAAATGATTTTGTGGGTGTAAATCTCCGAATGTTTGTGTGGGTATACGTTCAGGAATGTTTTTCTGGGTATACATCTTGGAATGTTTGTGTGGGTATACGTCTCAGAACGTTTGTGTAGTTAAAAGACTCAGAATGTTTGTGTGGGTATAAGTCTCGGAATGTTTTTGTGGGTATAAGTATTGGAATGTTTCTGTGGGTATAAGTCCCGGAATATTTTTGTGGGTATAAGTCTCGGAATGTATGCGTAGCTATTAGTCCTGGAATGTTTTTGTAGGTATAAGTCTCGGAATGTTTTTGTGAGTGTAAGTCCAGGAATGTTTTTGTGAGTATAAGTCTTAGAATGTTTGTGTGGGTAGAAGTCCCTCAATGTTTTTGTGGGTATAATTCCCGGAATGTTTTTGTAAGTATAAGTCCAGGAGTGTTTTTGCTGGTATGAATCTTGGAATGCTTGTGTGGGTATGAGTCCAGGAATATTTTTGTCGGTATGAAACTCGGAATGTTTGTGTGGGTATAAGTCCCAGAATGTTTTCATGAGAATGAATATCGGAATACTTTCGTGTGGTTAAATCTCGAAATGATTGTGTGGGTGTAAATCTCCGAATGTTTGTGTGGGTATACGTTCCGGAATGTTTTTGTGGGTATAGGTCTTGGAATGTTTTTGTGGGTATACGTCCCAGAATGTTTGTGTAGTTTTAAGACTCGGAATGTTAGTGTGGGTATAAGTCTCGGAATGTTTTTGTGGGTAGAAGTCTTGGAATGTTTGTGTGGGTATAAGTCCCGGAATATTTTTGTGGATATAAGTCTCGGAATGTATGTGTAGGTATAAGTCTCGGAATGTTTTTGTGGGTATAAGTCTAGGAATTTATGTGCAGGAATAAGTCCTAGTATGTTTTTGTGGGTATAAGTATTGGAATGTGTTTGTGGGTATGAGTCCCGGAATGGTTTTGTGAGTATAAGTCCCGGAATGTTTTTGTGGGTCTAAGTCTTGGAATGTTTGTGTAGGTATAAGTCTCGGAATGTTTGTGTGTGTATAAGTCCCAGAATGTTTTTGTGGGTATAAGTCTCGGACTGTTTGTGTGGGTATGAGTCCCGGAATGTTTTTGTGGGTATAAGTCTCGGAATGTTTGTGTCTGTATAAGTCCCAGAAAGTTTTTGTGGGTATAAGTCTTGGAATGTTTGTCTGGGTATAAGTCCCGGAATGTTTTTGTGGGTATAAGTTTCGGAATGTATGTGCAGGTATAAGTCCTGGAATGTTTTTGTAGGTATAAGTCTCGGAATGTTTTTGTGGGTATCAGTCTAGGAAGGATTTTGTGGGTGTAAGTCTCGTAATGTATGTGTAGGTATAAGTCCTGGAATGTTTGTGTGGGTATAAGTCCCGGAATATTTTTGTGTGTATAAGTATGTTTTTGTGGGTATGAGTATTGGAATGTTTGTGTGGGTATAAGTCCAGGAATGTTTTTGTCGGTATGAAACTCGGAATGATTGTGTGAGTATAAGTCCAGGAATGTTTTAGTGGGTATAAGTCCCGGAATGTTTGTGTGGGTATAAGGCCCTCAATGTTTATGTGGGTTTAATTCCCGGAATGTTTTTGTAAGTATAAGTCCAGGAGTGTTTTTGTTGGTATGAATCTTGGAATGCTTGTGTGGGTATGAGTCCAGGAATGTTTTTGTCGGTATGAAACTCTGATTGTTTTTGCGGGTATAAGTCCCAGAATGTTTTCATGGGAATGAATATTGGAATATTTTTGTGGGGTTAAATCTCGAAATGATTTTGTGGGTGTAAATCTCCGAATGTTTGTGTGGGCATACGTTCCGGAATGTTTTTGTGGGTATTCGTCTTGGAATGTTTTTGTGGGTATACGTCCCAGAATGTTTGTGTAGTTATAAGACTCGGAATGTTTGTGTGGATATAAGTCTCGGAATGTTTTTGTGGGTATAAGTCTTGGAATGTTTGTGTGGGTATAAGTCCCGGAATATTTTTGTGGGTATAAGTCTCGGAAGGTATACGTAGGTATTAGTCCTGGAATGTTTTTGTAGGTATAAGTCTCGGAATGTTTTTGTGAGTGTAAGTCCAGGAATGCTTTTGTGGGTATAAGTCCTGGAATGTTTGTGTGGGTACAAGTCTTGGAATGTTTGTGTGGGTATAAGTCTTGGAATGTTTGTGTGGGTATAAGTCCCAGAATGTTTTTGTGGGTGTAAGTCTCGTAATGTATGTGTAGGTATAAGTCCTGGAATGTTTTTGTAGGTTTAAGTCTCAGAATGTTTTTGTGGGTATAAGTCTCGGAATGTTTTTGTAGGTATAAGTCTCGGAATGTATATGTGGGAGTAAGTCCCGGAATGTTTGTGTGTGTATACGTCTCGGAATGTCTGTGTAGGTATAAGTCCTGGAATGTTTTTGTAAGTATAAGTCCCGGAATGTTTGTGTGTGTATACGTCTCGGAATGTCTGTGTAGGTATAAGTCCTGGAATGTTTTTGTAAGTATAAGTCCCGGAATGTTTGTGTGGGTATAAGTCGCTCAATTATTTTGTGGGTATAATTCCCGGAATGTTTTTGTAAGTATAAGTCCAGGAGTGTTTTTGTTGGTATGAATCTTGGAATGCTTGTGTGGGTATGAGTCCAGGAAAGTTTCTGTCGGTATGAAACTCAGAATGTTTGTGTGGGTATAAGTCCCTCACTGTTTTTGTGGGTATAATTCCCGGAATGATTCTGTAAGTATAAGGCCAGGAGTGTTTTTCTTGGTATGAATCTTGGAATGCTTGTGTGGGTATAAGTCTCGGAATGTTTTTGTGGATATAAGTCTCGGAATGTATGTGTAGGTATTAGTCCTGGAATGTTTTTGTAGGTATACGTCTCGGAATGTTTTTGTGGGTATCAGTCTAGGAATGTTTCTGTGGGTATAAGTCTCAGAATGTATGTGAAGGTATAAGTCCTAGAATGTTTTTGTAGGTATAAGTCTCGGAATGTTTGTGTGGGTATAAGTCCCGGAATGTTTTTGTCGGTATAATTCCCGGAATGTATTTGTGAGTATAAGTCTCGGAATGTTTTTGTGGGTATATGTCTTCGAATGTTTGTCTGGATGTCAGTCCTGGAATGTTTTTCTGGGTATGAGTCTCGGTATGTATGTGTAGGTATAAGTCCTGGAATGTTTTTGTAGGTATAAGTCTCGGAATGTTTTTGTGGGTATAAGTCCAGGAATGTTTTTGTAGGTATAAGTCTCGGAATGTTTTTGTGGGTATAAGTCTTGGAATGTTTGTGTGGGTATAAGTCCCAGAATGTTTTCATGGGAATGAATATCGGAATATTTTTCTGGGGTTAAATCTCGAAATGATTTTGTGGGTGTAAATCTCCGAATGTTTGTGTGGGTATACATTCCGAAATGTTTTGTGGGTATACGTTTTGGAATGTTTCTTTGGGTATACTTCCCAGAATGTTTCTGTAGTTATAAGACTCGGAATGTTTGTGTGGGTATAAGCCTCGGAATGTTTTTGTGGGTATAAGTCTTGGAATGTTTGTGTGGGTATCAGTCTAGGAATATTTTTGTAAGTATACGTCCAGGAGTGTTATTGTTGGTATGAAGCTTGGAATGCTTGTGTGGGTATGAGTCCAGGAATGTTTTTGTCGGTATGAAACTCTGAATGTTTGTGTGGGTATAAGTCCCAGAATGTTTTCATGGGAATGAATATCGGAATATTTTTGTGGGGTTAAATCTCGAAATGATTTTGTGGGTGTAAATCTCCGAATGTTTGTGTGGGTATACGTTCAGGAATGTTTTTCTGGGTATACGTCTTGGAATGTTTGTGTGGGTATACGTCTCAGAACGTTTGTGTAGTTAAAAGACTCAGAATGTTTGTGTGGGTATAAGTCTCGGAATGTTTTTGTGGGTATAAGTATTGGAATGTTTCTGTGGGTATAAGTCCCGGAATATTTTTGTGGGTATAAGTCTCGGAATGTATGCGTAGGTATTAGTCCTGGAATGTTTTTGTAGGTATAAGTCTCGGAATGTTTTTGTGAGTGTAAGTCCAGGAATGTTTTTGTGAGTATAAGTCTTAGAATGTTTGTGTGGGTAGAAGTCCCTCAATGTTTTTGTGGGTATAATTCCCGGAATGTTTTTGTAAGTATAAGTCCAGGAGTGTTTTTGTTGGTATGAATCTTGGAATGCTTGTGTGGGTATGCGTCCAGGAATGTTTTTGTCCGTATGAAACTCGGAATGTTTGTGTGGGTATAAGTCCCAGAATGTTTTCATGAGAATGAATATCGGAATACTTTCGTGTGGTTAAATCTCGAAATGATTGTGTGGGTGTAAATCTCCGAATGTTTGTGTGGGTATACGTTCCGGAATGTTTTTGTGGGTATACGTCTTGGAATGTTTTTGTGGGTATACGTCCCAGAATGTTTGTGTAGTTTTAAGACTCGGAATGTTAGTGTGGGTATAAGTCTCGGAATGTTTTTGTGGGTAGAAGTCTTGGAATGTTTGTGTGGGTATAAGTCCCGGAATATTTTTGTGGATATAAGTCTCGGAATGTATGTGTAGGTACATGTCCTGGAATGTTTTTGTAGGTATAAGTCTCGGAATGTTTTTGTGGGTATAAGTCTAGGAATTTATGTGCAGGAATAAGTCCTAGTATGTTTTTGTAGGTATAAGTCTAGGAATGTATGTGTGGGTATAAGTCCCGGAATATTTTTGTGGGTATAAGTATTGGAATGTGTTTGTGGGTATGAGTCCCGGAATGGTTTTGTGAGTATAAGTCCCGGAATGTTTTTGTGGGTCTAAGTCTTGGAATGTTTGTGTAGGTATAAGTCTCGGAATGTTTGTGTGTGTATGAGTCCCAGAATGTTTTTGTGGGTATACGTCCCAGAATGTTTGTGTAGTTATAAGACTCGGAATGTTTGTGTGGGTATCAGTCTCGGAATGTTTTTGTGGGTATAAGTCTTGGAATGTTTGTGTGGGTATAAGTCCCGGAATATTTTTGTGGGTATAAGTCTCGGAAGGTATACGTAGGTATTAGTCCTGGAATGTTTTTGTAGGTATAAGTCTCGGAATGTTTTTGTGAGTGTAAGTCCAGGAATGCTTTTGTGGGTATAAGTCCTGGAATGTTTGTGTGGGTACAAGTCTTGGAATGTTTGTGTGGGTATAAGTCTTGGAATGTTTGTGTGGGTATAAGTCCCAGAATGTTTTTGTGGGTGTAAGTCTCGTAATGTATGTGTAGGTATAAGTCCTGGAATGTTTTTGTAGGTTTAAGTCTCAGAATGTTTTTGTGGGTATAAGTCTCGGAATGTTTTTGTAGGTATAAGTCTCGGAATGTATATGTGGGAGTAAGTCCCGGAATGTTTGTGTGTGTATACGTCTCGGAATGTCTGTGTAGGTATAAGTCCTGGAATGTTTTTGTAAGTATAAGTCCCGGAATGTTTGTGTGTGTATACGTCTCGGAATGTCTGTGTAGGTATAAGTCCTGGAATGTTTTTGTAAGTATAAGTCCCGGAATGTTTGTGTGGGTATAAGTCGCTCAATTTTTTTGTGGGTATAATTCCCGGAATGTTTTTGTAAGTATAAGTCCAGGAGTGTTTTTCTTGGTATGAATCTTGGAATGCTTGTGTGGGTATGAGTCCAGGAAAGTTTCTGTCGGTATGAAACTCAGAATGTTTGTGCGGGTATAAGTCCCTCACTGTTTTTGTGGGTATAATTCCCGGAATGATTCTGTAAGTATAAGGCCAGGAGTGTTTTTCTTGGTATGAATCTTGGAATGCTTGTGTGGGTATAAGTCTCGGAATGTTTTTGTGGATATAAGTCTCGGAATGTATGTGTAGGTATTAGTCCTGGAATGTTTTTGTAGGTATACGTCTCGGAATGTTTTTGTGGGTATCAGTCTAGGAATGTTTCTGTGGGTATAAGTCTCAGAATGTATGTGAAGGTATAAGTCCTAGAATGTTTTTGTAGGTATAAGTCTCGGAATGTTTGTGTGGGTATAAGTCCCGGAATGTTTTTGTCGGTATAATTCCCGGAATGTATTTGTGAGTATAAGTCTCGGAATGTTTTTGTGGGTATATGTCTTCGAATGTTTGTCTGGATGTCAGTCCTGGAATGTTTTTCTGGGTATGAGTCTCGGTATGTATGTGTAGGTATAAGTCCTGGAATGTTTTTGTAGGTATAAGTCTCGGAATGTTTTTGTGGGTATAAGTCCAGGAATGTTTTTGTAGGTATAAGTCTCGGAATGTTTTTGTGGGTTTAAGTCTTGGAATGTTTGTGTGGGTATAAGTCCCAGAATGTTTTCATGGGAATGAATATCGGAATATTTTTCTGGGGTTAAATCTCGAAATGATTTTGTGGGTGTAAATCTCCGAATGTTTGTGTGGGTATACATTCCGAAATGTTTTGTGGGTATACGTTTTGGAATGTTTCTTTGGGTATACTTCCCAGAATGTTTCTGTAGTTATAAGACTCGGAATGTTTGTGTGGGTATAAGCCTCAGAATGTTTTTGTGGGTATAAGTCTTGGAATGTTTGTGTGGGTATCAGTCTAGGAATATTTTTGTAAGTATACGTCCAGGAGTGTTATTGTTGGTATGAAGCTTGGAATGCTTGTGTGGGTATGAGTCCAGGAATGTTTTTGTCGGTATGAAACTCTGAATGTTTGTGTGGGTATAAGTCCCAGAATGTTTTCATGGGAATGAATATCGGAATATTTTTGTGGGGTTAAATCTCGAAATGATTTTGTGGGTGTAAATCTCCGAATGTTTGTGTGGGTATACGTTCAGGAATGTTTTTCTGGGTATACGTCTTGGAATGTTTGTGTGGGTATACGTCTCAGAACGTTTGTGTAGTTAAAAGACTCAGAATGTCTTTGTAGGTATAAGTCTCGGAATGTTTTTGAGGGTATAAGTCTGGGAATGTTTTTGTGGGTATAATTCTCGGAATGTATGTGCAGGAATAAGACCTAGAATGTTTTTGTAGGTATAAGTCTCGGAATGTTTGTGTAGGTATAAGTCCTGGAATGTTATTGTAGGTATACGTCTCGGAATGTTAATGTGGGTGTAAGTCCCGGAAAGTTTTTGTGGGTATAAGTCTAGGAATGTTTTTGTGGGTATGGGTCCAGGAATGTTTTTGTTGGTATGAAACTCTGAATGTTTGTGTGGGTATAAGTCTCGGAATGTTTTTGTGGGTATAATTATTGGAATGTTTGTGTGGGTATAAGTCCCAGAATGTTTTCATGGGAATGAATATCGGAATATTTTGTGGGGTTAAACCTCGAAATGATTTTGTATGTGTAAATCTCCGAATATTTGTGTGGGTATACGTTCCGGAATGTTTTTGTGGGTATACGTCTTGGAATGTTATTGTGGGTATACGTCCCAGAACATTTGTGTAGTTAAAAGACTCAGAATGTTTGTGTGGGTATAAGTCTCGGAATGTTTTTGTGGGTATAAGTTTTGGAATGTTTGTGTGGGTATAAGTCCCGGAATATTTTTGTGGGTATAAGTCTCGGAATGTATGCGTAGGTATTAGTCCTGGAATGTTTTTGTAGGTATAAGTCTCGGAATGTTTTTGTGAGTGTAAGTCCAGGAATGTTTTTGTGAGTATAAGTCTTAGAATGTTTTTGTGGGTATACGTCCCAGAATGTTTGTGTAGTTTTAAGACTCGGAATGTTAGTGTGGGTATAAGTCTCGGAATGTTTTTGTGGGTAGAAGTCTTGGAATGTTTGTGTGGGTATAAGTCTCGGAATGTTTTTGTGGGTAGAAGTCTTGGAATGTTTGTGTGGGTATAAGTCCCGGAATATTTTTGTGGATATAAGTCTCGGAATGTATGTGTAGGTATTAGTCCTGGAATGTTTTTGTAGGTATAAGTCTCGGAATGTTTGTGTGGGTATAAGTCCCGGAATGTTTTTGTCGGTATAATTCCCGGAATGTATTTGTGAGTATAAGTCTCGGAATGCTTTTGTGGGTATAAGTCTTCGAATGTTTGTCTGGATGTCAGTCCTGGAATGTTTTTCTGGGTATGAGTCTCGGTATGTATGTGTAGGTATAAGTCCTGGAATGTTTTTGTAGGTATAAGTCTCGGAATGTTTTTGTGGGTATAAGTCCAGGAATGTTTTTGTAGGTATAAGTCTCGGAATGTTTTTGTGGGTATTAGTCTTGGAATGTTTGTGTGGGTATAAGTCCCAGAATGTTTTCATGGGAATGAATATCGGAATATTTTTCTGGGGTTAAATCTCGAAATGATTTTGTGGGTGTAAATCTCCGAATGTTTGTGTGGGTATACGTTCCGAAATGTTTTGTGGGTATACGTTTTGGAATGTTTCTGTGGGTATACTTCCCAGAATGTTTCTGTAGTTATAAGACTCGGAATGTTTGTGTGGGTATAAGCCTCGGAATGTTTTTGTGGGTATAAGTCTTGGAATGTTTGTGTGGGTATCAGTCTAGGAATATTTTTGTAAGTATACGTCCAGGAGTGTTATTGTTGGTATGAAGCTTGGAATGCTTGTGTGGGTATGAGTCCAGGAATGTTTTTGTCGGTATGAAACTCTGAATGTTTGTGTGGGTATAAGTCCCAGAATGTTTTCATGGGAATGAATATCGGAATATTTTTGTGGGGTTAAATCTCGAAATGATTTTGTGGGTGTAAATCTCCGAATGTTTGTGTGGGTATACGTTCAGGAATGTTTTTCTGGGTATACATCTTGGAATGTTTGTGTGGGTATACGTCTCAGAACGTTTGTGTAGTTAAAAGACTCAGAATGTTTGTGTAGGTATAAGTCTCGGAATGTTTTTGTGAGTGTAAGTCCAGGAATGTTTTTGTGAGTATAAGTCTTAGAATGTTTTTGTGGGTATACGTCCCAGAATGTTTGTGTAGTTTTAAGACTCGGAATGTTAGTGTGGGTATAAGTCTCGGAATGTTTTTGTGGGTAGAAGTCTTGGAATGTTAGTGTGGGTATAAGTCTCGGAATGTTTTTGTTGGTATAAGTCTTGGAATGTTTGTGTGGGTATAAGTCTCGGAATGTTTTTGTGGGTAGAAGTCTTGGAATGTTTGTGTGGGTATAAGTCCCGGAATATTTTTGTGGATATAAGTCTCGGAATGTATGTGTAGGTATTAGTCCTGGAATGTTTTTGTAGGTATAAGTCTCGGAATGTTTGTGTGGGTATAAGTCCCGGAATGTTTTTGTCGGTATAATTCCCGGAATGTATTTGTGAGTATAAGTCTCGGAATGCTTTTGTGGGTATAAGTCTTCGAATGTTTGTCTGGATGTCAGTCCTGGAATGTTTTTCTGGGTATGAGTCTCGGTATGTATGTGTAGGTATAAGTCCTGGAATGTTTTTGTAGGTATAAGTCTCGGAATGTTTTTGTGGGTATAAGTCCAGGAATGTTTTTGTAGGTATAAGTCTCGGAATGTTTTTGTGGGTATTAGTCTTGGAATGTTTGTGTGGGTATAAGTCCCAGAATGTTTTCATGGGAATGAATATCGGAATATTTTTCTGGGGTTAAATCTCGAAATGATTTTGTGGGTGTAAATCTCCGAATGTTTGTGTGGGTATACGTTCCGGAATGTTTTTGTGGGTATACGTCTTGGAATGTTTCTGTGGGTATACTTCCCAGAATGTTTCTGTAGTTATAAGACTCGGAATGTTTGTGTGGGTATAAGCCTCGGAATGTTTTTGTGGGTATAAGTCTTGGAATGTTTGTGTGGGTATCAGTCTAGGAATATTTTTGTAAGTATACGTCCAGGAGTGTTATTGTTGGTATGAAGCTTGGAATGCTTGTGTGGGTATGAGTCCAGGAATGTTTTTGTCGGTATGAAACTCTGAATGTTTGTGTGGGTATAAGTCCCAGAATGTTTTCATGGGAATGTATATCGGAATATTTTTGTGGGGTTAAATCTCGAAATGATTTTGTGGGTGTAAATCTCCGAATGTTTGTGTGGGTATACGTTCAGGAATGTTTTTCTGGGTATACATCTTGGAATGTTTGTGTGGGTATACGTCTCAGAACGTTTGTGTAGTTAAAAGACTCAGAATGTTTGTGTGGGTATAAGTCTCGGAATGTTTTTGTGGGTATAAGTATTGGAATGTTTCTGTGGGTATAAGTCCCGGAATATTTTTGTGGGTATAAGTCTCGGAATGTATGCGTAGGTATTAGTCCTGGAATGTTTTTGTAGGTATAAGTCTCGGAATGTTTTTGTGAGTGTAAGTCCAGGAATGTTTTTGTGAGTATAAGTCTTAGAATTTTTGTGTGGGTAGAAGTCCCTCAATGTTTTTGTGGGTATAATTCCCGGAATGTTTTTGTAAGTATAAGTCCAGGAGTGTTTTTGTTGGTATGAATCTTGGAATGCTTGTGTGGGTATGAGTCCAGGAATATTTTTGTCGGTATGAAACTCGGAATGTTTGTGTGGGTATAAGTCCCAGAATGTTTTCATGAGAATGAATATCGGAATACTTTCGTGTGGTTAAATCTCGAAATGATTGTGTGGGTGTAAATCTCCGAATGTTTGTGTGGGTATACGTTCCGGAATGTTTTTGTGGGTATAGGTCTTGGAATGTTTTTGTGGGTATACGTCCCAGAATGTTTGTGTAGTTTTAAGACTCGGAATGTTAGTGTGGGTATAAGTCTCGGAATGTTTTTGTGGGTAGAAGTCTTGGAATGTTTGTGTGGGTATAAGTCCCGGAATATTTTTGTGGATATAAGTCTCGGAATGTATGTGTAGGTATAAGTCTCGGAATGTTTTTGTGGGTATAAGTCTAGGAATTTATGTGCAGGAATAAGTCCTAGTATGTTTTTGTGGGTATAAGTATTGGAATGTGTTTGTGGGTATGAGTCCCGGAATGGTTTTGTGAGTATAAGTCCCGGAATGTTTTTGTGGGTCTAAGTCTTGGAATGTTTGTGTAGGTATAAGTCTCGGAATGTTTGTGTGTGTATAAGTCCCAGAATGTTTTTGTGGGTATAAGTCTCGGACTGTTTGTGCGGGTATGAGTCCCGGAATGTTTTTGTGGGTATAAGTCTCGGAATGTTTGTGTCTGTATAAGTCCCAGAAAGTTTTTGTGGGTATAAGTCTTGGAATGTTTGTCTGGGTATAAGTCCCGGAATGTTTTTGTGGGTATAAGTTTCGGAATGTATGTGCAGGTATAAGTCCTGGAATGTTTTTGTAGGTATAAGTCTCGGAATGTTTTTGTGGGTATCAGTCTAGGAAGGATTTTGTGGGTGTAAGTCTCGTAATGTATGTGTAGGTATAAGTCCTGGAATGTTTGTGTGGGTATAAGTCCCGGAATATTTTTGTGTGTATAAGTATGTTTTTGTGGGTATGAGTATTGGAATGTTTGTGTGGGTATAAGTCCAGGAATGTTTTTGTCGGTATGAAACTCGGAATGATTGTGTGAGTATAAGTCCAGGAATGTTTTAGTGGGTATAAGTCCCGGAATGTTTGTGTGGGTATAAGGCCCTCAATGTTTTTGTGGGTTTAATTCCCGGAATGTTTTTGTAAGTATAAGTCCAGGAGTGTTTTTGTTGGTATGAATCTTGGAATGCTTGTGTGGGTATGAGTCCAGGAATGTTTTTGTCGGTATGAAACTCTGATTGTTTTTGCGGGTATAAGTCCCAGAATGTTTTCATGGGAATGAATATTGGAATATTTTTGTGGGGTTAAATCTCGAAATGATTTTGTGGGTGTAAATCTCCGAATGTTTGTGTGGGCATACGTTCCGGAATGTTTTTGTGGGTATTCGTCTTGGAATGTTTTTGTGGGTATACGTCCCAGAATGTTTGTGTAGTTATAAGACTCGGAATGTTTGTGTGGGTATAAGTCTCGGAATGTTTTTGTGGGTATAAGTCTTGGAATGTTTGTGTGGGTATAAGTCCCGGAATATTTTTGTGGGTATAAGTCTCGGAAGGTATACGTAGGTTTTAGTCCTGGAATGTTTTTGTAGGTATAAGTCTCGGAATGTTTTTGTGAGTGTAAGTCCAGGAATGCTTTTGTGGGTATAAGTCCTGGAATGTTTGTGTGGGTACAAGTCTTGGAATGTTTGTGTGGGTATAAGTCTTGGAATGTTTGTGTGGGTATAAGTCCCAGAATGTTTTTGTGGGTGTAAGTCTCGTAATGTATGTGTAGGTATAAGTCCTGGAATGTTTTTGTAGGTTTAAGTCTCAGAATGTTTTTGTGGGTATAAGTCTCGGAATGTTTTTGTAGGTATAAGTCTCGGAATGTATATGTGGGAGTAAGTCCCGGAATGTTTGTGTGTGTATACGTCTCGGAATGTCTGTGTAGGTATAAGTCCTGGAATGTTTTTGTAAGTATAAGTCTCGGAATGTTTGTGTGGGTATACGTTCCGGAATATTTTTGTGGGTATACGTCTTGGAATGTTATTGTGGGTATACGTCCCAGAACATTTGTGTAGTTAAAAGACTCAGAATGTTTGTGTGGGTATAAGTCTCGGAATGTTTTTGTGGGTACAATTATTGGAATGTTTGTGTGGGTATAAGTCCCAGAATGTTTTCATGGGAATGAATATCGGAATATTTTGTGGGGTTAAACCTCGAAATGATTTTGTGTGTGCAAATCTCCGAATGTTTGTGTGGGTATACGTTCCGGAATGTTTTTGTGGGTATACGTCTTGGAATGTTATTGTGGGTATACGTCCCAGAACATTTGTGTAGTTAAAAGACTCAGAATGTTTGTGTGGGTATAAGTCTCGGAATGTTTGTGCAGGTATAAGTCCTGGAATGTTTTTGTAGGTATAAGTCTCGGAATGTTTTTGAGGGTATAAGTCTGGGAATGTTTTTGTGGGTATAATTCTCGGAATGTATGTGCAGGAATAAGACCTAGAATGTTTTTGTAGGTATAAGTCTCGGAATGTTTGTGTAGGTATAAGTCCTGAAATGTTATTGTAGGTATACGTCTCGGAATGTTAATGTGGGTGTAAGTCCCAGAAAGTTTTTGTGGGTATAAGTCTAGGAATGTTTTTGTTGGTATGGGTCCAGGAATGTTTTTGTTGGTATGAAACTCTGAATGTTTGTGTGGGTATAAGTCTCGGAATGTTTTTGTGGGTATAATTATTGGAATGTTTGTGTGGGTATAAGTCCCAGAATGTTTTCATGGGAATGAATATCGGAATATTTTTGTGGGGTTAAATCTCGAAATGATTTTGTGGGTGTAAATCTCCGAATGTTTGTGTGGGTATACGTTCAGGAATGTTTTTCTGGGTATACATCTTGGAATGTTTGTGTGGGTATACGTCTCAGAACGTTTGTGTAGTTAAAAGACTCAGAATGTTTGTGTGGGTATAAGTCTCGGAATGTTTTTGTGGGTATAAGTATTGGAATGTTTCTGTGGGTATAAGTCCCGGAATATTTTTGTGGGTATAAGTCTCGGAATGTATGCGTAGCTATTAGTCCTGGAATGTTTTTGTAGGTATAAGTCTCGGAATGTTTTTGTGAGTGTAAGTCCAGGAATGTTTTTGTGAGTATAAGTCTTAGAATTTTTGTGTGGGTAGAAGTCCCTCAATGTTTTTGTGGGTATAATTCCCGGAATGTTTTTGTAAGTATAAGTCCAGGAGTGTTTTTGTTGGTATGAATCTTGGAATGCTTGTGTGGGTATGAGTCCAGGAATATTTTTGTCGGTATGAAACTCGGAATGTTTGTGTGGGTATAAGTCCCAGAATGTTTTCATGAGAATGAATATCGGAATACTTTCGTGTGGTTAAATCTCGAAATGATTGTGTGGGTGTAAATCTCCGAATGTTTGTGTGGGTATACGTTCCGGAATGTTTTTGTGGGTATAGGTCTTGGAATGTTTTTGTGGGTATACGTCCCAGAATGTTTGTGTAGTTTTAAGACTCGGAATGTTAGTGTGGGTATAAGTCTCGGAATGTTTTTGTGGGTAGAAGTCTTGGAATGTTTGTGTGGGTATAAGTCCCGGAATATTTTTGTGGATATAAGTCTCGGAATGTATGTGTAGGTATAAGTCTCGGAATGTTTTTGTGGGTATAAGTCTAGGAATTTATGTGCAGGAATAAGTCCTAGTATGTTTTTGTGGGTATAAGTATTGGAATGTGTTTGTGGGTATGAGTCCCGGAATGGTTTTGTGAGTATAAGTCCCGGAATGTTTTTGTGGGTCTAAGTCTTGGAATGTTTGTGTAGGTATAAGTCTCGGAATGTTTGTGTGTGTATAAGTCCCAGAATGTTTTTGTGGGTATAAGTCTCGGACTGTTTGTGTGGGTATGAGTCCCGGAATGTTTTTGTGGGTATAAGTCTCGGAATGTTTGTGTCTGTATAAGTCCCAGAAAGTTTTTGTGGGTATAAGTCTTGGAATGTTTGTCTGGGTATAAGTCCCGGAATGTTTTTGTGGGTATAAGTTTCAGAATGTATGTGCAGGTATAAGTCCTGGAATGTTTTTGTAGGTATAAGTCTCGGAATGTTTTTGTGGGTATCAGTCTAGGAAGGATTTTGTGGGTGTAAGTCTCGTAATGTATGTGTAGGTATAAGTCCTGGAATGTTTGTGTGGGTATAAGTCCCGGAATATTTTTGTGTGTATAAGTATGTTTTTGTGGGTATGAGTATTGGAATGTTTGTGTGGGTATAAGTCCAGGAATGTTTTTGTCGGTATGAAACTCGGAATGATTGTGTGAGTATAAGTCCAGGAATGTTTTAGTGGGTATAAGTCCCGGAATGTTTGTGTAGTTATAAGACTCGGAATGTTTTTGTAGGTATAAGTCTCGGAATGTTTTTGTGAGTGTAAGTCCAGGAATGTTTTTGTGAGTATAAGTCTTAGAATTTTTGTGTGGGTAGAAGTCCCTCAATGTTTTTGTGGGTATAATTCCCGGAATGTTTTTGTAAGTATAAGTCCAGGAGTGTTTTTGTTGGTATGAATCTTGGAATGCTTGTGTGGGTATGAGTCCAGGAATATTTTTGTCGGTATGAAACTCGGAATGTTTGTGTGGGTATAAGTCCCAGAATGTTTTCATGAGAATGAATATCGGAATACTTTCGTGTGGTTAAATCTCGAAATGATTGTGTGGGTGTAAATCTCCGAATGTTTGTGTGGGTATACGTTCCGGAATGTTTTTGTGGGTATAGGTCTTGGAATGTTTTTGTGGGTATACGTCCCAGAATGTTTGTGTAGTTATAAGACTCGGAATGTTTGTGTGGGTATAAGTCTCGGAATGTTTTTGTGGGTATAAGTCTTGGAATGTTTGTGTGGGTATAAGTCCCGGAATATTTTTGTGGGTATAAGTCTCGGAAGGTATACGTAGGTTTTAGTCCTGGAATGTTTTTGTAGGTATAAGTCTCGGAATGTTTTTGTGAGTGTAAGTCCAGGAATGCTTTTGTGGGTATAAGTCCTGGAATGTTTGTGTGGGTACAAGTCTTGGAATGTTTGTGTGGGTATAAGTCTTGGAATGTTTGTGTGGGTATAAGTCCCAGAATGTTTTTGTGGGTGTAAGTCTCGTAATGTATGTGTAGGTATAAGTCCTGGAATGTTTTTGTAGGTTTAAGTCTCAGAATGTTTTTGTGGGTATAAGTCTCGGAATGTTTTTGTAGGTATAAGTCTCGGAATGTATATGTGGGAGTAAGTCCCGGAATGTTTGTGTGTGTATACGTCTCGGAATGTCTGTGTAGGTATAAGTCCTGGAATGTTTTTGTAAGTATAAGTCTCGGAATGTTTGTGTGGGTATACGTTCCGGAATATTTTTGTGGGTATACGTCTTGGAATGTTATTGTGGGTATACGTCCCAGAACATTTGTGTAGTTAAAAGACTCAGAATGTTTGTGTGGGTATAAGTCTCGGAATGTTTTTGTGGGTACAAATATTGGAATGTTTGTGTGGGTATAAGTCCCAGAATGTTTTCATGGGAATGAATATCGGAATATTTTGTGGGGTTAAACCTCGAAATGATTTTGTGTGTGTAAATCTCCGAATGTTTGTGTGGGAATACGTTCCGGAATGCTTTTGTGGGTATACGTCTTGGAATGTTATTGTGGGTATACGTCCCAGAACATTTGTGTAGTTAAAAGACTCAGAATGTTTGTGTGGGTATAAGTCTCGGAATGTTTTTGTGGGTATAAGTCCAGGAATGTGTTTGTAGGTATAAGTCTCGGAATGTTTTTGTGAGTGTAAGTCCAGGAATGTTTTTGTGAGTATAAGTCTTAGAATTTTTGTGTGGGTAGAAGTCCCTCAATGTTGTTGTGGGTATAATTCCCGGAATGTTTTTGTAAGTATAAGTCCAGGAGTGTTTTTGTTGGTATGAATCTTGGAATGCTTGTGTGGGTATGAGTCCAGGAATATTTTTGTCGGTATGAAACTCGGAATGTTTGTGTGGGTATAAGTCCCAGAATGTTTTCATGAGAATGAATATCGGAATACTTTCGTGTGGTTAAATCTCGAAATGATTGTGTGGGTGTAAATCTCCGAATGTTTGTGTGGGTATACGTTCCGGAATGTTTTTGTGGGTATAGGTCTTGGAATGTTTTTGTGGGTATACGTCCCAGAATGTTTGTGTAGTTTTAAGACTCGGAATGTTAGTGTGGGTATAAGTCTCGGAATGTTTTTGTGGGTAGAAGTCTTGGAATGTTTGTGTGGGTATAAGTCCCGGAATATTTTTGTGGATATAAGTCTCGGAATGTATGTGTAGGTATAAGTCTCGGAATGTTTTTGTGGGTATAAGTCTAGGAATTTATGTGCAGGAATAAGTCCTAGTATGTTTTTGTGGGTATAAGTATTCGAATGTGTTTGTGGGTATGAGTCCCGGAATGGTTTTGTGAGTATAAGTCCCGGAATGTTTTTGTGGGTCTAAGTCTTGGAATGTTTGTGTAGGTATAAGTCTCGGAATGTTTGTGTGTGTATAAGTCCCAGAATGTTTTTGTGGGTATAAGTCTCGGACTGTTTGTGTGGGTATGAGTCCCGGAATGTTTTTTGGGTATAAGTCTCGGAATGTTTGTGTCTGTATAAGTCCCAGAAAGTTTTTGTGGGTATAAGTCTTGGAATGTTTGTCTGGGTATAAGTCCCGGAATGTTTTTGTGGGTATAAGTTTCGGAATGTATGTGCAGGTATAAGTCCTGGAATGTTTTTGTAGGTATAAGTCTCGGAATGTTTTTGTGGGTATCAGTCTAGGAAGGATTTTGTGGGTGTAAGTCTCGTAATGTATGTGTAGGTATAAGTCCTGGAATGTTTGTGTGGGTATAAGTCCCGGAATATTTTTGTGTGTATAAGTATGTTTTTGTGGGTATGAGTATTGGAATGTTTGTGTGGGTATAAGTCCAGGAATGTTTTTGTCGGTATGAAACTCGGAATGATTGTGTGAGTATAAGTCCAGGAATGTTTTAGTGGGTATAAGTCCCGGAATGTTTGTGTGGGTATAAGGCCCTCAATGTTTTTGTGGGTTTAATTCCCGGAATGTTTTTGTAAGTATAAGTCCAGGAGTGTTTTTGTTGGTATGAATCTTGGAATGCTTGTGTGGGTATGAGTCCAGGAATGTTTTTGTCGGTATGAAACTCTGATTGTTTTTGCGGGTATAAGTCCCAGAATGTTTTCATGGGAATGAATATTGGAATATTTTTGTGGGGTTAAATCTCGAAATGATTTTGTGGGTGTAAATCTCCGAATGTTTGTGTGGGCATACGTTCCGGAATGTTTTTGTGGGTATTCGTCTTGGAATGTTTTTGTGGGTATACGTCCCAGAATGTTTGTGTAGTTATAAGACTCGGAATGTTTGTGTGGGTATAAGTCTCGGAATGTTTTTGTGGGTATAAGTCTTGGAATGTTTGTGTGGGTATAAGTCCCGGAATATTTTTGTGGGTATAAGTCTCGGAAGGTATACGTAGGTTTTAGTCCTGGAATGTTTTTGTAGGTATAAGTCTCGGAATGTTTTTGTGAGTGTAAGTCCAGGAATGCTTTTGTGGGTATAAGTCCTGGAATGTTTGTGTGGGTACAAGTCTTGGAATGTTTGTGTGGGTATAAGTCTTGGAATGTTTGTGTGGGTATAAGTCCCAGAATGTTTTTGTGGGTGTAAGTCTCGTAATGTATGTGTGGGTATAAGTCCCGGAATATTTTTGTGGATATAAGTCTTGGAATGTATGTGTAGGTATAAGTCCTGGAATGTTTTTGTAGGTATAAGTCTCGGAATGTTTGTGTGGGTATAAGTCCCGGAATGTTTTTGTCGGTATAATTCCCGGAATGTATTTGTGAGTATAAGTCTCGGAATGTTTTTGTGGGTATAAGTCTTCGAATATTTGTGTGGATGTCAGTCCAGGAATGTTTTTCTGGGTATGAGTCTCGGTATGTATGTGTAGGTATAAGTCCTGGAATGTTTTTGTAGGTATAAGTCTCGGAATGTTTTTGTGGGTACAAGTCCAGGAATGTTTTTGTAGGTATAAGTCTCGGAATGTTTTTGTGGGTATAAGTCTTGGAATGTTTGTGTGGGTATAAGTCCCAGAATGTTTTCATGGGAATGAATATCGGAATATTTTTCTGGGGTTAAATCTCGAAATGATTTTGTGGGTGTAAATCTCCGAATGTTTGTGTGGGTATACGTTCAGGAATGTTTTTCTGGGTATACGTCTTGGAATGTTTGTGTGGGTATAAGTCTCGGAATGTTTTTGTAAGTATACGTCCAGGAGTGTTTTTATTGGTATGAAGCTTGGAATGCTTGAGTGGGCATGAGTCCAGGAATGTTTTTGTCGGTATGAAACTCGGAATGTTTCTGTCGGTATAAGTCCCAGAATGTTCTCATGGGAATGAATATCGGAATATTTTTCTGGGGTTAAATCTCGAAATGATTTTTTGGGTGTAAATCTCCGAATGTTTGTGTGGGTATTAGTCCTGGAATGTTTTTGTGGGTATACGTCTTGGAATGTTTGTGTGGGTATACGTCCCAGAATGTTTGTGTAGTTATAAGACTCGGAATGTTTGTGTGGGTAAAAGCCTCGGAATGTTTTTGTGGGTATTAGTCTTGGAATGTTTGTGTGGGTATAAGTCCCGGAATATTTTTGTGGGTATAAGTCACGGAATGTATGCGTAGGTATTAGTCCTGGAATGTTTTTGTAGGTATAAGTCTCGGAATGTTTTTGTGAGTGTAAGTCCAGGAATGTTTTTGTGGGTATAAGACTTGGAATGTTTGTGTGGGTATAAGTCCCGGAATGTTTTTGTGGGTATAAGTCTCGGAATGTATGTGTAGGTATAAGTCCCGGAATATTTTTGTGGGTATAATTCCCGGAATGTATTTGTGAGTATAAGTCTCAGAACGATTTTGTGGGTATAAGTCTTCGAATGTTTGTGTGGGTATAAGTCCCGAAATATTTTTGTGGGTATAATTCCCGGAATGTATTTGTGAGCATAAGTCCTGGAATGTTTTTCTGGGTATAAGTCTCGGTATGTATGTGTACGTATAAGTCCTGGAATGTTTTTGTAGGTATAAGTCTCAGAATGTTTTTGTGGGTATAAGTCTTCGAATGTTTGTGTGGGTATAAGTCCCGGAATATTTTTGTGGGTATAATTCCCGGAATGTATTTGTGAGCATAAGTCCTGGAATGTTTTTCTGGGTATAAGTCTCGGTATGTATGTGTAGGTATAAGTCCTGGAATGTTTTTGTAGGTATAAGTCTCGGAATGTTTTTGTGGGTACAAGTCCAGGAATGTTTTTGTAGGTATAAGTCTCGGAATGTTTTTGTGGGTATAAGTCTTGGAATGTTTGTGTGGGTATAAGTCCCAGAATGTTTTCATGGGAATGAATATCGGAATATTTTTCTGGGGTTAAATCTCGAAATGATTTTGTGGGTGTAAATCTCCGAATGTTTGTGTGGGTATACGTTCAGGAATGTTTTTCTGGGTATACGTCTTGGAATGTTTGTGTGGGTATAAGTCTCGGAATGTTTTTGTAAGTATACGTCCAGGAGTGTTTTTATTGGTATGAAGCTTGGAATGCTTGAGTGGGCATGAGTCCAGGAATGTTTTTGTCGGTATGAAACTCGGAATGTTTCTGTCGGTATAAGTCCCAGAATGTTCTCATGGGAATGAATATCGGAATATTTTTCTGGGGTTAAATCTCGAAATGATTTTTTGGGTGTAAATCTCCGAATGTTTGTGTGGGTATTAGTCCTGGAATGTTTTTGTGGGTATACGTCTTGGAATGTTTGTGTGGGTATACGTCCCAGAATGTTTGTGTAGTTATAAGACTCGGAATGTTTGTGTGGGTAAAAGCCTCGGAATGTTTTTGTGGGTATTAGTCTTGGAATGTTTGTGTGGGTATAAGTCCCGGAATATTTTTGTGGGTATAAGTCACGGAATGTATGCATAGGTATTAGTCCTGGAATGTTTTTGTAGGTATAAGTCTCGGAATGTTTTTGTGAGTGTAAGTCCAGGAATGTTTTTGTGGGTATAAGACTTGGAATGTTTGTGTGGGTATAAGTCCCGGAATGTTTTTGTGGGTATAAGTCTCGGAATGTATGTGTAGGTATAAGTCCCGGAATATTTTTGTGGGTATAAGTCTCGGAATGTATGTGTGGGAATAAGTCTCAGAATGTTTTTGTGGGTATAAGTCTTGGAATGTTTGTGTGGGTATAAGTCTCGGAATGTTTTTGTAAGTATACGTCCAGGAGTGTTTTTATTGGTATGAAGCTTGGAATGCTTGAGTGGGCATGAGTCCAGGAATGTTTTTGTCGGTATGAAACTCGGAATGTTTCTGTCGGTATAAGTCCCAGAATGTTCTCATGGGAATGAATATCGGAATATTTTTCTGGGGTTAAATCTCGAAATGATTTTGTGGGTGTAAATCTCCGAATGTTTGTGTGGGTATTAGTCCTGGAATGTTTTTGTGGGTATACGTCTTGGAATGTTTGTGTGGGTATACGTCCCAGAATGTTTGTGTAGTTATAAGACTCGGAATGTTTGTGTGGGTAAAAGCCTCGGAATGTTTTTGTGGGTATTAGTCTTGGAATGTTTGTGTGGGTATAAGTCCCGGAATATTTTTGTGGGTATAAGTCACCGAATGTATGCATAGGTATTAGTCCTGGAATGTTTTTGTAGGTATAAGTCTCGGAATGTTTTTGTGAGTGTAAGTCCAGGAATGTTTTTGTGGGTATAAGACTTGGAATGTTTGTGTGGGTATAAGTCCCGGAATGTTTTTGTGGGTATAAGTCTTGGAATGTTTGTGTGGGTATGAGTCCCGGAATGTTTTTGTGGGTATAAGTCTCGGAATGTTTGTGTCTGTATAAGTCCCAGAAAGTTTTTGTGGGTATAAGTCTTGGAATGTTTGTCTGGGTATAAGTCCCGGAATGTTTTTGTGGGTATAAGTTTCGGAATGTATGTGCAGGTATAAGTCCTGGAATGTTTTTGTAGGTATAAGTCTCGGAATGTTTTTGTGGGTATCAGTCTAGGAAGGATTTTGTGGGTGTAAGTCTCGTAATGTATGTGTAGGTATAAGTCCTGGAATGTTTGTGTGGGTATAAGTCCCGGAATATTTTTGTGTGTATAAGTATGTTTTTGTGGGTATGAGTATTGGAATGTTTGTGTGGGTATAAGTCCAGGAATGTTTTTGTCGGTATAAGCCCCGGAATGTTTTTGTGGGTATACGTCTTGGAATGTTATTGTGGGTATACGTCCCAGAACATTTGTGTAGTTAAAAGACTCAGAATGTTTGTGTGGGTATAAGTCTCGGAATGTTTTTGTGGGTACAATTATTGGAATGTTTCTGTTGTATAAGTCCCAGAATGTTTTCATGGGAATGAATATCGGAATATTTTGTGGGGTTAAACCTCGAAATGCATTTTGTGTGTGTAAATCTGCGAATGTTTGTGTGGGTATACGTTCCGGAATGTTTTTGTGGGTATACGTCTTGGAATGTTATTGTGGGTATACGTCCCAGAACATTTGTGTAGTTAAAAGACTCAGAATGTTTGTGTGGGTATAAGTCTCGGAATGTTTTTGTGGGTATAAGTTTTGGAATGTTTGTGTGGGTATAAGTCCCGGAATATTTTTGTGGGTATAAGTCTCGGAATGTATGCATAGGTATTAGTCCTGGAATGTTTTTGTAGGTATAAGTCTCGGAATGTTTTTGTGAGTGTAAGTCCAGGAATGTTTTTGTGAGTATAAGTCTTAGAATGTTTTTGTGGGTATACGTCCCAGAATGTTTGTGTAGTTTTAAGACTCGGAATGTTAGTGTGGGTATAAGTCTCGGAATGTTTTTGTGGGTAGAAGTCTTGGAATGTTTGTGTGGGTATAAGTCCCGGAATATTTTTGTGGATATAAGTCTCGGAATGTATGTGTAGGTATAAGTCCTGGAATGTTTTCGTAGGTATAAGTCTCGGAATGTTTCTGTGGGTATAAGTCCCGGAATGTTTTTGTCGGTATAATTCCCGGAATGTATTTGTGAATATAAGTCTCGGAATGTTTTTGTGGGTATAAGTCTTCGAATGTTTGTCTGGATGTCAGTCCTGGAATGTTTTTCTGGGTATGAGTCTCGGTATGTATGTGTAGGTATAAGTCCTGGAATGTTTTTGTAGGTATAAGTCTCGGAATGTTTTTGTGGGTATAAGTCCAGGAATGTTTTTGTAGGTATAAGTCTCGGAATGTTTTTGTGGGTATAACTCTTGGAATGTTTGTGTGGGTATAAGTCCCAGAATGTTTTCATGGGAATGAATATCGGAATATTTTTCTGGGGTTAAATCTCGAAATGATTTTGTGGGTGTAAATCTCCGAATGTTTGTGTGGGTATACGTTCCGAAATATTTTGTGGGTATACGTTTTGGAATGTTTCTGTGGGTATACTTCCCAGAATGTTTCTGTAGTTATAAGACTCGGAATGTTTGTGTGGGTATAAGCCTCGGAATGTTTTTGTGGGTATAAGTCTTGGAATGTTTGTGTGGGTATAAGTCTCGGAATGTTTTTGTAAGTATACGTCCAGGAGTGTTATTGTTGGTATGAAGCTTGGAATGCTTGTGTGGGTATGAGTCCAGGAATGTTTTTGTCGGTATGAAACTCTGAATGTTTTTGTGGGTATAAGTCCCAGAATGTTTTCATGGGAATGAATATCGGAATATTTTTGTGGGGTTAAATCTCGAAATGATTTTGTGGGTGTAAATCTCCGAATGTTTGTGTGTGTATACGTTCAGGAATGTTTTTCTGGGTATACGTCTTGGAATGTTTGTGTGGGTATACGTCTCAGAACGTTTGTGTAGTTAAAAGACTCAGAATGTTTGTGTGGGTATAAGTCTCGGAATGTTTTTGTGGGTATAAGTATTGGAATGTTTCTGTGGGTATAAGTCCCGGAATATTTTTGTGGGTATAAGTCTCGGAATGTATGCGTAGGTATTAGTCCTGGAATGTTTTTGTAGGTATAAGTCTCGGAATGTTTTTGTGAGTGTAAGTCCAGGAATGTTTTTGTGAGTATAAGTCTTAGAATGTTTGTGTGGGTAGAAGTCCCTCAATGTTTTTGTGGGTATAATTCCCGGAATGTTTTTGTAAGTATAAGTCCAGGAGTGTTTTTGTTGGTATGAATCTTGGAATGCTTGTGTGGGTATAAGTCCCAGAATGTTTTCATGAGAATGAATATCGGAATACTTTCGTGTGGTTAAATCTCGAAATGATTGTGTGGGTGTAAATCTCCGAATGTTTGTGTGGGTATACGTTCCGGAATGTTTTTGTGGGTATAGGTCTTGGAATGTTTTTGTGGGTATACGTCCCAGAATGTTTGTGTAGATTTAAGACTCGGAATGTTAGTGTGGGTATAAGTCTCGGAATGTTTTTGTGGGTAGACGTCTTGGAATGTTTGTGTGGGTATAAGTCCCGGAATATTTTTGTGGATATAAGTCTTGGAATGTATGTGTAGGTATAAGTCCTGGAATGTTTTTGTAGGTATAAGTCTCGGAATGTTTGTGTGGGTATAAGTCCCGGAATGTTTTTGTCGGTATAATTCCCGGAATGTATTTGTGAGTATAAGTCTCGGAATGTTTTTGTGGGTATAAGTCTTCGAATATTTGTGTGGATGTCAGTCCAGGAATGTTTTTCTGGGTATGAGTCTCGGTATGTATGTGTAGGTATAAGTCCTGGAATGTTTTTGTAGGTATAAGTCTCGGAATGTTTTTGTGGGTACAAGTCCAGGAATGTTTTTGTAGGTATAAGTCTCGGAATGTTTTTGTGGGTATAAGTCTTGGAATGTTTGTGTGGGTATAAGTCCCAGAATGTTTTCATGGGAATGAATATCGGAATATTTTTCTGGGGTTAAATCTCGAAATGATTTTGTGGGTGTAAATCTCCGAATGTTTGTGTGGGTATACGTTCAGGAATGTTTTTCTGGGTATACGTCTTGGAATGTTTGTGTGGGTATAAGTCTCGGAATGTTTTTGTAAGTATACGTCCAGGAGTGTTTTTATTGGTATGAAGCTTGGAATGCTTGAGTGGGCATGAGTCCAGGAATGTTTTTGTCGGTATGAAACTCGGAATGTTTCTGTCGGTATAAGTCCCAGAATGTTCTCATGGGAATGAATATCGGAATATTTTTCTGGGGTTAAATCTCGAAATGATTTTTTGGGTGTAAATCTCCGAATGTTTGTGTGGGTATTAGTCCTGGAATGTTTTTGTGGGTATACGTCTTGGAATGTTTGTGTGGGTATACGTCCCAGAATGTTTGTGTAGTTATAAGACTCGGAATGTTTGTGTGGGTAAAAGCCTCGGAATGTTTTTGTGGGTATTAGTCTTGGAATGTTTGTGTGGGTATAAGTCCCGGAATATTTTTGTGGGTATAAGTCACGGAATGTATGCGTAGGTATTAGTCCTGGAATGTTTTTGTAGGTATAAGTCTCGGAATGTTTTTGTGAGTGTAAGTCCAGGAATGTTTTTGTGGGTATAAGACTTGGAATGTTTGTGTGGGTATAAGTCCCGGAATGTTTTTGTGGGTATAAGTCTCGGAATGTATGTGTAGGTATAAGTCCCGGAATATTTTTGTGGGTATAATTCCCGGAATGTATTTGTGAGTATAAGTCTCAGAACGATTTTGTGGGTATAAGTCTTCGAATGTTTGTGTGGGTATAAGTCCCGAAATATTTTTGTGGGTATAATTCCCGGAATGTATTTGTGAGCATAAGTCCTGGAATGTTTTTCTGGGTATAAGTCTCGGTATGTATGTGTACGTATAAGTCCTGGAATGTTTTTGTAGGTATAAGTCTCAGAATGTTTTTGTGGGTATAAGTCTTCGAATGTTTGTGTGGGTATAAGTCCCGGAATATTTTTGTGGGTATAATTCCCGGAATGTATTTGTGAGCATAAGTCCTGGAATGTTTTTCTGGGTATAAGTCTCGGTATGTATGTGTAGGTATAAGTCCTGGAATGTTTTTGTAGGTATAAGTCTCGGAATGTTTTTGTGGGTACAAGTCCAGGAATGTTTTTGTAGGTATAAGTCTCGGAATGTTTTTGTGGGTATAAGTCTTGGAATGTTTGTGTGGGTATAAGTCCCAGAATGTTTTCATGGGAATGAATATCGGAATATTTTTCTGGGGTTAAATCTCGAAATGATTTTGTGGGTGTAAATCTCCGAATGTTTGTGTGGGTATACGTTCAGGAATGTTTTTCTGGGTATACGTCTTGGAATGTTTGTGTGGGTATAAGTCTCGGAATGTTTTTGTAAGTATACGTCCAGGAGTGTTTTTATTGGTATGAAGCTTGGAATGCTTGAGTGGGCATGAGTCCAGGAATGTTTTTGTCGGTATGAAACTCGGAATGTTTCTGTCGGTATAAGTCCCAGAATGTTCTCATGGGAATGAATATCGGAATATTTTTCTGGGGTTAAATCTCGAAATGATTTTTTGGGTGTAAATCTCCGAATGTTTGTGTGGGTATTAGTCCTGGAATGTTTTTGTGGGTATACGTCTTGGAATGTTTGTGTGGGTATACGTCCCAGAATGTTTGTGTAGTTATAAGACTCGGAATGTTTGTGTGGGTAAAAGCCTCGGAATGTTTTTGTGGGTATTAGTCTTGGAATGTTTGTGTGGGTATAAGTCCCGGAATATTTTTGTGGGTATAAGTCACGGAATGTATGCGTAGGTATTAGTCCTGGAATGTTTTTGTAGGTATAAGTCTCGGAATGTTTTTGTGAGTGTAAGTCCAGGAATGTTTTTGTGGGTATAAGACTTGGAATGTTTGTGTGGGTATAAGTCCCGGAATGTTTTTGTGGGTATAAGTCTCGGAATGTATGTGTAGGTATAAGTCCCGGAATATTTTTGTGGGTATAATTCCCGGAATGTATTTGTGAGTATAAGTCTCAGAACGATTTTGTGGGTATAAGTCTTCGAATGTTTGTGTGGGTATAAGTCCCGAAATATTTTTGTGGGTATAATTCCCGGAATGTATTTGTGAGCATAAGTCCTGGAATGTTTTTCTGGGTATAAGTCTCGGTATGTATGTGTACGTATAAGTCCTGGAATGTTTTTGTAGGTATAAGTCTCAGAATGTTTTTGTGGGTATAAGTCTTCGAATGTTTGTGTGGGTATAAGTCCCGGAATATTTTTGTGGGTATAATTCCCGGAATGTATTTGTGAGCATAAGTCCTGGAATGTTTTTCTGGGTATAAGTCTCGGTATGTATGTGTACGTATAAGTCCTGGAATGTATTTGTAGTTATAAGTCTCAGAATGTTTTTGTGGGAATCTGTCTAGGAATGTTTTTGTGGGTATAAGTCTCGGAATGTATGTGTAGGTGTAAGTCCTAGAATATTTTTGTAGGTATAAATTTCGGAAAGTTTGTGTGGGTATAAGTCCCGGAATGTTTTTGTGGGTATAAGTCTCGGAATGTTTTTGTGGGTATAAGTCTTGGAATGTTTATGTGGGTGTAGTCCCGGAATGTTTTTGTGGGTATAAGTCTTGGAATGTATGTGTAGGTACAATTCCCGGAATGTTTTTGTAAGTATAAGTCCAGGAGTGTTTTTGTTGGTATGAATCTTGGAATGCTTGTGTGTGTATGAGTCCAGGAATGTTTTTGTCGGTATTAAACTCGGAATGTCTGTGTGGGTATAAGTCCCAGAATGTTTTCTTGGGAAATAATAACGGAATATTTTTGTTGGGTTAAATCTCGAAATGACTTTGTGGGTGTAAATCTCCGAATGTTTGTGTGGGTATTAGTCCTGGAATGTTTTTGTGGGTATACGTCTTGGAATGTTTGTGTGGGTATACGTCCCAGAATGTTTGTGTAGTTATAAGACTCGGAATGTTTGTGTGGGTAAAAGCCTCGGAATGTTTTTGTGGGTATTAGTCTTGGAATGTTTGTGTGGGTATAAGTCCCGGAATATTTTTGTGGGTATAAGTCACGGAATGTATGCATAGGTATTAGTCCTGGAATGTTTTTGTAGGTATAAGTCTCGGAATGTTTTTGTGAGTGTAAGTCCAGGAATGTTTTTGTGGGTATAAGACTTGGAATGTTTGTGTGGGTATAAGTCCCGGAATGTTTTTGTGGGTATAAGTCTCGGAATGTATGTGTAGGTATAAGTCCCGGAATATTTTTGTGGGTATAAGTCTCGGAATGTATGTGTGGGAATAAGTCTCAGAATGTTTTTGTGGGTATAAGTCTTGGAATGTTTGTGTGGGTATAAGTCTCGGAATGTTTTTGTAAGTATACGTCCAGGAGTGTTTTTATTGGTATGAAGCTTGGAATGCTTGAGTGGGCATGAGTCCAGGAATGTTTTTGTCGGTATGAAACTCGGAATGTTTCTGTCGGTATAAGTCCCAGAATGTTCTCATGGGAATGAATATCGGAATATTTTTCTGGGGTTAAATCTCGAAATGATTTTTTGGGTGTAAATCTCCGAATGTTTGTGTGGGTATTAGTCCTGGAATGTTTTTGTGGGTATACGTCTTGGAATGTTTGTGTGGGTATACGTCCCAGAATGTTTGTGTAGTTATAAGACTCGGAATGTTTGTGTGGGTAAAAGCCTCGGAATGTTTTTGTGGGTATTAGTCTTGGAATGTTTGTGTGGGTATAAGTCCCGGAATATTTTTGTGGGTATAAGTCACCGAATGTATGCATAGGTATTAGTCCTGGAATGTTTTTGTAGGTATAAGTCTCGGAATGTTTTTGTGAGTGTAAGTCCAGGAATGTTTTTGTGGGTATAAGACTTGGAATGTTTGTGTGGGTATAAGTCCCGGAATGTTTTTGTGGGTATAAGTCTTGGAATGTTTGTGTGGGTATGAGTCCCGGAATGTTTTTGTGGGTATAAGTCTCGGAATGTTTGTGTCTGTATAAGTCCCAGAAAGTTTTTGTGGGTATAAGTCTTGGAATGTTTGTCTGGGTATAAGTCCCGGAATGTTTTTGTGGGTATAAGTTTCGGAATGTATGTGCAGGTATAAGTCCTGGAATGTTTTTGTAGGTATAAGTCTCGGAATGTTTTTGTGGGTATCAGTCTAGGAAGGATTTTGTGGGTGTAAGTCTCGTAATGTATGTGTAGGTATAAGTCCTGGAATGTTTGTGTGGGTATAAGTCCCGGAATATTTTTGTGTGTATAAGTATGTTTTTGTGGGTATGAGTATTGGAATGTTTGTGTGGGTATAAGTCCAGGAATGTTTTTGTCGGTATAAGCCCCGGAATGTTTTTGTGGGTATACGTCTTGGAATGTTATTGTGGGTATACGTCCCAGAACATTTGTGTAGTTAAAAGACTCAGAATGTTTGTGTGGGTATAAGTCTCGGAATGTTTTTGTGGGTACAATTATTGGAATGTTTCTGTGGGTATAAGTCCCAGAATGTTTTCATGGGAATGAATATCGGAATATTTTGTGGGGTTAAACCTCGAAATGATTTTGTGTGTGTAAATCTGCGAATGTTTGTGTGGGTATACGTTCCGGAATGTTTTTGTGGGTATACGTCTTGGAATGTTATTGTGGGTATACGTCCCAGAACATTTGTGTAGTTAAAAGACTCAGAATGTTTGTGTGGGTATAAGTCTCGGAATGTTTTTGTGGGTATAAGTTTTGGAATGTTTGTGTGGGTATAAGTCCCGGAATATTTTTGTGGGTATAAGTCTCGGAATGTATGCATAGGTATTAGTCCTGGAATGTTTTTGTAGGTATAAGTCTCGGAATGTTTTTGTGAGTGTAAGTCCAGGAATGTTTTTGTGAGTATAAGTCTTAGAATGTTTTTGTGGGTATACGTCCCAGAATGTTTGTGTAGTTTTAAGACTCGGAATGTTAGTGTGGGTATAAGTCTCGGAATGTTTTTGTGGGTAGAAGTCTTGGAATGTTTGTGTGGGTATAAGTCCCGGAATATTTTTGTGGATATAAGTCTCGGAATGTATGTGTAGGTATAAGTCCTGGAATGTTTTCGTAGGTATAAGTCTCGGAATGTTTCTGTGGGTATAAGTCCCGGAATGTTTTTGTCGGTATAATTCCCGGAATGTATTTGTGAATATAAGTCTCGGAATGTTTTTGTGGGTATAAGTCTTCGAATGTTTGTCTGGATGTCAGTCCTGGAATGTTTTTCTGGGTATGAGTCTCGGTATGTATGTGTAGGTATAAGTCCTGGAATGTTTTTGTAGGTATAAGTCTCGGAATGTTTTTGTGGGTATAAGTCCAGGAATGTTTTTGTAGGTATAAGTCTCGGAATGTTTTTGTGGGTATAACTCTTGGAATGTTTGTGTGGGTATAAGTCCCAGAATGTTTTCATGGGAATGAATATCGGAATATTTTTCTGGGGTTAAATCTCGAAATGATTTTGTGGGTGTAAATCTCCGAATGTTTGTGTGGGTATACGTTCCGAAATATTTTGTGGGTATACGTTTTGGAATGTTTCTGTGGGTATACTTCCCAGAATGTTTCTGTAGTTATAAGACTCGGAATGTTTGTGTGGGTATAAGCCTCGGAATGTTTTTGTGGGTATAAGTCTTGGAATGTTTGTGTGGGTATAAGTCTCGGAATGTTTTTGTAAGTATACGTCCAGGAGTGTTATTGTTGGTATGAAGCTTGGAATGCTTGTGTGGGTATGAGTCCAGGAATGTTTTTGTCGGTATGAAACTCTGAATGTTTTTGTGGGTATAAGTCCCAGAATGTTTTCATGGGAATGAATATCGGAATATTTTTGTGGGGTTAAATCTCGAAATGATTTTGTGGGTGTAAATCTCCGAATGTTTGTGTGTGTATACGTTCAGGAATGTTTTTCTGGGTATACGTCTTGGAATGTTTGTGTGGGTATACGTCTCAGAACGTTTGTGTAGTTAAAAGACTCAGAATGTTTGTGTGGGTATAAGTCTCGGAATGTTTTTGTGGGTATAAGTATTGGAATGTTTCTGTGGGTATAAGTCCCGGAATATTTTTGTGGGTATAAGTCTCGGAATGTATGCGTAGGTATTAGTCCTGGAATGTTTTTGTAGGTATAAGTCTCGGAATGTTTTTGTGAGTGTAAGTCCAGGAATGTTTTTGTGAGTATAAGTCTTAGAATGTTTGTGTGGGTAGAAGTCCCTCAATGTTTTTGTGGGTATAATTCCCGGAATGTTTTTGTAAGTATAAGTCCAGGAGTGTTTTTGTTGGTATGAATCTTGGAATGCTTGTGTGGGTATAAGTCCCAGAATGTTTTCATGAGAATGAATATCGGAATACTTTCGTGTGGTTAAATCTCGAAATGATTGTGTGGGTGTAAATCTCCGAATGTTTGTGTGGGTATACGTTCCGGAATGTTTTTGTGGGTATAGGTCTTGGAATGTTTTTGTGGGTATACGTCCCAGAATGTTTGTGTAGATTTAAGACTCGGAATGTTAGTGTGGGTATAAGTCTCGGAATGTTTTTGTGGGTAGACGTCTTGGAATGTTTGTGTGGGTATAAGTCCCGGAATATTTTTGTGGATATAAGTCTTGGAATGTATGTGTAGGTATAAGTCCTGGAATGTTTTTGTAGGTATAAGTCTCGGAATGTTTGTGTGGGTATAAGTCCAGGAATGTTTTTGTCGGTATAATTCCCGGAATGTATTTGTGAGTATAAGTCTCGGAATGTTTTTGTGGGTATAAGTCTTCGAATATTTGTGTGGATGTCAGTCCAGGAATGTTTTTCTGGGTATGAGTCTCGGTATGTATGTGTAGGTATAAGTCCTGGAATGTTTTTGTAGGTATAAGTCTCGGAATGTTTTTGTGGGTACAAGTCCAGGAATGTTTTTGTAGGTATAAGTCTCGGAATGTTTTTGTGGGTATAAGTCTTGGAATGTTTGTGTGGGTATAAGTCCCAGAATGTTTTCATGGGAATGAATATCGGAATATTTTTCTGGGGTTAAATCTCGAAATGATTTTGTGGGTGTAAATCTCCGAATGTTTGTGTGGGTATACGTTCAGGAATGTTTTTCTGGGTA
This sequence comes from Hypanus sabinus, assembly GCF_030144855.1. Lineage (NCBI taxonomy): Eukaryota > Metazoa > Chordata > Chondrichthyes > Myliobatiformes > Dasyatidae > Hypanus > Hypanus sabinus. Next base: position 11,592,184 of record NC_082738.1, on the reverse strand, counting down.
TACGTCTTGGAATGTTTGTGTGGGTATAAGTCTCGGAATGTTTTTGTAAGTATACGTCCAGGAGTGTTTTTATTGGTATGAAGCTTGGAATGCTTGAGTGGGCATGAGTCCAGGAATGTTTTTGTCGGTATGAAACTCGGAATGTTTCTGTCGGTATAAGTCCCAGAATGTTCTCATGGGAATGAATATCGGAATATTTTTCTGGGGTTAAATCTCGAAATGATTTTTTGGGTGTAAATCTCCGAATGTTTGTGTGGGTATTAGTCCTGGAATGTTTTTGTGGGTATACGTCTTGGAATGTTTGTGTGGGTATACGTCCCAGAATGTTTGTGTAGTTATAAGACTCGGAATGTTTGTGTGGGTAAAAGCCTCGGAATGTTTTTGTGGGTATTAGTCTTGGAATGTTTGTGTGGGTATAAGTCCCGGAATATTTTTGTGGGTATAAGTCACGGAATGTATGCGTAGGTATTAGTCCTGGAATGTTTTTGTAGGTATAAGTCTCGGAATGTTTTTGTGAGTGTAAGTCCAGGAATGTTTTTGTGGGTATAAGACTTGGAATGTTTGTGTGGGTATAAGTCCCGGAATGTTTTTGTGGGTATAAGTCTCGGAATGTATGTGTAGGTATAAGTCCCGGAATATTTTTGTGGGTATAATTCCCGGAATGTATTTGTGAGTATAAGTCTCAGAACGATTTTGTGGGTATAAGTCTTCGAATGTTTGTGTGGGTATAAGTCCCGAAATATTTTTGTGGGTATAATTCCCGGAATGTATTTGTGAGCATAAGTCCTGGAATGTTTTTCTGGGTATAAGTCTCGGTATGTATGTGTACGTATAAGTCCTGGAATGTTTTTGTAGGTATAAGTCTCAGAATGTTTTTGTGGGTATAAGTCTTCGAATGTTTGTGTGGGTATAAGTCCCGGAATATTTTTGTGGGTATAATTCCCGGAATGTATTTGTGAGCATAAGTCCTGGAATGTTTTTCTGGGTATAAGTCTCGGTATGTATGTGTAGGTATAAGTCCTGGAATGTTTTTGTAGGTATAAGTCTCGGAATGTTTTTGTGGGTACAAGTCCAGGAATGTTTTTGTAGGTATAAGTCTCGGAATGTTTTTGTGGGTATAAGTCTTGGAATGTTTGTGTGGGTATAAGTCCCAGAATGTTTTCATGGGAATGAATATCGGAATATTTTTCTGGGGTTAAATCTCGAAATGATTTTGTGGGTGTAAATCTCCGAATGTTTGTGTGGGTATACGTTCAGGAATGTTTTTCTGGGTATACGTCTTGGAATGTTTGTGTGGGTATAAGTCTCGGAATGTTTTTGTAAGTATACGTCCAGGAGTGTTTTTATTGGTATGAAGCTTGGAATGCTTGAGTGGGCATGAGTCCAGGAATGTTTTTGTCGGTATGAAACTCGGAATGTTTCTGTCGGTATAAGTCCCAGAATGTTCTCATGGGAATGAATATCGGAATATTTTTCTGGGGTTAAATCTCGAAATGATTTTTTGGGTGTAAATCTCCGAATGTTTGTGTGGGTATTAGTCCTGGAATGTTTTTGTGGGTATACGTCTTGGAATGTTTGTGTGGGTATACGTCCCAGAATGTTTGTGTAGTTATAAGACTCGGAATGTTTGTGTGGGTAAAAGCCTCGGAATGTTTTTGTGGGTATTAGTCTTGGAATGTTTGTGTGGGTATAAGTCCCGGAATATTTTTGTGGGTATAAGTCACGGAATGTATGCGTAGGTATTAGTCCTGGAATGTTTTTGTAGGTATAAGTCTCGGAATGTTTTTGTGAGTGTAAGTCCAGGAATGTTTTTGTGGGTATAAGACTTGGAATGTTTGTGTGGGTATAAGTCCCGGAATGTTTTTGTGGGTATAAGTCTCGGAATGTATGTGTAGGTATAAGTCCCGGAATATTTTTGTGGGTATAATTCCCGGAATGTATTTGTGAGTATAAGTCTCAGAACGATTTTGTGGGTATAAGTCTTCGAATGTTTGTGTGGGTATAAGTCCCGAAATATTTTTGTGGGTATAATTCCCGGAATGTATTTGTGAGCATAAGTCCTGGAATGTTTTTCTGGGTATAAGTCTCGGTATGTATGTGTACGTATAAGTCCTGGAATGTTTTTGTAGGTATAAGTCTCAGAATGTTTTTGTGGGTATAAGTCTTCGAATGTTTGTGTGGGTATAAGTCCCGGAATATTTTTGTGGGTATAATTCCCGGAATGTATTTGTGAGCATAAGTCCTGGAATGTTTTTCTGGGTATAAGTCTCGGTATGTATGTGTACGTATAAGTCCTGGAATGTATTTGTAGTTATAAGTCTCAGAATGTTTTTGTGGGAATCTGTCTAGGAATGTTTTTGTGGGTATAAGTCTCGGAATGTATGTGTAGGTGTAAGTCCTAGAATATTTTTGTAGGTATAAATTTCGGAAAGTTTGTGTGGGTATAAGTCCCGGAATGTTTTTGTGGGTATAAGTCTCGGAATGTTTTTGTGGGTATAAGTCTTGGAATGTTTATGTGGGTGTAGTCCCGGAATGTTTTTGTGGGTATAAGTCTTGGAATGTATGTGTAGGTACAATTCCCGGAATGTTTTTGTAAGTATAAGTCCAGGAGTGTTTTTGTTGGTATGAATCTTGGAATGCTTGTGTGTGTATGAGTCCAGGAATGTTTTTGTCGGTATTAAACTCGGAATGTCTGTGTGGGTATAAGTCCCAGAATGTTTTCTTGGGAAATAATAACGGAATATTTTTGTTGGGTTAAATCTCGAAATGACTTTGTGGGTGTAAATCTCCGAATGTTTGTGTGGGTATTAGTCCTGGAATGTTTTTGTGGGTATACGTCTTGGAATGTTTGTGTGGGTATACGTCCCAGAATGTTTGTGTAGTTATAAGACTCGGAATGTTTGTGTGGGTAAAAGCCTCGGAATGTTTTTGTGGGTATTAGTCTTGGAATGTTTGTGTGGGTATAAGTCCCGGAATATTTTTGTGGGTATAAGTCACGGAATGTATGCATAGGTATTAGTCCTGGAATGTTTTTGTAGGTATAAGTCTCGGAATGTTTTTGTGAGTGTAAGTCCAGGAATGTTTTTGTGGGTATAAGACTTGGAATGTTTGTGTGGGTATAAGTCCCGGAATGTTTTTGTGGGTATAAGTCTCGGAATGTATGTGTAGGTATAAGTCCCGGAATATTTTTGTGGGTATAAGTCTCGGAATGTATGTGTGGGAATAAGTCTCAGAATGTTTTTGTGGGTATAAGTCTTGGAATGTTTGTGTGGGTATAAGTCTCGGAATGTTTTTGTAAGTATACGTCCAGGAGTGTTTTTATTGGTATGAAGCTTGGAATGCTTGAGTGGGCATGAGTCCAGGAATGTTTTTGTCGGTATGAAACTCGGAATGTTTCTGTCGGTATAAGTCCCAGAATGTTCTCATGGGAATGAATATCGGAATATTTTTCTGGGGTTAAATCTCGAAATGATTTTGTGGGTGTAAATCTCCGAATGTTTGTGTGGGTATTAGTCCTGGAATGTTTTTGTGGGTATACGTCTTGGAATGTTTGTGTGGGTATACGTCCCAGAATGTTTGTGTAGTTATAAGACTCGGAATGTTTGTGTGGGTAAAAGCCTCGGAATGTTTTTGTGGGTATTAGTCTTGGAATGTTTGTGTGGGTATAAGTCCCGGAATATTTTTGTGGGTATAAGTCACCGAATGTATGCATAGGTATTAGTCCTGGAATGTTTTTGTAGGTATAAGTCTCGGAATGTTTTTGTGAGTGTAAGTCCAGGAATGTTTTTGTGGGTATAAGACTTGGAATGTTTGTGTGGGTATAAGTCCCGGAATGTTTTTGTGGGTATAAGTCTCGGAATGTATGTGTAGGTATAAGTCCCGGAATATTTTTGTGGGTATAATTCCCGGAATGTATTTGTGAGTATAAGTCTCAGAATGATTTTGTGGGTATAAGTCTTCGAATGTTTGTGTGGGTATAAGTCCCGGAATATTTTTGTGGGTATAATTCCCGGAATGTATTTGTGAGCATAAGTCCTGGAATGTTTTTCTGGGTATAAGTCTCGGTATGTATGTGTACGTATAAGTCCTGGAATGTTTTTGTAGGTATAAGTCTCAGAATGTTTTTGTGGGTATAAGTCTTCGAATGTTTGTGTGGGTATAAGTCCCGGAATATTTTTGTGGGTATAATTCCCGGAATGTATTTGTGAGCATAAGTCCTGGAATGTTTTTCTGGGTATAAGTCTCGGTATGTATGTGTACGTATAAGTCCTGGAATGTTTTTGTAGTTATAAGTCTCAGAATGTTTTTGTGGGAATCTGTCTAGGAATGTTTTTGTGGGTATAAGTCTCGGAATGTATGTGTAGGTGTAAATCCTAGAATATTTTTGTAGGTATAAATCTCGGAATGTTTGTGTGGGTATAAGTCCCGGAATGTTTTTGTGGGTATAAGTCTCGGAATGTTTTTGTGGGTATAAGTCTTGGAATGTTTATGTGGGTGTAGTCCCGGAATGTTTTTGTGGGTATAAGTCTCGGAATGTATGTGTAGGTACAATTCCCGGAATGTTTTTGTAAGTATAAGTCCAGGAGTGTTTTTGTTGGTATGAATCTTGGAATGCTTGTGTGTGTATGAGTCCAGGAATGTTTTTGTCGGTATTAAACTCGGAATGTGTGTGTGGGTATAAGTCCCAGAATGTTTTCTTGGGAAATAATAACGGAATATTTTTGTTGGGTTAAATCTCGAAATGACTTTGTGGGTGTAAATCTCCGAATGTTTGTGTTGGTATACGTTCCGGAATGTTTTTGTGGGTATACGTCTTGGAATGTTTGTGTGGGTATAAGTCTCGGAATGTTTTTGTAAGTATACGTCCAGGAGTGTTTTTATTGGTATGAAGCTTGGAATGCTTGAGTGGGCATGAGTCCAGGAATGTTTTTGTCGGTATGAAACTCGGAATGTTTCTGTGGGTATAAGTCCCAGAATGTTTTCATGGGAATGAATATAGGAATATTTTTCTGGGGATAAATCTCGAAATGATTTTGTGGGTGTAAATCTCCGAATGTTTGTGTGGGTATACGTTCCAGAATGTTTTTGTGGGTATACGTCTTGAAATGTTTTTGTGGGTATACGTCCCAGAATGTTTGTGTAGTTATAAGACTCGGAATGTTAGTGTGGGAATAAGTCTCGGAATGTTTTTGTTGGTATAAGTCTCGGAATGTTTGTGTGGGTATAAGTCTCAGAATATTTTTGTGGGTATAAGTCTTGGAATGTTTGTGTGGGTATAAGTCTCAGAATGTTTGTGTGGGCATAGGTCCCAGAATGTTTTTGTTGGTATTAGTCCTGGAATGTTTTTGTAGGTATAAGTCTCGGAATGTATGTGTGGGTATTAGTCCTGGAATGTTTTTGTGGGTATAAGTCTTGGAATGTTTGTGTGGGTATAAGTCCCGGAATATTTTTGTGGGTATAAGTCACGGAATGTATGCGTAGGTACTAGTCCTGGAATGTTTTTGTAGGTATAAGTATCGGAATGTTTTTGTGAGTGTAAGTCCAGGAAAGTTTTTGTGGGTATAAGTCTTGGCATGTTTGTGTGGGTATACGTCCCTCAATGTTTTTGTGGGTATAATTCCCGGAATGTTTTTGTGAGTATAAGTCTCGGAAGGTATGCGTAGGTATTAGTCCTGGAATTTTCTTGTAGGTATAAGTCTCGGAATGTTTTTGTGAGTGTAAGTCCAGGAATGTTTTTGTGGGTATAAGTCTTGGAATGTTTGTGTGGGTATAAGTCCCAGAATGTTTTCATGGGAATAAATATCGGAATATTTTTGTGGGGTTAAATCTCGAAATGATTTTGTGGGTGTAAGTCTCCGAATGTTTGTGTGGGTATACGTTCCGGAATGTTTTTGTGGGTATACGTCTTGAAATGTTTTTGTGGGTATACGTCCCAGAATGTTTGAGTAGTTATAAGACTCGGAATGTTAGTGTGGGAATAAGTCTCGGAATGTTTTTGTTGGTATAAGTCTCAGAATGTTTTTGTGGGTATAAGTCTTGGAATGTTTGTGTGGGTATAAGTCTCAGAATGTTTGTGTGGGTATAGGTCCCAGAATGTTTTTGTTGGTATTAGTCCTGGAATGTTTTTGTAGGTATAAGTCTCGGAATGTATGTGTGGGTATTAGTCCTGGAATGTTTTTGTGGGTATAAGTCTTGGAATGTTTGTGTGGGTATAAGTCCCGGAATATTTTTGTGTGTATAAGTCTCGGAATGTATGTGTAGGTATTAGTCCTGGAATGTTTTTGTAGGTATAAGTCTCGGAATGTTTTTGTGGGTATAAGTCTTGGAATGTTTGTGTGGGAATAAGTCCTGGAATGTATGTGTAGGTATAAGTCCTGGAATGTTTTTGTAGGTATATGTCTCGGAATGTTTTTGTGGGTATAAGTCTCGGAATGTTTTTGTAAGTATACGTCCAGGAGTGTTATTGTTGGTATGAATCTTGGAATGCTTGTGTGGGTATGAGTCCAGGAATGTTTTTGTCGGTATGAAACTCAGAATGTTTGTGTGGGTATAAGTCCCTCACTGTTTTTGTGGGTATAATTCCTGGAATGATTCTGTAAGTTTAAGGCCAGGAGTGTTTTTGTTGGTATGAATCTTGGAATGCTTGTGTGGGTATGAGTCCTGGAATGTTTTTGTCGGTATGAAACTCAGAATGTTTGTGTGGGTATAAGTCCCTCAATGTTTTTGTGGGTATAATTCCCGGAATGTTTTTTTGAGTATAAGTCCAGGAGTGTTTTTGTTGGTATGAATCTTGGAATGCTTGTGTGGGTATGAGTCCAGGAATGTTTTTGTCGGTATGAAACTCTGAATGTTTGTGTGGGTATAGGTCCCAGAATGTTTTCATGGGAATGAATATCGGAATATTTTTGTGGGGTTAAATCTCGAAATGATTTTGTGGGTGTAAATCTCCGAATGTTTGTGTGGGTATACGTTCCGGAATGTTTTTGTGGGTATACGTCTTGGAATGTTTGTGTGGGTATACGTCCCAGAATGTTTGTGTAGTTATAAGACTCGGAATGTTTGTGTGGGTATAAGCCTCGGAACGTTTTTGTGGGTATAAGTCTTCGAATGTTTGTGTGGATGTCAGTCCTGGAATGTTTTTCTGGGTATAAGTCACGGAATGTATGCGTAGGTACTAGTCCTGGACTGTTTTTGTAGGTATAAGTATCGGAATGTTTTTGTGGGTATAAGTCTCGGAATGTATGTGTAGGTGTAAGTCCTAGAATATTTTTGTAGGTAGAAATCTCGGAATGTTTGTCTGGGTATAAGTCCCGGAATGTTTTTGTGGGTAGAAGTCCCGGAATGTTTTTGTGGGTATAAGTCTCGGAATGTTTATGTGGGTGTAGTCCCGGAATGTTTTTGTGGGTATAAGTCTCGGAATGTATGTGTAGGTATAAGTCCTGGAATGCTTTTGTAGGTATAAGTCTCGGAATGTTTGTGTAGGTATAAGTCCCTCGTTGTTTTTGTGGGTATAATTCCCGGAATGTTTTTGTAAGTATAAGTCCAGGAGTGTTTTTGTTGGTATGAATCTTGGAATGCTTGTGTGTGTATGAGTCCAGGAATGTTTTTGTCGGTATTAAACTCGGAATGTTTGTGCGGGTATAAGTCCCAGAATGTTTTCTTGGGAAATAATAACGGAATATTTTTGTTGGGTTAAATCTCGAAATGACTTTGTGGGTGTAAATCTCCGAATGTTTGTGTGGGTATACGTCCCAGAATGTTTGTGTAGTTATAAGACTCGGAATGTTTGTGTGGGTATAAGCCTCGGAACGTTTTTGTGGGTATAAGTCTTCGAATGTTTGTATGGATGTCAGTCCTGGAATGTTTTTCTGGGTATGAGTCTCGGTATGTATGTGTAGGTATAAGTCCTGGAATGTTTTTGTAGGTATAAGTCTCGGAATGTTTTTGTGGGTATAAGTCCAGGAATGTTTTTGTAGGTATAAGTCTCGGGATGTTTTTGTGGGTATAAGTCTTGGAATGTTTGTGTGGGTATAAGTCCTGGAATGTTTTTGTCGGTATGAAACTCGGAATGTTTGTGTGGGTATAAGTCCCAGAATGTTTTCATGGGAATGAATATCGGAATATTTTTCTGGGGTTAAATCTCGAAATGATTTTGTGGGTGTAAATCTCCGAATGTTTGTGTGGGTATACGTTCCAAAATGTTTTGTGGGTTTACGTTTTGGAATGTTTCTGTGGGTATACGTCCCAGAATGTTTCTGTAGTTATAAGACTCGGAATGTTTGTGTGGGTATAAGCCTCGGAATGTTTTTGTGGGTATAAGTCTCGGAATGTTTTTGTAAGTATACGTCCAGGAGTGTTATTGTTGGTATGAAGCTTGGAATGCTTGTGTGGGTATGAGTCCAGGAATGTTTTTGTCGGTATGAAACTCTGAATGTTTGTGTGGGTATAAGTCCCAGAATGTTTTCATGGGAATGAATATCGGAATATTTTTGTGGGGTTAAATCTCGAAATGCATGTGTAGGTATTAGTCCTGGAATGTTTTTGTAGGTATAAGTCTCGGAATGTTTTTGTGGGTATAAGTCTCGGAATGTTTTTGTAAGTATACGTCCAGGAGTGTTTTTGTGGGTATAAGTCTCGGAAGGTATGCGTAGGTATTAGTCCTGGAATGTTTTTGTAGGTATAAGTCTCGGAATGTTTTTGTGAGTGTAAGTCCAGGAATGTTTTTGTGGGTATACGTCTTGGAATGTTTGTGTGGGTATAAGTCTCGGAATGTTTTTGTAAGTATACGTCCAGGAGTGTTTTTATTGGTATGAAGCTTGGAATGCTTGAGTGGGCATGAGTCCAGGAATGTTTTTGTCGGTATGAAACTCGGAATGTTTCTGTCGGTATAAGTCCCAGAATGTTCTCATGGGAATGAATATCGGAATATTTTTCTGGGGTTAAATCTCGAAATGATTTTGTGGGTGTAAATCTCCGAATGTTTGTGTGGGTATACGTTCCAGAATGTTTTTGTGGGTATACGTCTTGGAATGTTTTTGTGGGTGTACGTCCCAGAATGTTTGAGTAGTTATAAGACTCGGAATGTATGTGTGGGTATTAGTCCTGGAATGTTTTTGTGGGTATAAGTCTTGGAATGTTTGTGTGGGTATAAGTCCCGGAATATTTTTGTGTGTATAAGTCTCGGAATGTATGTGTAGTTTTAAGTCTTGGAATGTAATTGTGGGTATCAGTCTAGGAATATTTTTGTGTGTGTAAGTCTCTTAATGTATGTGTAGGTATAAGTCGTGGAATGTTTTTGTAAGTATAAGTCCAGGAGTGTTTTTGTTGGTATGAATCTTGGAATGCTTGTGTGGGCATGAGTACAGGAATGTTTTTGTCGGTATGAAACTCTGAATGTTTGTGTGGGTATAAGTCCCAGAATGTTTTCATGGGAATGAATATCGGAATATTTTTGTGGGGTTAAATCTCGAAATGATTTTGTGGGTGTAAATCTCCGAATGTTTGTGTGGGTATACGTTCCGGAATGTTTTTGTGGGTATACGTCTTGGAATGTTTGTGTGGGTATACGTCCCAGAATGTTTGTGTAGTTATAAGACTCGGAATGTTTGTGTGGGTATAAGCCTCGGAATGTTTTTGTGGGTATAAGTCTTGGAATGTTTGTGTGGGTATAAGTCCCGGAATATTTTTGTGGGTATAAGTCACGGAATGTATGCGTAGGTACTAGTCCTGGAATGTTTTTGTAGGTATAAGTATCGGAATGTTTTTGTGAGTGTAAGTCCAGGAAAGTTTTTGTGGGTATAAGTCTTGGCATGTTTGTGTGGGTATACGTCCCTCAATGTTTTTGTGGGTATAATTCCCGGAATGTTTTTGTGAGTATAAGTCTCGGAAGGTATGCGTAGGTATTAGTCCTGGAATTTTCTTGTAGGTATAAGTCTCGGAATGTTTTTGTGAGTGTAAGTCCAGGAATGTTTTTGTGGGTATAAGTCTTGGAATGTTTGTGTGGGTATAAGTCCCAGAATGTTTTCATGGGAATAAATATCGGAATATTTTTGTGGGGTTAAATCTCGAAATGATTTTGTGGGTGTAAGTCTCCGAATGTTTGTGTGGGTATACGTTCCGGAATGTTTTTGTGGGTATACGTCTTGAAATGTTTTTGTGGGTATACGTCCCAGAATGTTTGAGTAGTTATAGGACTCGGAATGTTAGTGTGGGAATAAGTCTCGGAATGTTTTTGTTGGTATAAGTCTCAGAATGTTTTTGTGGGTATAAGTCTTGGAATGTTTGTGTGGGTATAAGTCTCAGAATGTTTGTGTGGGTATAGGTCCCAGAATGTTTTTGTTGGTATTAGTCCTGGAATGTTTTTGTAGGTATAAGTCTCGGAATGTATGTGTGGGTATTAGTCCTGGAATGTTTTTGTGGGTATAAGTCTTGGAATGTTTGAGTAGTTATAAGACTCGGAATGTTAGTGTGGGAATAAGTCTCGGAATGTTTTTGTTGGTATAAGTCTCAGAATGTTTTTGTGGGTATAAGTCTTGGAATGTTTGTGTGGGTATAAGTCTCAGAATGTTTGTGTGGGTATAGGTCCCAGAATGTTTTTGTTGGTATTAGTCCTGGAATGTTTTTGTAGGTATAAGTCTCGGAATGTATGTGTGGGTATTAGTCCTGGAATGTTTTTGTGGGTATAAGTCTTGGAATGTTTGTGTGGGTATAAGTCCCGGAATATTTTTGTGTGTATAAGTCTCGGAATGTATGTGTAGGTATTAGTCCTGGAATGTTTTTGTAAGTATAAGTCTCGGAATGTTTTTGTGGGTATAAGTCTTGGAATATTTGTGTGGGTATAAGTCCCGGAATGTATGTGTAGGTATAAGTCCTGGAATGTTTTTGTAGGTATATGTCTCGGAATGTTTTTGTGGGTATAAGTCTCGGAATGTTTTTGTAAGTATACGTCCAGGAGTGTTATTGTTGGTATGAATCTTGGAATGCTTGTGTGGGTATGAGTCCAGGAATGTTTTTGTCGGTATGAAACTCAGAATGTTTGTGTGGGTATAAGTCCCTCACTGTTTTTGTGGGTATAATTCCCGGAATGATTCTGTAAGTATAAGGCCAGGAGTGTTTTTGTTGGTATGAATCTTGGAATGCTTGTGTGGGTATGAGTCCTGGAATGTTTTTGTCGGTATGAAACTCAGAATGTTTGTGTGGGTATAAGTCCCTCAATGTTTTTGTGGGTATAATTCCCGGAATGTTTTTTTGAGTATAAGTCCAGGAGTGTTTTTGTTGGTATGAATCTTGGAATGCTTGTGTGGGTATGAGTCCAGGAATGTTTTTGTCGGTATGAAACTCTGAATGTTTGTGTGGGTATAAGTCCCAGAATGTTTTCATGGGAATGAATATCGGAATATTTTTGTGGGGTTAAATCTCGAAATGATTTTGTGGGTGTAAATCTCCGAATGTTTGTGTGGGTATACGTTCCGGAATGTTTTTGTGGGTATACGTCTTGGAATGTTTGTGTGGGTATACGTCCCAGAATGTTTGTGTAGTTATAAGACTCGGAATGTTTGTGTGGGTATTAGCCTCGGAACGTTTTTGTGGGTATAAGTCTTCGAATGTTTGTGTGGATGTCAGTCCTGGAATGTTTTTCTGGGTATAAGTCACGGAATGCATGCGTAGGTACTAGTCCTGGAATGTTTTTGTAGGTATAAGTATCGGAATGTTTTTGTGGGTATAAGTCTCGGAATGTATGTGTAGGTGTAAGTCCTAGAATATTTTTGTAGGTAGAAATCTCGGAATGTTTGTCTGGGTATAAGTCCCGGAATGTTTTTGTGGGTAGAAGTCCCGGAATGTTTTTGTGGGTATAAGTCTCGGAATGTTTTTGTGGGTATAAGTCTTGGAATGTTTATGTGGGTGTAGTCCCGGAATGTTTTTGTGGGTATAAGTCTCGGAATGTATGTGTAGGTATAAGTCCTGGAATGCTTTTGTAGGTATCAGTCTCGGAATGTTTGTGTAGGTATAAGTCCCTCGTTGTTTTTGTGGGTATAATTCCCGGAATGTTTTTGTAAGTATAAGTCCAGGAGTGTTTTTGTTGGTATGAATCTTGGAATGCTTGTGTGTGTATGAGTCCAGGAATGTTTTTGTCGGTATTAAACTCGGAATGTTTGTGTGGGTATAAGTCCCAGAATGTTTTCTTGGGAAATAATAACGGAATATTTTTGTTGGGTTAAATCTCGAAATGACTTTGTGGGTGTAAATCTCCGAATGTTTGTGTGGGTATACGTCCCAGAATGTTTGTGTAGTTATAAGACTCGGAATGTTTGTGTGGGTATAAGCCTCAGAACGTTTTTGTGGGTATAAGTCTTCGAATGTTTGTGTGGATGTCAGTCCTGGAATGTTTTTCTGGGTATGAGTCTCGGTATGTATGTGTAGGTCTAAGTCCTGGAATGTTTTTGTAGGTATAAGTCTCGGAATGTTTTTGTGGGTATAAGTCCAGGAATGTTTTTGTAGGTATAAGTCTCGGGATGTTTTTGTGGGTATAAGTCTTGGAATGTTTGTGTGGGTATAAGTCCCAGAATGTTTTCATGGGAATGAATATCGGAATATTTTTCTGGGGTTAAATCTCGAAATGATTTTGTGGGTGTAAATCTCCGAATGTTTGTGTGGGTATACGTTCCAAAATGTTTTGTGGGTTTACGTTTTGGAATGTTTCTGTGGGTATACGTCCCAGAATGTTTCTGTAGTTATAAGACTCGGAATGTTTGTGTGGGTATAAGCCTCGGAATGTTTTTGTGGGTATAAGTCTCGGAATGTTTTTGTAAGTATACGTCCAGGAGTGTTATTGTTGGTATGAAGCTTGGAATGCTTGTGTGGGTATGAGTCCAGGAATGTTTTTGTCGGTATGAAACTCTGAATGTTTGTGTGGGTATAAGTCCCAGAATGTTTTCATGGGAATGAATATCGGAATATTTTTGTGGGGTTAAATCTCGAAATGATTTTGTGGGTGTAAATCTCCGAATGTTTGTGTGGGTATACGTTCAGGAATGTTTTTGTGGGTATACGTCTTGGAATGTTTGAGTAGTTATAAGACTCGGAATGTTAGTGTGGGTATAAGTCTCAGAATGTTTTTCTGGGTATAAGTCTTGGAATGTTTGTGTGGGTATAAGTCCCGGAATATTTTTGTGTGTATAAGTCTCGGAATGTATGTGTAGGTATTATTCCTGGAATGCTTTTGTAGGTATAAGTCTCGGAATGTATGTGTGGGTATCAGTCCTGGAATGTTTTTGTCGGTATGAAACTCTGAATGTTTGTGTGGGTATAAGTCCCAGAATGTTTTCATGGGAATGAATATCGGAATATTTTTGTGGGGTTAAATCTCGAAATGATTTTGTGGGTGTAAATCTCCGAATGTTTGTGTGGGTATACGTTCCAGAATGTTTTTGTGGGTATACGTCTTGGAATGTTTTTGTGGGTGTACGTCCCAGAATGTTTGAGTAGTTATAAGACTCGGAATGTATGTGTGGGTATTAGTCCTGGAATGTTTTTGTGGGTATAAGTCTTGGAATGTTTGTGTGGGTATAAGTCCCGGAATATTTTTGTGTGTATAAGTCTCGGAATGTATGTGTAGGTTTAAGTCTTGGAATGTATTTGTGGGTATCAGTCTAGGAATATTTTTGTGTGTGTAAGTCTCTTAATGTATGTGTAGGTATAAGTCCTGGAATGTTTTTATAAGTATAAGTCCAGGAGTGTTTTTGTTGGTATGAATCTTGGAATGCTTGTGTGGGCATGAGTACAGGAATGTTTTTGTCGGTATGAAACTCTGAATGTTTGTGTGGGTATAAGTCCCAGAATGTTTTCATGGGAATGAATATCGGAATATTTTTGTGGGGTTAAATCTCGAAATGATTTTGTGGGTGTAAATCTCCGAATGTTTGTGTGGGTATACGTTCCGGAATGTTTTTGTGGGTATACGTCTTGGAATGTTTGTGTGGGTATACGTCCCAGAATGTTTGTGTAGTTATAAGACTCGGAATGTTTGTGTGGGTATAAGTCTTGGAATGTTTGTGTGGGTATAAGTCCCGGAATATTTTTGTGGGTATAAGTCACGGAATGTATGCGTAGGTACTAGTCCTGGAATGTTTTTGTAGGTATAAGTATCGGAATGTTTTTGTGAGTGTAAGTCCAGGAAAGTTTTTGTGGGTATAAGTCTTGGCATGTTTGTGTGGGTATACGTCCCTCAATGTTTTTGTGGGTATAATTCCCGGAATGTTTTTGTGAGTATAAGTCTCGGAAGGTATGCGTAGGTATTAGTCCTGGAATGTTCTTGTAGGTATAAGTCTCGGAATGTTTTTGTGAGTGTAAGTCCAGGAATGTTTTTGTGGGTATAAGTCTTGGAATGTTTGTGTGGGTATAAGTCCCAGAATGTTTTCATGGGAATAAATATCGGAATATTTTTGTGGGGTTAAATCTCGAAATGATTTTGTGGGTGTAAGTCTCCGAATGTTTGTGTGGGTATACGTTCCGGAATGTTTTTGTGGGTATACGTCTTGGAATGTTTTTGTGGGTATACTTCCCAGAACGTTTGTGTAGGTATAAGACTCGGAATGTTTGTGTCGGTATAAGTCTCGGAATGTTTTTGTGGGTATAAGTCTCGGAATGTATGTGTAGGTATAAGTCCTGGAATGTTTTTGTAGGTATAAGTCTCGGAATGTATGTGTATGTATAAGTCCTGGAATGTTTTTGTGGGTATAAGTCTCGGAATGTTTTATGTAGGTATAAGTCTTGGAATGTTTGTGTGGGTATACATTCCGAAATGTTTGTGTGGGTATACGTCACAGAATGTTTGTGTAGTTATAAGCCTCGGAATGTTTTTGTGGGTATTAGTTTCGGAATGTTTTTGTGGGTATAAGTCTCGGAATGTTTTTGTGGGTATAAGTCTTGGAATGTTTTTGTGGGTATAAGTCTTGGAATGTTTTTGTGGGTATAAGTCTTGGAATGTTTGTGTGGGTATAAGTCCCGGAATATTTTTGTGGGTATAAGTCACGGAATGTATGCGTAGGTATTAGTCCTGGAATGTTTTTGTAGGTATAAGTCTTGGAATGTTTTTGTGAGTGTAAGTCCAAGAATGTTTTTGTGGGTATAAGTCCTGGAATGTTTGTGTGGGTATAAGTCTCGGAATGTTTGTGTGGGTATAAGTCCCGGAATATTTTTGTGTGTATAAGTCTCGGAATGTATGTGTAGGTATTAGTCCTGGAATGTTTTTGTAGGTATAAGTCTCAGAATGTTTTTGTGGGTATAAGTCTTGGAATGTTTGTGTGGGTATAAGTCCCGGAATATTTTTGTGCGTATAAGTCTCGGAATGTATGTGTCGGTATTAGTCCTGGAATGTTTTTGTAGGTATAAGTCTTGGAATGTTTTTGTGGGCATAAGACCCGGAATATTTTCGTGTGTATAAGTCTCGGAATGTATTTGTAGGTATTAGTCCTGGAATGTTTTTGTAGGTATAAGTCTCGTAATGTTTTTGTGGGTATAAGTCTTGGAATGTTTGTGTGGGTATAAGTCTTGGAATGTTTGTGTGGGTATAAGTCTCGGAATGTTTTTGTAAGTATACGTCCAGGAGTGTTTTTATTGGTATGAATCTTGGAATGCTTGTGTGGGCATGAGTACAGGAATGTTTTTGTCGGTATGAAACTCTGAATGTTTGTGTGGGTATAAGTCCCAGAATGTTTTCATGGGAATGAATATCGGAATATTTTTGTGGGGTTAAATCTCGAAATGATTTTGTGGGTGTAAATCTCCGAATGTTTGTGTGGGTTTTAGTCCCAGAATGTTTTCATGGGAATGAATATCGGAATATTTCTGTAGGTATAAATCTCGGATTGATTTTGTAGGTGTAAATCTCTGAATGTTTGTGTGGGTATAAGTTCCGGAATGTTTTTGTGGGTATAAGTCTTGGAATGTTTTTGTGGGTATAAGTCTCGGAATGTATGTGTAGGTATTAGTCCATGAATGTTTTTGTAGGTATAAGTCTCGGAATGTTTGTATGGGTATAAGTCTCGGAATGTTTTTGTGGGTATAAGTCTTCGAATGTTTTTGTGGGTATAAGTCCCGGAATGTTTTTTTGGGTATAAGTCTCGGAATGTATGTGTAGGTATAAGTCCTGGAATGATTTGTAGGTATAAGTCCCGGAATGTTTGTGTGGGTATAAGTCCCGGAATATTTTTGTGGGTATGTATCTCGGACTGTTTTGGCGGGTGTAAGTCCCAGAATGTTTTCATGGGAATGAATATCGGAATTTTTTTTGCATATAGATCTTGGATTGATTTTGTGGGTGTAAATCTCCGAATGTTTGTGTGGGTATACGTTCCGGAATGTTTGTGTGGGTATAAGTCTTGGAATGTTTGTGTGGGTATAAGTCCCGGAATATTTTTGTGGGTATAAGTCTCGGAATGTATGTGTAGGTATAAGTCCTGGAATGATTTTGTAGGTATATGTCTCGGAATGTTTGTGTGGGTATAAGTCTTGGAATGTTTTTGTGGGTATAAGTCTCGGAATGTTTTTGTGGGTATGATTATGGGAATGTTTGTGTTGGTATAAGTCCAGGAATGTTTTTGTCGGTATAAGTCTCGGGATGTTTTTGTGGGTATAAGTCTTGGAATGTTTGTGTGGGTATAAGTCCCAGAATGTTTTCATGGGAATGAATATCGGAATATTTTTCTGGGGTTAAATCTCGAAATGATTTTGTGGGTGTAAATCTCCGAATGTTTGTGTGGGTATACGTTCCAAAATGTTTTGTGGGTTTACGTTTTGGAATGTTTCTGTGGGTATACGTCCCAGAATGTTTCTGTAGTTATAAGACTCGGAATGTTTGTGTGGGTATAAGCCTCGGAATGTTTTTGTGGGTATAAGTCTCGGAATGTTTTTGTAAGTATACGTCCAGGAGTGTTATTGTTGGTATGAAGCTTGGAATGCTTGTGTGGGTATGAGTCCAGGAATGTTTTTGTCGGTATGAAACTCTGAATGTTTGTGTGGGTATAAGTCCCAGAATGTTTTCATGGGAATGAATATCGGAATATTTTTGTGGGGTTAAATCTCGAAATGATTTTGTGGGTGTAAATCTCCGAATGTTTGTGTGGGTATACGTTCAGGAATGTTTTTGTGGGTATACGTCTTGGAATGTTTGAGTAGTTATAAGACTCGGAATGTTAGTGTGGGTATAAGTCTCAGAATGTTTTTCTGGGTATAAGTCTTGGAATGTTTGTGTGGGTATAAGTCCCGGAATATTTTTGTGTGTATAAGTCTCGGAATGTATGTGTAGGTATTATTCCTGGAATGCTTTTGTAGGTATAAGTCTCGGAATGTATGTGTGGGTATCAGTCCTGGAATGTTTTTGTCGGTATGAAACTCTGAATGTTTGTGTGGGTATAAGTCCCAGAATGTTTTCATGGGAATGAATATCGGAATATTTTTGTGGGGTTAAATCTCGAAATGATTTTGTGGGTGTAAATCTCCGAATGTTTGTGTGGGTATACGTTCCAGAATGTTTTTGTGGGTATACGTCTTGGAATGTTTTTGTGGGTGTACGTCCCAGAATGTTTGAGTAGTTATAAGACTCGGAATGTATGTGTGGGTATTAGTCCTGGAATGTTTTTGTGGGTATAAGTCTTGGAATGTTTGTGTGGGTATAAGTCCCGGAATATTTTTGTGTGTATAAGTCTCGGAATGTATGTGTAGGATTAAGTCTTGTAATGTATTTGTGGGTATCAGTCTAGGAATATTTTTGTGTGTGTAAGTCTCTTAATGTATGTGTAGGTATAAGTCCTGGAATGTTTTTATAAGTATAAGTCCAGGAGTGTTTTTGTTGGTATGAATCTTGGAATGCTTGTGTGGGCATGAGTACAGGAATGTTTTTGTCGGTATGAAACTCTGAATGTTTGTGTGGGTATAAGTCCCAGAATGTTTTCATGGGAATGAATATCGGAATATTTTTGTGGGGTTAAATCTCGAAATGATTTTGTGGGTGTAAATCTCCGAATGTTTGTGTGGGTATACGTTCCGGAATGTTTTTGTGGGTATACGTCTTGGAATGTTTGTGTGGGTATACGTCCCAGAATGTTTGTGTAGTTATAAGACTCGGAATGTTTGTGTGGGTATAAGTCTTGGAATGTTTGTGTGGGTATAAGTCCCGGAATATTTTTGTGGGTATAAGTCACGGAATGTATGCGTAGGTACTAGTCCTGGAATGTTTTTGTAGGTATAAGTATCGGAATGTTTTTGTGAGTGTAAGTCCAGGAAAGTTTTTGTGGGTATAAGTCTTGGCATGTTTGTGTGGGTATACGTCCCTCAATGTTTTTGTGGGTATAATTCCCGGAATGTTTTTGTGAGTATAAGTCTCGGAAGGTATGCGTAGGTATTAGTCCTGGAATGTTCTTGTAGGTATAAGTCTCGGAATGTTTTTGTGAGTGTAAGTCCAGGAATGTTTTTGTGGGTATAAGTCTTGGAATGTTTGTGTGGGTATAAGTCCCAGAATGTTTTCATGGGAATAAATATCGGAATATTTTTGTGGGGTTAAATCTCGAAATGATTTTGTGGGTGTAAGTCTCCGAATGTTTGTGTGGGTATACGTTCCGGAATGTTTTTGTGGGTATACGTCTTGGAATGTTTTTGTGGGTATACTTCCCAGAACGTTTGTGTAGGTATAAGACTCGGAATGTTTGTGTCGGTATAAGTCTCGGAATGTTTTTGTGGGTATAAGTCTCGGAATGTATGTGTAGGTATAAGTCCTGGAATGTTTTTGTAGGTATAAGTCTCGGAATGTATGTGTATGTATAAGTCCTGGAATGTTTTTGTGGGTATAAGTCTCGGAATGTTTTATGTAGGTATAAGTCTTGGAATGTTTGTGTGGGTATACATTCCGAAATGTTTGTGTGGGTATACGTCACAGAATGTTTGTGTAGTTATAAGCCTCGGAATGTTTTTGTGGGTATTAGTTTCGGAATGTTTTTGTGGGTATAAGTCTCGGAATGTTTTTGTGGGTATAAGTCTTGGAATGTTTTTGTGGGTATAAGTCTTGGAATGTTTTTGTGGGTATAAGTCTTGGAATGTTTGTGTGGGTATAAGTCCCGGAATATTTTTGTGGGTATAAGTCACGGAATGTATGCGTAGGTATTAGTCCTGGAATGTTTTTGTAGGTATAAGTCTTGGAATGTTTTTGTGAGTGTAAGTCCAAGAATGTTTTTGTGGGTATAAGTCCTGGAATGTTTGTGTGGGTATAAGTCTCGGAATGTTTGTGTGGTTATAAGTCCCGGAATATTTTTGTGTATATAAGTCTCGGAATGTATGTGTAGGTATTAGTCCTGGAATGTTTTTGTAGGTATAAGTCTCAGAATGTTTTTGTGGGTATAAGTCTTGGAATGTTTGTGTGGGTATAAGTCCCGGAATATTTTTGTGCGTATAAGTCTCGGAATGTATGTGTCGGTATTAGTCCTGGAATGTTTTTGTAGGTATAAGTCTTGGAATGTTTTTGTGGGCATAAGACCCGGAATATTTTCGTGTGTATAAGTCTCGGAATGTATTTGTAGGTATTAGTCCTGGAATGTTTTTGTAGGTATAAGTCTCGTAATGTTTTTGTGGGTATAAGTCTTGGAATGTTTGTGTGGGTATAAGTCTTGGAATGTTTGTGTGGGTATAAGTCTCGGAATGTTTTTGTAAGTATACGTCCAGGAGTGTTTTTATTGGTATGAATCTTGGAATGCTTGTGTGGGCATGAGTACAGGAATGTTTTTGTCGGTATGAAACTCTGAATGTTTGTGTGGGTATAAGTCCCAGAATGTTTTCATGGGAATGAATATCGGAATATTTTTGTGGGGTTAAATCTCGAAATGATTTTGTGGGTGTAAATCTCCGAATGTTTGTGTGGGTTTTAGTCCCAGAATGTTTTCATGGGAATGAATATCGGAATATTTCTGTAGGTATAAATCTCGGATTGATTTTGTAGGTGTAAATCTCTGAATGTTTGTGTGGGTATAAGTTCCGGAATGTTTTTGTGGGTATAAGTCTTGGAATGTTTTTGTGGGTATAAGTCTCGGAATGTCTGTGTAGGTATTAGTCCATGAATGTTTTTGTAGGTATAAGTCTCGGAATGTTTGTATGGGTATAAGTCTCGGAATGTTTTTGTGGGTATAAGTCTTCGAATGTTTTTGTGGGTATAAGTCCCGGAATGTTTTTTTGGGTATAAGTCTCGGAATGTATGTGTAGGTATAAGTCCTGGAATGATTTGTAGGTATAAGTCCCGGAATGTTTGTGTGGGTATAAGTCCCGGAATATTTTTGTGGGTATGTATCTCGGACTGTTTTGGCGGGTGTAAGTCCCAGAATGTTTTCATGGGAATGAATATCGGAATTTTTTTTGCATATAGATCTTGGATTGATTTTGTGGGTGTAAATCTCCGAATGTTTGTGTGGGTATACGTTCCGGAATGTTTGTGTGGGTATAAGTCTTGGAATGTTTGTGTGGGTATAAGTCCCGGAATATTTTTGTGGGTATAAGTCTCGGAATGTATGTGTAGGTATAAGTCCTGGAATGATTTTGTAGGTATATGTCTCGGAATGTTTGTGTGGGTATAAGTCTTGGAATGTTTTTGTGGGTATAAGTCTCGGAATGTTTTTGTGGGTATGATTATGGGAATGTTTGTGTTGGTATAAGTCCAGGAATGTTTTTGTCGGTAAGAAACTCAGACTGTTTTTGCGGGTATAACTCCCAGAATGTTTTCATGGGAATGTATATCGGAATTTTTTTGGGGTATAAATCTCGGATTGATTTTGTGGGTGTAAATCTCTGAATGTTTGTGTGGGTATACGTTCCGGAATGTTTTTGTGGTTATAAGTCTTGGAATGTTTTTCTGGGTATACGTCCCAGAATGTTTGTGTAGGTATAAGACTCGGAATGTTTGCGTGGGTATAAGTCTCGGAATGTTTTTCTGGGTATAAGTCTTGGAATGTTTGTGTGGGTATAAGTCTTGGAATGTTTGTGTGGTATGAGTCCCGGAATATTTTTGTGGGTGTAAGTCTCGTAATGTATGTGTAGGTATAAGTCCTGGAATGTTTATGTAGGTTTAAGTCTCGGAATGTTTTTGTGGGCATCTGTCTAGGAATGTTTTTGTGGGTGTAAGTCTCGTAATGTATATGTAGGTATAAGTCCCGGAATGTTTGTGTAGGTGTAAGTCTCAGAATGTTTGTGTGGGTATAAGTCTCGGAATGTTTTTGTGGGTATGAGTATTGGAATATTTGTGTGGGTATAAGTCCAGGAATGTTTTTGTCGGTATAAGTCCCGGAATGTTTGTGTGGGTATAAGTCTTGGAATGTTTTTGTGGGTATACGTCCCAGAATGTTTGTGTAGGTATAAGACTCGGAATGTTTGTGTTCGTATAAGTCTCAGAACCTTTTTGTGGGTACAAGTCTTGGAATGTTTGTGTGGGTATAAGTCCCAGAATATTTTTATGGGTATAAGTCTCGGAATGTATGTATAGGTATAAGTCCTGGAATGTTTTCGTAGGTATAAGTCTCGGAATGTTTGTGTGGGTATAAGTCTCGGAATGTTTTTGTGGGGATAAGTCTTGGAATGTTTGTGTGGGTTTAAGTCTCGGAATGTTTTTGTGGGTATCAGTCTGGGAATGTTTTTGTGTGTGTAAGTCTCGTAATGTATGTGTAGGTATAAGTCCTGGAATGTTTGTGTAGGTGTAAGTCTCAGAATGTTTGTGTGGGTATAAGTCTCGGAATGTTTTTGTGTGTATGAGTATTGGAATGTTTGTGTGGGTATAAGTCCAGGAATGTTTTTGTCGGTATGAAACTCGGAATGTTTGTGTGGGTATAAGTCCCGCAATATTTTTGTTGGTATGTATCTCGGACTGTTTTTGCGGGTTTAATTCCCAGAATGTTTTCATGGGAATGAATATCGGAATTTTTTTTGGGTATAAATCTCGGATTGATTTTGTGGGTGTAAATCTCCGGATGTTTGTGTGGGTATACGTTCCAGAATGTTTTTGTGGGTATACGTCCCAGAATGTTTGTGTAGTTATGAGACTCGGAATGTTTGTGTGGGTATAAGTCTCGGAATGTTTCTGTGGGTATAAGTCTTGGAATGTTTGTGTGGTATAAGTCCCGGAATGTTTTTTGGGTATAAGTCTCGGAATGTATGTGTAGGTATAAGTCCTGGGATGTTTTTGTAGGTATAAGTCCCGGAATGTTTGTGTGGGTATAATTCCCGGAATGTTTTTGTAAGTATAAGTCCAGGAATGTTTTTGTTGGTATGAATCCTGGAATGCTTGTGTGGGTATGAGTCCAGGAATGTTTTTGTCGGCATGAAACTCAGAATGTTTGTGTGGGTTTTAGTCCCAGAATGTTTTCATGGGAATGAATATCGGAATATTTCTGTGGGTATAAATCTCGGATTGATTTTGTAGGTGTAAATCTCTGAATGTTCGTGTGGGTATAAGTTCCGGAATGTTTTTGTGGGTAAAAGTCTTGGAATGTTTTTGTGGGTATAAGTCTCGGAATGTATGTGTAGGTATTAGTCCATGAATGTTTTTGTAGGTATAAGTCCCGGAATGTTTTTTTGGGTATAAGTCTCGGAATGTATGTGTAGGTATAAGTCCTGGAATGATTTGTAGGTATAAGTCCCGGAATGTTTGTGTGGGTATAAGTCCCGGAATATTTTTGTGGGTATGTATCTCGGACTGTTTTGGCGGGTGTAAGTCCCAGAATGTTTTCATGGGAATGAATATCGGAATTTTTTTTGCATATAGATCTTGGATTGATTTTGTGGGTGTAAATCTCCGAATGTTTGTGTGGGTATACTTTCCGGAATGTTTGTGTGGGTATAAGTCTTGGAATGTTTGTGTGGGTATAAGTCCCGGAATATTTTTGTGGGTATAAGTCTCGGAATGTATGTGTAGGTATAAGTCCTGGAATGATTTTGTAGGTATATGTCTCGGAATGTTTGTGTGGGTATAAGTCTTGGAATGTTTTTGTGGGTATAAGTCTCGGAATGTTTTTGTGGGTATGATTATGGGAATGTTTGTGTTGGTATAAGTCCAGGAATGTTTTTGTCGGTAAGAAACTCAGACTGTTTTTGCGGGTATAACTCCCAGAATGTTTTCATGGGAATGTATATCGGAATTTTTTTGGGGTATAAATCTCGGATTGATTTTGTGGGTGTAAATCTCTGAATGTTTGTGTGGGTATACGTTCCGGAATGTTTTTGTGGTTATAAGTCTTGGAATGTTTTTCTGGGTATACGCCCAGAATGTTTGTGTAGGTATAAGACTCGGAATGTTTGCGTGGGTATAAGTCTCGGAATGTTTTTGTGGGTATAAGTCTTCGAATATTTTTGTGGGTATAAGTCCCGGAATGTTTTTTTGGGTATAAGTCTCGGAATGTATGTGTAGGTATAAGTCCTGGAATGATTTGTAGGTATAAGTCCCGGAATGTTTGTGTGGGTATAAGTCCCGGAATATTTTTGTGGGTATGTATCTCGGACTGTTTTGGCGGGTGTAAGTCCCAGAATGTTTTCATGGGAATGAATATCGGAATTTTTATTGCATATAGATCTTGGATTGATTTTGTGGGTGTAAATCTCCGAATGTTTGTGTGGGTATACGTTCCGGAATGATTGTGTGGGTATAAGTCTTGGAATGTTTGTGTGGGTATAAGTCCCGGAATATTTTTGTGGGTATAAGTCTCGGAATGTATGTGTAGGTATAAGTCTTGGAATGTTTTTGTGGGTATAAGTCTCGGAATGTTTTTGTGGGTATGATTATGGGAATGTTTGTGTTGGTATAAGTCCAGGAATGTTTTTGTCGGTAAGAAACTCAGACTGTTTTTGCGGGTATAACTCCCAGAATGTTTTCATGGGAATGTATATCGGAATTTTTTTGGGGTATAAATCTCGGATTGATTTTGTGGGTGTAAATCTCTGAATGTTTGTGTGGGTATACGTTCCGGAATGTTTTTGTGGTTATAAGTCTTGGAATGTTTTTCTGGGTATACGTCCCAGAATGTTTGTGTAGGTATAAGACTCGGAATGTTTGCGTGGGTATAAGTCTCGGAATGTTTTTCTGGGTATAAGTCTTGGAATGTTTGTGTGGGTATAAGTCTTGGAATGTTTGTGTGGTATGAGTCCTGGAATGTTTTTGTAGGTTTAAGTCTCGGAATGTTTTTGTGGGCATCTGTCTAGGAATGTTTTTGTGGGTGTAAGTCTCGTAATGTATATGTAGGTATAAGTCCCGGAATGTTTGTGTAGGTGTAAGTCTCAGAATGTTTGTGTGGGTATAAGTCTCGGAATGTTTTTGTGGGTATGAGTATTGGAATATTTGTGTGGGTATAAGTCCAGGAATGTTTTTGTCGGTATAAGTCCCGGAATGTTTGTGTGGGTATAAGTCTTGGAATGTTTTTGTGGGTATAAGTCTCGGAATGTTTTTGTGGGTATGATTATGGGAATGTTTGTGTTGGTATAAGTCCAGGAATGTTTTTGTCGGTAAGAAACTCAGACTGTTTTTGCGGGTATAACTCCCAGAATGTTTTCATGGGAATGTATATCGGAATTTTTTTGGGGTATAAATCTCGGATTGATTTTGTGGGTGTAAATCTCTGAATGTTTGTGTGGGTATACGTTCCGGAATGTTTTTGTGGTTATAAGTCTTGGAATGTTTTTCTGGGTATACGTCCCAGAATGTTTGTGTAGGTATAAGACTCGGAATGTTTGCGTGGGTATAAGTCTCGGAATGTTTTTGTGGGTATAAGTCTTGGAATGTTTGTGTGGGTATAAGTCTTGGAATGTTTGTGTGGTATGAGTCCCGGAATATTTTTGTGGGTGTAAGTCTCGTAATGTATGTGTAGGTATAAGTCCTGGAATGTTTTTGTAGGTTTAAGTCTCGGAATGTTTTTGTGGGCATCTGTCTAGGAATGTTTTTGTGGGTGTAAGTCTCGTAATGTATATGTAGGTATAAGTCCCGGAATGTTTGTGTAGGTGTAAGTCTCAGAATGTTTGTGTGGGTATAAGTCTCGGAATGTTTTTGTGGGTATAAGTCTTGGAATGTTTTTGTGGGTATACGTCCCAGAATGTTTGTGTAGGTATAAGACTCGGAATGTTTGTGTTCGTATAAGTCTCAGAACCTTTTTGTGGGTACAAGTCTTGGAATGTTTGTGTGGGTATAAGTCCCAGAATATTTTTATGGGTATAAGTCTCGGAATGTATGTATAGGTATAAGTCCTGGAATGTTTTCGTAGGTATAAGTCTCGGAATGTTTGTGTGGGTATAAGTCTCGGAATGTTTTTGTGGGGATAAGTCTTGGAATGTTTGTGTGGGTTTAAGTCTCGGAATGTTTTTGTGGATATAAGTCTCGGAATGTATGTGTAGGTATTAGTCCTGGAATGTTTTTGTAGGTATAAGTCTCGGAATGTTTGTGTGGGTATAAGTCCCGGAATGCTTTTGTGGGTATAAGTCTTCGAATGTTTGTCTGGATGTCAGTCCTGGAATGTTTTTCTGGGTATGAGTCTCGGTATGTATGTGTAGGTATAAGTCCTGGAATGTTTTTGTAGGTATAAGTCTCGGAATGTTTTTGTGGGTATAAGTCCAGGAATGTTTTTGTAGGTATAAGTCCCAGAATGTTTTCATGGGAATGAATATCGGAATATTTTTCTGGGGTTAAATCTCGAAATGATTTTGTGG
This sequence comes from Hypanus sabinus, assembly GCF_030144855.1. Classification (NCBI taxonomy): domain Eukaryota; kingdom Metazoa; phylum Chordata; class Chondrichthyes; order Myliobatiformes; family Dasyatidae; genus Hypanus; species Hypanus sabinus. The sequence continues at coordinate 11,566,471 of NC_082738.1, read as the reverse complement.
GTGTAAATCTCCGAATGTTTGTGTGTGTATACGTTCCGAAATGTTTTGTGGGTATACGTTTTGGAATGTTTCTGTGGGTATACTTCCCAGAATGTTTCTGTAGTTATAAGACTCGGAATGTTTGTGTGGGTATAAGCCTCGGAATGTTTTTGTGGGTATAAGTCTTGGAATGTTTGTGTGGGTATCAGTCTAGGAATATTTTTGTAAGTATACGTCCAGGAGTGTTATTGTTGGTATGAAGCTTGGAATGCTTGTGTGGGTATGAGTCCAGGAATGTTTTTGTCGGTATGAAACTCTGAATGTTTGTGTGGGTATAAGTCCCAGAATGTTTTCATGGGAATGAATATCGGAATATTTTTGTGGGGTTAAATCTCGAAATGATTTTGTGGGTGTAAATCTCCGAATGTTTGTGTGGGTATACGTTCAGGAATGTTTTTCTGGGTATACATCTTGGAATGTTTGTGTGGGTATACGTCTCAGAACGTTTGTGTAGTTAAAAGACTCAGAATGTTTGTGTGGGTATAAGTCTCGGAATGTTTTTGTGGGTATAAGTATTGGAATGTTTCTGTGGGTATAAGTCCCGGAATATTTTTGTGGGTATAAGTCTCGGAATGTATGCGTAGCTATTAGTCCTGGAATGTTTTTGTAGGTATAAGTCTCGGAATGTTTTTGTGAGTGTAAGTCCAGGAATGTTTTTGTGAGTATAAGTCTTAGAATTTTTGTGTGGGTAGAAGTCCCTCAATGTTTTTGTGGGTATAATTCCCGGAATGTTTTTGTAAGTATAAGTCCAGGAGTGTTTTTGTTGGTATGAATCTTGGAATGCTTGTGTGGGTATGAGTCCAGGAATATTTTTGTCGGTATGAAACTCGGAATGTTTGTGTGGGTATAAGTCCCAGAATGTTTTCATGAGAATGAATATCGGAATACTTTCGTGTGGTTAAATCTCGAAATGATTGTGTGGGTGTAAATCTCCGAATGTTTGTGTGGGTATACGTTCCGGAATGTTTTTGTGGGTATAGGTCTTGGAATGTTTTTGTGGGTAGAAGTCTTGGAATGTTTGTGTGGGTATAAGTCCCGGAATATTTTTGTGGATATAAGTCTCGGAATGTATGTGTAGGTATAAGTCTCGGAATGTTTTTGTGGGTATAAGTCTAGGAATTTATGTGCAGGAATAAGTCCTAGTATGTTTTTGTGGGTATAAGTATTGGAATGTGTTTGTGGGTATGAGTCCCGGAATGGTTTTGTGAGTATAAGTCCCGGAATGTTTTTGTGGGTCTAAGTCTTGGAATGTTTGTGTAGGTATAAGTCTCGGAATGTTTGTGTGTGTATAAGTCCCAGAATGTTTTTGTGGGTATAAGTCTCGGACTGTTTGTGTGGGTATGAGTCCCGGAATGTTTTTGTGGGTATAAGTCTCGGAATGTTTGTGTCTGTATAAGTCCCAGAAAGTTTTTGTGGGTATAAGTCTTGGAATGTTTGTCTGGGTATAAGTCCCGGAATGTTTTTGTGGGTATAAGTTTCAGAATGTATGTGCAGGTATAAGTCCTGGAATGTTTTTGTAGGTATAAGTCTCGGAATGTTTTTGTGGGTATCAGTCTAGGAAGGATTTTGTGGGTGTAAGTCTCGTAATGTATGTGTAGGTATAAGTCCTGGAATGTTTGTGTGGGTATAAGTCCCGGAATATTTTTGTGTGTATAAGTATGTTTTTGTGGGTATGAGTATTGGAATGTTTGTGTGGGTATAAGTCCAGGAATGTTTTTGTCGGTATGAAACTCGGAATGATTGTGTGAGTATAAGTCCAGGAATGTTTTAGTGGGTATAAGTCCCGGAATGTTTGTGTAGTTATAAGACTCGGAATGTTTTTGTAGGTATAAGTCTCGGAATGTTTTTGTGAGTGTAAGTCCAGGAATGTTTTTGTGAGTATAAGTCTTAGAATTTTTGTGTGGGTAGAAGTCCCTCAATGTTTTTGTGGGTATAATTCCCGGAATGTTTTTGTAAGTATAAGTCCAGGAGTGTTTTTGTTGGTATGAATCTTGGAATGCTTGTGTGGGTATGAGTCCAGGAATATTTTTGTCGGTATGAAACTCGGAATGTTTGTGTGGGTATAAGTCCCAGAATGTTTTCATGAGAATGAATATCGGAATACTTTCGTGTGGTTAAATCTCGAAATGATTGTGTGGGTGTAAATCTCCGAATGTTTGTGTGGGTATACGTTCCGGAATGTTTTTGTGGGTATAGGTCTTGGAATGTTTTTGTGGGTATACGTCCCAGAATGTTTGTGTAGTTTTAAGACTCGGAATGTTAGTGTGGGTATAAGTCTCGGAATGTTTTTGTGGGTAGAAGTCTTGGAATGTTTGTGTGGGTATAAGTCCCGGAATATTTTTGTGGATATAAGTCTCGGAATGTATGTGTAGGTATAAGTCTCGGAATGTTTTTGTGGGTATAAGTCTAGGAATTTATGTGCAGGAATAAGTCCTAGTATGTTTTTGTGGGTATAAGTATTGGAATGTGTTTGTGGGTATGAGTCCCGGAATGGTTTTGTGAGTATAAGTCCCGGAATGTTTTTGTGGGTCTAAGTCTTGGAATGTTTGTGTAGGTATAAGTCTCGGAATGTTTGTGTGTGTATAAGTCCCAGAATGTTTTTGTGGGTATAAGTCTCGGACTGTTTGTGTGGGTATGAGTCCCGGAATGTTTTTGTGGGTATAAGTCTCGGAATGTTTGTGTCTGTATAAGTCCCAGAAAGTTTTTGTGGGTATAAGTCTTGGAATGTTTGTCTGGGTATAAGTCCCGGAATGTTTTTGTGGGTATAAGTTTCGGAATGTATGTGCAGGTATAAGTCCTGGAATGTTTTTGTAGGTATAAGTCTCGGAATGTTTTTGTGGGTATCAGTCTAGGAAGGATTTTGTGGGTGTAAGTCTCGTAATGTATGTGTAGGTATAAGTCCTGGAATGTTTGTGTGGGTATAAGTCCCGGAATATTTTTGTGTGTATAAGTATGTTTTTGTGGGTATGAGTATTGGAATGTTTGTGTGGGTATAAGTCCAGGAATGTTTTTGTCGGTATGAAACTCGGAATGATTGTGTGAGTATAAGTCCAGGAATGTTTTAGTGGGTATAAGTCCCGGAATGTTTGTGTGGGTATAAGGCCCTCAATGTTTTTGTGGGTTTAATTCCCGGAATGTTTTTGTAAGTGTAAGTCCAGGAGTGTTTTTGTTGGTATGAATCTTGGAATGCTTGTGTGGGTATGAGTCCAGGAATGTTTTTGTCGGTATGAAACTCTGATTGTTTTTGCGGGTATAAGTCCCAGAATGTTTTCATGGGAATGAATATTGGAATATTTTTGTGGGGTTAAATCTCGAAATGATTTTGTGGGTGTAAATCTCCGAATGTTTGTGTGGGCATACGTTCCGGAATGTTTTTGTGGGTATTCGTCTTGGAATGTTTTTGTGGGTATACGTCCCAGAATGTTTGTGTAGTTATAAGACTCGGAATGTTTGTGTGGGTATAAGTCTCGGAATGTTTTTGTGGGTATAAGTCTTGGAATGTTTGTGTGGGTATAAGTCCCGGAATATTTTTGTGGGTATAAGTCTCGGAAGGTATACGTAGGTTTTAGTCCTGGAATGTTTTTGTAGGTATAAGTCTCGGAATGTTTTTGTGAGTGTAAGTCCAGGAATGCTTTTGTGGGTATAAGTCCTGGAATGTTTGTGTGGGTACAAGTCTTGGAATGTTTGTGTGGGTATAAGTCTTGGAATGTTTGTGTGGGTATAAGTCCCAGAATGTTTTTGTGGGTGTAAGTCTCGTAATGTATGTGTAGGTATAAGTCCTGGAATGTTTTTGTAGGTTTAAGTCTCAGAATGTTTTTGTGGGTATAAGTCTCGGAATGTTTTTGTAGGTATAAGTCTCGGAATGTATATGTGGGAGTAAGTCCCGGAATGTTTGTGTGTGTATACGTCTCGGAATGTCTGTGTAGGTATAAGTCCTGGAATGTTTTTGTAAGTATAAGTCTCGGAATGTTTGTGTGGGTATACGTTCCGGAATATTTTTGTGGGTATACGTCTTGGAATGTTATTGTGGGTATACGTCCCAGAACATTTGTGTAGTTAAAAGACTCAGAATGTTTGTGTGGGTATAAGTCTCGGAATGTTTTTGTGGGTACAAATATTGGAATGTTTGTGTGGGTATAAGTCCCAGAATGTTTTCATGGGAATGAATATCGGAATATTTTGTGGGGTTAAACCTCGAAATGATTTTGTGTGTGTAAATCTCCGAATGTTTGTGTGGGTATACGTTCCGGAATGCTTTTGTGGGTATACGTCTTGGAATGTTATTGTGGGTATACGTCCCAGAACATTTGTGTAGTTAAAAGACTCAGAATGTTTGTGTGGGTATAAGTCTCGGAATGTTTTTGTGGGTATAAGTCCAGGAATGTTTTTGTAGGTATAAGTCTCGGAATGTTTTTGTGAGTGTAAGTCCAGGAATGTTTTTGTGAGTATAAGTCTTAGAATTTTTGTGTGGGTAGAAGTCCCTCAATGTTTTTGTGGGTATAATTCCCGGAATGTTTTTGTAAGTATAAGTCCAGGAGTGTTTTTGTTGGTATGAATCTTGGAATGCTTGTGTGGGTATGAGTCCAGGAATATTTTTGTCGGTATGAAACTCGGAATGTTTGTGTGGGTATAAGTCCCAGAATGTTTTCATGAGAATGAATATCGGAATACTTTCGTGTGGTTAAATCTCGAAATGATTGTGTGGGTGTAAATCTCCGAATGTTTGTGTGGGTATACGTTCCGGAATGTTTTTGTGGGTATAGGTCTTGGAATGTTTTTGTGGGTATACGTCCCAGAATGTTTGTGTAGTTTTAAGACTCGGAATGTTAGTGTGGGTATAAGTCTCGGAATGTTTTTGTGGGTAGAAGTCTTGGAATGTTTGTGTGGGTATAAGTCCCGGAATATTTTTGTGGATATAAGTCTCGGAATGTATGTGTAGGTATAAGTCTCGGAATGTTTTTGTGGGTATAAGTCTAGGAATTTATGTGCAGGAATAAGTCCTAGTATGTTTTTGTGGGTATAAGTATTGGAATGTGTTTGTGGGTATGAGTCCCGGAATGGTTTTGTGAGTATAAGTCCCGGAATGTTTTTGTGGGTCTAAGTCTTGGAATGTTTGTGTAGGTATAAGTCTCGGAATGTTTGTGTGTGTATAAGTCCCAGAATGTTTTTGTGGGTATAAGTCTCGGACTGTTTGTGTGGGTATGAGTCCCGGAATGTTTTTGTGGGTATAAGTCTCGGAATGTTTGTGTCTGTATAAGTCCCAGAAAGTTTTTGTGGGTATAAGTCTTGGAATGTTTGTCTGGGTATAAGTCCCGGAATGTTTTTGTGGGTATAAGTTTCGGAATGTATGTGCAGGTATAAGTCCTGGAATGTTTTTGTAGGTATAAGTCTCGGAATGTTTTTGTGGGTATCAGTCTAGGAAGGATTTTGTGGGTGTAAGTCTCGTAATGTATGTGTAGGTATAAGTCCTGGAATGTTTGTGTGGGTATAAGTCCCGGAATATTTTTGTGTGTATAAGTATGTTTTTGTGGGTATGAGTATTGGAATGTTTGTGTGGGTATAAGTCCAGGAATGTTTTTGTCGGTATGAAACTCGGAATGATTGTGTGAGTATAAGTCCAGGAATGTTTTAGTGGGTATAAGTCCCGGAATGTTTGTGTGGGTATAAGGCCCTCAATGTTTTTGTGGGTTTAATTCCCGGAATGTTTTTGTAAGTATAAGTCCAGGAGTGTTTTTGTTGGTATGAATCTTGGAATGCTTGTGTGGGTATGAGTCCAGGAATGTTTTTGTCGGTATGAAACTCTGATTGTTTTTGCGGGTATAAGTCCCAGAATGTTTTCATGGGAATGAATATTGGAATATTTTTGTGGGGTTAAATCTCGAAATGATTTTGTGGGTGTAAATCTCCGAATGTTTGTGTGGGCATACGTTCCGGAATGTTTTTGTGGGTATTCGTCTTGGAATGTTTTTGTGGGTATACGTCCCAGAATGTTTGTGTAGTTATAAGACTCGGAATGTTTGTGTGGGTATAAGTCTCGGAATGTTTTTGTGGGTATAAGTCTTGGAATGTTTGTGTGGGTATAAGTCCCGGAATATTTTTGTGGGTATAAGTCTCGGAAGGTATACGTAGGTTTTAGTCCTGGAATGTTTTTGTAGGTATAAGTCTCGGAATGTTTTTGTGAGTGTAAGTCCAGGAATGCTTTTGTGGGTATAAGTCCTGGAATGTTTGTGTGGGTACAAGTCTTGGAATGTTTGTGTGGGTATAAGTCTTGGAATGTTTGTGTGGGTATAAGTCCCAGAATGTTTTTGTGGGTGTAAGTCTCGTAATGTATGTGTAGGTATAAGTCCTGGAATGTTTTTGTAGGTTTAAGTCTCAGAATGTTTTTGTGGGTATAAGTCTCGGAATGTTTTTGTAGGTATAAGTCTCGGAATGTATATGTGGGAGTAAGTCCCGGAATGTTTGTGTGTGTATACGTCTCGGAATGTCTGTGTAGGTATAAGTCCTGGAATGTTTTTGTAAGTATAAGTCTCGGAATGTTTGTGTGGGTATACGTTCCGGAATATTTTTGTGGGTATACGTCTTGGAATGTTATTGTGGGTATACGTCCCAGAACATTTGTGTAGTTAAAAGACTCAGAATGTTTGTGTGGGTATAAGTCTCGGAATGTTTTTGTGGGTACAAATATTGGAATGTTTGTGTGGGTATAAGTCCCAGAATGTTTTCATGGGAATGAATATCGGAATATTTTGTGGGGTTAAACCTCGAAATGATTTTGTGTGTGTAAATCTCCGAATGTTTGTGTGGGAATACGTTCCGGAATGCTTTTGTGGGTATACGTCTTGGAATGTTATTGTGGGTATACGTCCCAGAACATTTGTGTAGTTAAAAGACTCAGAATGTTTGTGTGGGTATAAGTCTCGGAATGTTTTTGTGGGTATAAGTCCAGGAATGTGTTTGTAGGTATAAGTCTCGGAATGTTTTTGTGAGTGTAAGTCCAGGAATGTTTTTGTGAGTATAAGTCTTAGAATTTTTGTGTGGGTAGAAGTCCCTCAATGTTGTTGTGGGTATAATTCCCGGAATGTTTTTGTAAGTATAAGTCCAGGAGTGTTTTTGTTGGTATGAATCTTGGAATGCTTGTGTGGGTATGAGTCCAGGAATATTTTTGTCGGTATGAAACTCGGAATGTTTGTGTGGGTATAAGTCCCAGAATGTTTTCATGAGAATGAATATCGGAATACTTTCGTGTGGTTAAATCTCGAAATGATTGTGTGGGTGTAAATCTCCGAATGTTTGTGTGGGTATACGTTCCGGAATGTTTTTGTGGGTATAGGTCTTGGAATGTTTTTGTGGGTATACGTCCCAGAATGTTTGTGTAGTTTTAAGACTCGGAATGTTAGTGTGGGTATAAGTCTCGGAATGTTTTTGTGGGTAGAAGTCTTGGAATGTTTGTGTGGGTATAAGTCCCGGAATATTTTTGTGGATATAAGTCTCGGAATGTATGTGTAGGTATAAGTCTCGGAATGTTTTTGTGGGTATAAGTCTAGGAATTTATGTGCAGGAATAAGTCCTAGTATGTTTTTGTGGGTATAAGTATTCGAATGTGTTTGTGGGTATGAGTCCCGGAATGGTTTTGTGAGTATAAGTCCCGGAATGTTTTTGTGGGTCTAAGTCTTGGAATGTTTGTGTAGGTATAAGTCTCGGAATGTTTGTGTGTGTATAAGTCCCAGAATGTTTTTGTGGGTATAAGTCTCGGACTGTTTGTGTGGGTATGAGTCCCGGAATGTTTTTTGGGTATAAGTCTCGGAATGTTTGTGTCTGTATAAGTCCCAGAAAGTTTTTGTGGGTATAAGTCTTGGAATGTTTGTCTGGGTATAAGTCCCGGAATGTTTTTGTGGGTATAAGTTTCGGAATGTATGTGCAGGTATAAGTCCTGGAATGTTTTTGTAGGTATAAGTCTCGGAATGTTTTTGTGGGTATCAGTCTAGGAAGGATTTTGTGGGTGTAAGTCTCGTAATGTATGTGTAGGTATAAGTCCTGGAATGTTTGTGTGGGTATAAGTCCCGGAATATTTTTGTGTGTATAAGTATGTTTTTGTGGGTATGAGTATTGGAATGTTTGTGTGGGTATAAGTCCAGGAATGTTTTTGTCGGTATGAAACTCGGAATGATTGTGTGAGTATAAGTCCAGGAATGTTTTAGTGGGTATAAGTCCCGGAATGTTTGTGTGGGTATAAGGCCCTCAATGTTTTTGTGGGTTTAATTCCCGGAATGTTTTTGTAAGTATAAGTCCAGGAGTGTTTTTGTTGGTATGAATCTTGGAATGCTTGTGTGGGTATGAGTCCAGGAATGTTTTTGTCGGTATGAAACTCTGATTGTTTTTGCGGGTATAAGTCCCAGAATGTTTTCATGGGAATGAATATTGGAATATTTTTGTGGGGTTAAATCTCGAAATGATTTTGTGGGTGTAAATCTCCGAATGTTTGTGTGGGCATACGTTCCGGAATGTTTTTGTGGGTATTCGTCTTGGAATGTTTTTGTGGGTATACGTCCCAGAATGTTTGTGTAGTTATAAGACTCGGAATGTTTGTGTGGGTATAAGTCTCGGAATGTTTTTGTGGGTATAAGTCTTGGAATGTTTGTGTGGGTATAAGTCCCGGAATATTTTTGTGGGTATAAGTCTCGGAAGGTATACGTAGGTTTTAGTCCTGGAATGTTTTTGTAGGTATAAGTCTCGGAATGTTTTTGTGAGTGTAAGTCCAGGAATGCTTTTGTGGGTATAAGTCCTGGAATGTTTGTGTGGGTACAAGTCTTGGAATGTTTGTGTGGGTATAAGTCTTGGAATGTTTGTGTGGGTATAAGTCCCAGAATGTTTTTGTGGGTGTAAGTCTCGTAATTTATGTGTAGGTATAAGTCCTGGAATGTTTTTGTAGGTTTAAGTCTCAGAATGTTTTTGTGGGTATAAGTCTCGGAATGTTTTTGTAGGTATAAGTCTCGGAATGTATATGTGGGAGTAAGTCCCGGAATGTTTGTGTGTGTATACGTCTCGGAATGTCTGTGTAGGTATAAGTCCTGGAATGTTTTTGTAAGTATAAGTCTCGGAATGTTTGTGTGGGTATACGTTCCGGAATATTTTTGTGGGTATACGTCTTGGAATGTTATTGTGGGTATACGTCCCAGAACATTTGTGTAGTTAAAAGACTCAGAATGTTTGTGTGGGTATAAGTCTCGGAATGTTTTTGTGGGTACAAATATTGGAATGTTTGTGTGGGTATAAGTCCCAGAATGTTTTCATGGGAATGAATATCGGAATATTTTGTGGGGTTAAACCTCGAAATGATTTTGTGTGTGTAAATCTCCGAATGTTTGTGTGGGAATACGTTCCGGAATGCTTTTGTGGGTATACGTCTTGGAATGTTATTGTGGGTATACGTCCCAGAACATTTGTGTAGTTAAAAGACTCAGAATGTTTGTGTGGGTATAAGTCTCGGAATGTTTTTGTGGGTATAAGTCCAGGAATGTGTTTGTAGGTATAAGTCTCGGAATGTTTTTGTGAGTGTAAGTCCAGGAATGTTTTTGTGAGTATAAGTCTTAGAATTTTTGTGTGGGTAGAAGTCCCTCAATGTTGTTGTGGGTATAATTCCCGGAATGTTTTTGTAAATATAAGTCCAGGAGTGTTTTTGTTGGTATGAATCTTGGAATGCTTGTGTGGGTATGAGTCCAGGAATATTTTTGTCGGTATGAAACTCGGAATGTTTGTGTGGGTATAAGTCCCAGAATGTTTTCATGAGAATGAATATCGGAATACTTTCGTGTGGTTAAATCTCGAAATGATTGTGTGGGTGTAAATCTCCGAATGTTTGTGTGGGTATACGTTCCGGAATGTTTTTGTGGGTATAGGTCTTGGAATGTTTTTGTGGGTATACGTCCCAGAATGTTTGTGTAGTTTTAAGACTCGGAATGTTAGTGTGGGTATAAGTCTCGGAATGTTTTTGTGGGTAGAAGTCTTGGAATGTTTGTGTGGGTATAAGTCCCGGAATATTTTTGTGGATATAAGTCTCGGAATGTATGTGTAGGTATAAGTCTCGGAATGTTTTTGTGGGTATAAGTCTAGGAATTTATGTGCAGGAATAAGTCCTAGTATGTTTTTGTGGGTATAAGTATTCGAATGTGTTTGTGGGTATGAGTCCCGGAATGGTTTTGTGAGTATAAGTCCCGGAATGTTTTTGTGGGTCTAAGTCTTGGAATGTTTGTGTAGGTATAAGTCTCGGAATGTTTGTGTGTGTATAAGTCCCAGAATGTTTTTGTGGGTATAAGTCTCGGACTGTTTGTGTGGGTATGAGTCCCGGAATGTTTTTTGGGTATAAGTCTCGGAATGTTTGTGTCTGTATAAGTCCCAGAAAGTTTTTGTGGGTATAAGTCTTGGAATGTTTGTCTGGGTATAAGTCCCGGAATGTTTTTGTGGGTATAAGTTTCGGAATGTATGTGCAGGTATAAGTCCTGGAATGTTTTTGTAGGTATAAGTCTCGGAATGTTTTTGTGGGTATCAGTCTAGGAAGGATTTTGTGGGTGTAAGTCTCGTAATGTATGTGTAGGTATAAGTCCTGGAATGTTTGTGTGGGTATAAGTCCCGGAATATTTTTGTGTGTATAAGTATGTTTTTGTGGGTATGAGTATTGGAATGTTTGTGTGGGTATAAGTCCAGGAATGTTTTTGTCGGTATAAGCCCCGGAATGTTTTTGTGGGTATACGTCTTGGAATGTTATTGTGGGTATACGTCCCAGAACATTTGTGTAGTTAAAAGACTCAGAATGTTTGTGTGGGTATAAGTCTCGGAATGTTTTTGTGGGTACAATTATTGGAATGTTTCTGTGGGTATAAGTCCCAGAATGTTTTCATGGGAATGAATATCGGAATATTTTGTGGGGTTAAACCTCGAAATGATTTTGTGTGTGTAAATCTGCGAATGTTTGTGTGGGTATACGTTCCGGAATGTTTTTGTGGGTATACGTCTTGGAATGTTATTGTGGGTATACGTCCCAGAACATTTGTGTAGTTAAAAGACTCAGAATGTTTGTGTGGGTATAAGTCTCGGAATGTTTTTGTGGGTATAAGTTTTGGAATGTTTGTGTGGGTATAAGTCCCGGAATATTTTTGTGGGTATAAGTCTCGGAATGTATGCATAGGTATTAGTCCTGGAATGTTTTTGTAGGTATAAGTCTCGGAATGTTTTTGTGAGTGTAAGTCCAGGAATGTTTTTGTGAGTATAAGTCTTAGAATGTTTTTGTGGGTATACGTCCCAGAATGTTTGTGTAGTTTTAAGACTCGGAATGTTAGTGTGGGTATAAGTCTCGGAATGTTTTTGTGGGTAGAAGTCTTGGAATGTTTGTGTGGGTATAAGTCCCGGAATATTTTTGTGGATATAAGTCTCGGAATGTATGTGTAGGTATAAGTCCTGGAATGTTTTCGTAGGTATAAGTCTCGGAATGTTTCTGTGGGTATAAGTCCCGGAATGTTTTTGTCGGTATAATTCCCGGAATGTATTTGTGAATATAAGTCTCGGAATGTTTTTGTGGGTATAAGTCTTCGAATGTTTGTCTGGATGTCAGTCCTGGAATGTTTTTCTGGGTATGAGTCTCGGTATGTATGTGTAGGTATAAGTCCTGGAATGTTTTTGTAGGTATAAGTCTCGGAATGTTTTTGTGGGTATAAGTCCAGGAATGTTTTTGTAGGTATAAGTCTCGGAATGTTTTTGTGGGTATAACTCTTGGAATGTTTGTGTGGGTATAAGTCCCAGAATGTTTTCATGGGAATGAATATCGGAATATTTTTCTGGGGTTAAATCTCGAAATGATTTTGTGGGTGTAAATCTCCGAATGTTTGTGTGGGTATACGTTCCGAAATATTTTGTGGGTATACGTTTTGGAATGTTTCTGTGGGTATACTTCCCAGAATGTTTCTGTAGTTATAAGACTCGGAATGTTTGTGTGGGTATAAGCCTCGGAATGTTTTTGTGGGTATAAGTCTTGGAATGTTTGTGTGGGTATAAGTCTCGGAATGTTTTTGTAAGTATACGTCCAGGAGTGTTATTGTTGGTATGAAGCTTGGAATGCTTGTGTGGGTATGAGTCCAGGAATGTTTTTGTCGGTATGAAACTCTGAATGTTTGTGTGGGTATAAGTCCCAGAATGTTTTCATGGGAATGAATATCGGAATATTTTTGTGGGGTTAAATCTCGAAATGATTTTGTGGGTGTAAATCTCCGAATGTTTGTGTGTGTATACGTTCAGGAATGTTTTTCTGGGTATACGTCTTGGAATGTTTGTGTGGGTATACGTCTCAGAACGTTTGTGTAGTTAAAAGACTCAGAATGTTTGTGTGGGTATAAGTCTCGGAATGTTTTTGTGGGTATAAGTATTGGAATGTTTCTGTGGGTATAAGTCCCGGAATATTTTTGTGGGTATAAGTCTCGGAATGTATGCGTAGGTATTAGTCCTGGAATGTTTTTGTAGGTATAAGTCTCGGAATGTTTTTGTGAGTGTAAGTCCAGGAATGTTTTTGTGAGTATAAGTCTTAGAATGTTTGTGTGGGTAGAAGTCCCTCAATGTTTTTGTGGGTATAATTCCCGGAATGTTTTTGTAAGTATAAGTCCAGGAGTGTTTTTGTTGGTATGAATCTTGGAATGCTTGTGTGGGTATAAGTCCCAGAATGTTTTCATGAGAATGAATATCGGAATACTTTCGTGTGGTTAAATCTCGAAATGATTGTGTGGGTGTAAATCTCCGAATGTTTGTGTGGGTATACGTTCCGGAATGTTTTTGTGGGTATAGGTCTTGGAATGTTTTTGTGGGTATACGTCCCAGAATGTTTGTGTAGTTTTAAGACTCGGAATGTTAGTGTGGGTATAAGTCTCGGAATGTTTTTGTGGGTAGACGTCTTGGAATGTTTGTGTGGGTATAAGTCCCGGAATATTTTTGTGGATATAAGTCTCGGAATGTATGTGTAGGTATAAGTCCTGGAATGTTTTTGTAGGTATAAGTCTCGGAATGTTTGTGTGGGTATAAGTCCCGGAATGTTTTTGTCGGTATAATTCCCGGAATGTATTTGTGAGTATAAGTCTCGGAATGTTTTTGTGGGTATAAGTCTTCGAATATTTGTGTGGATGTCAGTCCAGGAATGTTTTTCTGGGTATGAGTCTCGGTATGTATGTGTAGGTATAAGTCCTGGAATGTTTTTGTAGGTATAAGTCTCGGAATGTTTTTGTGGGTATCAGTCTAGGAAGGATTTTGTGGGTGTAAGTCTCGTAATGTATGTGTAGGTATAAGTCCTGGAATGTTTGTGTGGGTATAAGTCCCGGAATATTTTTGTGTGTATAAGTATGTTTTTGTGGGTATGAGTATTGGAATGTTTGTGTGGGTATAAGTCCAGGAATGTTTTTGTCGGTATAAGCCCCGGAATGTTTTTGTGGGTATACGTCTTGGAATGTTATTGTGGGTATACGTCCCAGAACATTTGTGTAGTTAAAAGACTCAGAATGTTTGTGTGGGTATAAGTCTCGGAATGTTTTTGTGGGTACAATTATTGGAATGTTTCTGTGGGTATAAGTCCCAGAATGTTTTCATGGGAATGAATATCGGAATATTTTGTGGGGTTAAACCTCGAAATGATTTTGTGTGTGTAAATCTGCGAATGTTTGTGTGGGTATACGTTCCGGAATGTTTTTGTGGGTATACGTCTTGGAATGTTATTGTGGGTATACGTCCCAGAACATTTGTGTAGTTAAAAGACTCAGAATGTTTGTGTGGGTATAAGTCTCGGAATGTTTTTGTGGGTATAAGTTTTGGAATGTTTGTGTGGGTATAAGTCCCGGAATATTTTTGTGGGTATAAGTCTCGGAATGTATGCATAGGTATTAGTCCTGGAATGTTTTTGTAGGTATAAGTCTCGGAATGTTTTTGTGAGTGTAAGTCCAGGAATGTTTTTGTGAGTATAAGTCTTAGAATGTTTTTGTGGGTATACGTCCCAGAATGTTTGTGTAGTTTTAAGACTCGGAATGTTAGTGTGGGTATAAGTCTCGGAATGTTTTTGTGGGTAGAAGTCTTGGAATGTTTGTGTGGGTATAAGTCCCGGAATATTTTTGTGGATATAAGTCTCGGAATGTATGTGTAGGTATAAGTCCTGGAATGTTTTCGTAGGTATAAGTCTCGGAATGTTTCTGTGGGTATAAGTCCCGGAATGTTTTTGTCGGTATAATTCCCGGAATGTATTTGTGAATATAAGTCTCGGAATGTTTTTGTGGGTATAAGTCTTCGAATGTTTGTCTGGATGTCAGTCCTGGAATGTTTTTCTGGGTATGAGTCTCGGTATGTATGTGTAGGTATAAGTCCTGGAATGTTTTTGTAGGTATAAGTCTCGGAATGTTTTTGTGGGTATAAGTCCAGGAATGTTTTTGTAGGTATAAGTCTCGGAATGTTTTTGTGGGTATAACTCTTGGAATGTTTGTGTGGGTATAAGTCCCAGAATGTTTTCATGGGAATGAATATCGGAATATTTTTCTGGGGTTAAATCTCGAAATGATTTTGTGGGTGTAAATCTCCGAATGTTTGTGTGGGTATACGTTCCGAAATATTTTGTGGGTATACGTTTTGGAATGTTTCTGTGGGTATACTTCCCAGAATGTTTCTGTAGTTATAAGACTCGGAATGTTTGTGTGGGTATAAGCCTCGGAATGTTTTTGTGGGTATAAGTCTTGGAATGTTTGTGTGGGTATAAGTCTCGGAATGTTTTTGTAAGTATACGTCCAGGAGTGTTATTGTTGGTATGAAGCTTGGAATGCTTGTGTGGGTATGAGTCCAGGAATGTTTTTGTCGGTATGAAACTCTGAATGTTTGTGTGGGTATAAGTCCCAGAATGTTTTCATGGGAATGAATATCGGAATATTTTTGTGGGGTTAAATCTCGAAATGATTTTGTGGGTGTAAATCTCCGAATGTTTGTGTGTGTATACGTTCAGGAATGTTTTTCTGGGTATACGTCTTGGAATGTTTGTGTGGGTATACGTCTCAGAACGTTTGTGTAGTTAAAAGACTCAGAATGTTTGTGTGGGTATAAGTCTCGGAATGTTTTTGTGGGTATAAGTATTGGAATGTTTCTGTGGGTATAAGTCCCGGAATATTTTTGTGGGTATAAGTCTCGGAATGTATGCGTAGGTATTAGTCCTGGAATGTTTTTGTAGGTATAAGTCTCGGAATGTTTTTGTGAGTGTAAGTCCAGGAATGTTTTTGTGAGTATAAGTCTTAGAATGTTTGTGTGGGTAGAAGTCCCTCAATGTTTTTGTGGGTATAATTCCCGGAATGTTTTTGTAAGTATAAGTCCAGGAGTGTTTTTGTTGGTATGAATCTTGGAATGCTTGTGTGGGTATAAGTCCCAGAATGTTTTCATGAGAATGAATATCGGAATACTTTCGTGTGGTTAAATCTCGAAATGATTGTGTGGGTGTAAATCTCCGAATGTTTGTGTGGGTATACGTTCCGGAATGTTTTTGTGGGTATAGGTCTTGGAATGTTTTTGTGGGTATACGTCCCAGAATGTTTGTGTAGTTTTAAGACTCGGAATGTTAGTGTGGGTATAAGTCTCGGAATGTTTTTGTGGGTAGACGTCTTGGAATGTTTGTGTGGGTATAAGTCCCGGAATATTTTTGTGGATATAAGTCTCGGAATGTATGTGTAGGTATAAGTCCTGGAATGTTTTTGTAGGTATAAGTCTCGGAATGTTTGTGTGGGTATAAGTCCCGGAATGTTTTTGTCGGTATAATTCCCGGAATGTATTTGTGAGTATAAGTCTCGGAATGTTTTTGTGGGTATAAGTCTTCGAATATTTGTGTGGATGTCAGTCCAGGAATGTTTTTCTGGGTATGAGTCTCGGTATGTATGTGTAGGTATAAGTCCTGGAATGTTTGTGTGGGTATAAGTCTTGGAATGTTTGTGTGGGTATAAGTCCCAGAATGTTTTCATGGGAATGAATATCGGAATATTTTTCTGGGGTTAAATCTCGAAATGATTTTGTGGGTGTAAATCTCCGAATGTTTGTGTGGGTATACGTTCAGGAATGTTTTTCTGGGTATACGTCTTGGAATGTTTGTGTGGGTATAAGTCTCGGAATGTTTTTGTAAGTATACGTCCAGGAGTGTTTTTATTGGTATGAAGCTTGGAATGCTTGAGTGGGCATGAGTCCAGGAATGTTTTTGTCGGTATGAAACTCGGAATGTTTCTGTCGGTATAAGTCCCAGAATGTTCTCATGGGAATGAATATCGGAATATTTTTCTGGGGTTAAATCTCGAAATGATTTTTTGGGTGTAAATCTCCGAATGTTTGTGTGGGTATTAGTCCTGGAATGTTTTTGTGGGTATACGTCTTGGAATGTTTGTGTGGGTATACGTCCCAGAATGTTTGTGTAGTTATAAGACTCGGAATGTTTGTGTGGGTAAAAGCCTCGGAATGTTTTTGTGGGTATTAGTCTTGGAATGTTTGTGTGGGTATAAGTCCCGGAATATTTTTGTGGGTATAAGTCACGGAATGTATGCGTAGGTATTAGTCCTGGAATGTTTTTGTAGGTATAAGTCTCGGAATGTTTTTGTGAGTGTAAGTCCAGGAATGTTTTTGTGGGTATAAGACTTGGAATGTTTGTGTGGGTATAAGTCCCGGAATGTTTTTGTGGGTATAAGTCTCGGAATGTATGTGTAGGTATAAGTCCCGGAATATTTTTGTGGGTATAATTCCCGGAATGTATTTGTGAGTATAAGTCTCAGAACGATTTTGTGGGTATAAGTCTTCGAATGTTTGTGTGGGTATAAGTCCCGAAATATTTTTGTGGGTATAATTCCCGGAATGTATTTGTGAGCATAAGTCCTGGAATGTTTTTCTGGGTATAAGTCTCGGTATGTATGTGTACGTATAAGTCCTGGAATGTTTTTGTAGGTATAAGTCTCAGAATGTTTTTGTGGGTATAAGTCTTCGAATGTTTGTGTGGGTATAAGTCCCGGAATATTTTTGTGGGTATAATTCCCGGAATGTATTTGTGAGCATAAGTCCTGGAATGTTTTTCTGGGTATAAGTCTCGGTATGTATGTGTACGTATAAGTCCTGGAATGTATTTGTAGTTATAAGTCTCAGAATGTTTTTGTGGGAATCTGTCTAGGAATGTTTTTGTGGGTATAAGTCTCGGAATGTATGTGTAGGTGTAAGTCCTAGAATATTTTTGTAGGTATAAATTTCGGAAAGTTTGTGTGGGTATAAGTCCCGGAATGTTTTTGTGGGTATAAGTCTCGGAATGTTTTTGTGGGTATAAGTCTTGGAATGTTTATGTGGGTGTAGTCCCGGAATGTTTTTGTGGGTATAAGTCTCGGAATGTATGTGTAGGTACAATTCCCGGAATGTTTTTGTAAGTATAAGTCCAGGAGTGTTTTTGTTGGTATGAATCTTGGAATGCTTGTGTGTGTATGAGTCCAGGAATGTTTTTGTCGGTATTAAACTCGGAATGTCTGTGTGGGTATAAGTCCCAGAATGTTTTCTTGGGAAATAATAACGGAATATTTTTGTTGGGTTAAATCTCGAAATGACTTTGTGGGTGTAAATCTCCGAATGTTTGTGTGGGTATTAGTCCTGGAATGTTTTTGTGGGTATACGTCTTGGAATGTTTGTGTGGGTATACGTCCCAGAATGTTTGTGTAGTTATAAGACTCGGAATGTTTGTGTGGGTAAAAGCCTCGGAATGTTTTTGTGGGTATTAGTCTTGGAATGTTTGTGTGGGTATAAGTCCCGGAATATTTTTGTGGGTATAAGTCACGGAATGTATGCATAGGTATTAGTCCTGGAATGTTTTTGTAGGTATAAGTCTCGGAATGTTTTTGTGAGTGTAAGTCCAGGAATGTTTTTGTGGGTATAAGACTTGGAATGTTTGTGTGGGTATAAGTCCCGGAATGTTTTTGTGGGTATAAGTCTCGGAATGTATGTGTAGGTATAAGTCCCGGAATATTTTTGTGGGTATAAGTCTCGGAATGTATGTGTGGGAATAAGTCTCAGAATGTTTTTGTGGGTATAAGTCTTGGAATGTTTGTGTGGGTATAAGTCTCGGAATGTTTTTGTAAGTATACGTCCAGGAGTGTTTTTATTGGTATGAAGCTTGGAATGCTTGAGTGGGCATGAGTCCAGGAATGTTTTTGTCGGTATGAAACTCGGAATGTTTCTGTCGGTATAAGTCCCAGAATGTTCTCATGGGAATGAATATCGGAATATTTTTCTGGGGTTAAATCTCGAAATGATTTTGTGGGTGTAAATCTCCGAATGTTTGTGTGGGTATTAGTCCTGGAATGTTTTTGTGGGTATACGTCTTGGAATGTTTGTGTGGGTATACGTCCCAGAATGTTTGTGTAGTTATAAGACTCGGAATGTTTGTGTGGGTAAAAGCCTCGGAATGTTTTTGTGGGTATTAGTCTTGGAATGTTTGTGTGGGTATAAGTCCCGGAATATTTTTGTGGGTATAAGTCACCGAATGTATGCATAGGTATTAGTCCTGGAATGTTTTTGTAGGTATAAGTCTCGGAATGTTTTTGTGAGTGTAAGTCCAGGAATGTTTTTGTGGGTATAAGACTTGGAATGTTTGTGTGGGTATAAGTCCCGGAATGTTTTTGTGGGTATAAGTCTCGGAATGTATGTGTAGGTATAAGTCCCGGAATATTTTTGTGGGTATAATTCCCGGAATGTATTTGTGAGTATAAGTCTCAGAATGATTTTGTGGGTATAAGTCTTCGAATGTTTGTGTGGGTATAAGTCCCGGAATATTTTTGTGGGTATAATTCCCGGAATGTATTTGTGAGCATAAGTCCTGGAATGTTTTTCTGGGTATAAGTCTCGGTATGTATGTGTACGTATAAGTCCTGGAATGTATTTGTAGTTATAAGTCTCAGAATGTTTTCGTGGGAATCTGTCTAGGAATGTTTTTGTGGGTATAAGTCTCGGAATGTATGTGTAGGTGTAAGTCCTAGAATATTTTTGTAGGTATAAATTTCGGAAAGTTTGTGTGGGTATAAGTCCCGGAATGTTTTTGTGGGTATAAGTCTCGGAATGTTTTTGTGGGTATAAGTCTTGGAATGTTTTTGTGGGTGTAGTCCCGGAATGTTTTTGTGGGTATAAGTCTCGGAATGTATGTGTAGGTATAAGTCCCGGAATATTTTTGTGGGTATAAGTCTCGGAATGTATGTGTGGGAATAAGTCTCAGAATGTTTTTGTGGGTATAAGTCTTGGAATGTTTGTGTGGGTATAAGTCTCGGAATGTTTTTGTAAGTATACGTCCAGGAGTGTTTTTATTGGTATGAAGCTTGGAATGCCTGAGTGGGCATGAGTCCAGGAATGTTTTTGTCGGTATGAAACTCGGAATGTTTCTGTCGGTATAAGTCCCAGAATGTTCTCATGGGAATGAATATCGGAATATTTTTCTGGGGTTAAATCTCGAAATGATTTTGTGGGTGTAAATCTCCGAATGTTTGTGTGGGTATTAGTCCTGGAATGTTTTTGTGGGTATACGTCTTGGAATGTTTGTGTGGGTATACGTCCCAGAATGTTTGTGTAGTTATAAGACTCGGAATGTTTGTGTGGGTAAAAGCCTCGGAATGTTTTTGTGGGTATTAGTCTTGGAATGTTTGTGTGGGTATAAGTCCCGGAATATTTTTGTGGGTATAAGTCACCGAATGTATGCATAGGTATTAGTCCTGGAATGTTTTTGTAGGTATAAGTCTCGGAATGTTTTTGTGAGTGTAAGTCCAGGAATGTTTTTGTGGGTATAAGACTTGGAATGTTTGTGTGGGTATAAGTCCCGGAATGTTTTTGTGGGTATAAGTCTCGGAATGTATGTGTAGGTATAAGTCCCGGAATATTTTTGTGGGTATAATTCCCGGAATGTATTTGTGAGTATAAGTCTCAGAATGATTTTGTGGGTATAAGTCTTCGAATGTTTGTGTGGGTATAAGTCCCGGAATATTTTTGTGGGTATAATTCCCGGAATGTATTTGTGAGCATAAGTCCTGGAATGTTTTTCTGGGTATAAGTCTCGGTATGTAAGTGTACGTATAAGTCCTGGAATGTTTTTGTAGGTATAAGTCTCAGAATGTTTTTGTGGGTATAAGTCTTCGAATGTTTGTGTGGGTATAAGTCCCGGAATATTTTTGTGGGTATAATTCCCGGAATGTATTTGTGAGCATAAGTCCTGGAATGTTTTTCTGGGTATAAGTCTCGGTATGTATGTGTACGTATAAGTCCTGGAATGTTTTTGTAGTTATAAGTCTCAGAATGTTTTTGTGGGAATCTGTCTAGGAATGTTTTTGTGGGTATAAGTCTCGGAATGTATGTGTAGGTGTAAATCCTAGAATATTTTTGTAGGTATAAATCTCGGAATGTTTGTGTGGGTATAAGTCCCGGAATGTTTTTGTGGGTATAAGTCTCGGAATGTTTTTGTGGGTATAAGTCTTGGAATGTTTATGTGGGTGTAGTCCCGGAATGTTTTTGTGGGTATAAGTCTCGGAATGTATGTGTAGGTACAATTCCCGGAATGTTTTTGTAAGTATAAGTCCAGGAGTGTTTTTGTTGGTATGAATCTTGGAATGCTTGTGTGTGTATGAGTCCAGGAATGTTTTTGTCGGTATTAAACTCGGAATGTGTGTGTGGGTATAAGTCCCAGAATGTTTTCTTGGGAAATAATAACGGAATATTTTTGTTGGGTTAAATCTCGAAATGACTTTGTGGGTGTAAATCTCCGAATGTTTGTGTTGGTATACGTTCCGGAATGTTTTTGTGGGTATACGTCTTGGAATGTTTGTGTGGGTATAAGTCTCGGAATGTTTTTGTAAGTATACGTCCAGGAGTGTTTTTATTGGTATGAAGCTTGGAATGCTTGAGTGGGCATGAGTCCAGGAATGTTTTTGTCGGTATGAAACTCGGAATGTTTCTGTGGGTATAAGTCCCAGAATGTTTTCATGGGAATGAATATAGGAATATTTTTCTGGGGATAAATCTCGAAATGATTTTGTGGGTGTAAATCTCCGAATGTTTGTGTGGGTATACGTTCCAGAATGTTTTTGTGGGTATACGTCTTGAAATGTTTTTGTGGGTATACGTCCCAGAATGTTTGTGTAGTTATAAGACTCGGAATGTTAGTGTGGGAATAAGTCTCGGAATGTTTTTGTTGGTATAAGTCTCGGAATGTTTGTGTGGGTATAAGTCTCAGAATATTTTTGTTTGTATAAGTCTTGGAATGTTTGTGTGGGTATAAGTCTCAGAATGTTTGTGTGGGTATAGGTCCCAGAATGTTTTTGTTGGTATTAGTCCTGGAATGTTTTTGTAGGTATAAGTCTCGGAATGTATGTGTGGGTATTAGTCCTGGAATGTTTTTGTGGGTATAAGTCTTGGAATGTTTGTGTGGGTATAAGTCCCGGAATATTTTTGTGTGTAAAAGTCTCGGAATGTATGTGTAGGTATTAGTCCTGGAATGTTTTTGTGGGTATAAGTCTTGGAATGTTTGTGTGGGTATAAGTCCCGGAATATTTTTGTGTGTATAAGTCTCGGAATGTATGTGTAGGTATTAGTCCTGGAATGTTTTTGTAGGTATAAGTCTCGGAATGTTTTTGTGGGTATAAGTCTTGGAATGTTTGTGTGGGAATAAGTCCTGGAATGTATGTGTAGGTATAAGTCCTGGAATGTTTTTGTAGGTATATGTCTCGGAATGTTTTTGTGGGTATAAGTCTCGGAATGTTTTTGTAAGTATATGTCCAGGAGTGTTATTGTTGGTATGAATCTTGGAATGCTTGTGTGGGTATGAGTCCAGGAATGTTTTTGTCGGTATGAAACTCAGAATGTTTGTGTGGGTATAAGTCCCTCACTGTTTTTGTGGGTATAATTCCTGGAATGATTCTGTAAGTTTAAGGCCAGGAGTGTTTTTGTTGGTATGAATCTTGGAATGCTTGTGTGGGTATGAGTCCTGGAATGTTTTTGTCGGTATGAAACTCAGAATGTTTGTGTGGGTATAAGTCCCTCAATGTTTTTGTGGGTATAATTCCCGGAATGTTTTTTTGAGTATAAGTCCAGGAGTGTTTTTGTTGGTATGAATCTTGGAATGCTTGTGTGGGTATGAGTCCAGGAATGTTTTTGTCGGTATGAAACTCTGAATGTTTGTGTGGGTATAAGTCCCAGAATGTTTTCATGGGAATGAATATCGGAATATTTTTGTGGGGTTAAATCTCGAAATGATTTTGTGGGTGTAAATCTCCGAATGTTTGTGTGGGTATACGTTCCGGAATGTTTTTGTGGGTATACGTCTTGGAATGTTTGTGTGGGTATACGTCCCAGAATGTTTGTGTAGTTATAAGACTCGGAATGTTTGTGTGGGTATAAGCCTCGGAACGTTTTTGTGGGTATAAGTCTTCGAATGTTTGTGTGGATGTCAGTCCTGGAATGTTTTTCTGGGTATAAGTCACGGAATGTATGCGTAGGTACTAGTCCTGGACTGTTTTTGTAGGTATAAGTATCGGAATGTTTTTGTGGGTATAAGTCTCGGAATGTATGTGTAGGTGTAAGTCCTAGAATATTTTTGTAGGTAGAAATCTCGGAATGTTTGTCTGGGTATAAGTCCCGGAATGTTTTTGTGGGTAGAAGTCCCGGAATGTTTTTGTGGGTATAAGTCTCGGAATGTTTATGTGGGTGTAGTCCCGGAATGTTTTTGTGGGTATAAGTCTCGGAATGTATGTGTAGGTATAAGTCCTGGAATGCATTTGTAGGTATAAGTCTCGGAATGTTTGTGTAGGTATAAGTCCCTCGTTGTTTTTGTGGGTATAATTCCCGGAATGTTTTTGTAAGTATAAGTCCAGGAGTGTTTTTGTTGGTATGAATCTTGGAATGCTTGTGTGTGTATGAGTCCAGGAATGTTTTTGTCGGTATTAAACTCGGAATGTTTGTGCGGGTATAAGTCCCAGAATGTTTTCTTGGGAAATAATAACGGAATATTTTTGTTGGGTTAAATCTCGAAATGACTTTGTGGGTGTAAATCTCCGAATGTTTGTGTGGGTATACGTCCCAGAATGTTTGTGTAGTTATAAGACTCGGAATGTTTGTGTGGGTATAAGCCTCGGAACGTTTTTGTGGGTATAAGTCTTCGAATGTTTGTATGGATGTCAGTCCTGGAATGTTTTTCTGGGTATGAGTCTCGGTATGTATGTGTAGGTATAAGTCCTGGAATGTTTTTGTAGGTATAAGTCTCGGAATGTTTTTGTGGGTATAAGTCCAGGAATGTTTTTGTAGGTATAAGTCTCGGGATGTTTTTGTGGGTATAAGTCTTGGAATGTTTGTGTGGGTATAAGTCCTGGAATGTTTTTGTCGGTATGAAACTCGGAATGTTTGTGTGGGTATAAGTCCCAGAATGTTTTCATGGGAATGAATATCGGAATATTTTTCTGGGGTTAAATCTCGAAATGATTTTGTGGGTGTAAATCTCCGAATGTTTGTGTGGGTATACGTTCCAAAATGTTTTGTGGGTTTACGTTTTGGAATGTTTCTGTGGGTATACGTCCCAGAATGTTTCTGTAGTTATAAGACTCGGAATGTTTGTGTGGGTATAAGCCTCGGAATGTTTTTGTGGGTATAAGTCTCGGAATGTTTTTGTAAGTATACGTCCAGGAGTGTTATTGTTGGTATGAAGCTTGGAATGCTTGTGTGGGTATGAGTCCAGGAATGTTTTTGTCGGTATGAAACTCTGAATGTTTGTGTGGGTATAAGTCCCAGAATGTTTTCATGGGAATGAATATCGGAATATTTTTGTGGGGTTAAATCTCGAAATGCATGTGTAGGTATTAGTCCTGGAATGTTTTTGTAGGTATAAGTCTCGGAATGTTTTTGTGGGTATAAGTCTCGGAATGTTTTTGTAAGTATACGTCCAGGAGTGTTTTTATTGGTATGAAGCTTGGAATGCTTGAGTGGGCATGAGTCCAGGAATGTTTTTGTCGGTATGAAACTCGGAATGTTTCTGTCGGTATAAGTCCCAGAATGTTCTCATGGGAATGAATATCGGAATATTTTTCTGGGGTTAAATCTCGAAATGATTTTGTGGGTGTAAATCTCCGAATGTTTGTGTGGGTATACGTTCCAGAATGTTTTTGTGGGTATACGTCTTGGAATGTTTTTGTGGGTGTACGTCCCAGAATGTTTGAGTAGTTATAAGACTCGGAATGTATGTGTGGGTATTAGTCCTGGAATGTTTTTGTGGGTATAAGTCTTGGAATGTTTGTGTGGGTATAAGTCCCGGAATATTTTTGTGTGTATAAGTCTCGGAATGTATGTGTAGTTTTAAGTCTTGGAATGTAATTGTGGGTATCAGTCTAGGAATATTTTTGTGTGTGTAAGTCTCTTAATGTATGTGTAGGTATAAGTCGTGGAATGTTTTTGTAAGTATAAGTCCAGGAGTGTTTTTGTTGGTATGAATCTTGGAATGCTTGTGTGGGCATGAGTACAGGAATGTTTTTGTCGGTATGAAACTCTGAATGTTTGTGTGGGTATAAGTCCCAGAATGTTTTCATGGGAATGAATATCGGAATATTTTTGTGGGGTTAAATCTCGAAATGATTTTGTGGGTGTAAATCTCCGAATGTTTGTGTGGGTATACGTTCCGGAATGTTTTTGTGGGTATACGTCTTGGAATGTTTGTGTGGGTATACGTCCCAGAATGTTTGTGTAGTTATAAGACTCGGAATGTTTGTGTGGGTATAAGCCTCGGAATGTTTGTGTGGGTATAAGTCCCGGAATATTTTTGTGGGTATAAGTCACGGAATGTATGCGTAGGTACTAGTCCTGGAATGTTTTTGTAGGTATAAGTATCGGAATGTTTTTGTGAGTGTAAGTCCAGGAAAGTTTTTGTGGGTATAAGTCTTGGCATGTTTGTGTGGGTATACGTCCCTCAATGTTTTTGTGGGTATAATTCCCGGAATGTTTTTGTGAGTATAAGTCTCGGAAGGTATGCGTAGGTATTAGTCCTGGAATTTTCTTGTAGGTATAAGTCTCGGAATGTTTTTGTGAGTGTAAGTCCAGGAATGTTTTTGTGGGTATAAGTCTTGGAATGTTTGTGTGGGTATAAGTCCCAGAATGTTTTCATGGGAATAAATATCGGAATATTTTTGTGGGGTTAAATCTCGAAATGATTTTGTGGGTGTAAGTCTCCGAATGTTTGTGTGGGTATACGTTCCGGAATGTTTTTGTGGGTATACGTCTTGAAATGTTTTTGTGGGTATACGTCCCAGAATGTTTGAGTAGTTATAAGACTCGGAATGTTAGTGTGGGAATAAGTCTCGGAATGTTTTTGTTGGTATAAGTCTCAGAATGTTTTTGTGGGTATAAGTCTTGGACTGTTTGTGTGGGTATAAGTCTCAGAATGTTTGTGTGGGTATAGGTCCCAGAATGTTTTTGTTGGTATTAGTCCTGGAATGTTTTTGTAGGTATAAGTCTCGGAATGTATGTGTGGGTATTAGTCCTGGAATGTTTTTGTGGGTATAAGTCTTGGAATGTTTGTGTGGGTATAAGTCCCGGAATATTTTTGTGTGTATAAGTCTCGGAATGTATGTGTAGGTATTAGTCCTGGAATGTTTTTGTAGGTATAAGTCTCGGAATGTTTTTGTGGGTATAAGTCTTGGAATGTTTGTGTGGGAATAAGTCCTGGAATGTATGTGTAGGTATAAGTCCTGGAATGTTTTTGTAGGTATATGTCTCGGAATGTTTTTGTGGGTATAAGTCTCGGAATGTTTTTGTAAGTATACGTCCAGGAGTGTTATTGTTGGTATGAATCTTGGAATGCTTGTGTGGGTATGAGTCCAGGAATGTTTTTGTCGGTATGAAACTCAGAATGTTTGTGTGGGTATAAGTCCCTCACTGTTTTTGTGGGTATAATTCCTGGAATGATTCTGTAAGTTTAAGGCCAGGAGTGTTTTTGTTGGTATGAATCTTGGAATGCTTGTGTGGGTATGAGTCCTGGAATGTTTTTGTCGGTATGAAACTCAGAATGTTTGTGTGGGTATAAGTCCCTCAATGTTTTTGTGGGTATAATTCCCGGAATGTTTTTTTGAGTATAAGTCCAGGAGTGTTTTTGTTGGTATGAATCTTGGAATGCTTGTGTGGGTATGAGTCCAGGAATGTTTTTGTCGGTATGAATCTCTGAATGTTTGTGTGGGTATAGGTCCCAGAATGTTTTCATGGGAATGAATATCGGAATATTTTTGTGGGGTTAAATCTCGAAATGATTTTGTGGGTGTAAATCTCCGAATGTTTGTGTGGGTATACGTTCCGGAATGTTTTTGTGGGTATACGTCTTGGAATGTTTGTGTGGGTATACGTCCCAGAATGTTTGTGTAGTTATAAGACTCGGAATGTTTGTGTGGGTATAAGCCTCGGAACGTTTTTGTGGGTATAAGTCTTCGAATGTTTGTGTGGATGTCAGTCCTGGAATGTTTTTCTGGGTATAAGTCACGGAATTTATGCGTAGGTACTAGTCCTGGACTGTTTTTGTAGGTATAAGTATCGGAATGTTTTTGTGGGTATAAGTCTCGGAATGTATGTGTAGGTGTAAGTCCTAGAATATTTTTGTAGGTAGAAATCTCGGAATGTTTGTCTGGGTATAAGTCCCGGAATGTTTTTGTGGGTAGAAGTCCCGGAATGTTTTTGTGGGTATAAGTCTCGGAATGTTTATGTGGGTGTAGTCCCGGAATGTTTTTGTGGGTATAAGTCTCGGAATGTATGTGTAGGTATAAGTCCTGGAATGCTTTTGTAGGTATAAGTCTCGGAATGTTTGTGTAGGTATAAGTCCCTCGTTGTTTTTGTGGGTATAATTCCCGGAATGTTTTTGTAAGTATAAGTCCAGGAGTGTTTTTGTTGGTATGAATCTTGGAATGCTTGTGTGTGTATGAGTCCAGGAATGTTTTTGTCGGTATTAAACTCGGAATGTTTGTGCGGGTATAAGTCCCAGAATGTTTTCTTGGGAAATAATAACGGAATATTTTTGTTGGGTTAAATCTCGAAATGACTTTGTGGGTGTAAATCTCCGAATGTTTGTGTGGGTATACGTCCCAGAATGTTTGTGTAGTTATAAGACTCGGAATGTTTGTGTGGGTATAAGCCTCGGAACGTTTTTGTGGGTATAAGTCTTCGAATGTTTGTATGGATGTCAGTCCTGGAATGTTTTTCTGGGTATGAGTCTCGGTATGTATGTGTAGGTATAAGTCCTGGAATGTTTTTGTAGGTATAAGTCTCGGAATGTTTTTGTGGGTATAAGTCCAGGAATGTTTTTGTAGGTATAAGTCTCGGGATGTTTTTGTGGGTATAAGTCTTGGAATGTTTGTGTGGGTATAAGTCCTGGAATGTTTTTGTCGGTATGAAACTCGGAATGTTTGTGTGGGTATAAGTCCCAGAATGTTTTCATGGGAATGAATATCGGAATATTTTTCTGGGGTTAAATCTCGAAATGATTTTGTGGGTGTAAATCTCCGAATGTTTGTGTGGGTATACGTTCCAAAATGTTTTGTGGGTTTACGTTTTGGAATGTTTCTGTGGGTATACGTCCCAGAATGTTTCTGTAGTTATAAGACTCGGAATGTTTGTGTGGGTATAAGCCTCGGAATGTTTTTGTGGGTATAAGTCTCGGAATGTTTTTGTAAGTATACGTCCAGGAGTGTTATTGTTGGTATGAAGCTTGGAATGCTTGTGTGGGTATGAGTCCAGGAATGTTTTTGTCGGTATGAAACTCTGAATGTTTGTGTGGGTATAAGTCCCAGAATGTTTTCATGGGAATGAATATCGGAATATTTTTGTGGGGTTAAATCTCGAAATGCATGTGTAGGTATTAGTCCTGGAATGTTTTTGTAGGTATAAGTCTCGGAATGTTTTTGTGGGTATAAGTCTCGGAATGTTTTTGTAAGTATACGTCCAGGAGTGTTTTTATTGGTATGAAGCTTGGAATGCTTGAGTGGGCATGAGTCCAGGAATGTTTTTGTCGGTATGAAACTCGGAATGTTTCTGTCGGTATAAGTCCCAGAATGTTCTCATGGGAATGAATATCGGAATATTTTTCTGGGGTTAAATCTCGAAATGATTTTGTGGGTGTAAATCTCCGAATGTTTGTGTGGGTATACGTTCCAGAATGTTTTTGTGGGTATACGTCTTGGAATGTTTTTGTGGGTGTACGTCCCAGAATGTTTGAGTAGTTATAAGACTCGGAATGTATGTGTGGGTATTAGTCCTGGAATGTTTTTGTGGGTATAAGTCTTGGAATGTTTGTGTGGGTATAAGTCCCGGAATATTTTTGTGTGTATAAGTCTCGGAATGTATGTGTAGTTTTAAGTCTTGGAATGTAATTGTGGGTATCAGTCTAGGAATATTTTTGTGTGTGTAAGTCTCTTAATGTATGTGTAGGTATAAGTCGTGGAATGTTTTTGTAAGTATAAGTCCAGGAGTGTTTTTGTTGGTATGAATCTTGGAATGCTTGTGTGGGCATGAGTACAGGAATGTTTTTGTCGGTATGAAACTCTGAATGTTTGTGTGGGTATAAGTCCCAGAATGTTTTCATGGGAATGAATATCGGAATATTTTTGTGGGGTTAAATCTCGAAATGATTTTGTGGGTGTAAATCTCCGAATGTTTGTGTGGGTATACGTTCCGGAATGTTTTTGTGGGTATACGTCTTGGAATGTTTGTGTGGGTATACGTCCCAGAATGTTTGTGTAGTTATAAGACTCGGAATGTTTGTGTGGGTATAAGCCTCGGAATGTTTTTGTGGGTATAAGTCTTGGAATGTTTGTGTGGGTATAAGTCCCGGAATATTTTTGTGGGTATAAGTCACGGAATGTATGCGTAGGTACTAGTCCTGGAATGTTTTTGTAGGTATAAGTATCGGAATGTTTTTGTGAGTGTAAGTCCAGGAAAGTTTTTGTGGGTATAAGTCTTGGCATGTTTGTGTGGGTATACGTCCCTCAATGTTTTTGTGGGTATAATTCCCGGAATGTTTTTGTGAGTATAAGTCTCGGAAGGTATGCGTAGGTATTAGTCCTGGAATTTTCTTGTAGGTATAAGTCTCGGAATGTTTTTGTGAGTGTAAGTCCAGGAATGTTTTTGTGGGTATAAGTCTTGGAATGTTTGTGTGGGTATAAGTCCCAGAATGTTTTCATGGGAATAAATATCGGAATATTTTTGTGGGGTTAAATCTCGAAATGATTTTGTGGGTGTAAGTCTCCGAATGTTTGTGTGGGTATACGTTCCGGAATGTTTTTGTGGGTATACGTCTTGAAATGTTTTTGTGGGTATACGTCCCAGAATGTTTGAGTAGTTATAGGACTCGGAATGTTAGTGTGGGAATAAGTCTCGGAATGTTTTTGTTGGTATAAGTCTCAGAATGTTTTTGTGGGTATAAGTCTTGGAATGTTTGTGTGGGTATAAGTCTCAGAATGTTTGTGTGGGTATAGGTCCCAGAATGTTTTTGTTGGTATTAGTCCTGGAATGTTTTTGTAGGTATAAGTCTCGGAATGTATGTGTGGGTATTAGTCCTGGAATGTTTTTGTGGGTATAAGTCTTGGAATGTTTGAGTAGTTATAAGACTCGGAATGTTAGTGTGGGAATAAGTCTCGGAATGTTTTTGTTGGTATAAGTCTCAGAATGTTTTTGTGGGTATAAGTCTTGGAATGTTTGTGTGGGTATAAGTCTCAGAATGTTTGTGTGGGTATAGGTCCCAGAATGTTTTTGTTGGTATTAGTCCTGGAATGTTTTTGTAGGTATAAGTCTCGGAATGTATGTGTGGGTATTAGTCCTGGAATGTTTTTGTGGGTATAAGTCTTGGAATGTTTGTGTGGGTATAAGTCCCGGAATATTTTTGTGTGTATAAGTCTCGGAATGTATGTGTAGGTATTAGTCCTGGAATGTTTTTGTAAGTATAAGTCTCGGAATGTTTTTGTGGGTATAAGTCTTGGAATATTTGTGTGGGTATAAGTCCCGGAATGTATGTGTAGGTATAAGTCCTGGAATGTTTTTGTAGGTATATGTCTCGGAATGTTTTTGTGGGTATAAGTCTCGGAATGTTTTTGTAAGTATACGTCCAGGAGTGTTATTGTTGGTATGAATCTTGGAATGCTTGTGTGGGTATGAGTCCAGGAATGTTTTTGTCGGTATGAAACTCAGAATGTTTGTGTGGGTATAAGTCCCTCACTGTTTTTGTGGGTATAATTCCCGGAATGATTCTGTAAGTATAAGGCCAGGAGTGTTTTTGTTGGTATGAATCTTGGAATGCTTGTGTGGGTATGAGTCCTGGAATGTTTTTGTCGGTATGAAACTCAGAATGTTTGTGTGGGTATAAGTCCCTCAATGTTTTTGTGGGTATAATTCCCGGAATGTTTTTTTGAGTATAAGTCCAGGAGTGTTTTTGTTGGTATGAATCTTGGAATGCTTGTGTGGGTATGAGTCCAGGAATGTTTTTGTCGGTATGAAACTCTGAATGTTTGTGTGGGTATAAGTCCCAGAATGTTTTCATGGGAATGAATATCGGAATATTTTTGTGGGGTTAAATCTCGAAATGATTTTGTGGGTGTAAATCTCCGAATGTTTGTGTGGGTATACGTTCCGGAATGTTTTTGTGGGTATACGTCTTGGAATGTTTGTGTGGGTATACGTCCCAGAATGTTTGTGTAGTTATAAGACTCGGAATGTTTGTGTGGGTATTAGCCTCGGAACGTTTTTGTGGGTATAAGTCTTCGAATGTTTGTGTGGATGTCAGTCCTGGAATGTTTTTCTGGGTATAAGTCACGGAATGCATGCGTAGGTACTAGTCCTGGAATGTTTTTGTAGGTATAAGTATCGGAATGTTTTTGTGGGTATAAGTCTCGGAATGTATGTGTAGGTGTAAGTCCTAGAATATTTTTGTAGGTAGAAATCTCGGAATGTTTGTCTGGGTATAAGTCCCGGAATGTTTTTGTGGGTATAAGTCTCGGAATGTTTTTGTGGGTATAAGTCTTGGAATGTTTATGTGGGTGTAGTCCCGGAATGTTTTTGTGGGTATAAGTCTCGGAATGTATGTGTAGGTATAAGTCCTGGAATGCTTTTGTAGGTATCAGTCTCGGAATGTTTGTGTAGGTATAAGTCCCTCGTTGTTTTTGTGGGTATAATTCCCGGAATGTTTTTGTAAGTATAAGTCCAGGAGTGTTTTTGTTGGTATGAATCTTGGAATGCTTGTGTGTGTATGAGTCCAGGAATGTTTTTGTCGGTATTAAACTCGGAATGTTTGTGTGGGTATAAGTCCCAGAATGTTTTCTTGGGAAATAATAACGGAATATTTTTGTTGGGTTAAATCTCGAAATGACTTTGTGGGTGTAAATCTCCGAATGTTTGTGTGGGTATACGTCCCAGAATGTTTGTGTAGTTATAAGACTCGGAATGTTTGTGTGGGTATAAGCCTCAGAACGTTTTTGTGGGTATAAGTCTTCGAATGTTTGTGTGGATGTCAGTCCTGGAATGTTTTTCTGGGTATGAGTCTCGGTATGTATGTGTAGGTCTAAGTCCTGGAATGTTTTTGTAGGTATAAGTCTCGGAATGTTTTTGTGGGTATAAGTCCAGGAATGTTTTTGTAGGTATAAGTCTCGGGATGTTTTTGTGGGTATAAGTCTTGGAATGTTTGTGTGGGTATAAGTCCCAGAATGTTTTTGTAGGTTTAAATCTCGGAATGTTTTTGTGGGTATCAGTCTAGGAATGCTTTTGTGGGTGTAAGTCTCGTAATGTATGTGTAGGTATTAGTCCTGGAATGTTTTTGTAGGTATAAGTCTCGGATTGTTTTTGTGAGTGTAAGTCCCGGAATGTTTTTGTGGGTATAAGTCCTGAAATGTTTTTGTGGGTACAAGTCTTGGAATGTTTGTGTGGGTATAAGTCCCGCAATGTTTTTGTGGGTGTAAGTCTCGGAATGTATGTGTAGGTATAAGTCCTGGAATGTTTTTGTAGGTTTAAGTCTCGGAATGTTTTTGTGGGTATCAGTCTAGGAATGTTTTTGTGGGTGTATGTCTCGTAATGTATGTTTAGGTATAAGTCCTGGAATGTTTGTGTGGGTATAAGTCCCGGAATATTTTTGTGTGTATAAGTATGTTTTTGTAGGTATGAGTATTGGAATGTTTGTGTGGGTATAAGTCCAGGAATGTTTTTGTCGCTATGAAACTCGGAATGATTGTGTGAGTATAAGTCCAGGAATGTTGTTGTGGGTATAAGTCCCGGAATGTTTGTGTGGGTATAAGTCCCTCAATGTTTTTGTGGGTATAATTCCCGGAATGTTTTTGTAAGTATAAGTCCAGGAGTGTTTTTGTTGGTGTGAATCTTGGAATGCTTGTGTGGGTATGAGTCCAGGAATGTTTTTGTCGGTATGAAACTCGGAATGTTTGTGTGGGTATAAGTCCCAGAATGTTTTCATCGGAATGAATATCGGAATATTTTTGTGGGGTTAAATCTCGAAATGATTTTGTGGGTGTAAATCTCCGAATGTTTGTGTGGGTATACGTTCCGGAATGTTTGTGTGGGTATACCTTCCGGAATGTTTTTGTGGGTATACGTCTTGGAATGATTTTGTGGGTATACGTCCCAGAATGTTTGTGTAGTTATATGGCTCGGAATGTTTGTGTGGGTATAAGTCCCGGAATATTTTTGTGGGTATAAGTCTCGGAAGGTATGCGTAGGTATTAGTCCTGGAATGTTTTTGTAGGTATAAGTCTCGGAATGTTTTTGTGAGTGTAAGTCCAGGAACGTTTTTCTGGGTATAAGTCCTGGAATGTTTGTGTGGGTACAAGTCTTGGAATGTTTGTGTGGGTATAAGTCTTGGAATGTTTCTGTGGGTATAAGTCCCAGAATGTTTTTGTAGGTTTAAATCTCGGAATGTTTTTGTGGGTATCAGTCTAGGAATGCTTTTGTGGGTGTAAGTCTCGTAATGTATGTGTAGGTATTAGTCCGGGAATGTTTTTGTAGGTATAAGTCTCGGAATGTTTTTGTGAGTGTAAGTCCAGGAATGTTTTTGTGGGTATAAGTCTTGGAATGTTTGTGTGGGTATAAGTCCCAGAATGTTTTCATGGGAATGAATATCGGAATATTTTTCTGGGGTTAAATCTCGAAATGATTTTGTGGGTGTAAATCTCCGAATGTTTGTGTGGGTATACGTTCCAAAATGTTTTGTGGGTTTACGTTTTGGAATGTTTCTGTGGGTATACGTCCCAGAATGTTTCTGTAGTTATAAGACTCGGAATGTTTGTGTGGGTATAAGTCTCGGAATGTTTTTGTAAGTATACGTCCAGGAGTGTTATTGTTGGTATGAAGCTTGGAATGCTTGTGTGGGTATGAGTCCAGGAATGTTTTTGTCGGTATGAAACTCTGAATGTTTGTGTGGGTATAAGTCCCAGAATGTTTTCATGGGAATGAATATCGGAATATTTTTGTGGGGTTAAATCTCGAAATGATTTTGTGGGTGTAAATCTCCGAATGTTTGTGTGGGTATACGTTCAGGAATGTTTTTGTGGGTATACGTCTTGGAATGTTTGAGTAGTTATAAGACTCGGAATGTTAGTGTGGGTATAAGTCTCAGAATGTTTTTCTGGGTATAAGTCTTGGAATGTTTGTGTGGGTATAAGTCCCGGAATATTTTTGTGTGTATAAGTCTCGGAATGTATGTGTAGGTATTATTCCTGGAATGCTTTTGTAGGTATAAGTCTCGGAATGTATGTGTGGGTATCAGTCGTGGAATGTTTTTGTCGGTATGAAACTCTGAATGTTTGTGTGGGTATAAGTCCCAGAATGTTTTCATGGGAATGAATATCGGAATATTTTTGTGGGGTTAAATCTCGAAATGATTTTGTGGGTGTAAATCTCCGAATGTTTGTGTGGGTATACGTTCCAGAATGTTTTTGTGGGTATACGTCTTGGAATGTTTTTGTGGGTGTACGTCCCAGAATGTTTGAGTAGTTATAAGACTCGGAATGTATGTGTGGGTATTAGTCCTGGAATGTTTTTGTGGGTATAAGTATCGGAATGTTTTTGTGGGTATAAGTCTCGGAATGTATGTGTAGGTGTAAGTCCTAGAATATTTTTGTAGGTAGAAATCTCGGAATGTTTGTCTGGGTATAAGTCCCGGAATGTTTTTGTGGGTAGAAGTCCCGGAATGTTTTTGTGGGTATAAGTCTCGGAATGTTTTTGTGGGTATAAGTCTTGGAATGTTTATGTGGGTGTAGTCCCGGAATGTTTTTGTGGGTATAAGTCTCGGAATGTATGTGTAGGTATAAGTCCTGGAATGCTTTTGTAGGTATCAGTCTCGGAATGTTTGTGTAGGTATAAGTCCCTCGTTGTTTTTGTGGGTATAATTCCCGGAATGTTTTTGTAAGTATAAGTCCAGGAGTGTTTTTGTTGGTATGAATCTTGGAATGCTTGTGTGTGTATGAGTCCAGGAATGTTTTTGTCGGTATTAAACTCGGAATGTTTGTGTGGGTATAAGTCCCAGAATGTTTTCTTGGGAAATAATAACGGAATATTTTTGTTGGGTTAAATCTCGAAATGACTTTGTGGGTGTAAATCTCCGAATGTTTGTGTGGGTATACGTCCCAGAATGTTTGTGTAGTTATAAGACTCGGAATGTTTGTGTGGGTATAAGCCTCAGAACGTTTTTGTGGGTATAAGTCTTCGAATGTTTGTGTGGATGTCAGTCCTGGAATGTTTTTCTGGGTATGAGTCTCGGTATGTATGTGTAGGTCTAAGTCCTGGAATGTTTTTGTAGGTATAAGTCTCGGAATGTTTTTGTGGGTATAAGTCCAGGAATGTTTTTGTAGGTATAAGTCTCGGGATGTTTTTGTGGGTATAAGTCTTGGAATGTTTGTGTGGGTATAAGTCCCAGAATGTTTTCATGGGAATGAATATCGGAATATTTTTCTGGGGTTAAATCTCGAAATGATTTTGTGGGTGTAAATCTCCGAATGTTTGTGTGGGTATACGTTCCAAAATGTTTTGTGGGTTTACGTTTTGGAATGTTTCTGTGGGTATACGTCCCAGAATGTTTCTGTAGTTATAAGACTCGGAATGTTTGTGTGGGTATAAGCCTCGGAATGTTTTTGTGGGTATAAGTCTCGGAATGTTTTTGTAAGTATACGTCCAGGAGTGTTATTGTTGGTATGAAGCTTGGAATGCTTGTGTGGGTATGAGTCCAGGGATGTTTTTGTCGGTATGAAACTCTGAATGTTTGTGTGGGTATAAGTCCCAGAATGTTTTCATGGGAATGAATATCGGAATATTTTTGTGGGGTTAAATCTCGAAATGATTTTGTGGGTGTAAATCTCCGAATGTTTGTGTGGGTATACGTTCAGGAATGTTTTTGTGGGTATACGTCTTGGAATGTTTGAGTAGTTATAAGACTCGGAATGTTAGTGTGGGTATAAGTCTCAGAATGTTTTTCTGGGTATAAGTCTTGGAATGTTTGTGTGGGTATAAGTCCCGGAATATTTTTGTGTGTATAAGTCTCGGAATGTATGTGTAGGTATTATTCCTGGAATGCTTTTGTAGGTATAAGTCTCGGAATGTATGTGTGGGTATCAGTCCTGGAATGTTTTTGTCGGTATGAAACTCTGAATGTTTGTGTGGGT
Source organism: Hypanus sabinus (assembly GCF_030144855.1). Lineage (NCBI taxonomy): Eukaryota > Metazoa > Chordata > Chondrichthyes > Myliobatiformes > Dasyatidae > Hypanus > Hypanus sabinus. The sequence continues at coordinate 11,530,730 of NC_082738.1, read as the reverse complement.
ATAAGTCCCAGAATGTTTTCATGGGAATGAATATCGGAATATTTTTGTGGGGTTAAATCTCGAAATGATTTTGTGGGTGTAAATCTCCGAATGTTTGTGTGGGTATACGTTCCGGAATGTTTTTGTGGGTATACGTCTTGGAATGATTTTGTGGGTATACGTCCCAGAATGTTTGTGTAGTTATATGGCTCGGAATGTTTGTGTGGGTATAAGTCCCGGAATATTTTTGTGGGTATAAGTCTCGGAAGGTATGCGTAGGTATTAGTCCTGGAATGTTTTTGTAGGTATAAGTCTCGGAATGTTTTTGTGAGTGTAAGTCCAGGAATGTTTTTCTGGGTATAAGTCCTGGAATGTTTGTGTGGGTACAAGTCTTGGAATGTTTGTGTGGGTATAAGTCTTGGAATGTTTCTGTGGGTATAAGTCCCAGAATGTTTTTGTAGGTTTAAATCTCGGAATGTTTTTGTGGGTATCAGTCTAGGAATGCTTTTGTGGGTGTAAGTCTCGTAATGTATGTGTAGGTATTAGTCCGGGAATGTTTTTGTAGGTATAAGTCTCGGAATGTTTTTGTGAGTGTAAGTCCAGGAATGTTTTTGTGGGTATAAGTCTTGGAATGTTTGTGTGGGTATAAGTCCCAGAATGTTTTCATGGGAATGAATATCGGAATATTTTTCTGGGGTTAAATCTCGAAATGATTTTGTGGGTGTAAATCTCCGAATGTTTGTGTGGGTATACGTTCCAAAATGTTTTGTGGGTTTACGTTTTGGAATGTTTCTGTGGGTATACGTCCCAGAATGTTTCTGTAGTTATAAGACTCGGAATGTTTGTGTGGGTATAAGTCTCGGAATGTTTTTGTAAGTATACGTCCAGGAGTGTTATTGTTGGTATGAAGCTTGGAATGCTTGTGTGGGTATGAGTCCAGGAATGTTTTTGTCGGTATGAAACTCTGAATGTTTGTGTGGGTATAAGTCCCAGAATGTTTTCATGGGAATGAATATCGGAATATTTTTGTGGGGTTAAATCTCGAAATGATTTTGTGGGTGTAAATCTCCGAATGTTTGTGTGGGTATACGTTCAGGAATGTTTTTGTGGGTATACGTCTTGGAATGTTTGAGTAGTTATAAGACTCGGAATGTTAGTGTGGGTATAAGTCTCAGAATGTTTTTCTGGGTATAAGTCTTGGAATGTTTGTGTGGGTATAAGTCCCGGAATATTTTTGTGTGTATAAGTCTCGGAATGTATGTGTAGGTATTATTCCTGGAATGCTTTTGTAGGTATAAGTCTCGGAATGTATGTGTGGGTATCAGTCGTGGAATGTTTTTGTCGGTATGAAACTCTGAATGTTTGTGTGGGTATAAGTCCCAGAATGTTTTCATGGGAATGAATATCGGAATATTTTTGTGGGGTTAAATCTCGAAATGATTTTGTGGGTGTAAATCTCCGAATGTTTGTGTGGGTATACGTTCCAGAATGTTTTTGTGGGTATACGTCTTGGAATGTTTTTGTGGGTGTACGTCCCAGAATGTTTGAGTAGTTATAAGACTCGGAATGTATGTGTGGGTATTAGTCCTGGAATGTTTTTGTGGGTATAAGTATCGGAATGTTTTTGTGGGTATAAGTCTCGGAATGTATGTGTAGGTGTAAGTCCTAGAATATTTTTGTAGGTAGAAATCTCGGAATGTTTGTCTGGGTATAAGTCCCGGAATGTTTTTGTGGGTAGAAGTCCCGGAATGTTTTTGTGGGTATAAGTCTCGGAATGTTTTTGTGGGTATAAGTCTTGGAATGTTTATGTGGGTGTAGTCCCGGAATGTTTTTGTGGGTATAAGTCTCGGAATGTATGTGTAGGTATAAGTCCTGGAATGCTTTTGTAGGTATCAGTCTCGGAATGTTTGTGTAGGTATAAGTCCCTCGTTGTTTTTGTGGGTATAATTCCCGGAATGTTTTTGTAAGTATAAGTCCAGGAGTGTTTTTGTTGGTATGAATCTTGGAATGCTTGTGTGTGTATGAGTCCAGGAATGTTTTTGTCGGTATTAAACTCGGAATGTTTGTGTGGGTATAAGTCCCAGAATGTTTTCTTGGGAAATAATAACGGAATATTTTTGTTGGGTTAAATCTCGAAATGACTTTGTGGGTGTAAATCTCCGAATGTTTGTGTGGGTATACGTCCCAGAATGTTTGTGTAGTTATAAGACTCGGAATGTTTGTGTGGGTATAAGCCTCAGAACGTTTTTGTGGGTATAAGTCTTCGAATGTTTGTGTGGATGTCAGTCCTGGAATGTTTTTCTGGGTATGAGTCTCGGTATGTATGTGTAGGTCTAAGTCCTGGAATGTTTTTGTAGGTATAAGTCTCGGAATGTTTTTGTGGGTATAAGTCCAGGAATGTTTTTGTAGGTATAAGTCTCGGGATGTTTTTGTGGGTATAAGTCTTGGAATGTTTGTGTGGGTATAAGTCCCAGAATGTTTTCATGGGAATGAATATCGGAATATTTTTCTGGGGTTAAATCTCGAAATGATTTTGTGGGTGTAAATCTCCGAATGTTTGTGTGGGTATACGTTCCAAAATGTTTTGTGGGTTTACGTTTTGGAATGTTTCTGTGGGTATACGTCCCAGAATGTTTCTGTAGTTATAAGACTCGGAATGTTTGTGTGGGTATAAGCCTCGGAATGTTTTTGTGGGTATAAGTCTCGGAATGTTTTTGTAAGTATACGTCCAGGAGTGTTATTGTTGGTATGAAGCTTGGAATGCTTGTGTGGGTATGAGTCCAGGGATGTTTTTGTCGGTATGAAACTCTGAATGTTTGTGTGGGTATAAGTCCCAGAATGTTTTCATGGGAATGAATATCGGAATATTTTTGTGGGGTTAAATCTCGAAATGATTTTGTGGGTGTAAATCTCCGAATGTTTGTGTGGGTATACGTTCAGGAATGTTTTTGTGGGTATACGTCTTGGAATGTTTGAGTAGTTATAAGACTCGGAATGTTAGTGTGGGTATAAGTCTCAGAATGTTTTTCTGGGTATAAGTCTTGGAATGTTTGTGTGGGTATAAGTCCCGGAATATTTTTGTGTGTATAAGTCTCGGAATGTATGTGTAGGTATTATTCCTGGAATGCTTTTGTAGGTATAAGTCTCGGAATGTATGTGTGGGTATCAGTCCTGGAATGTTTTTGTCGGTATGAAACTCTGAATGTTTGTGTGGGTATAAGTCCCAGAATGTTTTCATGGGAATGAATATCGGAATATTTTTGTGGGGTTAAATCTCGAAATGATTTTGTGGGTGTAAATCTCCGAATGTTTGTGTGGGTATACGTTCCAGAATGTTTTTGTGGGTATACGTCTTGGAATGTTTTTGTGGGTGTACGTCCCAGAATGTTTGAGTAGTTATAAGACTCGGAATGTATGTGTGGGTATTAGTCCTGGAATGTTTTTGTGGGTATAAGTCTTGGAATGTTTGTGTGGGTATAAGTCCCGGAATATTTTTGTGTGTATAAGTCTCGGAATGTATGTGTAGGTTTAAGTCTTGGAATGTATTTGTGGGTATCAGTCTAGGAATATTTTTGTGTGTGTAAGTCTCTTAATGTATGTGTAGGTATAAGTCCTGGAATGTTTTTATAAGTATAAGTCCAGGAGTGTTTTTGTTGGTATTTATCTTGGAATGCTTGTGTGGGCATGAGTACAGGAATGTTTTTGTCGGTATGAAACTCTGAATGTTTGTGTGGGTATAAGTCCCAGAATGTTTTCATGGGAATGAATATCGGAATATTTTTGTGGGGTTAAATCTCGAAATGATTTTGTGGGTGTAAATCTCCGAATGTTTGTGTGGGTATACGTTCCGGAATGTTTTTGTGGGTATACGTCTTGGAATGTTTGTGTGGGTATACGTCCCAGAATGTTTGTGTAGTTATAAGACTCGGAATGTTTGTGTGGGTATAAGTCTTGGAATGTTTGTGTGGGTATAAGTCCCGGAATATTTTTGTGGGTATAAGTCACGGAATGTATGCGTAGGTACTAGTCCTGGAATGTTTTTGTAGGTATAAGTATCGGAATGTTTTTGTGAGTGTAAGTCCAGGAAAGTTTTTGTGGGTATAAGTCTTGGCATGTTTGTGTGGGTATACGTCCCTCAATGTTTTTGTGGGTATAATTCCCGGAATGTTTTTGTGAGTATAAGTCTCGGAAGGTATGCGTAGGTATTAGTCCTGGAATGTTCTTGTAGGTATAAGTCTCGGAATGTTTTTGTGAGTGTAAGTCCAGGAATGTTTTTGTGGGTATAAGTCTTGGAATGTTTGTGTGGGTATAAGTCCCAGAATGTTTTCATGGGAATAAATATCGGAATATTTTTGTGGGGTTAAATCTCGAAATGATTTTGTGGGTGTAAGTCTCCGAATGTTTGTGTGGGTATACGTTCCGGAATGTTTTTGTGGGTATACGTCTTGGAATGTTTTTGTGGGTATACTTCCCAGAACGTTTGTGTAGGTATAAGACTCGGAATGTTTGTGTCGGTATAAGTCTCGGAATGTTTTTGTGGGTATAAGTCTCGGAATGTATGTGTAGGTATAAGTCCTGGAATGTTTTTGTAGGTATAAGTCTCGGAATGTATGTGTATGTATAAGTCCTGGAATGTTTTTGTGGGTATAAGTCTCGGAATGTTTTATGTAGGTATAAGTCTTGGAATGTTTGTGTGGGTATACATTCCGAAATGTTTGTGTGGGTATACGTCACAGAATGTTTGTGTAGTTATAAGCCTCGGAATGTTTTTGTGGGTATAAGTTTCGGAATGTTTTTGTGGGTATAAGTCTCGGAATGTTTTTGTGGGTATAAGTCTTGGAATGTTTTTGTGGGTATAAGTCTTGGAATGTTTTTGTGGGTATAAGTCTTGGAATGTTTGTGTGGGTATAAGTCCCGGAATATTTTTGTGGGTATAAGTCACGGAATGTATGCGTAGGTATTAGTCCTGGAATGTTTTTGTAGGTATAAGTCTTGGAATGTTTTTGTGAGTGTAAGTCCAAGAATGTTTTTGTGGGTATAAGTCCTGGAATGTTTGTGTGGGTATAAGTCTCGGAATGTTTGTGTGGGTATAAGTCCCGGAATATTTTTGTGTGTATAAGTCTCGGAATGTATGTGTAGGTATTAGTCCTGGAATGTTTTTGTAGGTATAAGTCTCAGAATGTTTTTGTGGGTATAAGTCTTGGAATGTTTGTGTGGGTATAAGTCCCGGAATATTTTTGTGCGTATAAGTCTCGGAATGTATGTGTCGGTATTAGTCCTGTAATGTTTTTGTAGGTATAAGTCTTGGAATGTTTTTGTGGGCATAAGACCCGGAATATTTTCGTGTGTATAAGTCTCGGAATGTATTTGTAGGTATTAGTCCTGGAATGTTTTTGTAGGTATAAGTCTCGTAATGTTTTTGTGGGTATAAGTCTTGGAATGTTTGTGTGGGTATAAGTCTCGGAATGTTTTTGTAAGTATACGTCCAGGAGTGTTTTTATTGGTATGAATCTTGGAATGCTTGTGTGGGCATGAGTACAGGAATGTTTTTGTCGGTATGAAACTCTGAATGTTTGTGTGGGTATAAGTCCCAGAATGTTTTCATGGGAATGAATATCGGAATATTTTTGTGGGGTTAAATCTCGAAATGATTTTGTGGGTGTAAATCTCCGAATGTTTGTGTGGGTTTTAGTCCCAGAATGTTTTCATGGGAATGAATATCGGAATATTTCTGTAGGTATAAATCTCGGATTGATTTTGTAGGTGTAAATCTCTGAATGTTTGTGTGGGTATAAGTTCCGGAATGTTTTTGTGGGTATAAGTCTTGGAATGTTTTTGTGGGTATAAGTCTCGGAATGTATGTGTAGGTATTAGTCCATGAATGTTTTTGTAGGTATAAGTCTCGGAATGTTTGTATGGGTATAAGTCTCGGAATGTTTTTGTGGGTATAAGTCTTCGAATGTTTTTGTGGGTATAAGTCCCGGAATGTTTTTTTGGGTATAAGTCTCGGAATGTATGTGTAGGTATAAGTCCTGGAATGATTTGTAGGTATAAGTCCCGGAATGTTTGTGTGGGTATAAGTCCCGGAATATTTTTGTGGGTATGTATCTCGGACTGTTTTGGCGGGTGTAAGTCCCAGAATGTTTTCATGGGAATGAATATCGGAATTTTTTTTGCATATAGATCTTGGATTGATTTTGTGGGTGTAAATCTCCGAATGTTTGTGTGGGTATACGTTCCGGAATGTTTGTGTGGGTATAAGTCTTGGAATGTTTGTGTGGGTATAAGTCCCGGAATATTTTTGTGGGTATAAGTCTCGGAATGTATGTGTAGGTATAAGTCCTGGAATGATTTTGTAGGTATATGTCTCGGAATGTTTGTGTGGGTATAAGTCTTGGAATGTTTTTGTGGGTATAAGTCTCGGAATGTTTTTGTGGGTATGATTATGGGAATGTTTGTGTTGGTATAAGTCCAGGAATGTTTTTGTCGGTAAGAAACTCAGACTGTTTTTGCGGGTATAACTCCCAGAATGTTTTCATGGGAATGTATATCGGAATTTTTTTGGGGTATAAATCTCGGATTGATTTTGTGGGTGTAAATCTCTGAATGTTTGTGTGGGTATACGTTCCGGAATGTTTTTGTGGTTATAAGTCTTGGAATGTTTTTCTGGGTATACGTCCCAGAATGTTTGTGTAGGTATAAGACTCGGAATGTTTGCGTGGGTATAAGTCTCGGAATGTTTTTCTGGGTATAAGTCTTGGAATGTTTGTGTGGGTATACGTCCCTCAATGTTTTTGTGGGTATAATTCCCGGAATGTTTTTGTGAGTATAAGTCTCGGAAGGTATGCGTAGGTATTAGTCCTGGAATGTTCTTGTAGGTATAAGTCTCGGAATGTTTTTGTGAGTGTAAGTCCAGGAATGTTTTTGTGGGTATAAGTCTTGGAATGTTTGTGTGGGTATAAGTCCCAGAATGTTTTCATGGGAATAAATATCGGAATATTTTTGTGGGGTTAAATCTCGAAATGATTTTGTGGGTGTAAGTCTCCGAATGTTTGTGTGGGTATACGTTCCGGAATGTTTTTGTGGGTATACGTCTTGGAATGTTTTTGTGGGTATACTTCCCAGAACGTTTGTGTAGGTATAAGACTCGGAATGTTTGTGTCGGTATAAGTCTCGGAATGTTTTTGTGGGTATAAGTCTCGGAATGTATGTGTAGGTATAAGTCCTGGAATGTTTTTGTAGGTATAAGTCTCGGAATGTATGTGTATGTATAAGTCCTGGAATGTTTTTGTGGGTATAAGTCTCGGAATGTTTTATGTAGGTATAAGTCTTGGAATGTTTGTGTGGGTATACATTCCGAAATGTTTGTGTGGGTATACGTCACAGAATGTTTGTGTAGTTATAAGCCTCGGAATGTTTTTGTGGGTATAAGTTTCGGAATGTTTTTGTGGGTATAAGTCTCGGAATGTTTTTGTGGGTATAAGTCTTGGAATGTTTTTGTGGGTATAAGTCTTGGAATGTTTTTGTGGGTATAAGTCTTGGAATGTTTGTGTGGGTATAAGTCCCGGAATATTTTTGTGGGTATAAGTCACGGAATGTATGCGTAGGTATTAGTCCTGGAATGTTTTTGTAGGTATAAGCCTCGGAATGTTTTTGTGGGTATAAGTTTCGGAATGTTTTTGTGGGTATAAGTCTCGGAATGTTTTTGTGGGTATAAGTCTTGGAATGTTTTTGTGGGTATAAGTCTTGGAATGTTTTTGTGGGTATAAGTCTTGGAATGTTTGTGTGGGTATAAGTCCCGGAATATTTTTGTGGGTATAAGTCACGGAATGTATGCGTAGGTATTAGTCCTGGAATGTTTTTGTAGGTATAAGTCTTGGAATGTTTTTGTGAGTGTAAGTCCAAGAATGTTTTTGTGGGTATAAGTCCTGGAATGTTTGTGTGGGTATAAGTCTCGGAATGTTTGTGTGGGTATAAGTCCCGGAATATTTTTGTGTGTATAAGTCTCGGAATGTATGTGTAGGTATTAGTCCTGGAATATTTTTGTAGGTATAAGTCTCAGAATGTTTTTGTGGGTATAAGTCTTGGAATGTTTGTGTGGGTATAAGTCCCGGAATATTTTTGTGCGTATAAGTCTCGGAATGTATGTGTCGGTATTAGTCCTGGAATGTTTTTGTAGGTATAAGTCTTGGAATGTTTTTGTGGGCATAAGACCCGGAATATTTTCGTGTGTATAAGTCTCGGAATGTATTTGTAGGTATTAGTCCTGGAATGTTTTTGTAGGTATAAGTCTCGTAATGTTTTTGTGGGTATAAGTCTTGGAATGTTTGTGTGGGTATAAGTCTTGGAATGTTTGTGTGGGTATAAGTCTCGGAATGTTTTTGTAAGTATACGTCCAGGAGTGTTTTTATTGGTATGAATCTTGGAATGCTTGTGTGGGCATGAGTACAGGAATGTTTTTGTCGGTATGAAACTCTGAATGTTTGTGTGGGTATAAGTCCCAGAATGTTTTCATGGGAATGAATATCGGAATATTTTTGTGGGGTTAAATCTCGAAATGATTTTGTGGGTGTAAATCTCCGAATGTTTGTGTGGGTTTTAGTCCCAGAATGTTTTCATGGGAATGAATATCGGAATATTTCTGTAGGTATAAATCTCGGATTGATTTTGTAGGTGTAAATCTCTGAATGTTTGTGTGGGTATAAGTTCCGGAATGTTTTTGTGGGTATAAGTCTTGGAATGTTTTTGTGGGTATAAGTCTCGGAATGTATGTGTAGGTATAAGTCCTGGAATGATTTGTAGGTATAAGTCCCGGAATGTTTGTGTGGGTATAAGTCCCGGAATATTTTTGTGGGTATGTATCTCGGACTGTTTTGGCGGGTGTAAGTCCCAGAATGTTTTCATGGGAATGAATATCGGAATTTTTTTTGCATATAGATCTTGGATTGATTTTGTGGGTGTAAATCTCCGAATGTTTGTGTGGGTATACGTTCCGGAATGTTTGTGTGGGTATAAGTCTTGGAATGTTTGTGTGGGTATAAGTCCCGGAATATTTTTGTGGGTATAAGTCTCGGAATGTATGTGTAGGTATAAGTCCTGGAATGATTTTGTAGGTATATGTCTCGGAATGTTTGTGTGGGTATAAGTCTTGGAATGTTTTTGTGGGTATAAGTCTCGGAATGTTTTTGTGGGTATGATTATGGGAATGTTTGTGTTGGTATAAGTCCAGGAATGTTTTTGTCGGTAAGAAACTCAGACTGTTTTTGCGGGTATAACTCCCAGAATGTTTTCATGGGAATGTATATCGGAATTTTTTTGGGGTATAAATCTCGGATTGATTTTGTGGGTGTAAATCTCTGAATGTTTGTGTGGGTATACGTTCCGGAATGTTTTTGTGGTTATAAGTCTTGGAATGTTTTTCTGGGTATACGTCCCAGAATGTTTGTGTAGGTATAAGACTCGGAATGTTTGCGTGGGTATAAGTCTCGGAATGTTTTTCTGGGTATAAGTCTTGGAATGTTTGTGTGGGTATAAGTCTTGGAATGTTTGTGTGGTATGAGTCCCGGAATATTTTTGTGGGTGTAAGTCTCGTAATGTATGTGTAGGTATAAGTCCTGGAATGTTTATGTAGGTTTAAGTCTCGGAATGTTTTTGTGGGCATCTGTCTAGGAATGTTTTTGTGGGTGTAAGTCTCGTAATGTATATGTAGGTATAAGTCCCGGAATGTTTGTGTAGGTGTAAGTCTCAGAATGTTTGTGTGGGTATAAGTCTCGGAATGTTTTTGTGGGTATGAGTATTGGAATATTTGTGTGGGTATAAGTCCAGGAATGTTTTTGTCGGTATAAGTCCCGGAATGTTTGTGTGGGTATAAGTCTTGGAATGTTTTTGTGGGTATACGTCCCAGAATGTTTGTGTAGGTATAAGACTCGGAATGTTTGTGTTCGTATAAGTCTCAGAACCTTTTTGTGGGTACAAGTCTTGGAATGTTTGTGTGGGTATAAGTCCCAGAATATTTTTATGGGTATAAGTCTCGGAATGTATGTATAGGTATAAGTCCTGGAATGTTTTCGTAGGTATAAGTCTCGGAATGTTTGTGTGGGTATAAGTCTCGGAATGTTTTTGTGGGGATAAGTCTTGGAATGTTTGTGTGGGTTTAAGTCTCGGAATGTTTTTGTGGGTATCAGTCTGGGAATGTTTTTGTGTGTGTAAGTCTCGTAATGTATGTGTAGGTATAAGTCCTGGAATGTTTGTGTAGGTGTAAGTCTCAGAATGTTTGTGTGGGTATAAGTCTCGGAATGTTTTTGTGTGTATGAGTATTGGAATGTTTGTGTGGGTATAAGTCCAGGAATGTTTTTGTCGGTATGAAACTCGGAATGTTTGTGTGGGTATAAGTCCCGCAATATTTTTGTTGGTATGTATCTCGGACTGTTTTTGCGGGTTTAATTCCCAGAATGTTTTCATGGGAATGAATATCGGAATTTTTTTTGGGTATAAATCTCGGATTGATTTTGTGGGTGTAAATCTCCGGATGTTTGTGTGGGTATACGTTCCAGAATGTTTTTGTGGGTATACGTCCCAGAATGTTTGTGTAGTTATAAGACTCGGAATGTTTGTGTGGGTATAAGTCTCGGAATGTTTCTGTGGGTATAAGTCTTGGAATGTTTGTGTGGTATACGTCCCGGAATGTTTTTTGGGTATAAGTCTCGGAATGTATGTGTAGGTATAAGTCCTGGGATGTTTTTGTAGGTATAAGTCCCGGAATGTTTGTGTGGGTATAAGTCTTGGAATGTTTTTGTGGGTATACGTCCCAGAATGTTTGTGTAGGTATAAGACTCGGAATGTTTGTGTTCGTATAAGTCTCAGAACCTTTTTGTGGGTACAAGTCTTGGAATGTTTGTGTGGGTATAAGTCCCAGAATATTTTTATGGGTATAAGTCTCGGAATGTATGTATAGGTATAAGTCCTGGAATGTTTTCGTAGGTATAAGTCTCGGAATGTTTGTGTGGGTATAAGTCTCGGAATGTTTTTGTGGGGATAAGTCTTGGAATGTTTGTGTGGGTTTAAGTCTCGGAATGTTTTTGTGGGTATCAGTCTGGGAATGTTTTTGTGTGTGTAAGTCTCGTAATGTATGTGTAGGTATAAGTCCTGGAATGTTTGTGTAGGTGTAAGTCTCAGAATGTTTGTGTGGGTATAAGTCTCGGAATGTTTTTGTGTGTATGAGTATTGGAATGTTTGTGTGGGTATAAGTCCAGGAATGTTTTTGTCGGTATGAAACTCGGAATGTTTGTGTGGGTATAAGTCCCGCAATATTTTTGTTGGTATGTATCTCGGACTGTTTTTGCGGGTTTAATTCCCAGAATGTTTTCATGGGAATGAATATCGGAATTTTTTTTGGGTATAAATCTCGGATTGATTTTGTGGGTGTAAATCTCCGGATGTTTGTGTGGGTATACGTTCCAGAATGTTTTTGTGGGTATACGTCCCAGAATGTTTGTGTAGTTATAAGACTCGGAATGTTTGTGTGGGTATAAGTCTCGGAATGTTTCTGTGGGTATAAGTCTTGGAATGTTTGTGTGGTATAAGTCCCGGAATGTTTTTTGGGTATAAGTCTCGGAATGTATGTGTAGGTATAAGTCCTGGGATGTTTTTGTAGGTATAAGTCCCGGAATGTTTGTGTGGGTATAAGTCCCGGAATGTTTTTGTTGGTATGAATCCTGGAATGCTTGTGTGGGTATGAGTCCAGGAATGTTTTTGTCGGCATGAAACTCAGAATGTTTGTGTGGGTTTTAGTCCCAGAATGTTTTCATGGGAATGAATATCGGAATATTTCTGTGGGTATAAATCTCGGATTGATTTTGTAGGTGTAAATCTCTGAATGTTCGTGTGGGTATAAGTTCCGGAATGTTTTTGTGGGTAAAAGTCTTGGAATGTTTTTGTGGGTATAAGTCTCGGAATGTATGTGTAGGTATTAGTCCATGAATGTTTTTGTAGGTATAAGTCCCGGAATGTTTTTTTGGGTATAAGTCTCGGAATGTATGTGTAGGTATAAGTCCTGGAATGATTTGTAGGTATAAGTCCCGGAATGTTTGTGTGGGTATAAGTCCCGGAATATTTTTGTGGGTATGTATCTCGGACTGTTTTGGCGGGTGTAAGTCCCAGAATGTTTTCATGGGAATGAATATCGGAATTTTTTTTGCATATAGATCTTGGATTGATTTTGTGGGTGTAAATCTCCGAATGTTTGTGTGGGTATACTTTCCGGAATGTTTGTGTGGGTATAAGTCTTGGAATGTTTGTGTGGGTATAAGTCCCGGAATATTTTTGTGGGTATAAGTCTCGGAATGTATGTGTAGGTATAAGTCCTGGAATGATTTTGTAGGTATATGTCTCGGAATGTTTGTGTGGGTATAAGTGTTGGAATGTTTTTGTGGGTATAAGTCTCGGAATGTTTTTGTGGGTATGATTATGGGAATGTTTGTGTTGGTATAAGTCCAGGAATGTTTTTGTCGGTAAGAAACTCAGACTGTTTTTGCGGGTATAACTCCCAGAATGTTTTCATGGGAATGTATATCGGAATTTTTTTGGGGTATAAATCTCGGATTGATTTTGTGGGTGTAAATCTCTGAATGTTTGTGTGGGTATACGTTCCGGAATGTTTTTGTGGTTATAAGTCTTGGAATGTTTTTCTGGGTATACGTCCCAGAATGTTTGTGTAGGTATAAGACTCGGAATGTTTGCGTGGGTATAAGTCTCGGAATGTTTTTCTGGGTATAAGTCTTGGAATGTTTGTGTGGGTATAAGTCTTGGAATGTTTGTGTGGTATGAGTCCTGGAATGTTTTTGTAGGTTTAAGTCTCGGAATGTTTTTGTGGGCATCTGTCTAGGAATGTTTTTGTGGGTGTAAGTCTCGTAATGTATATGTAGGTATAAGTCCCGGAATGTTTGTGTAGGTGTAAGTCTCAGAATGTTTGTGTGGGTATAAGTCTCGGAATGTTTTTGTGGGTATGAGTATTGGAATATTTGTGTGGGTATAAGTCCAGGAATGTTTTTGTCGGTATAAGTCCCGGAATGTTTGTGTGGGTATAAGTCTTGGAATGTTTTTGTGGGTATAAGTCTCGGAATGTTTTTGTGGGTATGATTATGGGAATGTTTGTGTTGGTATAAGTCCAGGAATGTTTTTGTCGGTAAGAAACTCAGACTGTTTTTGCGGGTATAACTCCCAGAATGTTTTCATGGGAATGTATATCGGAATTTTTTTGGGGTATAAATCTCGGATTGATTTTGTGGGTGTAAATCTCTGAATGTTTGTGTGGGTATACGTTCCGGAATGTTTTTGTGGTTATAAGTCTTGGAATGTTTTTCTGGGTATACGTCCCAGAATGTTTGTGTAGGTATAAGACTCGGAATGTTTGCGTGGGTATAAGTCTCGGAATGTTTTTGTGGGTATAAGTCTTGGAATGTTTGTGTGGGTATAAGTCTTGGAATGTTTGTGTGGTATGAGTCCCGGAATATTTTTGTGGGTGTAAGTCTCGTAATGTATGTGTAGGTATAAGTCCTGGAATGTTTTTGTAGGTTTAAGTCTCGGAATGTTTTTGTGGGCATCTGTCTAGGAATGTTTTTGTGGGTGTAAGTCTCGTAATGTATATGTAGGTATAAGTCCCGGAATGTTTGTGTAGGTGTAAGTCTCAGAATGTTTGTGTGGGTATAAGTCTCGGAATGTTTTTGTGGGTATAAGTCTTGGAATGTTTTTGTGGGTATACGTCCCAGAATGTTTGTGTAGGTATAAGACTCGGAATGTTTGTGTTCGTATAAGTCTCAGAACCTTTTTGTGGGTACAAGTCTTGGAATGTTTGTGTGGGTATAAGTCCCAGAATATTTTTATGGGTATAAGTCTCGGAATGTATGTATAGGTATAAGTCCTGGAATGTTTTCGTAGGTATAAGTCTCGGAATGTTTGTGTGGGTATAAGTCTCGGAATGTTTTTGTGGGGATAAGTCTTGGAATGTTTGTGTGGGTTTAAGTCTCGGAATGTTTTTGTGGGTATCAGTCTGGGAATGTTTTTGTGTGTGTAAGTCTCGTAATGTATGTGTAGGTATAAGTCCTGGAATGTTTGTGAAGGTGTAAGTCTCAGAATGTTTGTGTGGGTATAAGTCTCGGAATGTTTTTGTGTGTATGAGTATTGGAATGTTTGTGTGGGTATAAGTCCAGGAATGTTTTTGTCGGTATGAAACTCGGAATGTTTGTGTGGGTATAAGTCCCGCAATATTTTTGTTGGTATGTATCTTGGACTGTTTTTGCGGGTTTAATTCCCAGAATGTTTTCATGGGAATGAATATCGGAATTTTTTTTGGGTATAAATCTCGGATTGATTTTGTGGGTGTAAATCTCCGAATGTTTGTGTGGGTATACGTTCCAGAATGTTTTTGTGGGTATAAGTCTTGGAATGTTTTTGTGGGTATACGTCCCAGAATGTTTGTGTAGTTATAAGACTCGGAATGTTTGTGTGGGTATAAGTCTCGGAATGTTTCTGTGGGTATAAGTCTTGGAATGTTTGTGTGGTATAAGTCCCGGAATGTTTTTTTGGGTATAAGTCTCGGAATGTATGTGTAGGTATAAGTCCTGGGATGTTTTTGTAGGTATAAGTCCCGGAATGTTTGTGTGGGTATAATTCCCGGAATGTTTTTGTAAGTATAAGTCCAGGAATGTTTTTGTTGGTATGAATCCTGGAATGCTTGTGTGGGTATGAGTCCAGGAATGTTTTTGTCGGCATGAAACTCAGAATGTTTGTGTGGGTTTTAGTCCCAGAATGTTTTCATGGGAGTGAATATCGGAATATTTCTGTGGGAATAAATCTCGGATTGATTTTGTGGGTGTAAATCTCTGAATGTTTGTGTGGGTATACGTTCCGGAATGTTTTTGTGGTTATAAGTCTTGGAATGTTTTTCTGGGTATACGTCCCAGAATGTTTGTGTAGGTATAAGACTCGGAATGTTTGCGTGGGTATAAGTCTCGGAATGTTTTTCTGGGTATAAGTCTTGGAATGTTTGTGTGGGTATAAGTCTTGGAATGTTTGTGTGGTATGAGTCCTGGAATGTTTTTGTAGGTTTAAGTCTCGGAATGTTTTTGTGGGCATCTGTCTAGGAATGTTTTTGTGGGTGTAAGTCTCGTAATGTATATGTAGGTATAAGTCCCGGAATGTTTGTGTAGGTGTAAGTCTCAGAATGTTTGTGTGGGTATAAGTCTCGGAATGTTTTTGTGGGTATGAGTATTGGAATATTTGTGTGGGTATAAGTCCAGGAATGTTTTTGTCGGTATAAGTCCCGGAATGTTTGTGTGGGTATAAGTCTTGGAATGTTTTTGTGGGTATAAGTCTCGGAATGTTTTTGTGGGTATGATTATGGGAATGTTTGTGTTGGTATAAGTCCAGGAATGTTTTTGTCGGTAAGAAACTCAGACTGTTTTTGCGGGTATAACTCCCAGAATGTTTTCATGGGAATGTATATCGGAATTTTTTTGGGGTATAAATCTCGGATTGATTTTGTGGGTGTAAATCTCTGAATGTTTGTGTGGGTATACGTTCCGGAATGTTTTTGTGGTTATAAGTCTTGGAATGTTTTTCTGGGTATACGTCCCAGAATGTTTGTGTAGGTATAAGACTCGGAATGTTTGCGTGGGTATAAGTCTCGGAATGTTTTTCTGGGTATAAGTCTTGGAATGTTTGTGTGGGTATAAGTCTTGGAATGTTTGTGTGGTATGAGTCCCGGAATATTTTTGTGGGTGTAAGTCTCGTAATGTATGTGTAGGTATAAGTCCTGGAATGTTTTTGTAGGTTTAAGTCTCGGAATGTTTTTGTGGGCATCTGTCTAGGAATGTTTTTGTGGGTGTAAGTCTCGTAATGTATATGTAGGTATAAGTCCCGGAATGTTTGTGTAGGTGTAAGTCTCAGAATGTTTGTGTGGGTATAAGTCTCGGAATGTTTTTGTGGGTATAAGTCTTGGAATGTTTTTGTGGGTATACGTCCCAGAATGTTTGTGTAGGTATAAGACTCGGAATGTTTGTGTTCGTATAAGTCTCAGAACCTTTTTGTGGGTACAAGTCTTGGAATGTTTGTGTGGGTATAAGTCCCAGAATATTTTTATGGGTATAAGTCTCGGAATGTATGTATAGGTATAAGTCCTGGAATGTTTTCGTAGGTATAAGTCTCGGAATGTTTGTGTGGGTATAAGTCTCGGAATGTTTTTGTGGGGATAAGTCTTGGAATGTTTGTGTGGGTTTAAGTCTCGGAATGTTTTTGTGGGTATCAGTCTGGGAATGTTTTTGTGTGTGTAAGTCTCGTAATGTATGTGTAGGTATAAGTCCTGGAATGTTTGTGAAGGTGTAAGTCTCAGAATGTTTGTGTGGGTATAAGTCTCGGAATGTTTTTGTGTGTATGAGTATTGGAATGTTTGTGTGGGTATAAGTCCAGGAATGTTTTTGTCGGTATGAAACTCGGAATGTTTGTGTGGGTATAAGTCCCGCAATATTTTTGTTGGTATGTATCTCGGACTGTTTTTGCGGGTTTAATTCCCAGAATGTTTTCATGGGAATGAATATCGGAATTTTTTTTGGGTATAAATCTCGGATTGATTTTGTGGGTGTAAATCTCCGAATGTTTGTGTGGGTATACGTTCCAGAATGTTTTTGTGGGTATAAGTCTTGGAATGTTTTTGTGGGTATACGTCCCAGAATGTTTGTGTAGTTATAAGACTCGGAATGTTTGTGTGGGTATAAGTCTCGGAATGTTTCTGTGGGTATAAGTCTTGGAATGTTTGTGTGGTATAAGTCCCGGAATGTTTTTTTGGGTATAAGTCTCGGAATGTATGTGTAGGTATAAGTCCTGGGATGTTTTTGTAGGTATAAGTCCCGGAATGTTTGTGTGGGTATAATTCCCGGAATGTTTTTGTAAGTATAAGTCCAGGAATGTTTTTGTTGGTATGAATCCTGGAATGCTTGTGTGGGTATGAGTCCAGGAATGTTTTTGTCGGCATGAAACTCAGAATGTTTGTGTGGGTTTTAGTCCCAGAATGTTTTCATGGGAATGAATATCGGAATATTTCTGTGGGTATAAATCTCGGATTGATTTTGTAGGTGTAAATCTCTGAATGTTCGTGTGGGTATAAGTTCCGGAATGTTTTTGTGGGTAAAAGTCTTGGAATGTTTTTGTGGGTATAAGTCTCGGAATGTATGTGTAGGTATTAGTCCATGAATGTTTTTGTAGGTATAAGTCTCGGAATGTTTGTGTGGGTATAAGTCTCGGAATGTTTTTGTGGGTATAAGTCTTCGAATATTTTTGTGGGTATAAGTCCCGGAATGTTTTTTTGGGTATAAGTCTCGGAATGTATGTGTAGGTATAAGTCCTGGAATGATTTGTAGGTATAAGTCCCGGAATGTTTGTGTGGGTATAAGTCCCGGAATATTTTTGTGGGTATGTATCTCGGACTGTTTTGGCGGGTGTAAGTCCCAGAATGTTTTCATGGGAATGAATATCGGAATTTTTATTGCATATAGATCTTGGATTGATTTTGTGGGTGTAAATCTCCGAATGTTTGTGTGGGTATACGTTCCGGAATGATTGTGTGGGTATAAGTCTTGGAATGTTTGTGTGGGTATAAGTCCCGGAATATTTTTGTGGGTATAAGTCTCGGAATGTATGTGTAGGTATAAGTCCTGGAATGATTTTGTAGGTATATGTCTCGGAATGTTTGTGTGGGTATAAGTCTTGGAATGTTTTTGTGGGTATAAGTCTCGGAATGTTTTTGTGGGTATGATTATGGGAATGTTTGTGTTGGTATAAGTCCAGGAATGTTTTTGTCGGTAAGAAACTCAGACTGTTTTTGCGGGTATAACTCCCAGAATGTTTTCATGGGAATGTATATCGGAATTTTTTTGGGGTATAAATCTCGGATTGATTTTGTGGGTGTAAATCTCTGAATGTTTGTGTGGGTATACGTTCCGGAATGTTTTTGTGGTTATAAGTCTTGGAATGTTTTTCTGGGTATACGTCCCAGAATGTTTGTGTAGGTATAAGACTCGGAATGTTTGCGTGGGTATAAGTCTCGGAATGTTTTTCTGGGTATAAGTCTTGGAATGTTTGTGTGGGTATAAGTCTTGGAATGTTTGTGTGGTATGAGTCCCGGAATATTTTTGTGGGTGTAAGTCTCGTAATGTATGTGTAGGTATAAGTCCTGGAATGTTTTTGTAGGTTTAAGTCTCGGAATGTTTTTGTGGGCATCTGTCTAGGAATGTTTTTGTGGGTGTAAGTCTCGTAATGTATATGTAGGTATAAGTCCCGGAATGTTTGTGTAGGTGTAAGTCTCAGAATGTTTGTGTGGGTATAAGTCTCGGAATGTTTTTGTGGGTATGAGTATTGGAATATTTGTGTGGGTATAAGTCCAGGAATGTTTTTGTCGGTATAAGTCCCGGAATGTTTGTGTGGGTATAAGTCTTGGAATGTTTTTGTGGGTATACGTCCCAGAATGTTTGTGTAGGTATAAGACTCGGAATGTTTGTGTTCGTATAAGTCTCAGAACCTTTTTGTGGGTATAAGTCTTGGAATGTTTGTGTGGGTATAAGTCCCGGAATATTTTTATGGGTATAAGTCTCGGAATGTATGTATAGGTATAAGTCCTGGAATGTTTTCGTAGGTATAAGTCTCGGAATGTTTGTGTGGGTATAAGTCTCGGAATGTTTTTGTGCCGATAAGTCTTGGAATGTTTGTGTGGGTTTAAGTCTCGGAATGTTTTTGTAGGTATAAGTCTCGGAATGTTTTTGTGGGCATCAGTCTAGGAATGTTTTTGTGTGTGTAAGTCTCGTAATATATGTGTAGGTATAAGTCCTGGAATTTTTGTGTAGGTATATGTCTCGGAATGTTTGTGTGGGTATAAGTCTTGGAATGTTTTTGTGGGTATAAGTCTCGGAATGTTTTTGTGGGTATGATTATGGGAATGTTTGTGTTGGTATAAGTCCAGGAATGTTTTTGTCGGTAAGAAACTCAGACTGTTTTTGCGGGTATAACTCCCAGAATGTTTTCATGGGAATGTATATCGGAATTTTTTTGGGGTATAAATCTCGGATTGATTTTGTGGGTGTAAATCTCTGAATGTTTGTGTGGGTATACGTTCCGGAATGTTTTTGTGGTTATAAGTCTTGGAATGTTTTTCTGGGTATACGCCCAGAATGTTTGTGTAGGTATAAGACTCGGAATGTTTGCGTGGGTATAAGTCTCGGAATGTTTTTGTGGGTATAAGTCTTCGAATATTTTTGTGGGTATAAGTCCCGGAATGTTTTTTTGGGTATAAGTCTCGGAATGTATGTGTAGGTATAAGTCCTGGAATGATTTGTAGGTATAAGTCCCGGAATGTTTGTGTGGGTATAAGTCCCGGAATATTTTTGTGGGTATGTATCTCGGACTGTTTTGGCGGGTGTAAGTCCCAGAATGTTTTCATGGGAATGAATATCGGAATTTTTATTGCATATAGATCTTGGATTGATTTTGTGGGTGTAAATCTCCGAATGTTTGTGTGGGTATACGTTCCGGAATGATTGTGTGGGTATAAGTCTCGGAATGTTTGTGTGGGTATAAGTCCCGGAATATTTTTGTGGGTATAAGTCTCGGAATGTATGTGTAGGTATAAGTCTTGGAATGTTTTTGTGGGTATAAGTCTCGGAATGTTTTTGTGGGTATGATTATGGGAATGTTTGTGTTGGTATAAGTCCAGGAATGTTTTTGTCGGTAAGAAACTCAGACTGTTTTTGCGGGTATAACTCCCAGAATGTTTTCATGGGAATGTATATCGGAATTTTTTTGGGGTATAAATCTCGGATTGATTTTGTGGGTGTAAATCTCTGAATGTTTGTGTGGGTATACGTTCCGGAATGTTTTTGTGGTTATAAGTCTTGGAATGTTTTTCTGGGTATACGTCCCAGAATGTTTGTGTAGGTATAAGACTCGGAATGTTTGCGTGGGTATAAGTCTCGGAATGTTTTTCTGGGTATAAGTCTTGGAATGTTTGTGTGGGTATAAGTCTTGGAATGTTTGTGTGGTATGAGTCCTGGAATGTTTTTGTAGGTTTAAGTCTCGGAATGTTTTTGTGGGCATCTGTCTAGGAATGTTTTTGTGGGTGTAAGTCTCGTAATGTATATGTAGGTATAAGTCCCGGAATGTTTGTGTAGGTGTAAGTCTCAGAATGTTTGTGTGGGTATAAGTCTCGGAATGTTTTTGTGGGTATGAGTATTGGAATATTTGTGTGGGTATAAGTCCAGGAATGTTTTTGTCGGTATAAGTCCCGGAATGTTTGTGTGGGTATAAGTCTTGGAATGTTTTTGTGGGTATAAGTCTCGGAATGTTTTTGTGGGTATGATTATGGGAATGTTTGTGTTGGTATAAGTCCAGGAATGTTTTTGTCGGTAAGAAACTCAGACTGTTTTTGCGGGTATAACTCCCAGAATGTTTTCATGGGAATGTATATCGGAATTTTTTTGGGGTATAAATCTCGGATTGATTTTGTGGGTGTAAATCTCTGAATGTTTGTGTGGGTATACGTTCCGGAATGTTTTTGTGGTTATAAGTCTTGGAATGTTTTTCTGGGTATACGTCCCAGAATGTTTGTGTAGGTATAAGACTCGGAATGTTTGCGTGGGTATAAGTCTCGGAATGTTTTTGTGGGTATAAGTCTTGGAATGTTTGTGTGGGTATAAGTCTTGGAATGTTTGTGTGGTATGAGTCCCGGAATATTTTTGTGGGTGTAAGTCTCGTAATGTATGTGTAGGTATAAGTCCTGGAATGTTTTTGTAGGTTTAAGTCTCGGAATGTTTTTGTGGGCATCTGTCTAGGAATGTTTTTGTGGGTGTAAGTCTCGTAATGTATATGTAGGTATAAGTCCCGGAATGTTTGTGTAGGTGTAAGTCTCAGAATGTTTGTGTGGGTATAAGTCTCGGAATGTTTTTGTGGGTATAAGTCTTGGAATGTTTTTGTGGGTATACGTCCCAGAATGTTTGTGTAGGTATAAGACTCGGAATGTTTGTGTTCGTATAAGTCTCAGAACCTTTTTGTGGGTACAAGTCTTGGAATGTTTGTGTGGGTATAAGTCCCAGAATATTTTTATGGGTATAAGTCTCGGAATGTATGTATAGGTATAAGTCCTGGAATGTTTTCGTAGGTATAAGTCTCGGAATGTTTGTGTGGGTATAAGTCTCGGAATGTTTTTGTGGGGATAAGTCTTGGAATGTTTGTGTGGGTTTAAGTCTCGGAATGTTTTTGTGGGTATCAGTCTGGGAATGTTTTTGTGTGTGTAAGTCTCGTAATGTATGTGTAGGTATAAGTCCTGGAATGTTTGTGAAGGTGTAAGTCTCAGAATGTTTGTGTGGGTATAAGTCTCGGAATGTTTTTGTGTGTATGAGTATTGGAATGTTTGTGTGGGTATAAGTCCAGGAATGTTTTTGTCGGTATGAAACTCGGAATGTTTGTGTGGGTATAAGTCCCGCAATATTTTTGTTGGTATGTATCTTGGACTGTTTTTGCGGGTTTAATTCCCAGAATGTTTTCATGGGAATGAATATCGGAATTTTTTTTGGGTATAAATCTCGGATTGATTTTGTGGGTGTAAATCTCCGAATGTTTGTGTGGGTATACGTTCCAGAATGTTTTTGTGGGTATAAGTCTTGGAATGTTTTTGTGGGTATACGTCCCAGAATGTTTGTGTAGTTATAAGACTCGGAATGTTTGTGTGGGTATAAGTCTCGGAATGTTTCTGTGGGTATAAGTCTTGGAATGTTTGTGTGGTATAAGTCCCGGAATGTTTTTTTGGGTATAAGTCTCGGAATGTATGTGTAGGTATAAGTCCTGGGATGTTTTTGTAGGTATAAGTCCCGGAATGTTTGTGTGGGTATAATTCCCGGAATGTTTTTGTAAGTATAAGTCCAGGAATGTTTTTGTTGGTATGAATCCTGGAATGCTTGTGTGGGTATGAGTCCAGGAATGTTTTTGTCGGCATGAAACTCAGAATGTTTGTGTGGGTTTTAGTCCCAGAATGTTTTCATGGGAGTGAATATCGGAATATTTCTGTGGGAATAAATCTCGGATTGATTTTGTGGGTGTAAATCTCTGAATGTTTGTGTGGGTATACGTTCCGGAATGTTTTTGTGGTTATAAGTCTTGGAATGTTTTTCTGGGTATACGTCCCAGAATGTTTGTGTAGGTATAAGACTCGGAATGTTTGCGTGGGTATAAGTCTCGGAATGTTTTTCTGGGTATAAGTCTTGGAATGTTTGTGTGGGTATAAGTCTTGGAATGTTTGTGTGGTATGAGTCCTGGAATGTTTTTGTAGGTTTAAGTCTCGGAATGTTTTTGTGGGCATCTGTCTAGGAATGTTTTTGTGGGTGTAAGTCTCGTAATGTATATGTAGGTATAAGTCCCGGAATGTTTGTGTAGGTGTAAGTCTCAGAATGTTTGTGTGGGTATAAGTCTCGGAATGTTTTTGTGGGTATGAGTATTGGAATATTTGTGTGGGTATAAGTCCAGGAATGTTTTTGTCGGTATAAGTCCCGGAATGTTTGTGTGGGTATAAGTCTTGGAATGTTTTTGTGGGTATAAGTCTCGGAATGTTTTTGTGGGTATGATTATGGGAATGTTTGTGTTGGTATAAGTCCAGGAATGTTTTTGTCGGTAAGAAACTCAGACTGTTTTTGCGGGTATAACTCCCAGAATGTTTTCATGGGAATGTATATCGGAATTTTTTTGGGGTATAAATCTCGGATTGATTTTGTGGGTGTAAATCTCTGAATGTTTGTGTGGGTATACGTTCCGGAATGTTTTTGTGGTTATAAGTCTTGGAATGTTTTTCTGGGTATACGTCCCAGAATGTTTGTGTAGGTATAAGACTCGGAATGTTTGCGTGGGTATAAGTCTCGGAATGTTTTTCTGGGTATAAGTCTTGGAATGTTTGTGTGGGTATAAGTCTTGGAATGTTTGTGTGGTATGAGTCCCGGAATATTTTTGTGGGTGTAAGTCTCGTAATGTATGTGTAGGTATAAGTCCTGGAATGTTTTTGTAGGTTTAAGTCTCGGAATGTTTTTGTGGGCATCTGTCTAGGAATGTTTTTGTGGGTGTAAGTCTCGTAATGTATATGTAGGTATAAGTCCCGGAATGTTTGTGTAGGTGTAAGTCTCAGAATGTTTGTGTGGGTATAAGTCTCGGAATGTTTTTGTGGGTATAAGTCTTGGAATGTTTTTGTGGGTATACGTCCCAGAATGTTTGTGTAGGTATAAGACTCGGAATGTTTGTGTTCGTATAAGTCTCAGAACCTTTTTGTGGGTACAAGTCTTGGAATGTTTGTGTGGGTATAAGTCCCAGAATATTTTTATGGGTATAAGTCTCGGAATGTATGTATAGGTATAAGTCCTGGAATGTTTTCGTAGGTATAAGTCTCGGAATGTTTGTGTGGGTATAAGTCTCGGAATGTTTTTGTGGGGATAAGTCTTGGAATGTTTGTGTGGGTTTAAGTCTCGGAATGTTTTTGTGGGTATCAGTCTGGGAATGTTTTTGTGTGTGTAAGTCTCGTAATGTATGTGTAGGTATAAGTCCTGGAATGTTTGTGAAGGTGTAAGTCTCAGAATGTTTGTGTGGGTATAAGTCTCGGAATGTTTTTGTGTGTATGAGTATTGGAATGTTTGTGTGGGTATAAGTCCAGGAATGTTTTTGTCGGTATGAAACTCGGAATGTTTGTGTGGGTATAAGTCCCGCAATATTTTTGTTGGTATGTATCTCGGACTGTTTTTGCGGGTTTAATTCCCAGAATGTTTTCATGGGAATGAATATCGGAATTTTTTTTGGGTATAAATCTCGGATTGATTTTGTGGGTGTAAATCTCCGAATGTTTGTGTGGGTATACGTTCCAGAATGTTTTTGTGGGTATAAGTCTTGGAATGTTTTTGTGGGTATACGTCCCAGAATGTTTGTGTAGTTATAAGACTCGGAATGTTTGTGTGGGTATAAGTCTCGGAATGTTTCTGTGGGTATAAGTCTTGGAATGTTTGTGTGGTATAAGTCCCGGAATGTTTTTTTGGGTATAAGTCTCGGAATGTATGTGTAGGTATAAGTCCTGGGATGTTTTTGTAGGTATAAGTCCCGGAATGTTTGTGTGGGTATAATTCCCGGAATGTTTTTGTAAGTATAAGTCCAGGAATGTTTTTGTTGGTATGAATCCTGGAATGCTTGTGTGGGTATGAGTCCAGGAATGTTTTTGTCGGCATGAAACTCAGAATGTTTGTGTGGGTTTTAGTCCCAGAATGTTTTCATGGGAATGAATATCGGAATATTTCTGTGGGTATAAATCTCGGATTGATTTTGTAGGTGTAAATCTCTGAATGTTCGTGTGGGTATAAGTTCCGGAATGTTTTTGTGGGTAAAAGTCTTGGAATGTTTTTGTGGGTATAAGTCTCGGAATGTATGTGTAGGTATTAGTCCATGAATGTTTTTGTAGGTATAAGTCTCGGAATGTTTGTGTGGGTATAAGTCTCGGAATGTTTTTGTGGGTATAAGTCTTCGAATATTTTTGTGGGTATAAGTCCCGGAATGTTTTTTTGGGTATAAGTCTCGGAATGTATGTGTAGGTATAAGTCCTGGAATGATTTGTAGGTATAAGTCCCGGAATGTTTGTGTGGGTATAAGTCCCGGAATATTTTTGTGGGTATGTATCTCGGACTGTTTTGGCGGGTGTAAGTCCCAGAATGTTTTCATGGGAATGAATATCGGAATTTTTATTGCATATAGATCTTGGATTGATTTTGTGGGTGTAAATCTCCGAATGTTTGTGTGGGTATACGTTCCGGAATGATTGTGTGGGTATAAGTCTTGGAATGTTTGTGTGGGTATAAGTCCCGGAATATTTTTGTGGGTATAAGTCTCGGAATGTATGTGTAGGTATAAGTCCTGGAATGATTTTGTAGGTATATGTCTCGGAATGTTTGTGTGGGTATAAGTCTTGGAATGTTTTTGTGGGTATAAGTCTCGGAATGTTTTTGTGGGTATGATTATGGGAATGTTTGTGTTGGTATAAGTCCAGGAATGTTTTTGTCGGTAAGAAACTCAGACTGTTTTTGCGGGTATAACTCCCAGAATGTTTTCATGGGAATGTATATCGGAATTTTTTTGGGGTATAAATCTCGGATTGATTTTGTGGGTGTAAATCTCTGAATGTTTGTGTGGGTATACGTTCCGGAATGTTTTTGTGGTTATAAGTCTTGGAATGTTTTTCTGGGTATACGTCCCAGAATGTTTGTGTAGGTATAAGACTCGGAATGTTTGCGTGGGTATAAGTCTCGGAATGTTTTTCTGGGTATAAGTCTTGGAATGTTTGTGTGGGTATAAGTCTTGGAATGTTTGTGTGGTATGAGTCCCGGAATATTTTTGTGGGTGTAAGTCTCGTAATGTATGTGTAGGTATAAGTCCTGGAATGTTTTTGTAGGTTTAAGTCTCGGAATGTTTTTGTGGGCATCTGTCTAGGAATGTTTTTGTGGGTGTAAGTCTCGTAATGTATATGTAGGTATAAGTCCCGGAATGTTTGTGTAGGTGTAAGTCTCAGAATGTTTGTGTGGGTATAAGTCTCGGAATGTTTTTGTGGGTATGAGTATTGGAATATTTGTGTGGGTATAAGTCCAGGAATGTTTTTGTCGGTATAAGTCCCGGAATGTTTGTGTGGGTATAAGTCTTGGAATGTTTTTGTGGGTATACGTCCCAGAATGTTTGTGTAGGTATAAGACTCGGAATGTTTGTGTTCGTATAAGTCTCAGAACCTTTTTGTGGGTATAAGTCTTGGAATGTTTGTGTGGGTATAAGTCCCGGAATATTTTTATGGGTATAAGTCTCGGAATGTATGTATAGGTATAAGTCCTGGAATGTTTTCGTAGGTATAAGTCTCGGAATGTTTGTGTGGGTATAAGTCTCGGAATGTTTTTGTGCCGATAAGTCTTGGAATGTTTGTGTGGGTTTAAGTCTCGGAATGTTTTTGTAGGTATAAGTCTCGGAATGTTTTTGTGGGCATCAGTCTAGGAATGTTTTTGTGTGTGTAAGTCTCGTAATATATGTGTAGGTATAAGTCCTGGAATTTTTGTGTAGGTGTAAGTCTCAGAATGTTTGTGTGGGTATAAGTCTCGGAATGTTTTTGTGTGTAAGAGTATTGGAATGTTTGTGTGGGTATAAGTCCAGGAATGTTTTTGTCGGTATGATACTCGGAATGTTTGTGTGGGTATAAGTCCCGGAATATTTTTGTGGGTATGTATCTCGGACTGTTTTTGCAGGTATAATTCCCAGAATGTTTTCATGGGAATGAATATCGGAATTTTTTTTGGGTATAAATCTCAGATTGATTTTGTGGGTGTAAATCTCCGAATGTTTGTGTGGGTATACGTTCCAGAATATATTTGTGGGTATAAGTCTTGGAATGCTTTTGTGGGTGTACGTCCCAGAATGTTTGTGTAGTTATAAGACTCGGAATGTTTGTGTGGGTATAAGTCTCGGAATGTTTTTGTGGGTATAAGTCTTGGAATGTTTGTGTGGTATAAGTCCCGGAATGTTTTTTTGGGTCTAAGTCTCGGAATGTATGTGTAGGTATAAGTCCTGGAATGTTTTTGTAGGTATAAGTCCCGGAATGTTTGTGTGGGTATAATTCCCGGAATGTTTTTGTAAGTATAAGTCCAGGAATGTTTTTGTTGGTATGAATCCTGGAATGCTTGTGTGGGTATGAGTCCAGGAATGTTTTTCTCGGTATGAAACTCAGAATGTTTGTGTGGGTTTTAGTCCCAGAATATTTTCATGGGAGTGAATATCGGAATATTTCTGTGGGAATAAATCTCGGATTGATTTTGTGGGTGTAAATCTCTGAATGTTTGTGTGGGTATACGTTCCAGAATGTTTTTGTGGGTATGCGTCTTGTATTGTTTTTGTGGGTATAAGTCTCGGAATGTATGTGTAGGTATTAGTCCTGGAATGTTTTTGGAGGTATAAGTCTCGGAATGTTTGTGTGGGTATAAGTCTCGGAAAGTTTTTGTGGGTATAAGTCTTCGAATGTTTGTGCAGGTATAAGTCCCGGAATGTTTTTTTGGGTATAAGTCTCGGAATGTATGTGTAGGTGTAAGTCCTGGAATGATTTGTAGTTATAAGCCTCGGAATGTTTGTGTGGGTATAAGTCTTGGAATGTTTTTGTGGGTATAAGTCTCGGAATGTTTTTGTGGGTATAAGTCTTGGAATGTTTTTGTGGGTATAAGTCTCGGAATGTATGTGTAGGTATTAGTCCATGAATGTTTTTGTAGGTAAAAGTCTCGGAATGTTTGTGTGGGTATAAGTCTCGGATTGTTTTTGTGGGTATAAGTCCTGGAATGTTTTTGTGGGTATAAGTCTTCGAATGATTGTGTGGGTACAAGTCCCGGAATATTTTTGTGGGTATAATTCCCGGAATGTATTTGTGAACATAACTCCCGGAATGTTTTTTTGGGTATAAGTCTCGGAATGTTTTTGTGAGTGTAAGTCCAGGAATGTTTTTGTGAGTATAAGTCTTAGAATTTTTGTGTGGGTAGAAGTCCCTCAATGTTTTTGTGGGTATAATTCCCGGAATGTTTTTGTAAGTATAAGTCCAGGAGTGTTTTTGTTGGTATGAATCTTGGAATGCTTGTGTGGGTATGAGTCCAGGAATATTTTTGTCGGTATGAAACTCGGAATGTTTGTGTGGGTATAAGTCCCAGAATGTTTTCATGAGAATGAATATCGGAATACTTTCGTGTGGTTAAATCTCGAAATGATTGTGTGGGTGTAAATCTCCGAATGTTTGTGTGGGTATACGTTCCGGAATGTTTTTGTGGGTATAGGTCTTGGAATGTTTTTGTGGGTATACGTCCCAGAATGTTTGTGTAGTTTTAAGACTCAGAATGTTAGTGTGGGTATAAGTCTCGGAATGTTTTTGTGGGTAGAAGTCTTGGAATGTTTGTGTGGGTATAAGTCCCGGAATATTTTTGTGGATATAAGTCTCGGAATGTATGTGTAGGTATAAGTCTCGGAATGTTTTTGTGGGTATAAGTCTAGGAATTTATGTGCAGGAATAAGTCCTAGTATGTTTTTGTGGGTATAAGTATTGGAATGTGTTTGTGGGTATGAGTCCCGGAATGGTTTTGTGAGTATAAGTCCCGGAATGTTTTTGTGGGTCTAAGTCTTGGAATGTTTGTGTAGGTATAAGTCTCGGAATGTTTGTGTGTGTATAAGTCCCAGAATGTTTTTGTGGGTATAAGTCTCGGACTGTTTGTGTGGGTATGAGTCCCGGAATGTTTTTGTGGGTATAAGTCTCGGAATGTTTGTGTCTGTATAAGTCCCAGAAAGTTTTTGTGGGTATAAGTCTTGGAATGTTTGTCTGGGTATAAGTCCCGGAATGTTTTTGTGGGTATAAGTTTCAGAATGTATGTGCAGGTATAAGTCCTGGAATGTTTTTGTAGGTATAAGTCTCGGAATGTTTTTGTGGGTATCAGTCTAGGAAGGATTTTGTGGGTGTAAGTCTCGTAATGTATGTGTATGTATAAGTCCTGGAATGTTTGTGTGGGTATAAGTCCCGGAATATTTTTGTGTGTATAAGTATGTTTTTGTGGGTATGAGTATTGGAATGTTTGTGTGGGTATAAGTCCAGGAATGTTTTTGTCGGTATGAAACTCGGAATGATTGTGTGAGTATAAGTCCAGGAATGTTTTAGTGGGTATAAGTCCCGGAATGTTGGTGTAGTTATAAGACTCGGAATGTTTTTGTAGGTATAAGTCTCGGAATGTTTTTGTGAGTGTAAGTCCAGGAATGTTTTTGTGAGTATAAGTCTTAGAATTTTTGTGTGGGTAGAAGTCCCTCAATGTTTTTGTGGGTATAATTCCCGGAATGTTTTTGTAAGTATAAGTCCAGGAGTGTTTTTGTTGGTATGAATCTTGGAATGCTTGTGTGGGTATGAGTCCAGGAATATTTTTGTCGGTATGAAACTCGGAATGTTTGTGTGGGTATAAGTCCCAGAATGTTTTCATGAGAATGAATATCGGAATACTTTCGTGTGGTTAAATCTCGAAATGATTGTGTGGGTGTAAATCTCCGAATGTTTGTGTGGGTATACGTTCCGGAATGTTTTTGTGGGTATAGGTCTTGGAATGTTTTTGTGGGTATACGTCCCAGAATGTTTGTGTAGTTTTAAGACTCGGAATGTTAGTGTGGGTATAAGTCTCGGAATGTTTTTGTGGGTAGAAGTCTTGGAATGTTTGTGTGGGTATAAGTCCCGGAATATTTTTGTGGATATAAGTCTCGGAATGTATGTGTAGGTATAAGTCTCGGAATGTTTTTGTGGGTATAAGTCTAGGAATTTATGTGCAGGAATAAGTCCTAGTATGTTTTTGTGGGTATAAGTATTGGAATGTGTTTGTGGGTATGAGTCCCGGAATGGTTTTGTGAGTATAAGTCCCGGAATGTTTTTGTGGGTCTAAGTCTTGGAATGTTTGTGTAGGTATAAGTCTCGGAATGTTTGTGTGTGTATAAGTCCCAGAATGTTTTTGTGGGTATAAGTCTCGGACTGTTTGTGTGGGTATGAGTCCCGGAATGTTTTTGTGGGTATAAGTCTCGGAATGTTTGTGTCTGTATAAGTCCCAGAAAGTTTTTGTGGGTATAAGTCTTGGAATGTTTGTCTGGGTATAAGTCCCGGAATGTTTTTGTGGGTATAAGTTTCGGAATGTATGTGCAGGTATAAGTCCTGGAATGTTTTTGTAGGTATAAGTCTCGGAATGTTTTTGTGGGTATCAGTCTAGGAAGGATTTTGTGGGTGTAAGTCTCGTAATGTATGTGTAGGTATAAGTCCTGGAATGTTTGTGTGGGTATAAGTCCCGGAATATTTTTGTGTGTATAAGTATGTTTTTGTGGGTATGAGTATTGGAATGTTTGTGTGGGTATAAGTCCAGGAATGTTTTTGTCGGTATGAAACTCGGAATGATTGTGTGAGTATAAGTCCAGGAATGTTTTAGTGGGTATAAGTCCCGGAATGTTTGTGTGGGTATAAGGCCCTCAATGTTTTTGTGGGTTTAATTCCCGGAATGTTTTTGTAAGTGTAAGTCCAGGAGTGTTTTTGTTGGTATGAATCTTGGAATGCTTGTGTGGGTATGAGTCCAGGAATGTTTTTGTCGGTATGAAACTCTGATTGTTTTTGCGGGTATAAGTCCCAGAATGTTTTCATGGGAATGAATATTGGAATATTTTTGTGGGGTTAAATCTCGAAATGATTTTGTGGGTGTAAATCTCCGAATGTTTGTGTGGGCATACGTTCCGGAATGTTTTTGTGGGTATTCGTCTTGGAATGTTTTTGTGGGTATACGTCCCAGAATGTTTGTGTAGTTATAAGACTCGGAATGTTTGTGTGGGTATAAGTCTCGGAATGTTTTTGTGGGTATAAGTCTTGGAATGTTTGTGTGGGTATAAGTCCCGGAATATTTTTGTGGGTATAAGTCTCGGAAGGTATACGTAGGTTTTAGTCCTGGAATGTTTTTGTAGGTATAAGTCTCGGAATGTTTTTGTGAGTGTAAGTCCAGGAATGCTTTTGTGGGTATAAGTCCTGGAATGTTTGTGTGGGTACAAGTCTTGGAATGTTTGTGTGGGTATAAGTCTTGGAATGTTTGTGTGGGTATAAGTCCCAGAATGTTTTTGTGGGTGTAAGTCTCGTAATGTATGTGTAGGTATAAGTCCTGGAATGTTTTTGTAGGTTTAAGTCTCAGAATGTTTTTGTGGGTATAAGTCTCGGAATGTTTTTGTAGGTATAAGTCTCGGAATGTATATGTGGGAGTAAGTCCCGGAATGTTTGTGTGTGTATACGTCTCGGAATGTCTGTGTAGGTATAAGTCCTGGAATGTTTTTGTAAGTATAAGTCTCGGAATGTTTGTGTGGGTATACGTTCCGGAATATTTTTGTGGGTATACGTCTTGGAATGTTATTGTGGGTATACGTCCCAGAACATTTGTGTAGTTAAAAGACTCAGAATGTTTGTGTGGGTATAAGTCTCGGAATGTTTTTGTGGGTACAAATATTGGAATGTTTGTGTGGGTATAAGTCCCAGAATGTTTTCATGGGAATGAATATCGGAATATTTTGTGGGGTTAAACCTCGAAATGATTTTGTGTGTGTAAATCTCCGAATGTTTGTGTGGGTATACGTTCCGGAATGCTTTTGTGGGTATACGTCTTGGAATGTTATTGTGGGTATACGTCCCAGAACATTTGTGTAGTTAAAAGACTCAGAATGTTTGTGTGGGTATAAGTCTCGGAATGTTTTTGTGGGTATAAGTCCAGGAATGTTTTTGTAGGTATAAGTCTCGGAATGTTTTTGTGAGTGTAAGTCCAGGAATGTTTTTGTGAGTATAAGTCTTAGAATTTTTGTGTGGGTAGAAGTCCCTCAATGTTTTTGTGGGTATAATTCCCGGAATGTTTTTGTAAGTATAAGTCCAGGAGTGTTTTTGTTGGTATGAATCTTGGAATGCTTGTGTGGGTATGAGTCCAGGAATATTTTTGTCGGTATGAAACTCGGAATGTTTGTGTGGGTATAAGTCCCAGAATGTTTTCATGAGAATGAATATCGGAATACTTTCGTGTGGTTAAATCTCGAAATGATTGTGTGGGTGTAAATCTCCGAATGTTTGTGTGGGTATACGTTCCGGAATGTTTTTGTGGGTATAGGTCTTGGAATGTTTTTGTGGGTATACGTCCCAGAATGTTTGTGTAGTTTTAAGACTCGGAATGTTAGTGTGGGTATAAGTCTCGGAATGTTTTTGTGGGTAGAAGTCTTGGAATGTTTGTGTGGGTATAAGTCCCGGAATATTTTTGTGGATATAAGTCTCGGAATGTATGTGTAGGTATAAGTCTCGGAATGTTTTTGTGGGTATAAGTCTAGGAATTTATGTGCAGGAATAAGTCCTAGTATGTTTTTGTGGGTATAAGTATTGGAATGTGTTTGTGGGTATGAGTCCCGGAATGGTTTTGTGAGTATAAGTCCCGGAATGTTTTTGTGGGTCTAAGTCTTGGAATGTTTGTGTAGGTATAAGTCTCGGAATGTTTGTGTGTGTATAAGTCCCAGAATGTTTTTGTGGGTATAAGTCTCGGACTGTTTGTGTGGGTATGAGTCCCGGAATGTTTTTGTGGGTATAAGTCTCGGAATGTTTGTGTCTGTATAAGTCCCAGAAAGTTTTTGTGGGTATAAGTCTTGGAATGTTTGTCTGGGTATAAGTCCCGGAATGTTTTTGTGGGTATAAGTTTCAGAATGTATGTGCAGGTATAAGTCCTGGAATGTTTTTGTAGGTATAAGTCTCGGAATGTTTTTGTGGGTATCAGTCTAGGAAGGATTTTGTGGGTGTAAGTCTCGTAATGTATGTGTAGGTATAAGTCCTGGAATGTTTGTGTGGGTATAAGTCCCGGAATATTTTTGTGTGTATAAGTATGTTTTTGTGGGTATGAGTATTGGAATGTTTGTGTGGGTATAAGTCCAGGAATGTTTTTGTCGGTATGAAACTCGGAATGATTGTGTGAGTATAAGTCCAGGAATGTTTTAGTGGGTATAAGTCCCGGAATGTTGGTGTAGTTATAAGACTCGGAATGTTTTTGTAGGTATAAGTCTCGGAATGTTTTTGTGAGTGTAAGTCCAGGAATGTTTTTGTGAGTATAAGTCTTAGAATTTTTGTGTGGGTAGAAGTCCCTCAATGTTTTTGTGGGTATAATTCCCGGAATGTTTTTGTAAGTATAAGTCCAGGAGTGTTTTTGTTGGTATGAATCTTGGAATGCTTGTGTGGGTATGAGTCCAGGAATATTTTTGTCGGTATGAAACTCGGAATGTTTGTGTGGGTATAAGTCCCAGAATGTTTTCATGAGAATGAATATCGGAATACTTTCGTGTGGTTAAATCTCGAAATGATTGTGTGGGTGTAAATCTCCGAATGTTTGTGTGGGTATACGTTCCGGAATGTTTTTGTGGGTATAGGTCTTGGAATGTTTTTGTGGGTATACGTCCCAGAATGTTTGTGTAGTTTTAAGACTCGGAATGTTAGTGTGGGTATAAGTCTCGGAATGTTTTTGTGGGTAGAAGTCTTGGAATGTTTGTGTGGGTATAAGTCCCGGAATATTTTTGTGGATATAAGTCTCGGAATGTATGTGTAGGTATAAGTCTCGGAATGTTTTTGTGGGTATAAGTCTAGGAATTTATGTGCAGGAATAAGTCCTAGTATGTTTTTGTGGGTATAAGTATTGGAATGTGTTTGTGGGTATGAGTCCCGGAATGGTTTTGTGAGTATAAGTCCCGGAATGTTTTTGTGGGTCTAAGTCTTGGAATGTTTGTGTAGGTATAAGTCTCGGAATGTTTGTGTGTGTATAAGTCCCAGAATGTTTTTGTGGGTATAAGTCTCGGACTGTTTGTGTGGGTATGAGTCCCGGAATGTTTTTGTGGGTATAAGTCTCGGAATGTTTGTGTCTGTATAAGTCCCAGAAAGTTTTTGTGGGTATAAGTCTTGGAATGTTTGTCTGGGTATAAGTCCCGGAATGTTTTTGTGGGTATAAGTTTCGGAATGTATGTGCAGGTATAAGTCCTGGAATGTTTTTGTAGGTATAAGTCTCGGAATGTTTTTGTGGGTATCAGTCTAGGAAGGATTTTGTGGGTGTAAGTCTCGTAATGTATGTGTAGGTATAAGTCCTGGAATGTTTGTGTGGGTATAAGTCCCGGAATATTTTTGTGTGTATAAGTATGTTTTTGTGGGTATGAGTATTGGAATGTTTGTGTGGGTATAAGTCCAGGAATGTTTTTGTCGGTATGAAACTCGGAATGATTGTGTGAGTATAAGTCCAGGAATGTTTTAGTGGGTATAAGTCCCGGAATGTTTGTGTGGGTATAAGGCCCTCAATGTTTTTGTGGGTTTAATTCCCGGAATGTTTTTGTAAGTGTAAGTCCAGGAGTGTTTTTGTTGGTATGAATCTTGGAATGCTTGTGTGGGTATGAGTCCAGGAATGTTTTTGTCGGTATGAAACTCTGATTGTTTTTGCGGGTATAAGTCCCAGAATGTTTTCATGGGAATGAATATTGGAATATTTTTGTGGGGTTAAATCTCGAAATGATTTTGTGGGTGTAAATCTCCGAATGTTTGTGTGGGCATACGTTCCGGAATGTTTTTGTGGGTATTCGTCTTGGAATGTTTTTGTGGGTATACGTCCCAGAATGTTTGTGTAGTTATAAGACTCGGAATGTTTGTGTGGGTATAAGTCTCGGAATGTTTTTGTGGGTATAAGTCTTGGAATGTTTGTGTGGGTATAAGTCCCGGAATATTTTTGTGGGTATAAGTCTCGGAAGGTATACGTAGGTTTTAGTCCTGGAATGTTTTTGTAGGTATAAGTCTCGGAATGTTTTTGTGAGTGTAAGTCCAGGAATGCTTTTGTGGGTATAAGTCCTGGAATGTTTGTGTGGGTACAAGTCTTGGAATGTTTGTGTGGGTATAAGTCTTGGAATGTTTGTGTGGGTATAAGTCCCAGAATGTTTTTGTGGGTGTAAGTCTCGTAATGTATGTGTAGGTATAAGTCCTGGAATGTTTTTGTAGGTTTAAGTCTCAGAATGTTTTTGTGGGTATAAGTCTCGGAATGTTTTTGTAGGTATAAGTCTCGGAATGTATATGTGGGAGTAAGTCCCGGAATGTTTGTGTGTGTATACGTCTCGGAATGTCTGTGTAGGTATAAGTCCTGGAATGTTTTTGTAAGTATAAGTCTCGGAATGTTTGTGTGGGTATACGTTCCGGAATATTTTTGTGGGTATACGTCTTGGAATGTTATTGTGGGTATACGTCCCAGAACATTTGTGTAGTTAAAAGACTCAGAATGTTTGTGTGGGTATAAGTCTCGGAATGTTTTTGTGGGTACAAATATTGGAATGTTTGTGTGGGTATAAGTCCCAGAATGTTTTCATGGGAATGAATATCGGAATATTTTGTGGGGTTAAACCTCGAAATGATTTTGTGTGTGTAAATCTCCGAATGTTTGTGTGGGTATACGTTCCGGAATGCTTTTGTGGGTATACGTCTTGGAATGTTATTGTGGGTATACGTCCCAGAACATTTGTGTAGTTAAAAGACTCAGAATGTTTGTGTGGGTATAAGTCTCGGAATGTTTTTGTGGGTATAAGTCCAGGAATGTTTTTGTAGGTATAAGTCTCGGAATGTTTTTGTGAGTGTAAGTCCAGGAATGTTTTTGTGAGTATAAGTCTTAGAATTTTTGTGTGGGTAGAAGTCCCTCAATGTTTTTGTGGGTATAATTCCCGGAATGTTTTTGTAAGTATAAGTCCAGGAGTGTTTTTGTTGGTATGAATCTTGGAATGCTTGTGTGGGTATGAGTCCAGGAATATTTTTGTCGGTATGAAACTCGGAATGTTTGTGTGGGTATAAGTCCCAGAATGTTTTCATGAGAATGAATATCGGAATACTTTCGTGTGGTTAAATCTCGAAATGATTGTGTGGGTGTAAATCTCCGAATGTTTGTGTGGGTATACGTTCCGGAATGTTTTTGTGGGTATAGGTCTTGGAATGTTTTTGTGGGTATACGTCCCAGAATGTTTGTGTAGTTTTAAGACTCGGAATGTTAGTGTGGGTATAAGTCTCGGAATGTTTTTGTGGGTAGAAGTCTTGGAATGTTTGTGTGGGTATAAGTCCCGGAATATTTTTGTGGATATAAGTCTCGGAATGTATGTGTAGGTATAAGTCTCGGAATGTTTTTGTGGGTATAAGTCTAGGAATTTATGTGCAGGAATAAGTCCTAGTATGTTTTTGTGGGTATAAGTATTGGAATGTGTTTGTGGGTATGAGTCCCGGAATGGTTTTGTGAGTATAAGTCCCGGAATGTTTTTGTGGGTCTAAGTCTTGGAATGTTTGTGTAGGTATAAGTCTCGGAATGTTTGTGTGTGTATAAGTCCCAGAATGTTTTTGTGGGTATAAGTCTCGGACTGTTTGTGTGGGTATGAGTCCCGGAATGTTTTTGTGGGTATAAGTCTCGGAATGTTTGTGTCTGTATAAGTCCCAGAAAGTTTTTGTGGGTATAAGTCTTGGAATGTTTGTCTGGGTATAAGTCCCGGAATGTTTTTGTGGGTATAAGTTTCGGAATGTATGTGCAGGTATAAGTCCTGGAATGTTTTTGTAGGTATAAGTCTCGGAATGTTTTTGTGGGTATCAGTCTAGGAAGGATTTTGTGGGTGTAAGTCTCGTAATGTATGTGTAGGTATAAGTCCTGGAATGTTTGTGTGGGTATAAGTCCCGGAATATTTTTGTGTGTATAAGTATGTTTTTGTGGGTATGAGTATTGGAATGTTTGTGTGGGTATAAGTCCAGGAATGTTTTTGTCGGTATGAAACTCGGAATGATTGTGTGAGTATAAGTCCAGGAATGTTTTAGTGGGTATAAGTCCCGGAATGTTTGTGTGGGTATAAGGCCCTCAATGTTTTTGTGGGTTTAATTCCCGGAATGTTTTTGTAAGTATAAGTCCAGGAGTGTTTTTGTTGGTATGAATCTTGGAATGCTTGTGTGGGTATGAGTCCAGGAATGTTTTTGTCGGTATGAAACTCTGATTGTTTTTGCGGGTATAAGTCCCAGAATGTTTTCATGGGAATGAATATTGGAATATTTTTGTGGGGTTAAATCTCGAAATGATTTTGTGGGTGTAAATCTCCGAATGTTTGTGTGGGCATACGTTCCGGAATGTTTTTGTGGGTATTCGTCTTGGAATGTTTTTGTGGGTATACGTCCCAGAATGTTTGTGTAGTTATAAGACTCGGAATGTTTGTGTGGGTATAAGTCTCGGAATGTTTTTGTGGGTATAAGTCTTGGAATGTTTGTGTGGGTATAAGTCCCGGAATATTTTTGTGGGTATAAGTCTCGGAAGGTATACGTAGGTTTTAGTCCTGGAATGTTTTTGTAGGTATAAGTCTCGGAATGTTTTTGTGAGTGTAAGTCCAGGAATGCTTTTGTGGGTATAAGTCCTGGAATGTTTGTGTGGGTACAAGTCTTGGAATGTTTGTGTGGGTATAAGTCTTGGAATGTTTGTGTGGGTATAAGTCCCAGAATGTTTTTGTGGGTGTAAGTCTCGTAATGTATGTGTAGGTATAAGTCCTGGAATGTTTTTGTAGGTTTAAGTCTCAGAATGTTTTTGTGGGTATAAGTCTCGGAATGTTTTTGTAGGTATAAGTCTCGGAATGTATATGTGGGAGTAAGTCCCGGAATGTTTGTGTGTGTATACGTCTCGGAATGTCTGTGTAGGTATAAGTCCTGGAATGTTTTTGTAAGTATAAGTCTCGGAATGTTTGTGTGGGTATACGTTCCGGAATATTTTTGTGGGTATACGTCTTGGAATGTTATTGTGGGTATACGTCCCAGAACATTTGTGTAGTTAAAAGACTCAGAATGTTTGTGTGGGTATAAGTCTCGGAATGTTTTTGTGGGTACAAATATTGGAATGTTTGTGTGGGTATAAGTCCCAGAATGTTTTCATGGGAATGAATATCGGAATATTTTGTGGGGTTAAACCTCGAAATGATTTTGTGTGTGTAAATCTCCGAATGTTTGTGTGGGAATACGTTCCGGAATGCTTTTGTGGGTATACGTCTTGGAATGTTATTGTGGGTATACGTCCCAGAACATTTGTGTAGTTAAAAGACTCAGAATGTTTGTGTGGGTATAAGTCTCGGAATGTTTTTGTGGGTATAAGTCCAGGAATGTGTTTGTAGGTATAA
This sequence comes from Hypanus sabinus, assembly GCF_030144855.1. Classification (NCBI taxonomy): domain Eukaryota; kingdom Metazoa; phylum Chordata; class Chondrichthyes; order Myliobatiformes; family Dasyatidae; genus Hypanus; species Hypanus sabinus. The sequence continues at coordinate 11,492,930 of NC_082738.1, read as the reverse complement.
GTCTCGGAATGTTTTTGTGAGTGTAAGTCCAGGAATGTTTTTGTGAGTATAAGTCTTAGAATTTTTGTGTGGGTAGAAGTCCCTCAATGTTGTTGTGGGTATAATTCCCGGAATGTTTTTGTAAGTATAAGTCCAGGAGTGTTTTTGTTGGTATGAATCTTGGAATGCTTGTGTGGGTATGAGTCCAGGAATATTTTTGTCGGTATGAAACTCGGAATGTTTGTGTGGGTATAAGTCCCAGAATGTTTTCATGAGAATGAATATCGGAATACTTTCGTGTGGTTAAATCTCGAAATGATTGTGTGGGTGTAAATCTCCGAATGTTTGTGTGGGTATACGTTCCGGAATGTTTTTGTGGGTATAGGTCTTGGAATGTTTTTGTGGGTATACGTCCCAGAATGTTTGTGTAGTTTTAAGACTCGGAATGTTAGTGTGGGTATAAGTCTCGGAATGTTTTTGTGGGTAGAAGTCTTGGAATGTTTGTGTGGGTATAAGTCCCGGAATATTTTTGTGGATATAAGTCTCGGAATGTATGTGTAGGTATAAGTCTCGGAATGTTTTTGTGGGTATAAGTCTAGGAATTTATGTGCAGGAATAAGTCCTAGTATGTTTTTGTGGGTATAAGTATTGGAATGTGTTTGTGGGTATGAGTCCCGGAATGGTTTTGTGAGTATAAGTCCCGGAATGTTTTTGTGGGTCTAAGTCTTGGAATGTTTGTGTAGGTATAAGTCTCGGAATGTTTGTGTGTGTATAAGTCCCAGAATGTTTTTGTGGGTATAAGTCTCGGACTGTTTGTGTGGGTATGAGTCCCGGAATGTTTTTGTGGGTATAAGTCTCGGAATGTTTGTGTCTGTATAAGTCCCAGAAAGTTTTTGTGGGTATAAGTCTTGGAATGTTTGTCTGGGTATAAGTCCCGGAATGTTTTTGTGGGTATAAGTTTCGGAATGTATGTGCAGGTATAAGTCCTGGAATGTTTTTGTAGGTATAAGTCTCGGAATGTTTTTGTGGGTATCAGTCTAGGAAGGATTTTGTGGGAGTAAGTCTCGTAATGTATGTGTAGGTATAAGTCCTGGAATGTTTGTGTGGGTATAAGTCCCGGAATATTTTTGTGTGTATAAGTATGTTTTTGTGGGTATGAGTATTGGAATGTTTGTGTGGGTATAAGTCCAGGAATGTTTTTGTCGGTATGAAACTCGGAATGATTGTGTGAGTATAAGTCCAGGAATGTTTTAGTGGGTATAAGTCCCGGAATGTTTGTGTGGGTATAAGGCCCTCAATGTTTTTGTGGGTTTAATTCCCGGAATGTTTTTGTAAGTATAAGTCCAGGAGTGTTTTTGTTGGTATGAATCTTGGAATGCTTGTGTGGGTATGAGTCCAGGAATGTTTTTGTCGGTATGAAACTCTGATTGTTTTTGCGGGTATAAGTCCCAGAATGTTTTCATGGGAATGAATATTGGAATATTTTTGTGGGGTTAAATCTCGAAATGATTTTGTGGGTGTAAATCTCCGAATGTTTGTGTGGGCATACGTTCCGGAATGTTTTTGTGGGTATTCGTCTTGGAATGTTTTTGTGGGTATACGTCCCAGAATGTTTGTGTAGTTATAAGACTCGGAATGTTTGTGTGGGTATAAGTCTCGGAATGTTTTTGTGGGTATAAGTCTTGGAATGTTTGTGTGGGTATAAGTCCCGGAATATTTTTGTGGGTATAAGTCTCGGAAGGTATACGTAGGTTTTAGTCCTGGAATGTTTTTGTAGGTATAAGTCTCGGAATGTTTTTGTGAGTGTAAGTCCAGGAATGCTTTTGTGGGTATAAGTCCTGGAATGTTTGTGTGGGTACAAGTCTTGGAATGTTTGTGTGGGTATAAGTCTTGGAATGTTTGTGTGGGTATAAGTCCCAGAATGTTTTTGTGGGTGTAAGTCTCGTAATGTATGTGTAGGTATAAGTCCTGGAATGTTTTTGTAGGTTTAAGTCTCAGAATGTTTTTGTGGGTATAAGTCTCGGAATGTTTTTGTAGGTATAAGTCTCGGAATGTATATGTGGGAGTAAGTCCCGGAATGTTTGTGTGTGTATACGTCTCGGAATGTCTGTGTAGGTATAAGTCCTGGAATGTTTTTGTAAGTATAAGTCTCGGAATGTTTGTGTGGGTATACGTTCCGGAATATTTTTGTGGGTATACGTCTTGGAATGTTATTGTGGGTATACGTCCCAGAACATTTGTGTAGTTAAAAGACTCAGAATGTTTGTGTGGGTATAAGTCTCGGAATGTTTTTGTGGGTACAAATATTGGAATGTTTGTGTGGGTATAAGTCCCAGAATGTTTTCATGGGAATGAATATCGGAATATTTTGTGGGGTTAAACCTCGAAATGATTTTGTGTGTGTAAATCTCCGAATGTTTGTGTGGGAATACGTTCCGGAATGCTTTTGTGGGTATACGTCTTGGAATGTTATTGTGGGTATACGTCCCAGAACATTTGTGTAGTTAAAAGACTCAGAATGTTTGTGTGGGTATAAGTCTCGGAATGTTTTTGTGGGTATAAGTCCAGGAATGTGTTTGTAGGTATAAGTCTCGGAATGTTTTTGTGAGTGTAAGTCCAGGAATGTTTTTGTGAGTATAAGTCTTAGAATTTTTGTGTGGGTAGAAGTCCCTCAATGTTGTTGTGGGTATAATTCCCGGAATGTTTTTGTAAGTATAAGTCCAGGAGTGATTTTGTTGGTATGAATCTTGGAATGCTTGTGTGGGTATGAGTCCAGGAATATTTTTGTCGGTATGAAACTCGGAATGTTTGTGTGGGTATAAGTCCCAGAATGTTTTCATGAGAATGAATATCGGAATACTTTCGTGTGGTTAAATCTCGAAATGATTGTGTGGGTGTAAATCTCCGAATGTTTGTGTGGGTATACGTTCCGGAATGTTTTTGTGGGTATAGGTCTTGGAATGTTTTTGTGGGTATACGTCCCAGAATGTTTGTGTAGTTTTAAGACTCGGAATGTTAGTGTGGGTATAAGTCTCGGAATGTTTTTGTGGGTAGAAGTCTTGGAATGTTTGTGTGGGTATAAGTCCCGGAATATTTTTGTGGATATAAGTCTCGGAATGTATGTGTAGGTATAAGTCTCGGAATGTTTTTGTGGGTATAAGTCTAGGAATTTATGTGCAGGAATAAGTCCTAGTATGTTTTTGTGGGTATAAGTATTCGAATGTGTTTGTGGGTATGAGTCCCGGAATGGTTTTGTGAGTATAAGTCCCGGAATGTTTTTGTGGGTCTAAGTCTTGGAATGTTTGTGTAGGTATAAGTCTCGGAATGTTTGTGTGTGTATAAGTCCCAGAATGTTTTTGTGGGTATAAGTCTCGGACTGTTTGTGTGGGTATGAGTCCCGGAATGTTTTTTGGGTATAAGTCTCGGAATGTTTGTGTCTGTATAAGTCCCAGAAAGTTTTTGTGGGTATAAGTCTTGGAATGTTTGTCTGGGTATAAGTCCCGGAATGTTTTTGTGGGTATAAGTTTCGGAATGTATGTGCAGGTATAAGTCCTGGAATGTTTTTGTAGGTATAAGTCTCGGAATGTTTTTGTGGGTATCAGTCTAGGAAGGATTTTGTGGGTGTAAGTCTCGTAATGTATGTGTAGGTATAAGTCCTGGAATGTTTGTGTGGGTATAAGTCCCGGAATATTTTTGTGTGTATAAGTATGTTTTTGTGGGTATGAGTATTGGAATGTTTGTGTGGGTATAAGTCCAGGAATGTTTTTGTCGGTATGAAACTCGGAATGATTGTGTGAGTATAAGTCCAGGAATGTTTTAGTGGGTATAAGTCCCGGAATGTTTGTGTGGGTATAAGGCCCTCAATGTTTTTGTGGGTTTAATTCCCGGAATGTTTTTGTAAGTATAAGTCCAGGAGTGTTTTTGTTGGTATGAATCTTGGAATGCTTGTGTGGGTATGAGTCCAGGAATGTTTTTGTCGGTATGAAACTCTGATTGTTTTTGCGGGTATAAGTCCCAGAATGTTTTCATGGGAATGAATATTGGAATATTTTTGTGGGGTTAAATCTCGAAATGATTTTGTGGGTGTAAATCTCCGAATGTTTGTGTGGGCATACGTTCCGGAATGTTTTTGTGGGTATTCGTCTTGGAATGTTTTTGTGGGTATACGTCCCAGAATGTTTGTGTAGTTATAAGACTCGGAATGTTTGTGTGGGTATAAGTCTCGGAATGTTTTTGTGGGTATAAGTCTTGGAATGTTTGTGTGGGTATAAGTCCCGGAATATTTTTGTGGGTATAAGTCTCGGAAGGTATACGTAGGTTTTAGTCCTGGAATGTTTTTGTAGGTATAAGTCTCGGAATGTTTTTGTGAGTGTAAGTCCAGGAATGCTTTTGTGGGTATAAGTCCTGGAATGTTTGTGTGGGTACAAGTCTTGGAATGTTTGTGTGGGTATAAGTCTTGGAATGTTTGTGTGGGTATAAGTCCCAGAATGTTTTTGTGGGTGTAAGTCTCGTAATGTATGTGTAGGTATAAGTCCTGGAATGTTTTTGTAGGTTTAAGTCTCAGAATGTTTTTGTGGGTATAAGTCTCGGAATGTTTTTGTAGGTATAAGTCTCGGAATGTATATGTGGGAGTAAGTCCCGGAATGTTTGTGTGTGTATACGTCTCGGAATGTCTGTGTAGGTATAAGTCCTGGAATGTTTTTGTAAGTATAAGTCTCGGAATGTTTGTGTGGGTATACGTTCCGGAATATTTTTGTGGGTATACGTCTTGGAATGTTATTGTGGGTATACGTCCCAGAACATTTGTGTAGTTAAAAGACTCAGAATGTTTGTGTGGGTATAAGTCTCGGAATGTTTTTGTGGGTACAAATATTGGAATGTTTGTGTGGGTATAAGTCCCAGAATGTTTTCATGGGAATGAATATCGGAATATTTTGTGGGGTTAAACCTCGAAATGATTTTGTGTGTGTAAATCTCCGAATGTTTGTGTGGGAATACGTTCCGGAATGCTTTTGTGGGTATACGTCTTGGAATGTTATTGTGGGTATACGTCCCAGAACATTTGTGTAGTTAAAAGACTCAGAATGTTTGTGTGGGTATAAGTCTCGGAATGTTTTTGTGGGTATAAGTCCAGGAATGTGTTTGTAGGTATAAGTCTCGGAATGTTTTTGTGAGTGTAAGTCCAGGAATGTTTTTGTGAGTATAAGTCTTAGAATTTTTGTGTGGGTAGAAGTCCCTCAATGTTGTTGTGGGTATAATTCCCGGAATGTTTTTGTAAGTATAAGTCCAGGAGTGATTTTGTTGGTATGAATCTTGGAATGCTTGTGTGGGTATGAGTCCAGGAATATTTTTGTCGGTATGAAACTCGGAATGTTTGTGTGGGTATAAGTCCCAGAATGTTTTCATGAGAATGAATATCGGAATACTTTCGTGTGGTTAAATCTCGAAATGATTGTGTGGGTGTAAATCTCCGAATGTTTGTGTGGGTATACGTTCCGGAATGTTTTTGTGGGTATAGGTCTTGGAATGTTTTTGTGGGTATACGTCCCAGAATGTTTGTGTAGTTTTAAGACTCGGAATGTTAGTGTGGGTATAAGTCTCGGAATGTTTTTGTGGGTAGAAGTCTTGGAATGTTTGTGTGGGTATAAGTCCCGGAATATTTTTGTGGATATAAGTCTCGGAATGTATGTGTAGGTATAAGTCTCGGAATGTTTTTGTGGGTATAAGTCTAGGAATTTATGTGCAGGAATAAGTCCTAGTATGTTTTTGTGGGTATAAGTATTCGAATGTGTTTGTGGGTATGAGTCCCGGAATGGTTTTGTGAGTATAAGTCCCGGAATGTTTTTGTGGGTCTAAGTCTTGGAATGTTTGTGTAGGTATAAGTCTCGGAATGTTTGTGTGTGTATAAGTCCCAGAATGTTTTTGTGGGTATAAGTCTCGGACTGTTTGTGTGGGTATGAGTCCCGGAATGTTTTTTGGGTATAAGTCTCGGAATGTTTGTGTCTGTATAAGTCCCAGAAAGTTTTTGTGGGTATAAGTCTTGGAATGTTTGTCTGGGTATAAGTCCCGGAATGTTTTTGTGGGTATAAGTTTCGGAATGTATGTGCAGGTATAAGTCCTGGAATGTTTTTGTAGGTATAAGTCTCGGAATGTTTTTGTGGGTATCAGTCTAGGAAGGATTTTGCGGGTGTAAGTCTCGTAATGTATGTGTAGGTATAAGTCCTGGAATGTTTGTGTGGGTATAAGTCCCGGAATATTTTTGTGTGTATAAGTATGTTTTTGTGGGTATGAGTATTGGAATGTTTGTGTGGGTATAAGTCCAGGAATGTTTTTGTCGGTATAAGCCCCGGAATGTTTTTGTGGGTATACGTCTTGGAATGTTATTGTGGGTATACGTCCCAGAACATTTGTGTAGTTAAAAGACTCAGAATGTTTGTGTGGGTATAAGTCTCGGAATGTTTTTGTGGGTACAATTATTGGAATGTTTCTGTGGGTATAAGTCCCAGAATGTTTTCATGGGAATGAATATCGGAATATTTTGTGGGGTTAAACCTCGAAATGATTTTGTGTGTGTAAATCTGCGAATGTTTGTGTGGGTATACGTTCCGGAATGTTTTTGTGGGTATACGTCTTGGAATGTTATTGTGGGTATACGTCCCAGAACATTTGTGTAGTTAAAAGACTCAGAATGTTTGTGTGGGTATAAGTCTCGGAATGTTTTTGTGGGTATAAGTTTTGGAATGTTTGTGTGGGTATAAGTCCCGGAATATTTTTGTGGGTATAAGTCTCGGAATGTATGCATAGGTATTAGTCCTGGAATGTTTTTGTAGGTATAAGTCTCGGAATGTTTTTGTGAGTGTAAGTCCAGGAATGTTTTTGTGAGTATAAGTCTTAGAATGTTTTTGTGGGTATACGTCCCAGAATGTTTGTGTAGTTTTAAGACTCGGAATGTTAGTGTGGGTATAAGTCTCGGAATGTTTTTGTGGGTAGAAGTCTTGGAATGTTTGTGTGGGTATAAGTCCCGGAATATTTTTGTGGATATAAGTCTCGGAATGTATGTGTAGGTATAAGTCCTGGAATGTTTTCGTAGGTATAAGTCTCGGAATGTTTCTGTGGGTATAAGTCCCGGAATGTTTTTGTCGGTATAATTCCCGGAATGTATTTGTGAATATAAGTCTCGGAATGTTTTTGTGGGTATAAGTCTTCGAATGTTTGTCTGGATGTCAGTCCTGGAATGTTTTTCTGGGTATGAGTCTCGGTATGTATGTGTAGGTATAAGTCCTGGAATGTTTTTGTAGGTATAAGTCTCGGAATGTTTTTGTGGGTATAAGTCCAGGAATGTTTTTGTAGGTATAAGTCTCGGAATGTTTTTGTGGGTATAACTCTTGGAATGTTTGTGTGGGTATAAGTCCCAGAATGTTTTCATGGGAATGAATATCGGAATATTTTTCTGGGGTTAAATCTCGAAATGATTTTGTGGGTGTAAATCTCCGAATGTTTGTGTGGGTATACGTTCCGAAATATTTTGTGGGTATACGTTTTGGAATGTTTCTGTGGGTATACTTCCCAGAATGTTTCTGTAGTTATAAGACTCGGAATGTTTGTGTGGGTATAAGCCTCGGAATGTTTTTGTGGGTATAAGTCTTGGAATGTTTGTGTGGGTATAAGTCTCGGAATGTTTTTGTAAGTATACGTCCAGGAGTGTTATTGTTGGTATAAGTCTCAGAATGTTTTTGTTGGTATTAGTCCTGGAATGTTTTTGTAGGTATAAGTCTCGGAATGTATGTGTGGGTATTAGTCCTGGAATGTTTTTGTGGGTATAAGTCTTGGAATGTTTGAGTAGTTATAAGACTCGGAATGTTAGTGTGGGAATAAGTCTCGGAATGTTTTTGTTGGTATAAGTCTCAGAATGTTTTTGTGGGTATAAGTCTTGGAATGTTTGTGTGGGTATAAGTCTCAGAATGTTTGTGTGGGTATAGGTCCCAGAATGTTTTTGTTGGTATTAGTCCTGGAATGTTTTTGTAGGTATAAGTCTCGGAATGTATGTGTGGGTATTAGTCCTGGAATGTTTTTGTGGGTATAAGTCTTGGAATGTTTGTGTGGGTATAAGTCCCGGAATATTTTTGTGTGTATAAGTCTCGGAATGTATGTGTAGGTATTAGTCCTGGAATGTTTTTGTAAGTATAAGTCTCGGAATGTTTTTGTGGGTATAAGTCTTGGAATATTTGTGTGGGTATAAGTCCCGGAATGTATGTGTAGGTATAAGTCCTGGAATGTTTTTGTAGGTATATGTCTCGGAATGTTTTTGTGGGTATAAGTCTCGGAATGTTTTTGTAAGTATACGTCCAGGAGTGTTATTGTTGGTATGAATCTTGGAATGCTTGTGTGGGTATGAGTCCAGGAATGTTTTTGTCGGTATGAAACTCAGAATGTTTGTGTGGGTATAAGTCCCTCACTGTTTTTGTGGGTATAATTCCCGGAATGATTCTGTAAGTATAAGGCCAGGAGTGTTTTTGTTGGTATGAATCTTGGAATGCTTGTGTGGGTATGAGTCCTGGAATGTTTTTGTCGGTATGAAACTCAGAATGTTTGTGTGGGTATAAGTCCCTCAATGTTTTTGTGGGTATAATTCCCGGAATGTTTTTTTGAGTATAAGTCCAGGAGTGTTTTTGTTGGTATGAATCTTGGAATGCTTGTGTGGGTATGAGTCCAGGAATGTTTTTGTCGGTATGAAACTCTGAATGTTTGTGTGGGTATAAGTCCCAGAATGTTTTCATGGGAATGAATATCGGAATATTTTTGTGGGGTTAAATCTCGAAATGATTTTGTGGGTGTAAATCTCCGAATGTTTGTGTGGGTATACGTTCCGGAATGTTTTTGTGGGTATACGTCTTGGAATGTTTGTGTGGGTATACGTCCCAGAATGTTTGTGTAGTTATAAGACTCGGAATGTTTGTGTGGGTATTAGCCTCGGAACGTTTTTGTGGGTATAAGTCTTCGAATGTTTGTGTGGATGTCAGTCCTGGAATGTTTTTCTGGGTATAAGTCACGGAATGCATGCGTAGGTACTAGTCCTGGAATGTTTTTGTAGGTATAAGTATCGGAATGTTTTTGTGGGTATAAGTCTCGGAATGTATGTGTAGGTGTAAGTCCTAGAATATTTTTGTAGGTAGAAATCTCGGAATGTTTGTCTGGGTATAAGTCCCGGAATGTTTTTGTGGGTAGAAGTCCCGGAATGTTTTTGTGGGTATAAGTCTCGGAATGTTTTTGTGGGTATAAGTCTTGGAATGTTTATGTGGGTGTAGTCCCAGAATGTTTTTGTGGGTATAAGTCTCGGAATGTATGTGTAGGTATAAGTCCTGGAATGCTTTTGTAGGTATCAGTCTCGGAATGTTTGTGTAGGTATAAGTCCCTCGTTGTTTTTGTGGGTATAATTCCCGGAATGTTTTTGTAAGTATAAGTCCAGGAGTGTTTTTGTTGGTATGAATCTTGGAATGCTTGTGTGTGTATGAGTCCAGGAATGTTTTTGTCGGTATTAAACTCGGAATGTTTGTGTGGGTATAAGTCCCAGAATGTTTTCTTGGGAAATAATAACGGAATATTTTTGTTGGGTTAAATCTCGAAATGACTTTGTGGGTGTAAATCTCCGAATGTTTGTGTGGGTATACGTCCCAGAATGTTTGTGTAGTTATAAGACTCGGAATGTTTGTGTGGGTATAAGCCTCAGAACGTTTTTGTGGGTATAAGTCTTCGAATGTTTGTGTGGATGTCAGTCCTGGAATGTTTTTCTGGGTATGAGTCTCGGTATGTATGTGTAGGTCTAAGTCCTGGAATGTTTTTGTAGGTATAAGTCTCGGAATGTTTTTGTGGGTATAAGTCCAGGAATGTTTTTGTAGGTATAAGTCTCGGGATGTTTTTGTGGGTATAAGTCTTGGAATGTTTGTGTGGGTATAAGTCCCAGAATGTTTTCATGGGAATGAATATCGGAATATTTTTCTGGGGTTAAATCTCGAAATGATTTTGTGGGTGTAAATCTCCGAATGTTTGTGTGGGTATACGTTCCAAAATGTTTTGTGGGTTTACGTTTTGGAATGTTTCTGTGGGTATACGTCCCAGAATGTTTCTGTAGTTATAAGACTCGGAATGTTTGTGTGGGTATAAGCCTCGGAATGTTTTTGTGGGTATAAGTCTCGGAATGTTTTTGTAAGTATACGTCCAGGAGTGTTATTGTTGGTATGAAGCTTGGAATGCTTGTGTGGGTATGAGTCCAGGAATGTTTTTGTCGGTATGAAACTCTGAATGTTTGTGTGGGTATAAGTCCCAGAATGTTTTCATGGGAATGAATATCGGAATATTTTTGTGGGGTTAAATCTCGAAATGATTTTGTGGGTGTAAATCTCCGAATGTTTGTGTGGGTATACGTTCAGGAATGTTTTTGTGGGTATACGTCTTGGAATGTTTGAGTAGTTATAAGACTCGGAATGTTAGTGTGGGTATAAGTCTCAGAATGTTTTTCTGGGTATAAGTCTTGGAATGTTTGTGTGGGTATAAGTCCCGGAATATTTTTGTGTGTATAAGTCTCGGAATGTATGTGTAGGTATTATTCCTGGAATGCTTTTGTAGGTATAAGTCTCGGAATGTATGTGTGGGTATCAGTCCTGGAATGTTTTTGTCGGTATGAAACTCTGAATGTTTGTGTGGGTATAAGTCCCAGAATGTTTTCATGGGAATGAATATCGGAATATTTTTGTGGGGTTAAATCTCGAAATGATTTTGTGGGTGTAAATCTCCGAATGTTTGTGTGGGTATACGTTCCAGAATGTTTTTGTGGGTATACGTCTTGGAATGTTTTTGTGGGTGTACGTCCCAGAATGTTTGAGTAGTTATAAGACTCGGAATGTATGTGTGGGTATTAGTCCTGGAATGTTTTTGTGGGTATAAGTCTTGGAATGTTTGTGTGGGTATAAGTCCCGGAATATTTTTGTGTGTATAAGTCTCGGAATGTATGTGTAGGTTTAAGTCTTGGAATGTATTTGTGGGTATCAGTCTAGGAATATTTTTGTGTGTGTAAGTCTCTTAATGTATGTGTAGGTATAAGTCCTGGAATGTTTTTATAAGTATAAGTCCAGGAGTGTTTTTGTTGGTATGAATCTTGGAATGCTTGTGTGGGCATGAGTACAGGAATGTTTTTGTCGGTATGAAACTCTGAATGTTTGTGTGGGTATAAGTCCCAGAATGTTTTCATGGGAATGAATATCGGAATATTTTTGTGGGGTTAAATCTCGAAATGATTTTGTGGGTGTAAATCTCCGAATGTTTGTGTGGGTATACGTTCCGGAATGTTTTTGTGGGTATACGTCTTGGAATGTTTGTGTGGGTATACGTCCCAGAATGTTTGTGTAGTTATAAGACTCGGAATGTTTGTGTGGGTATAAGTCTTGGAATGTTTGTGTGGGTATAAGTCCCGGAATATTTTTGTGGGTATAAGTCACGGAATGTATGCGTAGGTACTAGTCCTGGAATGTTTTTGTAGGTATAAGTATCGGAATGTTTTTGTGAGTGTAAGTCCAGGAAAGTTTTTGTGGGTATAAGTCTTGGCATGTTTGTGTGGGTATACGTCCCTCAATGTTTTTGTGGGTATAATTCCCGGAATGTTTTTGTGAGTATAAGTCTCGGAAGGTATGCGTAGGTATTAGTCCTGGAATGTTCTTGTAGGTATAAGTCTCGGAATGTTTTTGTGAGTGTAAGTCCAGGAATGTTTTTGTGGGTATAAGTCTTGGAATGTTTGTGTGGGTATAAGTCCCAGAATGTTTTCATGGGAATAAATATCGGAATATTTTTGTGGGGTTAAATCTCGAAATGATTTTGTGGGTGTAAGTCTCCGAATGTTTGTGTGGGTATACGTTCCGGAATGTTTTTGTGGGTATACGTCTTGGAATGTTTTTGTGGGTATACTTCCCAGAATGTTTGTGTAGGTATAAGACTCGGAATGTTTGTGTCGGTATAAGTCTCGGAATGTTTTTGTGGGTATAAGTCTCGGAATGTATGTGTAGGTATAAGTCCTGGAATGTTTTTGTAGGTATAAGTCTCGGAATGTATGTGTATGTATAAGTCCTGGAATGTTTTTGTGGGTATAAGTCTCGGAATGTTTTATGTAGGTATAAGTCTTGGAATGTTTGTGTGGGTATACATTCCGAAATGTTTGTGTGGGTATACGTCACAGAATGTTTGTGTAGTTATAAGCCTCGGAATGTTTTTGTGGGTATTAGTTTCGGAATGTTTTTGTGGGTATAAGTCTCGGAATGTTTTTGTGGGTATAAGTCTTGGAATGTTTTTGTGGGTATAAGTCTTGGAATGTTTTTGTGGGTATAAGTCTTGGAATGTTTGTGTGGGTATAAGTCCCGGAATATTTTTGTGGGTATAAGTCACGGAATGTATGCGTAGGTATTAGTCCTGGAATGTTTTTGTAGGTATAAGTCTTGGAATGTTTTTGTGAGTGTAAGTCCAAGAATGTTTTTGTGGGTATAAGTCCTGGAATGTTTGTGTGGGTATAAGTCTCGGAATGTTTGTGTGGGTATAAGTCCCGGAATATTTTTGTGTGTATAAGTCTCGGAATGTATGTGTAGGTATTAGTCCTGGAATGTTTTTGTAGGTATAAGTCTCAGAATGTTTTTGTGGGTATAAGTCTTGGAATGTTTGTGTGGGTATAAGTCCCGGAATATTTTTGTGCGTATAAGTCTCGGAATGTATGTGTCGGTATTAGTCCTGGAATGTTTTTGTAGGTATAAGTCTTGGAATGTTTTTGTGGGCATAAGACCCGGAATATTTTCGTGTGTATAAGTCTCGGAATGTATTTGTAGGTATTAGTCCTGGAATGTTTTTGTAGGTATAAGTCTCGTAATGTTTTTGTGGGTATAAGTCTTGGAATGTTTGTGTGGGTATAAGTCTTGGAATGTTTGTGTGGGTATAAGTCTCGGAATGTTTTTGTAAGTATACGTCCAGGAGTGTTTTTATTGGTATGAATCTTGGAATGCTTGTGTGGGCATGAGTACAGGAATGTTTTTGTCGGTATGAAACTCTGAATGTTTGTGTGGGTATAAGTCCCAGAATGTTTTCATGGGAATGAATATCGGAATATTTTTGTGGGGTTAAATCTCGAAATGATTTTGTGGGTGTAAATCTCCGAATGTTTGTGTGGGTTTTAGTCCCAGAATGTTTTCATGGGAATGAATATCGGAATATTTCTGTAGGTATAAATCTCGGATTGATTTTGTAGGTGTAAATCTCTGAATGTTTGTGTGGGTATAAGTTCCGGAATGTTTTTGTGGGTATAAGTCTTGGAATGTTTTTGTGGGTATAAGTCTCGGAATGTATGTGTAGGTATTAGTCCATGAATGTTTTTGTAGGTATAAGTCTCGGAATGTTTGTATGGGTATAAGTCTCGGAATGTTTTTGTGGGTATAAGTCTTCGAATGTTTTTGTGGGTATAAGTCCCGGAATGTTTTTTTGGGTATAAGTCTCGGAATGTATGTGTAGGTATAAGTCCTGGAATGATTTGTAGGTATAAGTCCCGGAATGTTTGTGTGGGTATAAGTCCCGGAATATTTTTGTGGGTATGTATCTCGGACTGTTTTGGCGGGTGTAAGTCCCAGAATGTTTTCATGGGAATGAATATCGGAATTTTTTTTGCATATAGATCTTGGATTGATTTTGTGGGTGTAAATCTCCGAATGTTTGTGTGGGTATACGTTCCGGAATGTTTGTGTGGGTATAAGTCTTGGAATGTTTGTGTGGGTATAAGTCCCGGAATATTTTTGTGGGTATAAGTCTCGGAATGTATGTGTAGGTATAAGTCCTGGAATGATTTTGTAGGTATATGTCTCGGAATGTTTGTGTGGGTATAAGTCTTGGAATGTTTTTGTGGGTATAAGTCTCGGAATGTTTTTGTGGGTATGATTATGGGAATGTTTGTGTTGGTATAAGTCCAGGAATGTTTTTGTCGGTAAGAAACTCAGACTGTTTTTGCGGGTATAACTCCCAGAATGTTTTCATGGGAATGTATATCGGAATTTTTTTGGGGTATAAATCTCGGATTGATTTTGTGGGTGTAAATCTCTGAATGTTTGTGTGGGTATACGTTCCGGAATGTTTTTGTGGTTATAAGTCTTGGAATGCTTTTGTGGGTATACGTCCCAGAATGTTTGTGTAGTTATAAGACTCGGAATGTTTGTGTGGGTATAAGTCTCGGAATGTTTTTTTGGGTATAAGTCTCGGAATGTATGTGTAGTTATAAGTCCTGGAATGTTTGTGTGGGTATAAGTCCCGGAAAGTTTGTGTGGGTATAATTCCCGGAATGTTTTTGTAAGTATAAGTTCAGGAATGTTTTTCTTGGTATGAATCCTGGAATGCTTGTGTGGGTATGAGTCCAGGAATGTTTTTGTCGGCATGAAACTCAGAATCTTTGTGTGGGTTTTAGTCCCAGAATGTTTTCATGGGAATGAATATCGGAATATTTCTGTGGGAATAAATCTCGGATTGATTTTGTGGGTGTAAATCTCTGAATGTTTGTGTGGGTATACGTTCCGGAATGTTTTTGTGGGTATAAGTCTTGGAATGTTTTTGTGGGTATAAGTCTCGGAATGTATGTGTAGGTATTAGTCCTGGAATGTTTTTGTAGGTATAAGTCTCGGAATGTTTGTGTGGGTATAAGTCTCGGAAAGTTTTTGTGGGTATAAGTCTTCGAATGTTTGTGCGGGTATAAGTCCCGGAATGTTTTTTTGGGTATAAGTCTCGGAATGTATGTGTAGGTATAAGTCCTGGAATGATTTGTAGTTATAAGCCTCGGAATGTTTGTGTGGGTATAAGTCTTGGAATGTTTTTGTGGGTATAAGTCCCGGAATGTTTTTGTGGGTATGATTATGGGAATGTTTGTGTTGGTGTAAGTCCAGGAATGTTTTTGTCGGTAAGAAACTCAGACTGTTTTTGCGGGTATAAGTCCCAGAATGTTTTCATGGGAATGAATATATCGGAATTTTTTTTGGGTATAAATCTCGGATTGATTTTGTCGGTGTAAATCTCTGAATGTTTGTGTGGGTATACGTTCCGGAATGTTTTTCTGGGTATAAGTCTTGCAATGTTGTTCTGGGTATACGTACCAGAATGTTTGTGTAGGTATAAGACTCGGAATGTTTGCGTGGGTATAAGTCTCAGAATGTTTTTGTGGGTATAAGTCTTGGAATGTTTGTGTGGGTATAAGTCTTGGAATGTTTGTGAGGTATGAGTCCGGAATATTTTTGTGGGTGTATGTCTTGTAATGTATCTGTAGGTATAAGTCCTGGAATGTTTTTGTAGGTTTAAGTCTCGGAATGTTTTTGTGGGAATCTGTCTAGGAATGTTTTTGTGGGAATCTGTCTAGGAATGTTTTTGTCGGTATGAAACTCTGAATGTTTGTGTGGGTATAAGTCCCAGAATGTTTTCATGGGAATGAATATCGGAATATTTTTGTGGGGTTAAATCTCGAAATGATTTTGTGGGTGTAAATCTCCGAATGTTTGTGTGGGTTTTAGTCCCAGAATGTTTTCATGGGAATGAATATCGGAATATTTCTGTAGGTATAAATCTCGGATTGATTTTGTAGGTGTAAATCTCTGAATGTTTGTGTGGGTATAAGTTCCGGAATGTTTTTGTGGGTATAAGTCTTGGAATGTTTTTGTGGGTATAAGTCTCGGAATGTATGTGTAGGTATTAGTCCATGAATGTTTTTGTAGGTATAAGTCTCGGAATGTTTGTATGGGTATAAGTCTCGGAATGTTTTTGTGGGTATAAGTCTTCGAATGTTTTTGTGGGTATAAGTCCCGGAATGTTTTTTTGGGTATAAGTCTCGGAATGTATGTGTAGGTATAAGTCCTGGAATGATTTGTAGGTATAAGTCCCGGAATGTTTGTGTGGGTATAAGTCCCGGAATATTTTTGTGGGTATGTATCTCGGACTGTTTTGGCGGGTGTAAGTCCCAGAATGTTTTCATGGGAATGAATATCGGAATTTTTTTTGCATATAGATCTTGGATTGATTTTGTGGGTGTAAATCTCCGAATGTTTGTGTGGGTATACGTTCCGGAATGTTTGTGTGGGTATAAGTCTTGGAATGTTTGTGTGGGTATAAGTCCCGGAATATTTTTGTGGGTATAAGTCTCGGAATGTATGTGTAGGTATAAGTCCTGGAATGATTTTGTAGGTATATGTCTCGGAATGTTTGTGTGGGTATAAGTCTTGGAATGTTTTTGTGGGTATAAGTCTCGGAATGTTTTTGTGGGTATGATTATGGGAATGTTTGTGTTGGTATAAGTCCAGGAATGTTTTTGTCGGTAAGAAACTCAGACTGTTTTTGCGGGTATAACTCCCAGAATGTTTTCATGGGAATGTATATCGGAATTTTTTTGGGGTATAAATCTCGGATTGATTTTGTGGGTGTAAATCTCTGAATGTTTGTGTGGGTATACGTTCCGGAATGTTTTTGTGGTTATAAGTCTTGGAATGCTTTTGTGGGTATACGTCCCAGAATGTTTGTGTAGTTATAAGACTCGGAATGTTTGTGTGGGTATAAGTCTCGGAATGTTTTTTTGGGTATAAGTCTCGGAATGTATGTGTAGTTATAAGTCCTGGAATGTTTGTGTGGGTATAAGTCCCGGAAAGTTTGTGTGGGTATAATTCCCGGAATGTTTTTGTAAGTATAAGTTCAGGAATGTTTTTCTTGGTATGAATCCTGGAATGCTTGTGTGGGTATGAGTCCAGGAATGTTTTTGTCGGCATGAAACTCAGAATCTTTGTGTGGGTTTTAGTCCCAGAATGTTTTCATGGGAATGAATATCGGAATATTTCTGTGGGAATAAATCTCGGATTGATTTTGTGGGTGTAAATCTCTGAATGTTTGTGTGGGTATACGTTCCGGAATGTTTTTGTGGGTATAAGTCTTGGAATGTTTTTGTGGGTATAAGTCTCGGAATGTATGTGTAGGTATTAGTCCTGGAATGTTTTTGTAGGTATAAGTCTCGGAATGTTTGTGTGGGTATAAGTCTCGGAAAGTTTTTGTGGGTATAAGTCTTCGAATGTTTGTGCGGGTATAAGTCCCGGAATGTTTTTTTGGGTATAAGTCTCGGAATGTATGTGTAGGTATAAGTCCTGGAATGATTTGTAGTTATAAGCCTCGGAATGTTTGTGTGGGTATAAGTCTTGGAATGTTTTTGTGGGTATAAGTCCCGGAATGTTTTTGTGGGTATGATTATGGGAATGTTTGTGTTGGTGTAAGTCCAGGAATGTTTTTGTCGGTAAGAAACTCAGACTGTTTTTGCGGGTATAAGTCCCAGAATGTTTTCATGGGAATGAATATATCGGAATTTTTTTTGGGTATAAATCTCGGATTGATTTTGTCGGTGTAAATCTCTGAATGTTTGTGTGGGTATACGTTCCGGAATGTTTTTCTGGGTATAAGTCTTGCAATGTTGTTCTGGGTATACGTACCAGAATGTTTGTGTAGGTATAAGACTCGGAATGTTTGCGTGGGTATAAGTCTCAGAATGTTTTTGTGGGTATAAGTCTTGGAATGTTTGTGTGGGTATAAGTCTTGGAATGTTTGTGAGGTATGAGTCCGGAATATTTTTGTGGGTGTATGTCTTGTAATGTATCTGTAGGTATAAGTCCTGGAATGTTTTTGTAGGTTTAAGTCTCGGAATGTTTTTGTGGGAATCTGTCTAGGAATGTTTTTGTGGGTATAAGTCTCGGAATGTATATGTAGGTATAAGTCCCGGAATGTTTGTGTAGGTGTAAGTCTCAGAATGTTTGTGTGGGTATAAGTCTCGGAATGATTTTGTGGATATGAGTATTGGAATGTTTGTGTGGGTATAAGTCCAGGAATGTTTTTGTCGGTACGAAACTCGGAATGTTTGTGTGGGTATAAGTCCCGGAATATTTTTGTGGGTATATATCTCGGACTGTTTTTGCGGGTATAATTCCCGGAATGTTTTCATGGGAATAAATATCGGAATTTTTTTTGGGTATAAATCTCGGATTGATTTTGTGGGTGTAAATCTCCGAATGTTTGTGTGGGTATACGTTCCAGAATGTTTTTTTGGGTATAAGTCTCGGAATGTTTTTGTGGGTATAAGTCTTGGAATGTTTGTGTAGGTATAAGTCCTGGAATGTTTTTGTAGGTATAAGTCTTGGAATGTTTTTGTAGGTATAAGTCTTGGAATGTTTGTGTGGGTGTAAGTCCCGGAATGTTTTTGTGGGTATAAGTCTTGGAATGTTTGTGTGGGTGTAAGTCCCGGAATGTTTTTGTGGGTATAAGTCTCGGAATGTATGTGTATGTATAAGTCCTGGAATGTTTTTGTAGGTATCAGTGGCGGAATGTTTTTGTGGGTATCAGTCTAGGAATATTTCTGTGGGTATAAGTCTCGGAATGTTTGTGTGGGTATAAGTCTCGGAATGTTTTTGTTTGTCTAAGTCTTCGAATGTTTGTGTGGGTATAAGTCCCGGAATGTTGTTGTGGGTATAAGTCTCGGAATGTATGTGTAGGTATAAGTCCTGGAATGTTTTTGTAGATATAAGTCTCGGAATGTTTGTGTGGGTAAAAGTCCCGGAATGTTTTTCTGGGAATAATTCCCGGAATGTTTTTGTGAGTATAAGTCTCGGAATGTTTTTGTGGGTATAAGTCTTGGAATGTTTGTGTGGTATAAGTACCGGAATGTTTTTGTGGGTGTAAGTCTCGTAATGTATGTGTAGGTATAAGTCCTGGAATGTTTTTGTAGGTTTAAGTCTCAGAATGTTTTTGTGGGTATCAGTCTAGGAATGTTTTTGTGTGTGTAAGTCTCGTAATGTATGTGTAGGTATAAGTCCTGGAATGTTTTTGTAGGTATAAGTCCCGGAATGTTTGTGTAGATGTAAGTCTCAGAATGTCTGTGTGGGTATAAGTCTCGGAATGTTTTTGTGGGTATGAGTATTGGAATGTTTTTGTGGGCATAAGTCCAGGAATGTTTTTGTGGGTATAAGTCTCGGAAGGTATGTGTAGGTATAAGTCCTGGAATGTTTTTGTAGGTATAAGTCTCGGAATGTTTGTGTGGGTATAAGTCTCGGAAAGTTTTTGTGGGTATAAGTCTTCGAATGTTTGTGCGGGTATAAGTCCCGGAAAGTTTTTTTGGGTATAAGTCTCGGAATGTATGTGTAGGTATAAGTCCTGGAATGATTTGTAGTTATAAGCCTTGGAATGTTTTTGTGGGTATCACTCTAGGAATGTTTCTGTGGGTATAAGTCTCAGAACGTATGTGAAGGTATAAGTCCTAGAATGTTTTTGTAGGTATAAGTCTCGGAATGTTTGTGTGGGTATAAGTCCCGGAATGTTTTTGTGGTTATAAGTCCCGGAATGTTTTTGTTGGTATGAATCCTGGAATACTTGTGTGGGTATGAGTCCAGGAATGTTTTTGTCGGTATGAAACTCAGAATGTTTGTGTGGGTTTTAGTCCCTCAATGTTTTTGTGGGTATAATTCCCGGAATGTTTTTGTAAGTATAAGTCCAGGAGTGTTTTTGTTGGTATGAATCTTGGAATGCTTGTGTGGGTATGAGTCCAGGAATGTTTTTGTCGGTATGAAACTCGGAATGTTTGTGTGGGTATAAGTCCCAGAATGTTTTCATGGGAATGAATATCGGAATATTTTTGTGGGGTTAAATCTCGAAATGATTTTGTGGGTGTAAATCTCCGAATGTTTGTGTGGGCATACGTTCCGGAATGTTTTTGTGGGTATCAGTCTAGGAATGTTTCTGTGGGTATAAGTCTCAGAATGTATGTGTAGGTATAAGTCCTAGAATGTTTTTGTAGGTATAAGTCTCGGAATGTTTGTGTGGGTATCAGTCTAGGAATGTTTTTGTAGGTATAAGTCCCGGAATGTTTTTGTTGGTATGAATCCTGGAATACTTGTGTGGGTATGAGTCCTGGAATGTTTTTGTCGGTATGAAACTCAGAATGTTTGTGTGGGTATAAGTCCCTGAATATTTTTGTGGGTATATGTCTCGGAATGTATGTATAGGTATAAGTCCTGGAATGTTTTCGTAGGTATAAGTCTCGGAATGTTTGTGTGGGTATAAGTCTCGGAATGTTTTTGTGGGGATAAGTCTTGGAATGTTTGTGTGGGTGTAAGTCCTGGAATGTTTTTGTGGGGATAAGTCTTGGAATGTTTGTGTAGTTATAAGACTCGGAATGTTTGTGTGGGTATAAGTCCCGGAATGTTTTTGTGGATATAAGTCTTGGAATGTTTGTGTGGGTGTAAGTCCAGGAATGTTTTTGTGGGTATAAGTCTCGGAATGTATGTGTATGTATAAGTTCTAGAATGTTTTTGTAGGTATGAGTCTCGGAATGTTTGTGTGGGTATAAATCCCGGAATGTTTTTGTGGGTATAAGTCTCGGAATGTTTGTGTGGGTATAACTCCCTCAATGTTTTTGTGGGTACAATTCCCGGAATGTTTTTGTAAGTATAAGTCCAGGAATGTTTTTGTTGGTATGAATCTTGGAATGCTTGTGTGGGTATGAGTCCAGGAATGTTTTTGTCGATATGAAACTCGGAATGTTTGTGTGGGTATAAGTCCCTGAATATTTTTGTGGGTATATGTCTCAGAATGTTTGTGTGGGTATGAGTCTCGGAATGTTTTTGTGGGTATAAGTCCCGGCATGTTTTTCTGGGTATAATTCCCGTAATGTTTTTGTGAGTATAAGTCTCGGAATGTATGTGTAGGTATTAGTCCTGGAATGTTTTTGTCGGTTTATGTCTCGGAATGTTTTTGTGGGTATAAGTCCTGGAATGTTTTTGTCGGTTTATGTCTCGGAATGTTTTTGTGGCGATAAGTCTTGGAATGTTTGTGTGGGTATAAGTCTTGGAATGTTTGTGTGGGTATAAGTCCCAGAATGTTTGTGTGGGTATAAGTCTCGGAATGTTTTTGTGGGTGTAAGTCTCGGAATGTATGTGTAGGTATAAGTCCTGGAATGTTTTTGTAGGTATAAGTCTCGGAATGTTTTTGTGGGTATCAGTCTAGGAATGTTTTTGTGCGTGTAAGTCTCGGAATGTATGTGTAGGTATAAGTCCTGGAATGTTTTTGTCGGTTTATGTCTCGGAATGTTTTTGTGGGTATAAGTCCCGGAATGTTTTTGTCGGTATTAAACTCAGAATGTTTGTGTGGGTTTTAGTCCCTCAATGTTTTTGTGGGTATAATTCCCGGAATGTTTTTGTAAGTATAAGTCCAGGAGTGTTTTTGTTGGTATGAATCTTGGAATGCTTGTGTGGGTATGAGTCCAGGAATGTTTTTGTCGGTATGAAACTCGGAATGTTTGTGTGGGTATAAGTCCCAGAATGTTTTCATGGGAATGAATATCGGAATATTTTTGTGGGGTTAAATCTCGAAATGATTTTGTGGGTGTAAATCTCCGAATGTTTGTGTGGGCATACGTTCCGGAATGTTTTTGTGGGTATCAGTCTAGGAATGTTTCTGTGGGTATAAGTCTCAGAATGTATGTGTAGGTATAAGTCCTAGAATGTTTTTGTAGGTATAAGTCTCGGAATGTTTGTGTGGGTATCAGTCTAGGAATGTTTTTGTAGGTATAAGTCCCGGAATGTTTTTGTTGGTATGAATCCTGGAATACTTGTGTGGGTATGAGTCCTGGAATGTTTTTGTCGGTATGAAACTCGGAATGTTTGTGTGGGTATAAGTCCCTGAATATTTTTGTGGGTATATGTCTGGGAATGTATGTATAGGTATAAGTCCTGGAATGTTTTCGTAGGTATAAGTCTCGGAATGTTTGTGTGGGTATAAGTCTCGGAATGTTTTTGTGGGGATAAGTCTTGGAATGTTTGTGTGGGTGTAAGTCCTGGAATGTTTTTGTGGGGATAAGTCTTGGAATGTTTGTGTAGTTATAAGACTCGGAATGTTTGTGTGGGTATAAGTCCCGGAATGTTTTTGTGGATATAAGTCTTGGAATGTTTGTGTGGGTGTAAGTCCAGGTATGCTTTTGTGGGTATAAGTCTCGGAATGTATGTGTATGTAGAAGTTCTAGAATGTTTTTGTAGGTATGAGTCTCGGAATGTTTGTGTGGGTATAAGTCCCTCAATGTTTTTGTGGGTACAATTCCCGGAATGTTTTTGTAAGTATAAGTCCAGGAATGTTTTTGTTGGTATGAATCTTGGAATGCTTGTGTGGGTATGAGTCCAGGAATGTTTTTGTCGGTATGAAACTCGGAATGTTTGTGTGGGTATAAGTCCCTGAATATTTTTGTGGGTATATGTCTCAGAATGTTTGTGTGGGTATGAGTCTCGGAATGTTTTTGTGGGTATAAGTCCCGGCATGTTTTTCTGGGTATAATTCCCGTAATGTTTTTGTGAGTATAAGTCTCGGAATGTATGTGTAGGTATTAGTCCTGGAATGTTTTTGTCGGTTTATGTCTTGGAATGTTTTTGTGGGTATAAGTCCTGGAATGTTTTTGTAGGTTTATGTCTCGGAATGTTTTTGTGGCGATAAGTCTTGGAATGTTTGTGTGGGTATAAGTCTTGGAATGTTTGTGTGGGTATAAGTCCCGGAATGTTTTTGTCGGTATTAAACTCAGAATGTTTGTGTGGGTTTTAGTCCCTCAATGTTTTTGTGGGTATAATTCCCGGAATGTTTTTGTAAGTATAAGTCCAGGAGTGTTTTTGTTGGTATGAATCTTGGAATGCTTGTGTGGGTATGAGTCCAGGAATGTTTTTGTCGGTATGAAACTCGGAATGTTTGTGTGGGTATAAGTCCCAGAATGTTTTCATGGGAATGAATATCGGAATATTTTTGTGGGGTTAAATCTCGAAATGATTTTGTGGGTGTAAATCTCCGAATGTTTGTGTGGGCATACGTTCCGGAATGTTTTTGTGGGTATCAGTCTAGGAATGTTTCTGTGGGTATAAGTCTCAGAATGTATGTGTAGGT
Organism: Hypanus sabinus; assembly: GCF_030144855.1. Taxonomy (NCBI): domain Eukaryota; kingdom Metazoa; phylum Chordata; class Chondrichthyes; order Myliobatiformes; family Dasyatidae; genus Hypanus; species Hypanus sabinus. Next base: position 11,469,962 of record NC_082738.1, on the reverse strand, counting down.
ATAAGTCCTAGAATGTTTTTGTAGGTATAAGTCTCGGAATGTTTGTGTGGGTATCAGTCTAGGAATGTTTTTGTAGGTATAAGTCCCGGAATGTTTTTGTTGGTATGAATCCTGGAATACTTGTGTGGGTATGAGTCCTGGAATGTTTTTGTCGGTATGAAACTCGGAATGTTTGTGTGGGTATAAGTCCCTGAATATTTTTGTGGGTATATGTCTGGGAATGTATGTATAGGTATAAGTCCTGGAATGTTTTCGTAGGTATAAGTCTCGGAATGTTTGTGTGGGTATAAGTCTCGGAATGTTTTTGTGGGGATAAGTCTTGGAATGTTTGTGTGGGTGTAAGTCCTGGAATGTTTTTGTGGGGATAAGTCTTGGAATGTTTGTGTAGTTATAAGACTCGGAATGTTTGTGTGGGTATAAGTCCCGGAATGTTTTTGTGGATATAAGTCTTGGAATGTTTGTGTGGGTGTAAGTCCAGGTATGTTTTTGTGGGTATAAGTCTCGGAATGTATGTGTATGTAGAAGTTCTAGAATGTTTTTGTAGGTATGAGTCTCGGAATGTTTGTGTGGGTATAAATCCCGGAATGTTTTTGTGGGTATAAGTCTCGGAATGTTTGTGTGGGTATAAGTCCCTCAATGTTTTTGTGGGTACAATTCCCGGAATGTTTTTGTAAGTATAAGTCCAGGAATGTTTTTGTTGGTATGAATCTTGGAATGCTTGTGTGGGTATGAGTCCAGGAATGTTTTTGTCGGTATGAAACTCGGAATGTTTGTGTGGGTATAAGTCCCTGAATATTTTTGTGGGTATATGTCTCAGAATGTTTGTGTGGGTATGAGTCTCGGAATGTTTTTGTGGGTATAAGTCCCGGCATGTTTTTCTGGGTATAATTCCCGTAATGTTTTTGTGAGTATAAGTCTCGGAATGTATGTGTAGGTATTAGTCCTGGAATGTTTTTGTCGGTTTATGTCTTGGAATGTTTTTGTGGGTATAAGTCCTGGAATGTTTTTGTCGGTTTATGTCTCGGAATGTTTTTGTGGCGATAAGTCTTGGAATGTTTGTGTGGGTATAAGTCTTGGAATGTTTGTGTGGGTATAAGTCCCAGAATGTTTGTGTGGGTATAAGTCTCGGAATGTTTTTGTGGGTGTAAGTCTCGGAATGTATGTGTAGGTATAAGTCCTGGAATGTTTTTGTAGGTATAAGTCTCGGAATGTTTTTGTGGGTATCAGTCTAGGAATGTTTTTGTGCGTGTAAGTCTCGGAATGTATGTGTAGGTATAAGTCCTGGAATGTTTTTGTCGGTTTATGTCTCGGAATGTTTTTGTGGGTATAAGTCTCGGAATGTATGTGTGGGTATAAGTCCTGGAATGTTTTTGTCGGTTTATGTCTCGGAATGTTTTTGTGGCGATAAGTCTTGGAATATTTGTGTGGGTATAAGTCTTGGAATGTTTGTGTGGGTATAAGTCTTGGAATGTTTGTGTGGGTATAAGTCCCAGAATGTTTGTGTGGGTATAAGTCTCGGAATGTTTTTGTGGGTATAAGTCTCGTAATGTATGTGTAGGTACAAGTCCTGGAATGTTTTTGTAGGTATAAGTCTCGGAATGTTTTTGTGGGTATAAGACCCGGAATGTTTGTGTAGGTATAAGTCTCAGAATGTTTGTGTGGGTATGAGTATTGGAATGTTTGTGTGGGTATGAGTCCACGAATGGTTTTATGAGTATGAATCTCAGAAAGTTTTGTCAGTATAAGTCTCGGAATTTTTTGTGGGTATACACTTGTCCGCTCATTCTTAATAAGCCAATGGCATATTCAGTTAGGTTCACTGACAAATCCTGGAATATGGTGTAGTCCACTGACTTGAAGTGATCCTGAATTTGCTCCTCTGTTTCTGCTGTCCAGTCTCTGTAGTCCTCTTCACCCAAGGGAATGAAGAATTGGAGGAAGTAGATTGGCACAAGGCTTTTAAGTCAAACGATCTCAGGCTGAAGAGCTGGGAATAACAATATAGACACCCCACCGTTCATAGAACCGATTAAGCCATGGACACCCCCCTCCCATTTCGCCAACCCAAGAGCCAGGAATGGGCGCAGGAACCTTGCAGAAAGGAATCCCGCAGAGAGCTCACCCTATTCGCCCGTTCTCTGAGGTTGTTAAAACCTGCTGAGATGCTCTCTGCTGCTGTTGTTCAGGCTGACTCAGGTTAATTCAAGTCAAAACAACTAATAAACTATCATCAATACTCTACTCACAAACAAGAGAAAATCTGCAGACGCTGGAAATCCGAGAAACACACACAAAATGCTGGAGGAACTCCGCAGGCCAGGCAGTATCTATAGAAAAGAGTAGACAGTCTAAGTTTTGGGCCGAGACCCTTTGACAGGACTCAATACTCTACTATTGTTTCTCACCCTACAACCCCCTCAGCATCTCAGTTGAGAGTTCAGGCACAGAACCCCCTCTACCAATATTTGTGCTGGAGAAACCATCCAATGGTCAGATCAGTCTCCATTACTGTTAGTTGACAATGCAATCGCTGCTGACTCCCCTGTGATGCAAGCTTTGCCTTCACCTGCCCTGCGAGGCTGACTCTCCCACCAGTGAAAAAATCCATAGTTGCCACACGCCCACTTTGCCAACTAGGTGAGCACCCAAGAATCCAAGGTTACTATTGACCCTCCCCCTCCATTAAGGGCACATTCTCTCAGTCCCTTAAGGCCACACAGGCATCAGGACTCCTTTTAATGAGAGTTCCACCATTGGTCTCACTGCTAATTATCACGGCGCTTTTTGAAGAAGGTGTCAGATAATGAAAGAGATCACAGCCAATGAGAACACCTCATTCACAAGTCACATTGTAGAAAGGACATTGCACAACAGGCTACCTTGCAGCAACAGGGGTTCATAGAAACACAGAAAACCTACAGCACAATACAGGCCCTTTGGCCCACAAAGCTGTGTCAAACATGTCCTTACCTTAGAACTACCTAGGGTTACCCATAGTCCTCTATTTTTCTAGGCTTCATGTACCTATCCAGGAGTCTCTTAAAAGACCCTATCGTATCTGCCTCCACCACCGTTGCTGGCAGCTCATTCCACGCACTTACCACTCTCTGCGTAAAAAACTTACCCCTGACAATCTCCTCTGTACTTATTTCCAAGCACCTTAAAACTATGCCCTCTCGAGTTAGCCATTTCAGCCCTGGGAAAAAGCTTCTGATTATCCACATGATCAATGCCTTTTATCATCTTATACACCTCTATCAGGTCACCTCTCATCCTCTGTCACTGCAAGGAGAAAAGGCCGAGTTCATTCAACCTATTCTCATAAGGCATGCTCCCCAATCCAGGCAACATCCTTGTAAATCTCCTCTGCACCCTTTCTATGGCTTCCACATCCTTTCTGTAGTGAGGTGACCAGAACTGAGCACAGTACTCCAAGTGGGTTTGACCAGGGTCCTATATAGCTGCAACATTGCCTCTCGGCTCCTAAACTCAATCCCATGATCGATGAAGGCCAATGCACCATATGCCTTCTTAACCACAGAGTCAAACTACGCATCAGCTTTGAGTGTCCTATGGACTTGAACGCTAAGATCCCTCTGATCCTCCACAGTGCCAAGAGTCTTGCCAGTAATACTATATGCTGCCATCATTTTTGACCTACCAAAATGAACCACCTCTCACTTATCTGGGTTGAACTCCAGCTGCCACTTCTCAGCCCAGTTTTGCATCCTATCAATGTCCCACTGTAACCTCTGACAGCCCTCCACACTGTCCACAACACTCCCAACTTTTGCGTCATCAGCAAACTTACTAAACCACCCTTCTTCGTCAACTAGGTCATTTATAAAAATCATAAAGAGTAGGGGTCCCAGAACAGATCCCTGAGACACACCACTGGTCACCAACCTCCATGCAAAATATAACCCGTTCACAACCACTCTTTGCCTTCACAGGTTTTTTCTAAATCAATTCAGACTACTTGACAGTATTAAAAGGTCACATACCTTTGTTACTTTTTTACCACCCTGTCTGACCTTCATCAATGTGTTTAGTCACACCCTCAAAAAATTCAATCAGGCTTGTAAGGCACGACCTGCCTTTGACAAAGCCGTGCTGACTATTTCTAATCATATTATACCTCTCCAAATGTTCGTAAATTCTGCCTCTCAGGATCTTCTCCATCAACTGGTTTATAATTTCCTGGGCTATCTCTACTTCCTTTCAATGGACCATATGCCTTCATAACCATAGAGTCAACCTGCGCAGCAGCTTTGAGTGTCCTGTGGACTCGGACCCCAAGATCCCTCTGATCCTGCACACTACCAAGAGTCTTACCATTAATACTATATTCTGCCATCATATTTGACCTACCAAAATGAACCACCTCACACTCCATCTTCCACTTCTCAGTTTTGCATCCTATTGATGCCCCACTGTAACCTCTGACAGCCCTCTACACTATCCCCAAGACCCCCAACCTTTGTGTCATCAGCAAATTTACTAACACATCCCTCCACTTCCTCATCCAGGTCATTTATAAAAATCACGAAGAGAAGGAGTTCCGGAAAAGATCCTTGAGGCACACCACTGGGCAAGCCAATTTTGGATCAACAAAGCAATGTCCCCTTAGATCCCATGTCTCCTTACTTTCTCAATAAGCCTTGCATGGGGTACCTTATCAAATGCCTTGCTGAAATCCATACACACTACATCTACTGCTCTACCTTCATCAATGTGTTTAGTCACATCCTCAAAAGATTCAATCAGGCTCGTAAGGCACGACCTGCCTTTGACAAAGCCATGCTGACTATTCCTAATCATATTATGCCTTGCCAAGTGTCATAAATTCTGCCTCTCAGGATCTTTTCCCTCAACTTACCAACCACTGAAGTAAGACTCACTAGTCTATAATTTCCTGGGCTATCTCTACTCCCTTTCTTGAATAAAGGAACAACATCTGCAACCCTCCAAACATCCGGAACCTCTCCCATCACCATTGATGATGCCAGAGGCTCAGTAATCTCTTCCCTTCCCTCCCACAGTGGCCTGAGGTATAGCTCGTCCGGTTTCAGTGACCTATCCAACTTGATGCTTTCCAAAAGCTGCAGCATATCCGCTTTCTTAATGTCTATATGCTCAAGCTTTTCAGTTCATTGTAGGTCATCCCTACAATCATCAAGGTCCTTTTCCGTAGTGAAGCAAATTATTCATTAAGTACCTCCGTTAGCTCTTCCAGTCCCATACACACTTTTCCGCTGTCACACTTGATTGGTCCTATTCTCTCATGTCTTATCCTCTTGCTCTTCACATACTTGTAGAATGCCTTGGAGTTTTCCTTAATCCTGCTCGCCAAGGCCTTCTCATGGCCCCTTCTGGCTCTCCTAATTTCATTCTTAAGCTTCTTCCTGCTGTAATCTTCTTATAATCTTATTAACTTCTAGCTCTCTATCATTACCTAGTTTTGTGAACCTTTCGTAAGCTTTTCTTTTCTTCTTGACTAGATTTTCTACAGCCTTTGTACACTATCATTCCTGTACCCTACCGTCCTTTCCCTGTCTCATTGGAACATACCAATGCAGAACTCCACGCAAATATCCCCTGAACATTTGCCACATTTCTGCCATACATTTCCCTGAGAACATCTGTTCCCAATTTATGCTTCCAAGTTCCTGCCTGATAGCCTCATATTTCCCCTTACTCCAATTAAACACTTTCCTAACTTGTCTGTTCCTATCCCTCTCCAATACTATGGTAAAGGAGATAGAATTGTGATCACTATCTCCAAAATGCTCTCCCACTGAGAGATCTGACACCTGACCAGGTTCATTTCCCAATACCAGATCAAGCACAGCCTCTCCTCTTGTAGGCTTATCTACATATTCCTTTACAAAAAGAACTGAGGTTGAACCTTCAGGATTTGGGAAGCTGCTTTCATTTATTTGCACCTTCTTGTTGATTTTCTTTGTTTTTCAAAGCTGTTGCACTGGCCACTAGGCTCCACTTGGTGGATAGCTGTGTGATCTCTGCTGGCCCGTATCCCTGGGGATCACTCAGCTGCCTGACTGGCAGCTAGCATGATAGCCAACCAATCAGAATGAGTCGGACCAATATAAACACGAGCACTCAGCAGAAACAACACTCAATTGCGCGCTGATGAGATCATTTTGACTGGTGATGGAACATTTATGACCTAACCTCCAGACTTTGTGAACAACCCTACAAGCAAGCACCAACCCGAGCTACCAATCTTCCCTTCCATTTCAGTCAATATTTGGGATTGAGATCTTTCACCTGGATGTCCAGATAAAGGATCAAGGCCCAAAATGTTGACTGTCCATTTCCCTCCACGCATGCGGTTCCATAAAAGGAGGTAATTGTATCACTGAAGCAAGCTCTGCTCTTCATTAGATCAAAAATCACCAATGGCACCAGCTTGTTGTCTTTTATTTGGCCATTGTGCGTTATAAGTTGGACTGGTGCAGGGTTATGATTGGAGGAGTGGTTTTTGGGTTTGCTGAGTGAACATGACCAGAAGCTTAGCCATCCAGTTGTGAAGAGTGACTCACCAATTCCAATCCACCATCTACAAGGCACAAATCAGGAGTGTAATGAAATACTTTCAACTTGCCTGCATTTGCAGGTCGAACGCTCAAGAAACTCACCTGCTCCAGGGCAAGGAAACATCGATTGCAGGCTACCCACTAGTTTAAATATTAATCCTTTACATCGCAGTTCACATTGATGCAGAATGTACCATCCACCATGTTCACTGCAGTGACTTGGCCATTCTGATAGCACCTTCATCTATGCCATCAAAGAGTGAGGGCAGAAACACCATCTCTTTTTTTATGCTGTGGGCCCTTATCATTAACTGATGGGTCCGTGACTCCAGGTTGGGAACCCCTGACCTACTGCTTCCCTTCCAAGTTATATCATTCTGATTTGGAAATCTATTGACGTTCTTTCATTATTACGGAGTGTAAGCCCTGGAATTGTCACTCCAAAAGCAGTGCAGACACACTTTCAACAAGACTGTGGCAGTTGAAGAAGGCATCTCATGACCATCTTCTGAAGGACTGACAGGGATGGGCACGTCATGTTGATGAATCAAAACCATTGGCAGAAACTGTTCTTTGTCTGTGCTATTGGCTATGTAAACATAGCTTATGACATAAGTGGGGAGATATGAAATAAAAACATAAAAAGCTGGAAATACTCAGCTCATCAGGCAGCATCTTGGAGAAGAAACAAAGTTAATGTTTCAGCTCCATGACAGTTTCACAAAAGTTCATGGTGATTTTGTTTCCCATTGAGGTCAGTGGAAGAGAATTCAAGAGATTGTGCAGATGCTGGAAATCCAAAGCAACACACACAAAATGCTGGAGGAACTCAGCAGGCCAGGCATCATCAATGGAAATGAATAAACAGTTGACGTCTCGGGCTGAGACCTTTCTTCAGAAGAGAATTAGATTCAGAGGTGAAGGCTTGTATGAATTAGATACTGGGCTTCATAGAACATAGAACAACACAGCACAGTACAGGCCCTTCGGCCAACAATGCTGTGCCGACCCTTAAACCCTGCCTCCCATATAACCCTCCACCTTAAATTCCTCCATAATAGAACATAGAACAATATGTTCATAGACATCCAACTATCAAACAAGCCTGTAGGGAAATCATCACTTACCACTCCATTGCAAAGGAGACAGTTCAGCCAGAGGCATGCATTATTAATCTTGGGAACTCATTATTCATACAGATTGCCCACTGTCCAGTGCATAGCTGATGGATTCACGTCCAATTGATTTGTTCCCTCTGTAAGCCTCTCAGGAAACCTCAGATCAGGAGGACATTTCCTCTTGATGTTGCCACACTGAAGAATAAATCTCTGACCTTCCCTCTGGAACTTCCTATCTCACTCAATGAGAAGGCCGACTGTTAGCTTGCTCCTAGACTCTCATCAAAATGTTCTTGGCAGCTTCGTGGCTGCAGATTCATATGATCCAACCTCCTGGCCAGGGAGCTGGTGCAGACTCTGCCCTACATGGATCAAGGGACGACGAAATGAACATTAAGTCCTGGAAGATTGGCTGTTGGCCAATACACCGAGCAGAGTACCACACTACATTGTAAAATGAAGTCAGTGAAAATCCAGGCTTAGACCACCATTCCAAGAATCCAAAATTCAATATTAACCCTGATACAAATGGTGCAAATTAAAAGAAAGGTCTTCCTGTTGTGAAGGCAGCACTTACGGAATCTGCCAGTGACAGACTGTGCTGAGCAACTGTAGTCTCATGAGGCAGGGATCTGTTGCAAATGGATTTTGGCTGGAATTGGAATGTTACAAGGGACATGAGTTTTCTAATGGGCTAAGGCTAAAGATGAAGCCCTTCAAGAAGAATAAAGGTCCATGCAGAGGGAAATGAGGGTCCCATGTCCTCCTATTCCACATTCTTTCCCTCCAGTGAGACCTTCCCTATAGGCAGGCAGATGTCCAAGGGGCTTTCAGGCTTTCCATTGCCCAGAGATGCTGCAAGAGCAGGAACCCAGGCAAATAAAGGCTTTTCACTGTATTTCGGTTCATGTGACAAAAATAAATGTTCCAGTGCCAACTATGCCATGAAGCCCCCGCCTCCCCAGCCCAGAAATGTCTCAGTGGGGTTCAGACGATCAGAGGTACTTCCAGCAACAAGAGGACGTAAATGGTGAATATTCCTTCAGACAGAACTACAAATCAGCACCCAGTACTTCCAGTTAGCTGGTTGCAATAGGAAGGATTCATTAAGTTGAGCATTAGCCGCTACAATGCCAGGCGAATGAATATTGGTAGGTACTCTGTTAGCAAACCATCTGCTCACTTAGAATTCAACTGATTTTCGAAGAATCAGGTTTACTATCACTGACTCAAATGAAGTGAGAAAAACGTTTCTGAACTATGGGAAAGACCAAGGTGGGGAATTAACTTGATAGGTCATACTGTGGTGTTATGATGTGTGGGTAATGACTGAAGAAAAATGGCTGAATTTGCTTAGCACTTTAGTGAGATAGCGAAAAGAAAACTGAAAATACAACAAACAGCATACTTTGGAACAGTATTCCAAAGTGAACTCTTGGCTTCTTGATCTCTCTCTCTCTCCTACCAGGGGCAATCCAGCCTGTATTTTTAGACACCAGGATATACCATCTTCAATACATATTGAATACAAATACATTTACACATCCCCATTTCTAAAGAAGTGGAATATTCTCTGTCACAAGTGGGAACACAGGTAAACTGGGATGTCTAGACTCCTGAATCATTCTTTAAACTCTGGGGATCTCAAGGTCTCTACTTTATCCTTGAACTTGGGGAAAAGGGATTAGCAGGTGGAGGTTTGAACAATCATCCCTTTGGGGATAATATGAAGAGAGTGACTGACTGAGAAACTGAATGAGAGAGAAAAAGAGAATTATATCTTATACCTTGATATTTCTAATCTGTGCTGAGTCGGATACACTAGCGCTTAATAATCCAGGTTCAGATGATGGGAACAAATGTTAGTGAAAACTACTGTGAACTGCCTAGCATCTATAGGCAGGAAAGGATGCCTGTCCACAAAGGGAACATTCCTTGTCAGAGGGGTTTTCAGGAATGGTCTCACCGTAAGCATATTCATTTGCCAGAAATTGAGCTGCTGATAGGAGTGAATGTCTCTAAGGCATTGGAGCTATTGCAAGTGATTTGCAATGTTAATGATGGACCCCATGCAATCAGAACAATGCTGGGTTGGACTGTAATGTACCATTGATTGGAGACCATGGTTTTTGAAAAGACCACCCTTGGCCAGAGCTGACAATTAGCAGGATTTCAGTTTTGAACTTGGATGAGGTTTGGCAGCAGCAGTTTAAAACAGGCTTCCCTGAATGCAATCAGGATGAACAAGCTGGTTTGTCAAGGGAAGATCACAAGTTCAGTTAGAGTTGGAAAGATTGCTGAACAGTATGATCTAAATCTAAGGAAGAGGTTCAAGGAGGATTTGTCATTTCACACTGACTGCACAGCTTTCATGAAGAATGTCATCTCCAAAGGTTATGCCGAAAGAGTGCCAGCAGAGGATCTGGAATGCAGTGATGTGAAGGGCTGGTATGTTCCACATCATGGTGTTTACCACCCCAGAAAAGGGAAACTTCATGATGTGTTTGACTGCGGAGGAACTTTTCAGGAAATGTCACTTAGTGCTCAGGGATCAGATCTTACTAGTTCACTGATTGGAGTCAAAGCCAGAGTCAGAAAAGAACCAGTGGTGATCGTAGCAGATGTTGAACCAATGCTTCATCAGGTTAAGGTACCAGCGGAAGATGTAGATCTACTGAGGTTTTTTTGGTGGCCTGGTGGTGACCTCAAGCAAGATATGGTGGACTTTAGAATGGTGGTACATCTCTTTGGGGCAACTTCATCACTGAGCTGTGCGAATTTCACTCTTAGGAAAAGTGCAGAAGATAATGAAGAACAGTTCAGCTGTGAGACAGTGGATAGGGTTTTGCATTGCTCCTATGTGGATGACTGCCTTGTGTCAGTGTCCTCTGAGGAAGACTCTCACCCCATTCTCCTTGCATATTGCCATCCTCTCCAACCTCCCCCACCCTTAGTCTTTGGGCCCGTTAGGGACAACTCTTCCTTAGTGTTGTCCATTTATTATCTACAGTAGGTTATCCAGACAGGTAGCAATGCCATCGAGGTCAAAGAAACAACATGGTTTTTCTTCCTATTTTTACTCTATTATATGGTAATTCCCAGGTTCTGTCAATATCCTTTGAAAACACATCATTTTTGCTGATAATTTTTTGCTTTAGCTTTCAACCATCTGTCTGGGCCACTTTGCTGCCTCAGATGCATCACAATTTAATGTGGCATCCAATACTGAAGGAGCAGCGGTTCCCTACAGTCATGCTTCATCTGATCACCAGGAGGCACCAGAGTCCTCCAGGCTCCATGGTCCTCCACCCCCACCCGATCATCTGCTGATTGTTTCCACCTGTATCTCATTTTAGTTATCAGTGCACCTGTACCTTGTTTTGTTTCTCTGGTTAAGTTCTCTCTGTTTTGTTCATCTTTGCTCAGTTTTGAGTTTACCTCCCCTGTGCGTAGTGACTCTTGAATCCCAGCCTGTGTTCTCTACTAACCAATCCACAAGTAAAGGTTTTTTTGTTCAATTCTATCCTCGTCTCTGGTCTCCTCTGCACTTGGGTCCATCTGATCTAAGCCTAACCCCTGGTTAAAGATACAGAACTTCGCCATAACAAACCTGGCTCAACCCCAGACTGACGACTACCTTTGTTACACCTACAGCCAAATATGGGAGTGACGGGCCCATTGCCTGTAGCCTCAGGCAAAAACTCAGCCGCTCAGTCCATTCCCACCTTCAGACATTGTCTGTAACTGAGCCTGTCCACTTGTCACTCTTGGGGACATGTTTGAGTTTGACACCATATTTCTGCTCCCACACTGAAGCCATTTATTTCCACATCAGCTGCTCCACTGCTTTACATGCTCACCTGCTGCCCAAACTTCCTTCCATAACCTTATTACCCCTTGACTGCCCCAATGCTTCCAGGGCCATGCTCTGACTCTCCTTGCCCTCAGGCACGACTCCTGCACTAACAATGCAGCAGTTTTACGTCTTTTTGGGCTAGAAATTCACTCACAATTGGTATTGTTGTGCAATTCATTCTTATATTTAAGACCATAAGATATAGGAGCAGAAGTAGGCTATTCGGCCCATCGAGTCTGCTCCATCACTCAATCATGGGCTGATCCAATTCTTCCAGTCATCCCCACTCCCCTGTCTTCATCCCATAGCCCTGGCTAATCAAGAACCTATCTATCTCTGCCTTAAATACACCCAGTGACTTGGCCTCCACAGCCGCTCGTGGCAACAAATTCCACAGATTTACCACCCTCTGAGTAAAGTAATTTCTCCACATTTCTGTTCTAAATGGACGTCCTTCAATCCTGAAGTCATGCCCTCTTGTCCTGGACTCCCCTACCATGGGAAATAACTTTGCCGTATCTACTCTGTTCAGGCCTTTTAACATGTGGAATGTTTCTATGAGATCCCCCCTCATTCCCCTGAACTCCAGGGAATACAGCCCAAGAGCTGCCAGACGTTCCTCATATGGTAACCCTTTCATTCCTGGAATCATTCTCGTGAATCTTCTCTGAACTCTCTCCAATGTCAGTATATCCTTTCTAAAATAAGGAGCCCAAAACTGCACACAATACTCCAAGTGTGGTCTCACGAGTGCCTTATAGAGCCTCAACATCACATCCCTGCTCTTATATTCTATACCTCTAGAAATGAATGTCAACATTGCATTTGCCTTCTTCACCACTGACTCAACCTGGAGGTTAACCTTTAGGGTTTCCTGCACAAGGACTCCCAAGCCCCTTTGTATCTCTGCATTCTGAATTCTCTCCCCAACTAAATAATAGTCTGTCCATTTATTTCTTCCACCAAAGTGCATGACCATACACTTTCCAACATTGTATTTCATTTGCCACTTCTTTGCCCATTCCCCTAAAACTATCTAAACTATTTAACCCACAAATGTTGAATATGTTCCCACAGATCTTTATACATTACCCACATATGTTGCCTGCATAGCCTAGGATTAGTACAGGCTAAACACCAGAAGTAGACTTTCGCTGGTGTGTGTCTGTGTGTATGTGTGAGTGTGCATATGTTTGTATGTCCACATGTGTAATATTTCCACATGTCAATGGTTACATGTTTGTCTATGTCCAAGTCTGTCCTTATGCATACATGAACACTTCAAAGACTCGAAGTACATTTGTTATCAAAGTACGCATGCAGTATACAACCCGAGATTCGTCTTCCCACAGACAGCAACGAAACAAGAATCATGGAAGCCAAAGAAAAACGACAGCAAACCCACACCCCTCCCCCATGCACAAAAGAAAAAAACTGCGCAAATTGCAACAAAAAATAAGCAATAAACACAAAATAAAAAATACATATTTCAGTTCAGCTCAGTGTTCCTTAGCAGCAGGCCACCTCGATTCAAAATCATCCAAACTAACAACAAAAAAAAAGGAATGACTGGAAACATATCATAAAATGTTTCAGTCCACAATCCATAGGCTGTATCATTTAAACCTTGCTCCGGCACCATTCTCCAATAGAAAGAGAGAGAGATCATTCAAACGCAAGGACCTTCCCTCAGGAGCAGTCAACGAGGTGGAGAGAGACTGTCACACACAGACTCTCTCCTCTGGCAGCAGTGAGCGAGGTTAGTAGCTGGCACTGAACATTCACTTGCCCTCCACACCCGCTTCGACAATTTCAATCTTCTGTCGGCAAGATCAGTGAGACATTGAGTCGACTGTGGGCCCACATTATGTCTCTAGGCTTCAGGCTGCAGACTTCACTCACAGCCTCACAGAATCCTCTCAGAGACAGCAAAGTGCCAGATTGCTCGATCGGCCCAAAAACACACTGTAAACAACAGGCTCCAACAGTGGCAGAACCACAACTGAAGTAAAAGGAAGGTGCAGAGGAAGTGAACGAGTAGCTTTGTGTGTATGTGTGTAAGATTCAGAGGAAATCTGGCGGTGATGCCTTCCAAGGCACCTGCTGCATGATGAATTGGGCTCAGTGAAGTGTGACAGCGAGTTTATAATTTAATATCAAGCTGAGCTTATGAGACAGGAAGGTTCAAAGTCAAAACTAAAACTAAGATGCAGGTTTCAGGCTGGCTGATGTTCGAACGCCTGGGGAAATGCAGCCCGCATAAGCGATGCTCATTGACGTGACTTTGGGACAGAGCTGCATTTGTCACCCAACTGCATGGCTCCTCGTGCCTTCAGCTGTTTTCTTGCTCTGACAAGATCCTCCAGTGCACAAAGATTTGAAGAGATGTGGACGAGGTGGAGGAGAGTCATTGCTTTGTGCAACCACAGTGAACAAACACGTGATGTCAGTAGTCTGTATTTGAGAGAGACAGTTTGTGCTGTGGAGCTCAAGATTCTCACTGAAAACACTCGTTAAAAATTGAGACTTCATCCTTTTGTAGGACTGGATGCAACTCTTCCCTGTTACAAGTGTACAATGTCCTGGGTATGTTACTCAAAATGGCCTCTTTGGTTTGTTACAAGTAGGAATGTTTCTTTGTCGGATAAGTGTTTCTCTCGCCGTTGTTTCACTTTAGAATGGCTGATATGGTAATTGTATTCATTTGTTAATCAATGGGGAATGTCATTGTGTCTTGTGATGCTGGGAACTTGGGGGAGGGGTTTTCGCGGGTTTTTTTGGAGAGGCCGAGGAAGACGCTGAGGAAGGTGGACGTGTGCTGGACTGCTCGTAAGACCACCGGGGTGGTCCCAGGTGCGACGGCCGGATGGGTCGATTGGTTCGTTGATTGAGCTCCAACGAGTGCACTAAACAGACTGAACTTTGATAAGTTGGCACCTTTTGTTTTTTTCCTTGGATATATATTGTATTGCCTACTATTTTTTTAATTTTAGTAAACTCTTTAAAGTGTATTTCATGATGGTATTTGTTGTGGGTTTGATACTGTTGGCGGGCGCGAGGCATTAACTCGATTCTCACAGCACCTGCGTGTACGGGAGGTGGGTTGGAGAGTGGCTGGATCTCCTTTTTCCCCTAGACATATACCAGCCTGTTGGGTAAGGGTTACACAAGTTTACCAGCAAACAGTGTACCTGGATTTCACTCATTTTTGTAGAGATATGAGGTGAGGTGAGGGCCTCCTTTGGTCAGTGTTGTCCCAGCTGTCTACATACACAAGCCTGGACAGTACAATATGGAGAGCAAGCTGTTGCCCATGGAGCAAGCTCTCCCCACCTCCACAGATCTGCTGAGTCCGAAGGAACGGCACAGACCGATTCAGTTTGGTCCCAGCAGCATCGCAGGAGTTGACAGTCAGCATTGAACGCAATGTAGGACTGCCTGAGGGACACCAGCTCCGGATTGTTTTGCTTGAGTTTGCTCCCGAAGCCTTTCTCAGGAGTGTAGCCGCAAGGCAGCGGAGCTTTGAGATCAGAGTTTTCCTTCTCCCAGAGCTGATGAGCCCCGTCTGCCTTTGCCCTTCTCCTCTCAGTAGAAACGGTTCTGCCGGGTTTTGTAGCTAAGCCACACGTGAAGGCCAGGAACTAGACTTGGTTGTCAGAGGCTATTTGAGGTGTACGCCATTGGGGGCATTTAATAGGCAGTCGGATCTTGTCCCCATTACCACCCCCGGCTACAGTAACCTTAAGGAAGCAATATAGAGATATCCAACATTACAAAGGGGTGCAAACACTTCAGTCACCAATATGGAGGGGTACAAACATAACGTGTAAATGGTATGAATGTAGGAAGGTGCAATGCCTAGTACAGACACGGTGATTCTGATTTACAGCCTGTTTCTGTATTGCATGGCTCTCTGACTCTGGGACCCCACTGTGGTTTTTGTTTTAACTAAAACAAATGTTCCAAATTTTGGATAAATTTTCCAGATACTCGGATTGGGCATGAACAAATAACAATGGTTTTCTTTGGATCACTGATACTACACGGGAAGAATCACTCCTTATCCTGATCGTATTTCCATGAAAAAAATTAATGCAAGTGAGCTCTCCCAGTATGGATCATGAGGTCACTGATTTTCTCTTTGACGTTCACTATGCGACTGTGGAGGTATCCAGTATCTCTAGCTGTGTACTGTGTGTCCACATCTGGATGACATAGAGTCAAAGGTCAAGCAGTATGGAAACAGGCCCTTTGACTCACCAGGTCAGTGAAACCAACAAGTGTCTACTTATGTTAATCCCATTTTATAGCAAATGGTCCATAGTCTTCTATCCAAAGACACTCTGCTCACCTTCTGTTGTTCCTCTCTGCACCTTATGGCGCAACCTTGCTGTTTCTTTAGCAAGGCCAAGTTGCTAGCTCGATGCTCAAACTCTCACAGATGGAAAGCGTGCAAGGAAGGGGCTGGACCAGGTCCATTCACCTTGAAGTCCAGTGTGGATGCCACTGCACCACCAGCCAGTTAAAGTGCTCATCTAAATACTTCTTAAATGTTCTGAAAGGTTTTGCCTTTGCCAGCTCCTGAGGCAGTATGCTCTACATTCCAAGCACCAATTCTTTCTCAACTCCCTCTAAATCTTTTACCTCTTACCTTATATTTGCATTTTCACAGCTTGTTGTCCACTGATATTGTTTACAGTTACTGTTCTATAGATTTGGGGAGTATGCCCACAGGAAAAAGGATCTCAGGGTTGTATGTGGTGACAGATATGTACTCTGATAATAAATTTTACTTTGATCTTTGATATATGTAAGCTTTTTAACCCCATTAATAAGATAAAATACTTACTAACATTCAACCCTCTGTAATCCACGAATTCTGATTTTTTTTTTGTGTTCTACACTGTGGACAGACACAAAATAAATATGATTCTTGATTCCTTAGAGTGTCCTATTATAATTTCTCCTTCTCAGCATTAATTGCCTCTATTTTAAAAGTCACTGTAATCTGTTTTCATATTTCTTCAACATTCAAGTTTCAAAATTATTTATTGTCATTAGTTAGTACTCAAGTGGAAAGGAGAATGAAAGGATCGTTACTCCGGATCCTTGCTTGCTTATTCGTTTATTTTGCTGTCAAATTCTTGATGATTCTTTGCTCATGTTTATATCTTTGCAAACTCCTTCCAATCTAATACTTCAGTTCTTCAGTTAGCCAAGAATATAACATCTCTCCTGTGTGTGTGTTTTTTATTCCTCTAGGGAATGTGCATCACTTAAAAGTTATGTATTATTTCTTTAAATATTCAGCTTTGCTTATCTACGCTCATAACTTTTAATCTAATTTCCCAACCTTCCTTAGCCAAATTGCCTTTCATACCTCTATAATTAGTCTTGCTTAAATTCAGGAGCCTTATTTCAGGCTGAATCACATCTCTCCTAAAAAAATATGAAATTTATCATTTTCCCCGGAGGACCCATTGTTATTACTAATTAATCCTGCCTCATTGCACAATACTACATTTAAACAATTATCTGTTACCTACATAGTTCCTTGACATGAATTTATCTTCCAAGCTGCTTTTAGTTAGTTTGCCCAGTCACCATGAACATTGAAGCCTCCAGGTTTATTGCATTACCCTAGTTCTGTGTTTCTCTAATTTCCTATTTATACTTCACCAAACATTATGATTACTAGAGGGCCCTTGAGCTTTCACTATCTCTCTCCTTAGTTCCTTTTTAATTTGTTGCTTCTTCCATATTGATTCTTTCGCCTAATTTTTTGAGCTTGAATCCTTTGTCTCATTATTTCAGATCTTATTTCCAATTATTTCGAATCTCTTTTCCCATTCTACCTACCTTTTTGAAAAGTCAAGTCCCTGGGGAATATTTGGTGACCAAATCTCAGTTAAGGTTTTCAGGTCAGGGTATTTATCTCTATTTTTGCCAACGTTTCATCTGTTTTCCTATATATTCTCATATATAGCACATTTAATTTTAACTTTTCCCTTCCTTGGAATTACCTGATTGCCATTTTTAATCATTGTGGAGACTGAAGTGATTGCAGCTGGTGGAGTCAAGGGCAACACAGTAAAAGCGGGAGAAACTCAGCAAGTCAGGCAACATCTGTGGAGGGAAATGGACGGTAATTAAGTGTTCCGCCCCCACTTGAAACAAACTACTTGGTTTTACCTGAATCACCACTTCTTCACAGCTTGACTTTAAATTGATAGTTTTACTTTTCTTTGAAGTTTTCCATCTCTGGCAAGAGAATCATAACCCCTTCTCCTGATACTGCCACTGGTAACTTCCTCACTGTCAATACCCCGAGGATTTTGCTGACCCTACAATGGATTGGACCAGGCACATAAATGCCATGGCATTCTGTCCCATCCTCCATCTCCACGGCTCTGATGATAGGTTGTCAGTTTCAAACATTATCTCTGTTTCTTTCTCCACTGATGTATTCCCAGCATTCCATGCTTTTATTTCTAAACTCCTGAGATATTTGCAAACTTTATCCATCATGGGGCACTGGTGATTAAAGAGGAAATTAAGCAGACCCACCAAATTGTAATAATAAATAAATAAAATGAGGGCTGTCAGCGGAGGGACATAGACATGAATCCGCAAGCTTCTTCTTACTAGAATGACTCCCAGTAAATCCCTGTTCCTGAGTCTGTGAATATTGAGACAAGAGATTCTGCAGATGGTGCAAATCCAGAGCAACACATACAGAACGCAGAAGGGACCCAGCAGGTCCAGCAGAGTGTCAATGGAAGGGAGTAAGCAGTCAAAGTTTTGGGCTGAGAATCCCTTCATTAGGACTGGCAAGGAAGATGATAGAAACCCGAATAAGAAGGTAGGGGTTGGGCAAGGAGTACAAGCTGGCAGGTAGCTGGGTGGGGGAGAGGGGATGAAGTGAGAAGCTGGAGGTAAAGGGTGGAGGAAGGAGGAATTTAATAGGAGAGGACAGTGGATCATGGAATAAAAGGAAGGAGTCAGGGCACCAGAGGAAGGTGAGGGCAAGCCCTAAAGGTGGGGGAGGAGAAGAGAAGGGGTGAGAGGGTAACCAGAAGTGACAGGGTGAGAAAATGGCTTCTGCTCCCTTCCTTTCTAGTCCTGATGAAAGGTCTTAGCTGGAAACATCAAATGTTTATTTCCACCATGGATGCTGTCTGACTGCTGAGTTCCTCCAACATTTTCTGTCTACTAGCTTGAGACATAACCAAATCTCAGAGGACATCTTAGAAAAGGAATAAGTCTCCCTCTATACCACTGTAACACATTTTTCTTTCTAGACAGACCAGGAAACAGATACAGAATAAAGCTCTCCGTATTCCAGCCTCTCTTTTATCTATTCTTCTCTGAAGGTTTCATTGGTAAGGCCAGCATTTATTGTCTACCCCTGCCTGCTCGTGAGAAGGTGAGATGAGCTGCCTTCCTGAGCCACTGCTGTCCTTGAGGTGAAAGTGCTCCGTTGGGGAGGGAATTCCAGGATTTAGACATGGTGAAGGGCTGGAAATATATTTCCAATTCGGGGTGGTGTATGACTTGCAGGTGAACTTGCAAGTGAATGCGACCCCTTGTCTTGGATAATTAATTACAGTGCACACTGCAGCCACCATGCACGCATGGTGAAGGGAATGAATGTCTATGGTGGCGAAAAGGGGTATCTATCATAAGTGCTGCCCTGACCTTCAATGTTCTCATGTTACTGATGACATGGAGGGTGGCACTGTAGAAATGTACCACACATCTTAACTCGTCCATGCCAACTGTGATGCCAATTCATGCCAATCCCAATTGCTTGAATCAGGCATATATCCCTCGACCCTTTCTCTCTACCTATCCAAATGTTTTCCAAGCATTGCAATTTTATCTGCCACCACCACCTCCTCTGGCAGCTTGTTCCATATAACCACCACCCTCCATGTGAAAAGCTTACCCCCCCCCCAGATCTCCTTTAAATTTTTCCCCTCTCAATTTTAACCTGTGCCTTCTAGTTTTAAACTCCCCTATCTTGTGAAAGAGACTTTGTCTACCCTATCTACAGTATGTTCCCATAAAGTGATAGACCTCCATAAAGTTACACCTCAGCCATTTATGTTTCCATGAGAACAACCAACCAATGGTCATACAATGGCCATTCAATGATCAATAGTTATAGAACCACACAGCATGGAGCAGTTGGTCTGTTCTCCTTGGAGTGAAGGAGGTGAAGAGAGGATATGAATGAGGTATATAAGATTATGAGGGGTATAAGCAGAAGAGATTGTAGGAAACGTTTTCAATTATCAGAGGTAAATAAAATGAGAGGATACTCTCATTTGGAATGCACTCTAGAATGCAAAGAGGGGTGCAGAGAGGAAGATGTGACTGGGGGTGGGATCTTGTTGTAGCTGGTGTAAATGTTAAAGAATGAAGAATCAAGAATAAAGAATGCTAAATGACATGGAGGCTGGTAGGGTGAAAGGCAAGGACCAAGGGAAGTCCATCTCTGTTCTGTCTGTGGGGAGGTGGAATAAGAGCAGATGTGTGTGAAATAGAGGAGATATGGGTAAGGGCTCCATCAACATCAGTTGAGGAAGAATCCATGTCCCTAAAAAAAAAAGGAGAACATCTCAGATATCCTGGGGTGGAAGGTTTCATCTCACAGTTACCTCTGGCAGAGAAAATGAGAAAAAGGGATGGCATCCTTAGAAGAGTCTGGGTGGGAAAGAGGTGGGGCCCAGGTTCCTGTGGGAGTTAGTGGTTCTATTAGAAATACCAGTTGATAGTTTGTCTCCTGAGATTAAGACAGAGAGATCAAGAAAGGGGTGTCAAAAAAAACCAAAAGAATTTGAGGTGGGGTGGAATTGATGGTGAAGTTGATAAAACTGACAAGTTCCAGATGGGTGTAGGAGACAGCCTGGGACTTTTCCCTATCGTCGAGGATGCTCATCTCTAGGCATGGTCTTCCCAGTTCTTTCACACCTTACAGAAGACCATCATTTTTTTCTCCTAACGTCTGCCTGCCGGCACATCTCATCATGTTGTTTATTGAAGGCACCAGGCTCCTCTTTTCACCTCGAAACCTGCAGGTCCCCAGTACTATTTTGCATCTCCTCTAGGAGCCATAAGCTCTTTATCTTCCGTCTCCTGCAACATTCATAGTGTCAGCAACAGCTCACTGTGCAGCTTTTCCTTCACCGTGGAGGAAAGTTGTTAGTTACACCTTATTTCAGATTCTTGAGCATGTCAACCAGACTCCAGTGTAATGCTGGGAGGAGACTGGGCTGTGGCAGGCATGCTATTTAACGATATTAAACCAACACCTTCCCTGGCTTCTTCAGTAGCCACAAGAGTCAATAACATGTCAGTGAAGCATAGAAAAGCAGTCTGATTTGTGTGCTCTTGCTATTCATAAATTGTCTGCTGGATTTTCAAATGCATGAGTAACCATATCTCAATAATATCCTTAATTAGCAATGAAGTTTCTGAGAATCTGAAAGGCAGTACATGGATCCAAAGCATTCTTTCTATAAAAGAACATAATGAGGATCAGATACAATAACACAAGCAACTGATTTCTAGAGCACAGTGATATTTTCCCGAATCCACGTTGCCCTCTTTCCCTTGGTGGTTTTCTGATGACATCCAGGACTCTGCACGTCTCCCTCAATGAGGAATAACACCCCTGTTGTTTCAGGTGTGAGCCCAAAATAAGACCTAGGCCTGTCTGAGTCCGGGGCTGCTTCTTTACTGAAGGACTGTGGAAACTTGGAATGATCATTCCCAAATAGCTGGAGATACTGAAGGTGTTAAAGCTGACCTTTAACTTCTATAGATGTGTGGTGGAGAGTATTGTATATTACCTGGATGCACCCAGCCTGGTATGGAAATACCAATGCCCTTGAATGGAAAATCCTGCAAAAAATAGTTGGTACGGCCCAGTTCCTCCCCACCACTGAGCACACCTACACACAGCACTGTCGCAGGAAAGAAGCATCCATCATCAGGGACCCCCGCCACCCAGGCCAGGCTCTCTTCTCACTGCTGCCATCAGGAAGAAGCCTCAGGACTCACACCACCAGGTTCAGGAACAGTTATTACCCCCTCAACCATCAGGCTTCTGAGCCAGAGGGAATAACTTCACTCAACTTCACTCTGTGGATTTGCTTTCAGGGCCTCTTCATTTCATGTTCTCAATACTCATTGCTTATTTTTTATTGTTGTCATTATTTCTTTTTTTCTTTCTTTTTGTATTTGCACAGTTTGTTGTCTTTTGCACACTGGTTGAACACCCAAGTTGGTGTGGTCTTTCAATATTATGGTTATTATTTTATTATGGATTTATTGAGTGTGCCCGCAAGAAAATGAATCTCAGGGTTGTATATGGTGACATATATGTACTTTGATAATAAATTTACTTTGAACTTTGAGTTTAGTAGAATTTTACTCAACAGGAATATCAACTTATCTGTGAATTAAATAGGTGATGGAACAGGCTGAAGGGGTTGAATGGCCTCAATGTGTTCCAATTATTCTTGTTATATTGGTGCTGCTAAAGCTGCAAATTTTACAGCTGAGCTCTTTGCTGCAGGACCTCAAAAGAACACAATGGTTCTGCTCATTATATCCTTGTTAGAAACATCTACTTGAAAGGTCCTCGAATAAAGATGACTTTTCTTCATATAATAGCAATCTAACCATCCCTACGTTATCTCCATGCAGTTCCCTGGAGCAGATTTCTCTTGTTTTGACAGCTTGTTGTTACTGAATGAGGTCACATGCTTCACTCATTATTTATTTTTTAATTAACATGTTTTTTTTCAGGGATCCCTGTTAAGGCCGATGGCGTGTATGTAATGAACTTCTGCCTAAGGATGCCTCACATTATACAGCAGACCGCTGTAATAGGAAGACAGGCCAAAGCAGTGTATGGCCAGACATTTCCAATTCATGTTGCATTACTATAATGTGGATTCGTGCCCTGGTGAAGAGGAAATTATACAAGGCTCTCTGCATCGAAGTCTGACTGAGGAATGGATGTGGAGCAGTGAAAGAGGCAGGCAGAGCCAAGAGGCTTAGAGAGATGGGCTCTTAGAGAAAATGGTCAGGAGAGGACGAGAAGCAGAGATGGACCTGGTGTTGTAAGATGGACTGACAAAGAGAAGTAGGGAGGAATAGGCTGACAGAGAACATGGTGTAAGAGATGGAGAGAGGATAGATGAACAAATGAACCAGTTCCTCTACATCGTGAATAATTGAAGTGCAGCCAACAACTTCCCACAATTGGTGAGAGAAGTGGATGGTCACTTGGATAATGAGAAGCACAAGCTGATTCTCCACTCTTGCAGGATACAGCTCATTAAAACGCCGACACACTTCATCTTAAACTGTCTGTTTCACTTCCTGCTTGACCTTCTGGTGCCCAATTTATGAGCTCAGGTTCTGTCAAGCAGATTAATCCTGCAGATTTAAAAGTAAAGGAAACCTCTTGGGAGGTGGACACTGGTGGAGTGCACTAAATTAAACAGTATCTAGGAGATCCTTGAAATCTTAGAACATGTGGTAACTTTTTAATAGAAGACACGAAACAGCTAACAACCGGAGGAACTCAGGCACCAAACAGCTTCATTGGGAGGAAAGGACGTCGATATTTTGGGTCAAAAGCCTGGATCAGGACCTGATGCAGTGTTTTGACCTGCAACGTCAACAAATCCTTTCCCCCATGGAAGCTGGGTTGTTTTTCCTTCAGGTTTCAGCATCTGCAGTCTCTTGTGTCTCCAACTACAAATGTGTAGCCATGACACATATAAAACAATACACATGTCATAATGTGTCCTATTTACATCTAAGTATGCCACATGCATGTTGACCTTTAATGAGTCCTTTGGGCAGGTGTACGGAATCACAATAACAGAAATAAACCTGTTGCAGAGTATACTTCCCAGCTCAGATCCACAGCACTCTCATCTGTACATCCAACTCTGAGTTAATGATTGAGACGAGGAGATAAATCAATTCTGACTAAAGGTTTTGGGCCTGAAGCATCCCCCAACTCTCGCTCTTCCCACAGATGCTGTCTGATCTGCTGATTGTCTCTAGAATTTTCTCTTTTTATTTCAGATTTATAACATTTCATGCTTTTTTAAACAAATTCATATTCTGAAATAAAAATTGTTCCGCATGTCTTGGCCTGTGTGGATTTTCACAACAATGCCTTTGACGTAGAGAGGGTGGAGTTGAAGGAGAAGTTATTCAATGCGAGAATGGAATCTAATGTTGGCCGAGGTTGTCTTTTGCCATAAGTATTGTCTGACCTCCAGGGCATGTCCTGTAGCTCTGAATTTCACAGCTTTTCTACTTTTCTAACCATTTTCTCACTCTCTTATGCTCTCATTTCATAGCTTTTATGAACAGAGGCATTTTCCTCCTTCCCAACTGCCCCCTTTCACCCATAGACCAGTGGACCACTTTTACAGCTTATTTCTAGGAAAAACTAACCTAACTGTGACAGAGATATTTCTCTTTCTTATCCATTCATCCCCCAAGCTCCCTGAAACTTATTTTCTGTCCTTCCCAGTTCTGACAAAAAACCTTTAACCTGAAGCATTAATTGTACTAAGCTGCTGAATGTTTCCAGAATTTCCTGTTTTTATCTTAGATGTTCAGTGTCTGTAGTTTCTTGATTGGGATCACTTTACGCAGACAACAGTGAAAATGTAGTAAATATAAAGGGTCTGCATAGCCCTTTCTTTTTCTAAGCTCCATGTACCTATCTAAGAGGCTCTTAAAAGACCCCATTGTATCCACCTCCACCACAGTCACCAGCAGCCCATTCCATGCACTCACCACTCTCTGTGTAAAAAACTTACTCCTGACATTTCCTCTGTTCTTACTTCCAAACACCTTAAAACTGTGCCCCCTCGTGTTAGCCATTTCAGCCCTGGGGAAAAGCCTCTGACTATCCACACGATCGATGCCTCTCATCACCTCATACACCTCTATCAGGTCACCTCTCATCCTCTGCCGCTCCAAGGAGAAAAGGCCAAGTTCACTCAACCTATTCTCATAAGGTCACCCTCCAATCCAGGCAACATGTTAAGCTCCCAATTATAATTTTCTTTCAGTCACAACTCAGTGATTCACACAATGTCATACCTGCAAATCTCTAACTGTGCCAAAAAGATCATTTACCTTATTCTGTATTCTGCATGCATTCAAATATAACACCTTCAGTCCTATATTGCTCACCCTTTCAATTTAAACCACTCTTCTTTTTATTGACCCTTACTATGTTATTAATAACCCAGCCAATCTCCTACTAGGCAGACAAGTCCTGACAGGCCCCTCACACTTTTTAAACCTGACGCGTAAAGTCGACAAGGAACTGTCTCCGCAATCTCTCGCTCCACAGACAAGTCCCAACAGGCCTCACTTGCTTTTTAAAACCGGCGTGTAAACTCCACAAAGTACTGCCTGACCTGCTGAGTGCTTCCAGAAGTTGCTGTTTTTAGTTCAGCCAGTCTCAGGTCTCACCCCAACCTTTTTACCCAGTACATCGATAACTGTATAGGTTCTGCTACATGTGGAGCTCAGCCTGAGACGTTGATTCATTTTCTTTTTCCTGCTGAGTGCTTCCAATTTTTTTTCTGTTTTTGTTACAAAGTGCCTGTTACATTTGAGAAGTTGTATTTGAAGCTCTCGTTGATGTACAATGTGTTGGAATCAGAATTAGTTTTGTACTCATTGACAGACATTGTGATATTGTTGCTTTGTGGCAGCAGAACAGTGCAAAACAAAAATTACAAGTTACAATAAAAAATGAAATAATGAAATAGTTCAAAAGAGGAATAGTGAGGTAGTGTTCATTGGTTCATGTTCTGTCCAGAAATCTGAAAGTGGAAGGGAAGAAGCTGTTCCTGAAACGTTGAGTGTGTGTCTTCAGGCTCCTGTACGTCCTCTCTGATGGTAGCAATGAGAAGACGGCAGGTTTTGGGGATTACTGTTGAGAAGCTTGAAAGTTGTGCATTTGTATTAGGGATGGCATTGGGGGTGGGGAGTGAGAATTATGGGGAAATTGAGGGATATGGGGTTAGAGCAAGGAACTGGCACCGAGGTAAGAGATCAGCCTTGACTCTACTGAATGGCGGTACAAGCACAAGAGCCCAGACAGTCTACATCCGCTTCTTCATACGTTTCAAATCCATGCGTCCTTATGGAAGAGATTTATTAGTGAAAGCCCAACTTCACAAGAGTCGGACAAAAAGTGGAGAATAGGCCTAGAAATGGATGAGAGAAATGGGAGAAAGAGAAATAAGAGTAGGTAAGGAAGATAGAGCAAGGAGAGTGTTAGAAACAAGAGAGAGTGCAGATGCTGGAAGTCTGGGTCAACATGCAGAAAGTACTGGAGGAATGGAGCAGGTCAGGCAGTGTCTATCGAGGGAAACGAACTGTCGGCGTTTCAGGCCCAATCCTTCATCAAGCATCAACAAATTTCTTACCTTCCAATAATCACAAATGTCTGTCCCTTCCCTGTGTGTTTCCCCTTATCCCCGTGGACTTGCTACACCTTCTCTTTACCCTCCCTTGCTCTCACAGCCTACTGTAACCCTGATGCACCACCTTCACCTTCCTCCCTGTTTCCCTTTATCCCACGGTCCTCTCCTATCAGATTCCTTCCTCTTCATCCCTATGCTGTCCTGGCTTCTCACTTTAATTTCCTTTTGCCCCTTTCCCCACTTAAATTCCTCCTTCACGTGGATTAACCTATCACCCATCACCTTCTGCTCCTCTCCTTACCATTTTACTCTGTAATTTGCCCTTCCTTTCCAGTTCTGATGAAGGGTCTTGGCCTAAAATGTCAGCTGTTCATTTCCCTCCGAAATGCTGCCTGACCTGCAGAGTTCCTCCAGCATTTTGTGTGCGTTGGTAGGATGCTGCACAGATGTAACAAGTTCAGCCCAATGACCTGTATGTTTTGAAACTGCTCAGTCTCAAAGTACATTTATTATCAAATTATATATACAGTTTAAAACCTTGAGATTTGTCTCCTTGCAGTCAGCCAAAGAAACAGCATAGAACCCTACTTGGAGTACTGTGCTCAGTTCTGGTCGCCTCACTACAGGAAGGATGTGGAAACCATAGAAAGGGCACAGAGGAGATTTACAAGGATGTTGCCTGGATTGGGGAGCATGCCTTATGAGAATAGGTTGAGTGAACGCGGCCTTTTCTCCTTGGAGTGACGGAGGATGAGAGGTGACCTGATAGAGGTGTACAAGATGATGAGAGGCATTGATCGTGTGGATAGTCAGAGGCTTTTTCCCAGGGCTGAAATGGCTAACATGAGAGGGCACGGTCTTAAGGTGCTGGGGAGTAGGTACAGAGGGGATGTCAGGGGTAAGTTTTTACTCAGAGAGTGGTGAGTGCATGGAATGGGTTGCTGGCAACGGTGGTGGAGGCGGATATGATGGGGTCTGTTCAGAGAGTCCTGGATGACTACATGGAGCTTAGAAAAATAGAGGGCTATGAGTAAGCCTAGTAATTTCTAAGGTTCGGCACAGTATTGTGGGCCAAAGGGCCTGTATGTGCTTTAGGTTTTCTATGTTTATAACCTGTTTAAAAAAAAATCACACAAGAAGACTATCTGGCAAGTGAAAAAAGAACAAATCATGCAAACAAAAAATAAACATTAAACGTCAAACTGCAAAATTCCCAAAAGTGAGTCCACAGTGTTGCATTGCCAAACCGAGTGAAGCCAGTCCAGAAGCCAATGGCCATGCCACAGCCACCGAGTCAGTCAGTTCAGCACTGTGTTGACGCTGCAGGCCACCGCCGTAGATCCAGAGTGGCACCGGTAGCTGACCACGTTAAGCTGGAGACTTTAAAGGAGCTGTCAGCTGTGTGTCTGTATTTAATGGTCTATGATCTGTCTGTTCTGGCTTATATAGACCAATGCTAATCATCAGTCTATTCCTTGTGATTTTACATAAACTGCCCTCCCTCCCACATCAACCAACACTGAGCCAAGGAAAGATGAACTTAAAGCACAGTGAGCCCAACAATGGTGGGAGAGCTGTGCTCCAGACATATCAGCCTCACGTTTCCTCCCTCTCATTAGAGTCCAGAAACCAAAGCTCTCGTGGCACCTTCGGGGGTACTCAGGAACTGTCGGGTCAAAATTAGCCAGAGCTTGCAATTATTTCTAATTAAAGCATTAATCACGTCATATTTAATGACATTTCTTCAAACTTCTCACAAACATTTTGCCAACTTTCGACAATTGAAATCAAGTTATTTGGAGCAGTATCATTAATCATTTGACTAAAGCAGCTGAAGTTGGAATCTTGTCAGGTGCTCAAAATGATAAATGGTGCACTTTCCTGTGCAGGATCAATCAGAGACACAGAATAAAAACAATTTGTACTGCTGTGAGCCGACAGACACAAAGTGGTCAAATGGTGAGAAATGTGGACCAGGAGAAAAAACTTTGCAAATAAACCATGGACTGCAAATTGATAAATTATTCCTATAGATGCTGCCTGGCCTGCTGTGTTCCACCAGCGTTTTGTGTGTGTTGCTTGAATTTTCTTAGAGTTTGTTTCATTTTTATAAAAAGATAACTAATCTTTACTGAGATGTGGTTACGACTTATAAGCACCAACTCGTGTTTCTTACAGATTATAAATCAGCTTTGCAAAGGATCTGTTGCCTCCATGATGCCCTGGAATGTTTTTCCATCCCCCTTTAGCCACTTGCAACCACAGGATACATCTCCTGTCCTTTCACCTCTTTCCATCCCACCATTCAAGGAGTCAAGCACTCCTTCTAGGTGATCCACTTACACTTCTTCCAATCTAGTGTTTACCGTGTAGAAACCAAATAGATGCATTGTCCACAGGAGCAACTCCTGAGTTACCAGTTGCCTGTCACTTTGATTCTCAGTCTAACCTTTGGCCCCTTTCACTGAGACCCAAACTAATTCCAAGGAACAAGCAGTTCAGCTTCTGACTGGAGATGTTACAACTATCTGGCTTGAAGTCAAATTCAAAACCTTCAGTTTGTGCTAGATCTGAGCAGTTCTGAAGCAAGGTCATGAAAGTTCAGAGTAAATTTATTATCAAAATGCATATGTGTCACCATATACAACCCTGAGATTCTTGCGGGCAATCACGACCAAGCCAAGAAACATAATAGAATCAACGAAAGACCTCACCCACAGGGCAGACAACCAGTCCAACCAGACAACAAACTGTCCAAATACAAAAAGAAAGAATAATAATAAAAAAACTAAATAAGCAATAACTATTGAGGAAATGAGATAAAGAGTCCTTGAAAGTGAGTCCATAGTTTGTGCAAACAGTTCAGTGATGGGGCGAGTGAAGTTGAGTGAAGTTATCTCCTCTGGTTCCTTAATTTTAACTTTCAGTCACCGCAAAGTTGTGTATCCCATATTCTGTATTCCCACTCTCTAGTGTCCTCTTTCATCACTCGGATTTTAACATCCCTGTTGCAATTAACAAGCCCTCCTCAGCCTCTCTCAGCTGGCATCCCTATTTACATCACATTCCCTCAGTCTCCACCTTTGAGCTCACCACACATCCTCCGCAACTTATTATCTCACTTTTCCTGATTCTGGTGAAAGATCACAATTTTAGCTCTGCTCCCCTCTCCACAGAGGCTGTCTGGCCTGTTGAGGATTTCCAGCATTTGCTGTTTTAATTGGAGGAAGCCACGCCTTTTACGGAACCCTCTTCTACCTACCTGGGAATATTTGATCCAATGATGCCGAGAGGACATTACTGGGAGTAAGCCACAATAATCAAAAAGAAGCAGTTAACATCCAAATGCTGCAAGACCTGGACAATATCCAGGCCTGGGTAATGGTTCAAATTTCAAAGTCAATTTGTCATCAAGGTACATACATGTCACCATATACTACCTTCAGATTCATTTTCTTGCAGGCATTTACAGGAAAATACAAAAGAATTTATGAAAAAATATGCATGACCAAGACTGCAAATATCCAATGTGCAAAAGTGAACAAATTGTGCAAACAATAATTTAAAAATGTAAACAAATAAATAATACTGAGAGCATGAGTTACAGAGTCCTTGCAAGTAAGTCTATAGTTGGTGCAATCAGTTCAGCATTGAGTTGAGTGAAGTTGCTCAACTAGTGTCTGGAACAGGGGGATTGTTTTATGAGGAAAGCTTGGACTGGTTAGGCTTGTAATGCTAGAAATTTAGAAGACTTAATTGAAACATATAAACTCCTGGGGATGTTGACAGGATGTCACTGTTTAAAAACACTGAGTCACTCTTTTAAGATGGAAATGAGGCCCTTTCTTCTTCTCTCAAAGGGCCATACGTCTATGGAACACCCATTCCCGAAAGAGCAGTGGAAGATGAGTCAACACGTACAACAAGCTGGATGAACATAGCAGGTCAGGCAGCATCCGTTGAAATGAGCAGTCAACTTTTCGGGCCGAGACCCTTCGTCAAGAGTCTGGGTACATTTCAGGCAGGAATACAGAGATTTGTGATAAGTGAGGGTTACTGTGGGCAGATGGGTGGAGACAGGTGACAACCAGATTAGCCATAATTTTATGATTTAAATAAACAGCGCAGCAGGCTGAATGGCCCACTCTCACTTCTACTTCTGTATGTGATACCCAGAATAAGAATCAGGTTTATTCTCACTGACATACTGTATGTCAAGAAATGCATTGTTTCATGGCAGCAGTACAGTGCAAGAAATAAAAATACCATGAGTTATAATAAAAAAGTAAATAATGCAAAAGAATAATGACGAAGTAGTGTTCATGGGTTCATGGACCAATCAGAAATCTGATGGCAGAGGGGAAGAGGCTGTTCCTAAATCACTGAGTGTGGGTCTTCAGGCTCCTGTACCTCCTCCCTGATGGCAGTAGTGAGAAGACAGCATGTCCCGGGTGATGAGGATCCTTAATGACAAGCGCCACTTTCTTCAGACGGCACCTTTTAAAGATTTCCTCCATCATGTGTATAATCATAGTTAGGGATTTTGACCTTCTCAAAACTGAGTTGGAGACAGTTTCTATTCTGCCTGTACTAGAGATTGAAAAAGCAATGTGAGAATTCTAAACATCCAGAGTGGATAGAGTCTGTTGTTCTATGGGTGCACGTTCATCTATTTGGATGAAGCAACCAAGGAGTGGAAGGTAGACAATAAACTGGAGAAAAGGGAAATCTCAAGGAGTAAATTTGGAGTTGTCGCTGTTTCTACAGTTAGAGGTCATCAGCTCTATCACTGTCCTTTTGAGCCCATCATTATTTACTGTGTTGCTGCATGGCCAAGTGGTTAAGGCTTTGGTCTAGTGATCTGAAGGTCACTAGTTCGAGCCTCAGCTGAGGCAGCGTGTTGTGTCCTTGAGCAAGGCACTTAACCACACATCGCTCTGAGGCGACACCGGTGCCAAGCTGTATGGGCCCTAATGCCCTGCCCTTGGACAACATCGGTGGCATGGAGAGGGGAGACTTGCAGCTTGGGCAACTGCCAGTCTCCCATAAAAGGAAACCCTTGCCCAGGCTTACGCCCTGGAAACTTTCAAGGCGCAAATCCATGGTCTATCGAGACTATCGGAGGCCTACCTATTTACTGCCCTCAGTCATGCATCAAAGTATAATGTGATCCAACACAGATTGTCAACCTCCAGGAATCAGGCAGATAGAACGCAATTCCCTCTTCTCAGGCTGCAACATGAAGTATTTCCTTTTTTATCCAGAGTTCACATTGATGCACCAGAGAAAGTATTCTGTCTGGATACATAACAGTTCGGCATGGCAACCGCTCTGCATATGATCACAAGTAACTGCAGAGAGCTGTGGATGCAGCTAATCACATCACGGAAACCAACCTCCCCTCTATGGATTCTGTCAAGATCAAGTTCAAATTTATTGTCAACTGACTGTACATGGTACACCCTCAATGCATATATCACACACAGCACATAATATAAAATATTACCACAAATAAGTTAATAAAATATCTGTCAGAATGCATGCGAAGTATGCAGCACATGTTAACAGGAACAGCTCTCTGTCCTAGTGATGAGACCTCAGTGGTGGCAGGGTATTCATTAATCTCACAGCCTGAGGGATGAACCTGTTACCCAGTCTGTCAGTCCTAGTCCTGATGCTCTTTTACCTCCTTTCTGACGGTGGGTCAAAGAGATTGAGGGATGGGTGGCAGAGATCCTCAACAATGTTTTTGGCCCTTCGTCTACAGCGCTCCCAGTAAATATCACCAATAGTGGGGGAGGGAAACCCTGATGATCCTGTCGGTGGTTTTTACTGTCCTCTGTAGGGTGTCGCAGTCCGATGACTTGCAGCTTCCGTACCACACAGTGATGCAGCCAGGCAGGACATTCTCAATGGTAGACCTGTAGAAAGGTGTTAGAATGGGGACAGGGAGTCTTGCACAGCTCAGTCTTTTCTGAAAGTGTAGATGCTGCTGTACCTTCTTGACGAGTGAGGAAATGTTGTGAGTCCAGTTTAGATCATCCGTTATGTGTACACCAAGGAACTTTGTGCTCTTCACTCTCTCCACGCCAGAGCCATTGATGTTCAATGGAGAGTGGTCGGCCTGTGCCTCCCTGAAGTCCACGATCATCTCTTTTGTCTTCTCCACGTTGAGACCCGCGTGGTTGTTCTCACACCATTTGACAAACCTCACCACCTCCTCTCTGTCTGCTGACTCATCATCGTTGCTGATGAGGTCGACCACTGTCGTACCATCAGTGAACTTGATGATGTGGTTTGAGCTGGATCTGGCAGAGCAGCCGTGAGTCAGCAGGGTGAACAGCAGGGGTCTTTCCGTCAAGAAGGCCGAGATCCAGTTACAGAGATGGGTGGCGGGGTCCCTGCCTCAGTAAAGCAGTCAACATAATCAAATACCCCTCCTACCATAGGAACGATCTCTTCTCCCCTCTTCCGTCAGATAGAATTTATAAAAGTCTGTAAACATGTGCCACCATTCAAGGACAACCTCCACCCTGCTGTTATATCACTATTGAATTGTTCCCCAGTATGATAAAATTGACTTTTGACCTCACAATCTACCTCATTATGATCTTGCACCTTAATATTTACCTACACTGCATTTCTTCTGTAGATGTTACACTTTATTCTGCATTCTGCTATTTTTTTTACCTGATATCACCTCAATGCACCGTGTAATGATCTGATCTGTAAGAACAGCTTTTCACTGTAACTCGGTACATGGGACAATAATGAACTGATTCCAGTTCCATTTCCCAGGCATACAAGTGTCCATGCTTTGTGTTATTAGTTCTGGTCATCCTCTACAACAGGGGCTCCAGAATGGAAGAGGTCCATGGCATAAAAAAGGCTAGGAAGCCCTTCATCTCTACAGGAAAGAATTGATAGCACTGGATGCTGAGGACAGTCACAAGAATGAAGGCTGGGCTGGAAACTAGGACTATGAAAACAAACTATTGAGCCTGGAATGGTTTTCTTTGGAAGGGAAGAGGTGGGGAGGGGAGATTTAAAAGAGGATTATGAAATTGAGAGGCTTCTGCATGGAATGACCTATTTTATAAGGTAAACTGCACGATAAAGAGGAGGCATAGATTTGAAGATCTTTTGGTGGAAGGAGCAGAGAGTGTCAAGGAAATTTATTCTTCACTGTGGTCGGGGAATCAGTGCCTGAAAAGGTGGAGACAGAAACACAGGAGCACCTGTAGATGCCGGAAATCCAGAGCAACACGAACAAAATGCTGGAGGAACTCAGCAAGTCAGGCAGCATCTATGGAGGCAAATAAATAGTCAATGTTTCAGGTCAAGACCTTTCATCAGGACAGAAAAATTATCTTTACAAGGTATCTGGATGAGCATTTGAAGAGTTGTACGCTACTGGGTTTTGGACTAAGATCTAGAATAAGTGGTTAGCATGAACACAATGGGCCTAATGGCCTTTTGTACAATAAATCTTAATCATTTGACTTAACCTGTGCTGTTCCAGCCCTGGGAGTGTTTGATGGAGAAATCCAGATGAAGCTTTAGACTGGAGGTTCTCAATGTGGGGTCCATGGACCCCACGGTTAACAGCATAAAAAAGGCTGAGAACCCCTGTTTTAGACTGTGTCAACCCGCGGGGAGTTTGACAGAACAATTCAGTTGTTCATTGTGTCAAAGCTGTGCATTACCTGCCCTGGGAACACTCCACAATGAAGAGACTGACAGTAGCCTGGAGACCTGCACTTCAATCTTTGGTTGGACTTTACTCTGAACTGACATCCAATCGCACCGCAAAAGTCTCGCCTGTAATCTCAGGATTTATTTCTGATTTGTCTGAAAGTCTGTTTACATTTGGCCAGTTTCCAATTTTCCTCTCCTGCACACATCAAACAGGCTGCCACACATGAACCCAGACAGACGTGGGGCACTGTGAGTTTCTGCTAGTGTTCTGTGTGATTAATGAGGTGTGGCATTACAGGTAGATAGGGTTGTAAAGAGAACTTCTGTCACAATGGCTTTCATAGATCACAGTATTAAGTAAAGGAGCTAGGATGTTGTGGCAACATTGTACAAGAAGTTGGAGAGGCTGAATGCAGAATATTGTATACATTTCTGAGCCCTTACCTAAATTATGTGGGTTATAGCATGTAAGCATTTTGCCTTCAACTTGGATGAGCCTTGAACTAGAGTTTTAGGGCGGAAGTTGAAATATTTAAGGGGAGTCTAAAGGAAAACTTCTTCACTCAGGGGATGCTGCAAGTGTGGGACGAACAGCCTGCAGAAGTGGTAGATGGCAGTTCAGTTGTAATATTTAAGAGAAGCTTGGATTGGCACACAGATGACAGGGGTTTGGAGGGGTATGTTCTGGGTGCAGGTAGATAAGACTAAGCAGAAGATCAGGTCAGCATGGACTAGAAGGCTGAAGGCCCTGCTTGTGCTGTGGTCCTCTTTGACTGTTTGTCTATGACACTATGCAGATGATTCGCATGAACACAGGGAAGAGAAGCCAGCTCAATGTATCTCTGGTGTGGATCCAAACCTTCACAAGGCTCAAAGCTTTCAGAGACCTGGGACACATTCTTTGATGGTCAGTGGTCCAGATGCATGAGATTTGGGCTGCTGAAACAGTTACAGATGTAAACAAAAGTTCAGCTGTGATCAACCGTGACGATTCCCAATTAGATGCTTCGCTTTTGTACTGACATTTTGAGCATCACTTCCAGCTGAGTGAAACCCGTTTCTGCAGCTTGTAAGATTTGGAAATGATTGACATTGAAGCTACTGGATAACTGAAAGCAGTTCATTTGGGGAGCTTGAATTTAAATAAGCCATTTCCTTGTTAGTTCACAAGAACATGACAGACTGATATCCCTCCACAGTGCATTCCCCTAGTTGTAAGTGCTGGCGAAGCAAGCTTAGACAATCAATGCAAATTTCTGAAACCAGATCATTCCTGTGCAGAGGCAGCTGAAATTCTGAGCTGGGGTTATCCTCCAAGGTTGATTAGACCACACTTGGAGCATTGTGTTCAGTTCTGGTCGCCTCATTACAGGGAGGATGAGGAAGCTTTAGAGAGGCCACAGAGATTTCCCAGGATGCTGTCTGGATTAGAGAGCATGCCTTATGTTCAAATGTTGAGTGAGCTAGGGTTTTTCTCTTTGGAGTGAAGGAGGATGACGGTTGATTTGATAGTTATATAAGATTATGAGGGTTAGAGGAAGAGTGGACAAGCAGTACATTTTTCCCAGGGTGTGTCTGGCCAATACCTGAGGACATCCAGTTAAGGCATGTGAAGGAATGTTTAGGCATGGGTTTTTTGCCTGGAGTGCACTGTCAGGGTTGGCATGGAGACAGTTAAGAGACACTTAGCTAGGCACAAGGTTGAAAGAAAAATGGAGGGTTATGGGCTGAGTAGAAAGGAAAGGTTAGATTGATCATAGGTTTATGTGGGTCAGTATAACATCCTGAGCTGCAGGTCTCGTACTAAGTTGTACTGTACTATATTCAATATCAGAGAGCTGGATGGAGACCAGAAGTTTGGCAAGCTGTCATTCTCAGTGTAAGACATCAGCTTGCACCATGCAGGCTAATGTGAACATATCTTCTGTGAGAACTCCGTCAGCATGAAACAAGCTTTCAGCCATGTTTCACAATGGTCAGGTAATACCCGGATACCCAACTGTGGTTTGTCACCTGACTCACCAGGTGATTTTTCCCATGTTCCCTTTAAAGTCACCAGACTTCCCGTTTCCACTCACTCCTTGAAACTGACCAGAACTCAGTTTCCCATTGAAACTCACTGGGTTCAATGCAACATTTCTCACAACACACTCTACTCATGGTCCCCAATGTGAAGTGGAAGGACTTCCACACAAAGAGTTCTCCAGTGGTGACCCACCTACCCCACTCCCCATGCCAACCATTGCCAGATGGCAGATGCCCAACTAAGACAAGGAGATGAAGAGTGTGAAGCAGCAGACTCTCCAGGAAACACCAGCATGTGGTGTGGGAAGGCATTTGTGAGAGACTGACTCCTAGCAAGGGTTTCAGGTCAGTGATCTGATGACCAAAGAATTTGAGCTGAGATAAGATCAGGCCCACTCAACACTCAGGGCAACATGGCTCCCTGAAACCTGCTGTTGTTCAGGTCACACCTCCACCATTATGTCTGTCCGCACTGATTAGAGAAGTACAATCTTCCTGACACTGAATAGGTCCTGGTAAAAAACCGTAAGACATAGAAGCATAATTAGGCCACTTGGCCCATCTTTCCCTCATGGCTGATAAAGTATCCTTCTCAACCCCATTCTCCTGCCTTCTCCCCATATCCTTTTGAATCCTGACTAAACAAGAACCTATCGACCTTCACTTCAAATAAACTCAATCACTTTGCCTCCACGGCCCTCCATGACAATAAATTCCATAGATTCTTTACCGTCTAGCTAAAGAAATTTCTCTGCATCTGTTTTAAATGAACGCCCCTCTATCCAGGGGCTGTGCCTTCTTGTCCTAGACTTGCCTACCGTGGGAAACTTACTTTCCTCATCTACTCTGTCTAGGCCTTTCAACATTTCGAAAGGTTTCAATGAGATCCCCCCTCATCATTCTAAATTCCAGTGAGTATAGACCCAGAGCCATCAAACACTCCTCGTATGATAACCCTTTCCTGGAATCATCCTTGTGAACCTCCTCTGAACCCCCTCCAAAGCCAGAACATCTTTTCTTAGATAAGGAGTCCAAAACTGTTCACAGTACTCAAGGTGTGGCCTCAGAGTGCCTGGTAATCATATATTATAAGTGGCTTCATCACATCCCTGCTCTTATGTTCTAGACCTCTTGAAATGAATGCTAACATTGCATTTTCCTTCCTCACCACTGACTCAACCTGTAAGTTAACCTTTAGGGTGTTCTGAACAATGGCTCAATGGCTCTCAAATCCCTTTGCACCTTAGATTTTTGGATTTTCTCCCTGTTTAAAAAATAGTCTGCACATTTATTTCTTTTTCCAAAGTGCATGACCATGCATTTTCCAACATTGTATTTCATTTGCCACTTTCTTGCCCATTCTCCTAATCTGTCTAAGTCCTTCTGCATCCTACCTGTCTCCTTAACACTACCTGCCCCTCCACCAATCTTCTTATCATCTGCAAACTTGGCAACAAAGCCATCTATTTCATCATCTAAATCATTTATATACATCGTAAAAAGAAGTGGTCCCAACACCGACCGCTGCAGAACACCACTAGTTGTTGGCAGCCAACCAGAAAAGGATCCTTTTATTCCCACTCGTTACCTCCTACCAATCAGCCAATGCTCTAACCATGTCAGTAACTTTCCTGTAATACCATGGGCACTTAACTTGGTAAGCAGCCTCATGTGTGGCACCTTGTCAAAGGCCTTCTGAAAGTCCAAATATACAACACCCACTACATCCCCTTTATCTATCCTACTTGTAATCTCCTCAAAGAATTCCATCAGGTTCATCAGGCAGGAATTTCCCTGAAGGAAACCATGCTGACTTTGTCCTATCTTATCTTGTGTCACCAAGTATTCCATCACCTCATCCTTAGTAATTGACTCTGACATTTTCCCAGCCACTGAGGTCAGGCTAACTGGTCTATAATTTCCTTTCTGCTGCCTTCCTCCTTTCTTAAAGAGTGGAGTGACATTTGCAATTTTCTAGTCCTCTGGCACCATGCCAGGGTCCAATGATTTTTGAAAGATCATTGCTAATGCCACCACATTCTCTACTGCTACCTCTTTCAGAACCCCAGGGTGCAGTTCATCTGTCCCGGGTGACTTATGTACCCTTAGGTCTTTCAGCTTTTTGAGCAACTTCTCCCTTGTAATAGTAACTGCACTCAATTCTCTTCCCTCACACCCTTCAATATCTGACACACTGCTAGTGTCTTCCACAGTGAAGACTGATGCAAAATACTCATTTAGTTCATCTGTCATCTTTGTCCCCCATTATTATTTATCCAGTCTCATTTTCTATTGGGTGTATTTAAGGCAGAGGTAGATAGGTTCTTGATTAGCCAGGGCATCAAAGGGTATGGGGAGAAGGCAGGGGAGTGGGGATGACTGTAAGAATTGGATCAGCCCATGATTGAATGGCGGAGCAGACTTGATGGGCCAAATGGCCTACTTCTGCTCCTATACCTTATGGTCTTATGGTCGAACGGTCCTATATCCACTCTCATCTTTCTTTTACCTTTTCTTATACTTGAAAAAGCTTTTTCTATCCACTGTGGTATGCTTTCATATTTCATCTTTTCCCTCCTAATGATTCTTTTTAGTTGCTCTCTGTAGGGGTATAAAAGCTTCCCAATCCTCTGTATTCCCACTAAATTTTGCTTTGCTGTATACCCTCTCTTTTGTTTTTACATTAGCTTTGACTTGCCTTGTACTATTTGGCCATTTGAGTAATTCTTCATTTTTGGAATACATCTATCCTGCATCTTTCTCATTTTTCCCAGAAACTCACACCATTGCTGCTCTGCTGTCATCCCTGCCAGCAGCTCCTTCCAATTTGCTTTGGCCAACTCCTCTCTTATACCACTGTAATTTCCCTTACTCCACTGAAATACTGCTACATCAGACTTTACTTTCTCCTTATCAAATTTCAAGTTGAACTCAATCATATTATGATCATTGACTCCTAAGGGTTCTTTTACCCTAATTGCCTCCGGCCCATTGCATAACACCCAATCCAGTATAGCTGATCCCCTAGTAGGCTCAACAACAAGCTGTTCTAAAAAGCCATCCCTTAGACATTCAATAAATTCACTCTCTTAAGATCCATTACCAATCTGATTATCCCAATCCATCTGCATTTTAAAATCCCCCATGACTATCGTAACATTGCCCTTTTGACACACTTTTTCTATTTCCCATTGTAATCTGTAGTGCACATCCCAGCTACTGTTGGAAGGCCTCTACTGTATATACCTACCATCAGGGTCCTGTAACCCTTCCAGTTCCTTAACTTAACCCACAAGGATTCAACATCTTCCGATTGTGTGCCACATCTTTCTGATTTGATACCAGCAAATCCACACCTCCCCACTTCCTATCCCTCTGATACAACGTGTAACCTTGGACATTCAACTCCCAACTACAAACTTCAGCCATGATTCAGTGATGGCCACAACATCATACCCAACAATCTGTCCAAGTGCAACAAGATCATCCACCTTATTTCTTATAACCAATGTATTAAGATATAACTGTGTACTATATTTCCTACCCTTTCTGATTCTACATCCCTAATGCACTGATGTTCACTCTGCTGGCTGCAATTTCGTCCTGTCATCTGCCTGCCCTTCCTGACAGTCTGACAGCACACTATCTTTGCTTTTTCACCATCTGTCCTGTCCTGGTTCCCACGTTAGTGTTCCTTACCCAGATCGTGATGCTATCAGTTAGTATGCTGTCCACCTCGCATTTATAGAAGTTTGTCAAAGTTTTAGATGACATGCACAAACTTTAAGAAAGTAGAGCTTTTTCTTCTCAACCATCCACGAAAATGGAGGAGTGCCCCAAAGAATGAATGACAGTTAAATGTTAGAACCCCAAAGTCCTCCTGAACTTTCCTCCTTCCCACGCATAAGTGGCAGCAAGCAATGATTCACCCTCCCCCCACCAGCAAAGAAAAGCATCGGCACCCATCACCGAGCACTCAAGAGTGAGCAAAGCAACAGCAAAGACACAGACTTGCAGTTACCCCAAAGACTTTGCATTTTACCCGGGATTCGACATACTGCAGGCTCTCTCTCCCCCTGATAAGGGGGAAGGAGGTGCCTCCGTTTTCCCAGCGAGAGGGGAGACATAACAAACAGCTCACTGGTTTATGATGCTAAAGTCCGTTATGTCACTTTTTCCGAGCTCTGTGCCTGAAGATCTCAAAGATCGTGTGTCTCCAGGTGCACAGCCACAGAAATTTTGATTCTTCTGAGGACACACGTGGTCTCCTGCTGTGACACTTAGGCCGAGCCCTTGGCATGCCAAACAACGGCCAGTTATGAAACCCTGAGAGTGGGTCCCATTCCTGCAAAGAACCAAGTCAGCTATAACTCAAGGTGATTGCCAGCTGCCTGCCTTTCGATCGCTGATGGGATCACTCTGCTACAGAGAGGGGAGACTGCCTTTCGATCGCTGATGGGATCGCTCTGCTATGGAGAGGGGAGACTGCCTTTCGATCGCTGATGGGATCACTCTGCTACAGAGAGGGGAGACTGCCTTTCGATCGCTGATGGGATCGCTCTGCTATGGAGAGGGGAGACTGCCTTTCGATCGCTGATGGGATCGCTCTGCTATGGAGAGGGGAGACTGCCTTTCGATCACTGATGGGATCGCTCTGCTATGGAGAGGGGAGACTGCCTTTCGATCGCTGATGGGATCACTGCACTGGAGAGGGGAGACTGCCTTTTGATCACTGATGGGATCACTCTGCTATGGAGAGGGGAGACTGCCTTTCAATCGCTGATGGGATCACTGCACTGGAGAGGGGAGACTGCCTTTCGATTGCTGATGGGATCACTCTGCTATGGAGAGGGGAGACTGCCTTTCGATCGCTGATGGGATCACTCTGCTATGGAGAGGGGAGACTGCCTTTCGATCGCTGATGGGATTGCTCTGCTATGGAGAGGGGAGACTGCATTTTGATTGCTGATGGGATTGATGTGCTACAGAGAGGGGAGACTACCTTTTTTATTTTAATACTTTATTTTCAAAATTTTCAAAAAAAATGAAATCAACAAGAACATATAAGCTCAGATATGTGTGAAAATAAAATGAGCAAAAAAAAAGGACATAACATTAGAGGGATGCCTGTTGTGCACAGTGCTCAAAAGTACTAAACATTAAGCCTCAAATGAGGGCCGTGAAAGATTAGCTGGGGGGAAATTGTTCATCTGCCCCCGGCCTCGTCTAGGTAGGCAAGAAATGGATCCCAGATAGCTGAAATTTTTTAATTAAATTGGTTCTCAAGAACCTGAATCTCTCCATCCGTATGACTGAGATCATGTCAGCCACCCATTTCCGGAAAGAAGGGGGAAAGGATGATTTTGCTCTGCAACGGAGAGGGAAGATTGTATTTTGATCACCAATGGAATCACTCTGCTACGGAGAGGGGAGGCTGCCTTGCCTCAGCAAAGGTATTGAAATATTCCATTGTCACTTAGGATAAGCTCCAATGTACAATTTTATTGTTCAGGCCCAAAATACTGCGGTAAGTGACACTTTGTAACTGCTGAAATTATATTTCTGATATTGGAAGATACGAATACGACACATGTTGTGTGTTAGATGATCTTTTTCCCCCAGGCTTCCACAGTGCTGAAGAAAAGTGTGTTCTGTTTATCTGGGGCCTGTGAGGGTCTTTCAGCCAGGTCAACATGTAGAGAGAGACCCATCCCTGCTGCCACTGTCATCCTTTCTCAGCAGCCCGGTGAAGAAAGCCTTGAACTTATGTTGTTCAGTTGGAGCCATTACCATAGCCTTTCCACCTTCTTAAGGCCACTGTGGACACATCTCACAAAGTGCCAGTTCTTGTCAATGATCAGTTGCAAACCAGACTATAATTCAGGAGGCCTCTTCCAGGAAATCATAGAGTTCCCAATTGGAATAAGGGGAGATTCGCTGGGATATGAGGGTATCCGCAGTCTCACGAATGATAGATTACACATGAAGTTCCTGACATCTTGCCCAGCCTACACTGTGGAGGTATCTGGGACATACCAACCATCCCAGTTCCATCAGGATCCCAAATTCGTTTATTGTCATTCAACCGTACACACATATACCACCAAATGAAGCAATGTTCCTCCAGACCAAGATATACAACACAGAACATATAACTTATACATACAACACACAGTAATATTACCACAAAGAAATTAACAAATAAAAAGGTGCATTTACAGCACCAATTAAAAAGTAAACAGTAGTATTACGCTACTGGTGCTTCATAAGTGATGAAACCAGGGTGGTGGCAGAGAGTTCAGTTGTCCCACGGTCGCGGAAAGAAGCTGTTTCCCTTCCTGACAGCTCTTGTCCTAATGCTTCGGTACCTCCTGCCTAATGGGAGGGTGTCAAAGAGATTGTTGGACAGATGGGAGGGATCATTGACAATGCTAAGGGCCTTGGGTATACAGCGTTCCTGAGAAGTATCGCGGATGGGTGGAAGAGAGATCCCTATAATCTTCTCAGCAGTCCTCACAATTCTTTGTAAGGACTTTTGGTCAGAACATGAATCTGTGAATGGCAACAGGACACAATTCATCTTGGCCTCTCAGGGGTTCTGAAATCCAACCAGAGCCAAGTCCACAACAGAGACCGATGAACCTCTCTTCCGTCTTCACAGCGTGCAGAGCCAGAACACAGGGAACTATTTTAAATACGTAGCCTTATAGACTCTTAGAAAATACTTCTCCTTATTCTAATTTCTACTCTGGTGGGCATTTCCTGGACAGTATCAGCCTCGGGAGGGACCACCTGACCAGTACTGGTCATGCTCTCCTCTCCTCTCGGGACCCCTGAGCCAGTGAGGAAGGCACAGCACAGGCCAATCCCTCTCATCACTGGAGCACCCCTAATCCCTCTGACCCACAGGGGTTGATATCACTCTTCAAACACACTATCTCCTTCGGCCTGGCTCTCCTGGCCCCCAGCTCAACTACGGGTCAAATCCAAGGATTCAGTTCTTGATAGCTAGGGGGTACACTATAAAATATGTGACCTTCCACCATGCCTTCCCTTCACTCTGACATCCCTCACTTCCTTGTCAACCTTGGGGCAGGGCTGATGGCACAGTCCTATCTTGGTTCTCCAAAGTCGAATTGGCCTGCAGCTGGGGAATCTCTTCCAAATATGGGTCATCTTCATAGAGGCATGGCACCGTACTCCACCCAGGTCCAGCAGAAGGTCCTACCACTGGGCAACGAGAGCTACTTCATTGTCTTGCTCCTCTATGAAAAGCTGGTGGTGGAAGAAGACATGAGGGACTCTGCTGAAGGCTAAGCAGGATCGGAGTGATCCCCAGAAGGAGAGGAATGATGGGAATTTGAACAGCATAACCCACTTGCTCAGGGTCAGGAACAATACCTGCTCAATATGCAACCACCCCATGCATCATTGCCAAGAGAGGGGCAGATAATCTTGAGCATTGCCTTTACATGGACCTGTTTCGTTATGTCAGGCTGGGTTGCTCCTAACTCCGCAGTTAGCTGTAGCTAGCCTCAGCGACAAGAGGGCAAGAGGACAGCATGAGGAGCTGAAGGGACACCGAAAGGTAGGTGCAGGAGTGGTCCATTGATCCTCCAAGCCCGCCCCACCGTTCATTGTGATCATTGACAATCTACGGTGGCATCAACTCCATTTCTGTACCAGCTGCCCATACCCTCCACCCTTCAACCTACCAAATATTTAACCACCTCCACTTTAATGATTATCTACTTCCACCACCCACAAGGAGATTCACCTCCTTCTTCAAGAAGAAATTTCTACACACCTCAGTTTTAAATGACTTTATCTTTGTAGTTACTGTATCTCCCCTTATTTGAGACTCTCCCCCTAGTGAAAATGTAGAGGGCAGCCATCTCATGTCTCCAGGGACCCAGGTTCAATTCTGGGTGTTTTATCACTTTGACACGGTTTCATCACCTTGTACCTAAACAGGAAACTTCTGTCAATAATTAGTCATCTGTGCAAATGCCACATGATATTTGAAATTTTACAAAGTATTTATGATGCTGTTGCTTATCTCTAACCATTATATTGCTTTATAATGTTTGAACTGAGAGGTTCAATCAGTGTTTTACCATACTTTACCCAATCCTGAAGTTTTAAGTTCTAGATAATCATGCGCAAAGTTCAAAGTAAATGTGATTATCAAAGTACATACAGTATATGTCACTGTATACAACCCTAAGATTCATTTTCCTGTGGGCATACTCAGCAAATCTATAGAACAGGATCAATGAAAGATCAACCAGAGGGCAGAAGACAACAAACTGTGCAAGTGCAAATATAAATAAATAGCAATAAATTTAATACCCAATATCAGTACTTCAACATTCTGCAGCTAGTCCAGGTAAACTTCTGTCTGAAAGTGGGTGACAAGGAAGATCAGCCCTTTACTTCACCTCAATCAATCATCTGGGCCAAGCCGATAAACAGACTGAGAGGAAATAAAATAATTAACATGTTACACTGAGGTACAAATAAGTTTTGTTGATCCCTTTAGCTTGGGACTAACATCTGTCCATCTGTCAGAGGTTGCCAATAGGATTCCCCTGATT
The DNA here is from genome assembly GCF_030144855.1 of Hypanus sabinus. Lineage (NCBI taxonomy): Eukaryota > Metazoa > Chordata > Chondrichthyes > Myliobatiformes > Dasyatidae > Hypanus > Hypanus sabinus. Next base: position 11,425,619 of record NC_082738.1, on the reverse strand, counting down.
CAGTAAACTCACTCATCAGGAGCCTGTCACTAACGTTGTGTTTCTCAGTTTACAAGCTAATCAATCATTGTTTAATCCAGACCTGTTGGATGAGTGAGGTTAAAGTGGGGAACATATCAATGGTAACTGGTGAATCTAGTTCAGCTGACAACGTCTTCACTATTCACCTACTGTACATGACTTCTGGCTGAAAAGAGGAGCCTTAGTTTAAAATTTGTGGCCAGTCTCCTAGGGTTTGTCTGTCTGTCTGTCTGTCTGTCCTCCAGTACCAAGACAGGAGGGGAAAAATTAGGTCAAGGAGCTCGACAGCTTCCTGCCTCTGTCCCTTGAGGCAAACAGATCATTTGCCTGGGTGAATTCAATGCCCAGGTTGGATGTGACCACAAAACATGGAATTGAACTATAATCTAGCAGAGCAGCAGTGACGTTCCCTTTTTGTATGCTTGCTGATGAATTTTTGTCTGGACCTGGAGATGGCCTAGGGTTGGCTAAATGGTGCAGCAAACGATCTGTGACATTTGGGAAATCTGTCTGAGGGATGTCCAAAGCTGGGAACTAAATATTTTTGGTATTCAATCTTCAAGAAAAGGAGGCAAGGATATCATAAGTATAGTAATTATACATGACCTGGGTATGTTTGATCATGGTAAAGAATTACGGTAAGTTTGGGTTGAGGTAAGAAGCAACAAAGAACAGAAAACATCATTGGGTGTTGTTGAAAGACCCCTGATGATATAGGAAGTTGAGATACAGAGCAGAAAATTAGTGGCGGATGGAACAGGGATAATATAGTAATCACAGTGGCCTCTACACTTTTCATAGAGTGGGCAAATCAGATTCATTGTAGAGCAGGGGTTACCAACCTTGTTTTATACCATGGACCAGTACAATTAAGCAAGGGGTCCATGGACTCCAAATTGTGAACCCCTTGTGTACAGGATGAATTCCCGGAATGTAAATGAGATAGATTTCAATAACAGCTTGTTAAGAAATAGGCATAGGAAGAGGTTATTTTAAATTAGCTTTGTGTAACAAGATAGGGTTAATTAATAACATGGTTATAACAGGGCACATAGGACCATAAGATGTAGGAGATGTAGGCCATTCAGTTCATCCAATCTGCTCTACCATTCAATCATGGCAGATTTTTTTTTCAACTCCTTTCTCCTGCCCTCTCCCTTTATCCCTTAATTCCCTTACCAATGAGGAATCCATTAATCTCGTCCAATGACCTGGGTTCCACAATGAATCCCACAATTCACCACCCTCTAGCCCAAGAAATTCCTCCTCATCTCAGACTTAAAAGGACTCCCCCATATTCTGAGGCTGTGCCCTTGAATCATAGACTCTCCTAAAAACATTCCAAATGTGGCCTAACTAACACCTAATATATTTTCAGCTGTACATATACTAAAAGTAATACTAATATTGAATTTGCCTTCCTTACTACCAACTCAACTACAAGTTAACCATGAGGGAATCCTGAAGAGGGACTCCCAAGACTCATTGCACCTCTGATTTCTGAGTTCTGTCCCCTTTTAGAAGATAGTCTACACTTTTATTCTTCCTACTGAAGTACATGGCTCTACTCTTCCCAACGCAGTATTACATCTGCCACTTCTTTGTCCATTCTCCCAACCTGACAATAAAACCTGATAATAAAATTTTGCCCATTCTTCCAATCTGTCTAAGTCCTGCTGCATTCGCATTGCTTCCTCAGCACTACCTACCCCTCCACCTATCTTCGTATCATCCGCAAACTTTGCCACAAAGCCATCAATTCATTTATCCTGCTTTACATTAGTGGCTACTTTGCCCTTATATTTCATCTTTTCCCTTCTTACAGCTTTTTTAGTTGCCTTTTGTTAGATTTTAAAAGCTTCCCAATCATCCAACTTCCAACTCACTTTTGCTATCCTATATGCCCTTTCCTTGGCTTTTATGCAGTCCTTAACTTCCCTCGTCAGCCATGGTTTCCTAACCCTGCCATTTGAAAACTCCTTCCTCTGTGATACGTATCTATCCTGCGCCTTGTGAACTATTCCCAGAAACTTCAGCCACCTCTGCTCTGCCGTCATCCCTGCCAGTATCCCCCTCCAATCCACCTGGGCAAGCTCCTCTCTTGTGCCTCTGTAATTCCCTTTATTCCATTGCAGGACTGATATGTCTGACTTATGCTTCTCCCTTCAGATTGCAGTAATGAATTCAATCATATTATGCTCACAGTCTGCTAAGGGTTCCTTTATGTTAAGCTCCCTAATAAGATCTGGGTTATTACACACACCCAATCTAAGATCGCCTTTCCCTGAGTAGACTCAAGCACAAGCTGCTCTAAGAAGCCATCTTGTAGGCATTCAACAAAATTCTCTCTCTTGCAATCCGACAGCAACCTGATTTTCCCAATCGCTTTGAATATTGAAGTCCCCCATTGCAATTGTGACATTACCCTTATAACCTGCCTTTTCCAGCTCCCTTTGCAAACTCAACCCCACATCTTGGCGACTATTTGGAGGCCTATATATGATTCCCATGATGGTATTTTTACCATTGCAATTTCTTAACTCCACCCACAAAGATTTGACATTCACTGATTCCATTACACCTCTTTCTAAAGCTGTAATTCCATCTCTTACCAACAGAGCCACACCACCGCCTATGCCTTCCTGCCTGTCCTTTCAATACAAAGTATATCCTTTGATGTTAAGTTCCCAACTATGGCCTTCTTTCAGCCACGACTCAGTGATGCCCACAATGTCATACCGACCAATCTCTAATTGTGCCCCGAGTTCATTCACCTTATTTTAAATGCTCTGTCTGCGTTTGTACCCAATCACTGGCTTGTCCTTACTTACATTCATGTTACACCCATCATCTACTTGTAAACCTGCTGGCTCATCCTCAGCTCTGTCATACTGGTTCCCACCCCCCTGCCATATTAGTTTAAACCATTCCCAACGGCTTTAGTAAACCTGCCTGCAAGGATATTGGTCCCCCTCAGATTCAAGTGCAACCCATTACTCTTTGTTGTTCTTCATAAGTTCTTTGCTCCCTTACCTCATCACACTATTTAAAAACCCCAGGATGTAACTTTTTTAACTACTTTCTGAACCTATAAAGCTGCTTTCAAACTGGAGTTATAGAGCCATTCTATGAAATGGAAGCAACCCTTCAACCCAGCTTCTTCCACTAAACTTACATGCCTTCCTAAACTTTTCCCACTTACTGTGGTTAGTCCCATATCCTTTCCCATCCATGAATGCCTTTCGGACATTACACATCACTAGCATAGATGAAAAACAACAGCAGACAAACACCAGTCCCTGTGGCACATCACTAGTCGCAGGTCTGCAATCTGATAAACAGCCCTCACTGCCTCCCTCAGACCCCTACCACAGGGCTAAGTTGTCTGTGATATGAAACTAAGTGGGAATATGTTTAATGACGAGGATGCAAATTTAGATAAAATGAGTGTGTGGGTAAAAACATAACAAGTGAAACACAAAGTGTCTTCATCAGGGGAAAGCAGCAATGTTGAGTAGCTTTCAATGGTAAAGAGCTCAGGAAATGATGATGTTCAAGAAACTCGGGTGCTTTTGTACACTAGAGCCTGCAAATGAGCAAGCAAATCATCAAGGCAAAATGGCACATTGATCTTTATTGCGAGAGAATTTGAGTACAAGCATAAAGATGTCTTACAGTAATTATATAAATCCCTGGTGAGACCACAAATGGATTATTGTGTATAACTTTGGTCTTTTTATATAAATGTTGAGAGGATGTTTCCCTTAACAGGGGAATCTAAAACCGAATATCCCAAGCTGAAAATAAGAGGCAGACTATTTAGACAAAGGTTCAGGCGCTGATTAATCTTCTCAGCAAATTAGGAGATCAGGTGCTAGGTTTTGTGCCTGTGCTTTGTGCTTGTAATTAGATGGTCTGCACTGTTATGACAAAGGTGGAGTCTCAATCGCCATCCCTTAGCAACACTGCTCATGCCAATGGGCTAAAAATTACTGTCGAACGATGGATTAGTGGTGCCGTGTTATTGATCCATCATTGCCAGCGGGACTGATCAGATTCTTCTTCATGGTTGAGCTGTGTCAGTAACAATCGCACCACTGAAGCAGTCAAGTCTAGATTCAAGTTTATCATCAGAATCATACATACACAAGGTATAAATGACATGAAAATTGCATTTTTGCTGCAGCAGCACAGAATATTAAACATAATGTACTATGTTACAAAGGTTAATTAAAAGTTAATTAACATAAACTATTCATAACTTACATAACAAAATAAACATTACTGCAAGTTGAGAGGGAGAAGAGAAATATAGTTTGAAGTAGTGTTATAGTTTTTCAGGGGGTTCAAGAAAATGATGGAAGTGGGGAAGAAGCTGCTGTAAACTTAGTCAGCTCTAGCATGGACAGTAGCCTCCATAGTATCCAGGACATCTTCAAGGAGAAATGCCTCAAAAAGACAGCATCCATCATTAAAGACCCCTTCACCAAGGTTAAGCCTTGATCTCACTGCTACCATCAGGGAGGAGGTACAGAAGCCTGGAGGCACACACTCAGTGATTCAGGAACAGCTTCTTCCCCTCTGCCATCTGATTCCTAAATGGACATTGAAACCATGAACACTACCTCACTAATTTTTTCTGTTTTTGCACTGCTTATTTAACTATTCTGTAGGTCACAGTTACTTTTTCTATTACACTGCTGCCACTGAGTTAGCAAATGTTATGATATATGCTGGTGATTCTGATTCCGATTAAGCCTTGAGGGATGGGTCTTCAGGTTTCTGTACCTCCTGTCTAATAGCAGCATCAGGAAGAGGGCATGGCCCGAATGGTGGGGTCCCTAATGATGGATGTCATCTTCCTGATGTATTGCCTCTTGTAGATATCCTGGATGGTGAGGGGAATTGTGCCCATGGTCGAGTGCACCACTCTCTGTAACCTCTTGCATTTCTCTGTATTGGGGATCCCATACCAGGCTGTGATGCAACCAGTCAGAATGATTTTCACAATACATCTGTGCAAGTTTGTAAGAATCTTTAATGACATGCCAAATCTCCTTAAACTACCAAGAAGGTAGAGTTGCTGGCATGCCTTCTTTATGGTTGCTCTGGGCCCAGGATAGGTCCTCTGGGACACTGACACTCTGGAATTTGAAGCTGCTCACCCTTTCCACTCCAGGTCCCTCAATGAAGACTGATGTGCGCTCACCTGACTTCCCTTCCTAAAGTCCACAGTCATAGCAGGGAAGAAGGCCATTCCGTCCATTGACTATACCAGCTCTACATTAAAAAAATTGGCAGTCCCATCCACCACATTCTCTCCACATACTACAAGTTCCTTCCTTTCAGATACTGACCGGCTCTCTTTTGAACAGTATACCTGAATCTGCATCTATTTCACGACAGTGTATTCTGGGACCTATCACTATCTGCAGGAAGATATTCCACTCATGTCATTTCTGGTTGTTTGTTAATCACCTTCATTCTATCTCCCCCACTGACACTTCTGCCAATGGAATGGTTTATCTCCATCTAACCGAGCCATACTACTCATGACTTGAAATATGCATGTGACAATAACATAATAATTACAATTCCCTTTAAGCCAGGGGTTTCCAACCTGGGGTCCACAGACCCTTAGTTAATGGTAAGATCCATGGCATAAAAAAGGTTGGGAACCCCTGCTCTAAGCCCATGAACCTGCTCAAATATCTTTCAAATGTTGCAATTGAACCCACCTCTAATACTTCCTGTGTCAGTCCATTCCATATACCCACCATCACCAAAATTTAAGATTCAACGCCCCCTTTAAAATTTTTCCCCCTCATTTTAAGTGTACGCCCTTTGGTTTTAGACTCCACTGCCCTTGGAATTCACACACACTGCCCTTGGAATTTCAAGCTTCCCCTTCAATCCTTCTCGTGCTAAATTTCATCATTCTTTAATCTTGTTTTTTAAGGGGGCATCCAGCCACTTTCCCCGTTTCTCCTCACACACTCATCTACTTGCAGCAGAAAGTTCAAGGAGAAGTCCAACTAATGGCAGAAAGCATTACGTCCTTCCCACAGAAACCACAGGGCAACAGCACAGTGGTGAAAGAAAAAGGTGTCAGGCACCAGAACCCATGCAGAATTAACAATTTCCAAAGTGTGTGTGGCACTGATGGGGAATATCTGCACATTGCACGACAGAAACCATAACCATAGAATGAATGATCAGGGAAGCAGACAGCAATGGCAAAGTTAGTTACAAAATGAGATTTTAATGTTAACAGCAGCTGAGAGGCGGAAAACAGCTCAAGTCAGAAAGCTGATGAATTTCTGAAATATACTTTCAACAGCTTTCTGAACCAATTAGAGTGAGCAAAGCAACAAAGCAGATGAGGTTTAGTGATGATTAACAAGTTAGAATTGACTCATAATCTGACAGTAAGAGAGCCGTAACATGATTAAACCTGACAATCATTTTAAAAAAGATCTTGCAAAAAAACCTCATATTAAATAAGGATGATTCCAATAAAATAAGGTGTGGGCCAAGCACATAAAGCAGAGCTGAGTTGCTATGGAGAGAGATGGAGAGGTGTTCAGAGGAGCACTTTATGTAATACAAGGCTATAGCATTGACCAGAACAATGAAGCAAAGTTACCAAGGATATCTCAAGATAGCATCTAGATTGACACCAAGAATAACTGCAATCTGGGGGAATTACAGAAATGAAAAAGTCAACAAAGGAACATAAAGAAAATTTTAAGCAGTGAAAATGAAAGGACATGTGACATGAAGACTAATAGGAAAAAAACCATAAATTTATTGACGCGGATGACTAAAGGAGATGTTCGCTATTTTTAGCAGGCACTGATGATAAAGCAAACAACAGTAAAGCAACCTTATATTCCGTTTGATTAACTTCCAACCTGATGGCATGAATATTGATTTCTCCTGGTAAGAAAAGTCTATCCCCCTCCCCTTTTCTTTTATTCCCCACTCTGGCCTCTTACCTCTTCTCACCTGCCTATCACCTCCCCTGTGTCCCCCCTCCTTCCCTTTCTCCCATGGTCCACTCTCCTCTCCTATCAGATTCCTTCCTCTCCAGCCCTTTACCTTTCCCACCCACCTGACTTCACCTATCACCTTCTAAGTAGTCCTCCTTCTCCTCCTTCACCATGTTATTCTAGTACCTTCCTCTCCAGTGCTGAAGAAAGGTCTCAGCCCGAAACATTGACTGTTCATTCATTTCCATAGACGCTGCCTGACCTGCTGAGTTCCTCCAGCATCTTGTGTGTGTTGCTCTGGATTTCCAGCATCTGCAGAATCTCCAGTGTTTATGAACAGTATATTATGTTGGTTTTAAAAGTAGAGGCAAAAGGTAAAATACGAGTGATGGATGACACCTAAAAATAAACCACAGTGAGCTGCTCAGTAGATTTAATGCAAGATATAAAACGCAGAAATAACCACTTAAGAATAGTTATGGAACCTAGATCAATTCAAAGGAGTGGCTGAGAAAGCTGTAGAGTCATTAGTCACAATCTTTCAAAAAACTCCGAATTCAGAAATATCCCTTCAGACTCAAAGACTACAAATATTGCTCAGGTATTTGGGAAGGAATGGCTTCACAAATAATGTCAGTCTGTTATACATCACGAATACCATTCTTAACCTCTTTCCCAAACAACGCCAGTTCTATTTCCATTTACCTTTCTCCCCTTTGAAAAGAATTAACATAATCACCCTTCCTCTTGCTAACAGAACCGATCCAATCTGCCCCAATCACTCCTCCCCCCCCAACCTCCTCCTTAAACAATGGATCATTTTCAACAACCAGCTCCCCTTTAACCAACTTCAGACAATGCTGGTCCAACTTCTCCCCAGTACAAACATGCCAGTAAAATTCCATCCCTCCAAACAATACCACCCCCACTTCTTCAAACAGCTCCGAAGTTTCACCTCCCTCTGGGTGAGGAAATCTCTTCTCAGCTCAGTCTTGAACAGCTGGCTCCTTACTCTGAGACTCTGAGCTCTGATTTTCGATAGCACTGCCAGGGGAAACAGCTGCCCTGTGAAACCACTTAAGAGTTTTGTACGTTTGAATGAGATCACCTCTTATCAGAGTCCTTGATTTTTCTGAGCTCAGTGGTGAACCTCTTCATCCTAGTCTGCTTTGCCTCTTCATAGATCCCATCACAGGAGGCTCAGTCTGAACCAGTGAGCAGATACATTAACGTTCTCTCTCCTACAAGGAATAAGAATACTTTAATTGTACCTATTAATGCTATGTAAGTAAATTAATATTCTGTTGATTGTTGTGTGTGGCACATTCTTCCAAGGTGGTCAGTGGCATAGAGAATGGTCTCAACAGCCAACCAATGAGCTTCATTCAGCAAACTTCATTAAGCCAATCATACAACCATTAAAGGCCAGAAGCCTCAAAATATGGAAGTACAGGTGAGAAGGGAGGATTTCATGTAAGAATCAGCAGAGGATGGTGGAGAGTCTTTTCCACTGTGTTCCAGGAATGCAAGCGGGTCGCAGACACAGTACACAAGGGGGCTGATGGTTGCTTGTTTGCGCTGGAGACTACAGACTGAGCTGTGGTAACTTCAAGCTGAGTGGTGACAGAGTAGAAATAGATATGATTATGGGAGGCATGAAGAGACCGTCAAAAATCATTTTCCATGGTAAGGGTATCTAAAACAAGTGGTGAAGGGCTTAAGATGAAAGGAAGAAGTTTAGAGGCAGTCTGTGAGGTAAGTGTTTACACACTGAGTGGTTGATATTTGGAGGAGGTGGAGGAGTTAGAAATGTTTAAGAGGCATTTAGATAGATACTTAAGGCCAGAAGAATATGGTCCTAATGTGGGCAAATGGGATTAGTGGGCATTAAATTAGCAAGGGCTTGATGGGCTGAAGAGCCTGTTTCTGTGCTGTACAACACTATGGTTCTCTGACTTTGTAATAAAACACATAATGACGGAATGTGTGCAAAGCCCTGGAGTTCCACAGTATTATAACGACTTCACTATCAGTGACTTCTGCAAACGCTTTGCACTGTAATTGACCTCTTCTCTCATGAGTCCTGAGGGTCTGTTTATCTGTATTTGTTAATTGCTGTCTTACCTAGACTCGTTAAACCCTTGTGCTTTCTTTTTAATCTTGTCAAGTTTATTGTGACTGGCACGGGGTTTCCCTGTACTGTGAGTATTTAAAGTGGACTCCTGATTAGCACTGATCATGAGGTCCTTGTGTTTCAAGAATGATTCACTGTGTGGTGTTGCTCAGTTGAGCTGCCACTGTTCTGTTGGAATTCCTATGAATAAACTCTTGTTTCTGTGTCTATATGGGGGGGGGGTGGTTATCATTCCTTTGCACCTGGATTCAGTCATTTGTGTGTGCAAACTGTGACATTTTTTCATTCTAATTATGATCTTTCCTGTAAATCTTGTGCATGATTTGTGAATGCTGCTTATATGATGCTACGTGCCTATGCTGCTGCTGCAAGTAACCCTTTCATTACACCTGTGCCTACATGTACTTGTACAGAAGACAATAAACTTGACTTGACTCCCAATGTGATGTGTGATGAGCAAACCAGGCTGAGATGGGATCCAGAGTTGACCTCCCTGTGAACTATGCTGCTAACGAGAGAGGGAGAAGAAGAGGGGGGAGGCATCCTGCTGCAGATGCTGATAATGAGAGAGAGAGAGAGAGAGAGAGAGGGAGGGAGGGAGTAATTTAGTATTATGACTTCTTCACTAATTGTTTACTTTGCTCCAAGGACACTTTCTTTGCCTGCTTGTGTGGATTCCTGCTGAGACAGCAAGGCGGTACCGGGTGATGGACAGCTGAAGGATGGCTGGTACCCCGTCGGGGGAGATAACAAGCAAGTCTGCTGAGGCACAAGGAGACACGCCACGGGACACTGAAAGAGTGTTGTGCACCCACGCGAAGGTGGGGGTTTGGAGGATTGGTTCGGGGGAACCAGTGTGTGAAGGCAGACCGGTGGGGGCTTGTGTGTGTGTCCATCCTTGCCTGGGTGACAAGCTCACCACTGAAGAACAGTCTGGCCTGGTACGGAGGGGTCACAGTCGGTGACCACAACAGGACAAGAAGACAACAGAAGGTTTGCCTGCAACTGCATTTTCTCTCTCTCTCTTTCTCTCTCTCCCCTTCCCCTCCCCCCCCCCCATGGTACAACAGCAACTACCTCGACTTAAGCTAAACTGAACTGAACTCTGCACCATCATAAGACTATTCATTTACCCCCAGACTTTGAAAGAGCTTGGTTTTGATTCCTATTTCCACACTTCTGTATATATCATTGCTAACCTCTTTTATATATATTTGCATTTTATAGTACTGTATTACTTAGTTTACCAATAAACACCATTAGTTAAAGTAATACCAGACTCCAACATATTATTCCATTTCTGCTGGTTTGGTACCCGGTCACGGGGTATGTGACACCAAAAAAACACCAAAAGGGATTTAATTGGGAACCTGAAGACAGTAGCGTTCCCATTTCCCCGCAGTCCTTCTTCTTCCTAGAAGTAGAGTTTGCAGGCTTGGGAGGCACAGTCAGAGTAACCTGGGTTAATGCCTACAGTCTATTTTGTAGGTGGCACCTACTGCAGCCACTGTGCAGTCCTGGTTTAGGACAGTGGATGGGGTGCCAGTCAGGTGGGCTGCTTTGTCCTATACTCATTAGGAGTTCAAGGAGATTTGGTATCACAGCAAAAGCTCTGGCAAATTTCTACAGATATACGGTGGAGAGCCTTCTAACTGTTTGCATCGCCGCCTGGTGTGGAGGCTCCAAAGCACAGGATTGAAAGAGGCTGCAGAGGGTCTTAGACCCAGCACAAGCCTCCTCCCCCCACCATCAAGGACGTCTTCAAAAGGCACTGACTCAAGAAGGTGGTATCCATCATTAAAGACCATTACCATTTGAAAAATGCTCTCTTCTCATTGCTACCATTGGGGAGGAGGTACAGGAGCCTGAAGACTCACACTCAATGTTTTAGGAACAGTTTCTTCCCCTCTACCACCAGATTTCTGAATGGTCCATGAACCCAGGAACACTACCTCACTATTTTTTCTTTTTACACTACTTCTTTACACATCAATTCATTCATTCATTCATTCATTCATTTATTATTTGTTTGCTTGTTTTTGGTACTTGTAGGAATTTTATGTCTTGCACTGCACTGCTGCCAGAAAACAACAAATTTCACAATGTAAGTCAGCGACAATAAACCTGATTCTGATTTGGATTCTCAAGCATTGTCACGTTGAACTTGCCAGAGGCAGAAGCTGTAGTTCTGGAATAACGTCTGCTTCTGCCCTTCATGGTGTCATTTTTAGTTGCTTTTTGACTTTCTCTAATTGACTGGGAATCCAATTATATATTTATAGCTCCTTAAGTTTATCATAGCGGGGGAGGTATTAAATGCTCCCAATGGTGTTTGCCTCAGATAGCCTCTGACAACCAAGTCCAGCTCCCGGCCTTCACGGGTGGCTTAGCTACTAAGCCCAGCAGAACTGTTTCTACTGTCAGGGGAAGGGGCAAAGATGGGTTATGGGCACCTTAAAACCAGTCACTTGGGGCAGATGGGGCTCATCAGCCGTGGTTGGCAGCTCATCTAGGAGAATGAAAACTCTGATCTCAAACCTCTGCTGCCATGTGGCTGTATCCACTCATGGGGAAAGCTTCGTGAGTAAATCCTGAGGAAATGATCAGAGCTGGGGTCCTGAAGGTAGTCCAGCACTGAGTTAAATGCCGACTAGCAACTTTTGCGACACCACTTGTGCCAAACTGGATTGGTCTCTGCCGTTCCTTTAGATTCATCAGCTGCATGGAGAGGGACAGCTTGCTCTCGTTATCATACTGCCCTGGCTTCCATATCAGGTAGACAGCTAAGATGCAATATCCATGGTCGGCCCTTACCAACAGAGGGCCTCATATATAAATATACATATAAAAATATACATATAATCTCAATATACTAGCAAAACAGAAGAGATTGTTTCTAATTCTTAATCTTAGAATGATATTAATCTACAGTGTCTTCCTTTCCAAGATTATTAAACTGTTCCCTGAGTATGATTATATGTTCACTGACCTGAGCCAAGCATCTCCATTTCTGTACTCAGCCCCTGAACTTTAAAACCTTACCTCTCAAATTCAGAAAGAAACCTGCAAAAGATGCGCAAAGGCAATGGGAAGTTTGGTGTCCATTTGAAAATCATGCATTACATCTTTCAAGTACAGCCCAAGCAGACAATAGGAACAAAGACTGAAAGTCATATACAGAGAGGCACAGAGCAAAAATTCACTATTGCAAACCCCGCACACAGTAACATGGTCCACACCCCAAATCCAGATTCAAACAAATGCCATGCTTGCAAACAAGGTGTAAGCCAATAACCTGGACTTATGAATAGAGCAGTTGAACTATCAGAAAAGATTAAAGAAACATTAGGAGAAGGTTGGGGAGAATCTCATAACACATTAGGTCGGTAGGGCCAGAGGACATGAAATTAATTGAAAGCAATGGCATTTGCTGTCTCATTGATCTTTGATGTCGAGTCACTTTCCGGTACCATTCCCTGAGCTATTCTTCACATGAACCTAGACAGTGCGTGTTGGCAGACTGTTTAATTATGGTTGGGGTTGGAAGCATTACATCAAATGTCAATGCCTTTAGCAGAGAAGGGGAGCCAATTGGAAGGACAAAATAAAATAAACAAAATGCACAAACAGCCTCCTTGATTCAACCTTCTCTCAAGGGCAACAACAGTTTTTGAGAAATTATTATTACCCAAGGTAATGAAAGCCAGGAACATCTATCTGATCTATCTGCAGGTACCCTACGGCAGATAAGTCAAAGAAGCACCATTTGGAGGAGGGATGCCATGGGAAGGGCTGGGCTGCGCTGGGATAAGTGGAGAGCCTGGCAGTAATATAGAAGTCAGATCATGAACGTTTTGATTGTGTCGAGTCAAACAGCCAGGGAATTCATCACACCTTATTCCAAACAAGCTCCTGTGTTCAGACATTGAACTGTATTAATATTCCGAGTGTTGATGCTGTTTAATCCCCATCACATCTGCCTGTGGTCACTTTGGAGCAATAAATAATATGAAAATCAATGAGGGAGGGATGGGCCAGAGGATGTTGATAAATGGATGAAAGGACTGACCTTGTGCTGAGCTGAGCTAGACCCACTGAAACAGTGTGAACACCACAGACGAGAGGAGACCTTTCATGGGTGGAAGTGACAGTAATGAATGATTGGAGGTTCTCACTCAGACACATTTGCCAATCTGGTACAGCCTCATTTTGCATTTCGCTAGATGTAGATTAAGCAATGTCCATACACTGGAATCACATGTTACATCTCTCAACTACAGTCCAAGTAGACAAAAGAAGCAAATGATAAAAGTTGTACATATGGAGAGGCACAGTGCAAAAATTAATATTATCATATGGTAAATCAGCCATAATGCAATGGCGGAGCATACTCAACTGGCTGGATGGTCTAATTCTGCTCCTATGTCTTACGAAATGGGACATGCCTATTCTTATTCCCCTGTAGCCTAAGCAACATTGGTAACCTTGAGAAGTTGTTCACATTGAAAAGATCCCAGAATCAGCTTCCTGTAACACTCAGAGTGCTGTTTCTGGGATCTTTCTGCATGGAAATAGGTCACTGTCTGCCTCACGTTATGCTGGTAACCTCAGTCAAAAGGTATTCCTTTGATGAACCACACCAGGACTCAAGAAGGGCTCCGAGTTTTCCTTAAAACTTCTAGTGCACCCTCAGTTCCTTACATTCCTCACTGACCCTGTATCCATAAGACCCCAAGCTCTGGAATTCCCTCCAGAAATTCTCCCACCACTTGCTCCTTCCTTAAGCGAGTTTGTGATCGTTTATCCTTATGCTTCATTTTGACCTGGCACAAATTTTATTTGATAGCATCTCTGTAAATGATTTACAATGTTAAAGGTGCTATGTAAATGGGTGTAGTTGTCACCAAATTCTGCCTTGCCATTCTCTGACTATTATTTATTGTGTTTTATTGCTATTCAGTAACATACAGGAATATCAAATATGATATTCTATCTATTTGCTACAGCACAATCTTTTAAAAGGGTTAATAAAGTGTGCTTTAGATGTGGGAAAGTGGGATGAACTTTCAGGGTGTTATTGGAAACTCCCGTGAGGATGAAAATCTATGCTGTATGCGTTTGTGAACTTTTCATCCCTGAGGTAAAACTTCCTCCACGAAATCACCTCAAATTATTTGAGTATCTTGTTTCAGCACAGACAAGTCAAATATTGGCATATGATTCAGTGTTGTGTACTTGAGCTAGCATTGAAAATTAGGTGAGAATCACAGCCCTTCAGCCCATCTTTACCATGGGATGATAGAATGGTGCACTACAGCGGCCATGGAAGCACTATGCAGAAGGTATTCAGTAAGTAATACAGACCTGCTCCTCCAGAATATTTCACCACCTTGAGGGAATTGCTTTGTTTTCAGAAATTGTAGCTTGGATGAGCTAGGACAAATAGCCTTCAGAGTGAAAACTTGCCTCTGTTCCTGCCTTACCTGGTGAATATTTCCAGTACTTCTCTGCTTTGCACCGGATAGACAGAAGTTCAAATCTCAAAATAAATTTTTTATCAAAGTACATATACTGCATGTCACCATATACAACAAGCCTGAGATTCATTTTCTTGTGGCCATTCACAGAAAATACAAGAAACACAATCGAATCAATGAAAGACACATGCAATCAATGTGCAAAAGGCAACAAAAAAGATAATAACAATAAGAGAATAGCAGAAATCTTTCATGTTGTTATCTTGACTACCAAAAAGCATTTGATTCTGTCTCACATTCATGGTTAATAGAAGCTCTTGATATATATGAACTACACCCAATATTTTTGAATTTCCTACAAAATTCGATGAAGCATTGTCATACTGTAATCTCCCAATGTACTAACATCCAAAAAAAGAACAACCACTGTTATCAAAATAAATGAGGCATTTTGCAGGTAGATTCTTTAATCCCACTATGGTTTTATATAGCTTTAAACCTGCTCTCTAATTTATTGAATCAGATGAAAATTGGTATAAAATCAAGAGAAAACCAAATGAATTATAGCATGACACAGCTTCTATACATGGACAATTTGAAATTATACACTCCTTCATCAGTAAAGCTAAAACAATTAATTCAAATAGTAGAACTATTTTCTAAAGACAAGAGCATGAACTTTGGACTGGATAAATACAGAACATTAAACATAAAGAAAGGTGCAATAGAGCCAGTAGAATACAAAGCAGAGCAGCAGGATACAACACAACCGACGGATGAATATGAAACATGTAAGTATCCTGGGATATCAGCAAGCAAAGAAAATAGATCATAGTGTGATAAAGGGAAAACCTTTGACAGAATTAACTTCAAGACTTAAGAAAATTTACAAACAGAGCTCAATAGTGAAAATATATCAAAGCCAATAAACACTTTCACTATACCCATATTAATGTGTTCTTTTGGTATAATATCTTGGTCTGAAACTAACCTGGAAAATTTACAAAGTATACTAAGAACTGATATTTTATATGTTACAAAACACTATGCACAGTCAAACACATTTAGATTAACACTACCTCAGACAGAAGGAGGAAGAGGAATAACAGACATTGAAAATTTACACAACAGTCAGATAAAACTTCTGAAGATATATTTTCATTATTGAAACCTGTATTCAGCACTCCATGTGAGCAATTCTGATGAGAAGTACTCTCTGCTAAACTTAAATGAAAACACAGCCCATAAAGTGAAGAATTTATCACTATAGAAGAAAAAGTTAACCGAATGAAGAACATGACCCTCCATGAAAGACATCCTCACAATTTGAGCAGACTAGATGTCGACAAGGAAGCATCAAACACCTCAAAGTTGGAGACCTCTTCCCATAAACAACGGGGTTCCTTGTGGCAATACAGGACCAGGTGGTTAAAACACAAAAAATATCAAAAATACATAATAAATGACCAACAAATTCAAGACAATAAATGCAGAAAATGCCAAGAGAAACCAGAAACAATCCAACACATTACAGAATCCTGCAGCAGTTTAACTCAATCTGATTACTTAAACAGACACAATTAAGAGGCAAACATCATTCACCAAAATCTTGCTTTAAAATACAGACTCATAATAGACACCCAACCTTGCTATAAATACAATCCTGATCCAGTTTTAGAGTCAGAGTCCCACAAATTATGTTACAGTTCACCCATTATTACAGATAGGACAATCCATAATAACCATCCGGATATAATAATACAGAATAAACAAGAACAACTTATTTCATTGATATCGTCATACCAAGCACAGTTAACATATAAAAATCAATAAGTGAAAAGCACCAGAACTATGCTGAATGAGAAGAGGAAATTGAAAGATTATGGAACATGAAGAGGGTATACATTGTCTCAACAGTAATATCTACAAATGGTATCATCACAAAGTCACTACACAATTAAACAATTAGGCCTACACAGCAATACTTACATAAATCTCCAGAAAGCTACAATACTAAACACCACTAGAATTGCCCGAAAGTTCCTAGCAATTGAGAAATGACTGTGCTTGGCTATACCCGTACCTCAGGTTTTACCAGCTTGAGCTTAGAAGAAATAAAATACAACAATAATAAATAAATATCAATAGCATTGTATGAAGAGTTCTTGAAAGTAAGTCCATAGGTTGTGAGAACAGTTCAGTGATGGGGCGAGTGAAGTGGAGTGACATTATCCCCTCTGGTTCAAGAGCCTGATGATTGAGGGGGCAATAACTGTTCCTGAACCTGGTGGTGTGGGTCCTTAGGCTCCTGTACCACCTTCCTGGTGGCAGCAGCAAAAAGAAAGTATATCCTGGGTGGAACTTCATAGAAGTTTGTCAAAGTTTTGGATGACATGCCGAATCCTCACAAACTTCTGATAAAGTAGAGGCGCTTCAAAGGAAGAAAAATCGGCACCTGAGGAGGTTAAATGGAAACCTAAGGATTATGGAGAGCCTGAGAAGAAATAAACAGCAAGGACCTCTTTCCATTAGCAGAGGGTCGAAAACGAGGGCTATAAAGTAAATGTAGGGAGTGGAGGTGAGAGGGGAGTGTGACAGGAACTCACTGCCTGAGCAGTGGGAGAAGCAGAGACATTCCCCTCAATTAAATCCTACTTGGATGTGTACCTGAAGAGACTTGGCTTATCACGTGGGAAGCTGAGGCTAGAGAGACCTCTGATCAGCACAGACTTGATGGGCCGAATGCCTTTTCTGCCATACTTTTTTTCCACCTTAGTGAAGTGTTGCCAAACACCACCAGCCACAATCCCGGTGCCAAAACAACTCCAGTGATCGGAAAATGCTAGGCTCTGTGGAAGATCAAGATCTTCACATTCACAGGAGCTACAAGACCCGCTAAATGTTCCCTGCGCTCTCTGTTTGTCTCTGTCATTTCTCTAAGATCCCTAAGCAGCGTGAATATTCTCTCTCTCTCTACCCTCTCTGTTTTTCTCCCTTTCTCCCCCCTCTCTCTCTCCCCCACCTCTTTGTCTCTCCCCCCCCCCGCTCTCTCTCTCTCTCTCCCTCTCGCTCTCTCTCTCTCCCTCTCTCTCTGTCTTTCTCCCTATCTCGCTCTGATTGCTCTGCACACACAGGCTGGTGTCTGCAGACCGGTGCCTGGGTCAGACTGCAAGCCCTGGGCTGGGCAACGTTGCAGCCAGCGTTCATTTGCAATCGCGGCCAGCCCGGGGCACTGGTGTTTGTGGTATATAAGAGACACGGAGCGTCGCTCCCACTCACATCCTGCTGCCTCTCACACTTTCTCTCTCCGCCCCAGCGCCACCTAAACCAGCAAGATTTCGCCCGCCAGGAGACCGGGCGAGAGATCCCAGCCCGACTTACACCTCGGCCGTAAGTCGCTGGTGGCGGCGGCAGTCGGGGTGGCAATGGTATTGATCCTGGTCATTGTCATCCCGGTGCTGGTCAGCTGGCTGGGTACGGCTGCCCACTACCAGATGCTGGGCACCTGCCGCATGGTGTGCGAGCCCTACCTGGGCAGTAGCCCAAGCATCAGCCCCGGTCTCGAAGCGCTGAGCGAACAGCAGCACCTGGCGCCTCCCTCTACCCTGCTCCAGGGAGCTCCGGGTAAACCGGGACGTCCCGGCAAACCAGGGGCGCCGGGGCCGCCAGGAGAGCCGGGACCCCCGGGCCCGAGGGGGCCAGCGGGAGAGAAGGGGGAGGCGGGAAAGCCGGGGCTACCCGGTGTCCCAGGGGCCGGTCCGGATGCTATCAGCGCCGCCACCTACAGCACCGTGCCCCGGGTGGCGTTCTATGCCGGCCTGAAAAACCCGCACGAGGGATACGAGATCCTCAAGTTCGACGACGTGGTGACCAACCTGGGCAATCACTACGACGGCTCCAGTGGCAAGTTCACCTGCTCTATCCCCGGCACCTACTTCTTCACCTACCACGTCCTAATGCGAGGCGGCGACGGCACCAGCATGTGGGCAGATCTCTGCAAGAACGGACAGGTGAGTGGGTACCGGGCAATGGGGTACCGGGCACCGTATAATGGGCAACGGGCATTAGGTCTCTGGGCATTGGGCACTGAGCAACGGGCAAAGGGTCTCAGTGCACCAGGCAGTGGACAATGGAACTCTGGGTTCCGTAAAACGGATCTCCGGGCATTGGTCACTGAGCAAGCAGGAATGGGACTCCAAACGACTGAGATCTAGGTCCCGCTGGAGAATCAGACTCAGGAACAGGTTTAATATCACTGGTATATGTCGTGAAATTTGCTGTTTTACGGCAGAGTACATTGCATAAAAACTGCGGAATACAATAAGAAGAATATATAAAACGAATATTAATTTTAATTAAATTAGTAGTGCAAGAAGAGAGGGGGAAATAGTGAGGTGGTGTTTCTGGTTTCAATATCTTTTCAGAAATCTGATGGCAGAGGGGAAGAAACTTCCTAAGACGTGAGCGTGCGTCTTCAGGTTTCTGTACCTCCATTTGACAGTAGCAATGAGAAGGGGGTATATCCTGGGTAATGGGCGTCCTTAATGATGAATACCGTCTTTTGAAGGTAGCAGGGGGGTAGTAAGTGTATATGAGCGACGACGGGTTTAGCGTGTCAAAGGAAGGAGAAGGGGAGGATTTGGAAACGGGGTGGGGAATAAATGAAGAGGAGAATGGGGGAGAAGGGCGGGGAGTGGGATAGAGAGAAGGGGAGAGAGGGGCAATGGAATGGAGGGGAGGAGTGGGTAAGTGTTTGGAGTCGGAGAGCGGCCGCAGTGGGAGCTGCTGAAGCAACCTCTCAGTGGGACTCCTCCCCTCCACCCTCCCCGTCTCCTCTTCTCTCTATTCCTTTCCTGCCCAATCTCACCTTTCCCCCACTTCTCTCATTACCACCGAAAGCGGGTCGAGGTGACCACCGTCTTTCCCGGACCCGGTGCGGATAGCGGGACATTGGCTCCCAATTTTCCTCAGTCCTTCGCTCCCTCCCACTCCTCTTAGGGCAGCCGCAATCTCAGTCGCATTATCGCTCCACCCCCCTCCCCACCCCACCGCTCCGGACCCACCCCATCTCTGGCCCAATTCCCCGACTGGTCTGCGGTGTTTTGTTCGTTTCGAGGGGTGGGCGTAATTCAAGCCAAAACAGAACTTTTGCAAACACTCAGTCAGTCGGGCAGCGTCTGTGAAGGGTGAAACTAGTCAAAGATTCCGGTCGAAGACCCTTCATAGGAACTGTTTGGGTACGTTCTTCCAGCATTTCTGTTTTTGTTGGAGATTCTGGCTTATTTTCCCTTTATCCTTCACTTGCCATCTGTTTGAGGGTTCCTAAACATTTCCGAATTTTCCACGTTTGCCGCCTTTTCCCCGTCTCTACAATCGATTTTGCTGATGACACAAAGGTTGGGGGTGTTGTGGATAGCGTGGAGGGCAGTCAGAGGTTACAGTGGGACATTGATAGGATGCAAAACTGGGCTGAGAAGTGGCAGATGGAGTTCAACCCAGATAAGTGTGAAGTGTTTCATTTTGGTAGGTCAAATATGATGGCAGAATATAGTATTAATGGTAAGACTCTTGGCAGTGTGGAGGATCAGAGGGATCTTGGAGTCCAAGTCCATAGGACACTCAAAGCTGCCACGCAGGTTGACTCTGTGGTTAAGAGGGCATATGGTGCATTGGCCTTCAACAATCGTGGAATTGAATTTAGGAGCTGAGAGGTAATGTTACAGCTATATAGGACCCTGGTCAGACCCCACTTGGAGTACTGTGCTCAGTTCTGGTCACCTCAAGGATGTGGAAGCCATAGAAAGGGTGCAGAGGAGATTTACAAGGATATTGACTGGATTGGGAGCATGCCTTATGAGAATAGGTTGAGTGAACTTGGCCTTTTTTCCTTGGAGCTACGGAGGATGAGAGGTGACCTGATAGAGGTGTACAGGATGATGATGAGAGGCATTGATCATGTGGATAGTCAATGGTTGCCACAAGAGGACATAGGTTTAAGGTGCTGAGGAGTAGGTACAGAGGAGGTGTCAGGAGTAAGTTTTTTTACGCAGAGAGTGGTGAGTGTGTGGAATGGTCTGCGGGCTGCGGTGGTGGAGGTGGAAACGATAGGGTCTTTTAAGAGACTCCTGGATAGGTATATGGAGCTTAGAAAAATAGAGGGCGATGGGTAACCCTAGGTAATTTCTAAGGTAAGGACATGTTCAGCACAGCCTTGTGGGCCGAAGGTCCTGTATTGTGTTGTGGGTTTTCTATGTTACTATTAGTCCCCCCTGTTATCCACCGGCCTCACCAAAAGCCCATGTCCCCGTGTCCCCAAGTCTCTTCCTCTCCTCCCCCTCCTATCTTTTCCTTCCCTATCGCTCTGTGTTTTGTTTTCTGCATCGTTTCGCATACACTTCCAGATTCCCCCTGAGGCACAACCGACTTGAGCTGGACTGAGCCTCACATCTCCCGGAGAGGGTCTGACACCCGCGGCTGCGGCTCAGTCACGGTCAGGGGCAGCAGGCACTCGGCACCCGCTCTGTCAACCCCCAAAGCCAGAGAGAGTTGTCCCGACCCTTTCAACATCCCTGCATGGGACATCTCTCCCACCTCTACACCCCTCTGGTTAATTCTGCACACTGCCTTACCCGCATCCACACTGTTCTATTCACCACCCCACCTGCGCTCGTTGTGGCTCCCTTCTCATCATTTTCCTCATTGTCTCGTCTTCCATCGAACACTCTCTTAACTCCTCTCGCACTCGGAACTATCCCATACTGCTGTCGCCGGCCGGGTTGTGAGTCCCTCCTCGCTGCCTGGGCCGTCCTTGCTGTAACTCTGCTTCTCACCAGGTCCGCTCCAGTGCAATCGCCCAGGACGCCGACCAGAACTACGACTACGCCAGCAACAGCGTCATTCTCCACTTGGACGCGGGGGATGAAGTTTACATCAAGCTGGACGGTGGCAAAGCACACGGCGGCAACAACAACAAGTACAGCACCTTCTCGGGATTTATAATTTACACCGACTGAAGCGGCAGCTCCTGTAACCAGGATCCGCTCCACTTCGAGGTCCCGTCTGGGTGCAATCACTGGAAGGGGGCAGCGTTTCCCAGCCGGGACCGCGCCTCACTAACTCTTATAGTCTGTTAAGGATATTTATCTGCAAAAATTGATTAGTGTCCGAGGGCCGAGCAGCAGTGTTCCTGCGGCCGGCCGTTTTCCTGAAGTTTTCTGGCGGTGATGTTTGATTCGGATCTTTCTCAGCTTGGTACCTGTTCCTCAATAGATATCAGCTCAAGCAGATTGAGTCGGCCACTTGTCCTTTCATCAATTACTTCTAAACCATCAGCAGCCCCGAGACTGGACTGGAAACTCCATTCCGGACGCATAGGGAGGACAGAAGCCCCTTGGCTTCTGGGTGGGGGTAGGCAGCGAATATACGCATCTGACCCTCTGTAATGTGACGTTCTCGTATAAACTGAGAGCATTAAGTGTTTCGTTTGACGCATCCGTGGGCGAGCGGTATCAACTTGGCATCCAGTTTGCCGGGGTGAGGGGTCTGTCAGTGCGCCATTTGGTTTGTCGGACAAATGAAGCCCATGTGAGCAGCACATTGCACCAAGCCAGAGACAGTGCTGTCCGCTGGACTTGTACATAACTACACCAGACACAAATTAAGTTTTATCTTGCCCCTGGACAAACCGAATGGACCGGAGATTCTAAACTTTAGCCCCTATCCGCCCCTCAGAAGGACACGTGTACTCTTTTCAGGCAAACCCATACGCCCCGTTGCCCAGACTGTTTCTTGCGTGAGATGTGGGAACTTTGGGAGACCGCCGGTCTTCCAGATAACTACATCTGCACGAAGTGCATCGAACTGCAGCTCCGCTTCCTTGACACGGTCTCTAAGGAGTTAAGGGACTGAAGCTGCAGCTCGATGACCTTCACTTCATTCGGGAGAATAACGAGGCGATAGGAGCAACAGTCACCCCGAAGTTTCAGGAGTCAGGTAGCTGGGTGACTGTCAGGAGAGGGCTCAATAGTAAGTATACCGCTTTGAATACTTTGAGGGGTGGGGGGAGACGGCCTACCAGGAGGAAGCCGCAGTGACCGGGTCTCTGGAACTGAGTCTGGCTCTGTGGCTCGGAAGAAAGGGCGGGGGCGAGGGGAGAAGAGGGCTGCAGCAGTGATGGGGATTTCATCGTTAGGGGAGCAGATGGGAAATTAGGTCGACGTGAAAAGACACCTGGATGGTATCTTGCCTCCCAGGCGCCAGGGTCAGGGGTGCCTCTGATTGGGTCCACGACGTTCTAAAGCCGGAAGTCGTGGTACATAGTGGTACCAACGACGTAGGTAGGAAAAGGGAGGAGGTCCTGAAGATGGATTATAGGGAGGCAGGCAGAAAGCTGAAAAGCCAGACCGCCAGGGTAGTAATCTCTGGATTGCTGTCTGTGCCACGTGCCAGTGAGGCTAAACATAGGATAATTTGGCAGATGAATGTGTGGCTGAGGAACTGATGCAGGGGACGGGGTTTCAAATTACTGGATCATTGGGATATCTGCTGGGGAAAGTACAAAAGGGCGAGTGACACCTGACCCCGAGGGGGACCAACAGATCCTCAGGATCTCCTCCCATTTCCTACATGTGACGCTGGTACCAATATGTACCATGGCTTCTTGCTGTTCACCTTCCCCCAATATCCTCATGGACAGGTTTGCTAGAGCTGCTGCGGAGAATTTAAACTAAGTTGGCAAGGGGTTGGGAACCAGAGTGGTAAGGCAGAGGATGGGGCAGTTTGTATACAAGCAGATGCAGTGATGAGACTGGGAGGAAGGACAGGCAGATGATAGGGTAAATATCAGACAGTGGAATGAGTTGAAGTGTAACACAAGGAGAAAAATTTAAAAGGTTGATGAATACAGGACCGAAGGTGTTATATTTAAATGCACTCAATTTATGGAATAAGATAGGTGATCTTATAGAACAGTTGCAGATTGATAGGTATGACATTGTGGGCATCTCTGAGTCTTGGCTGAAAGAAGATTATAATTGGGAGCTTAACATCCAAGGATACTCATTGTATTGAAAGGATAACCATGTAGGAAGAGGGATTCTCGTTGCTCTTTTGGTAAAAAATGAAATCAAATCCTTAGAAAGAGATGACACAGGATCAGAAGATGTAGAATATTTGTGGGTAAAGTTAAGAAACTGATGGGAGCTGTATACAAGCCTCCAAATAGTAGACAGAATGTGGGGTACAAATTACAATAGGAGATAGAAAAGGTATGTAAAAAGGCCAATATTAAAACAGTCATGGGGAGTTTCAATATGCAGGAAGATTAGGAAGATCATTTTGGTGCTAGATCCCAAGAGAAGGAATTTGTAGAATGCCTATGAGATGACTTTTTAGAGCAGCTTTTTGGATTGGGTATTGTGTAATGCACCAAATTTGATTAAGGAACTTAAGAAACTCCTAAAAGGTAGTTATAATAGAATTCACCCTGGAATCTGAGAGGGAGAAAATAAAGTCAGATGTATCAGTATTACACTGGAGTAAAGAGGCACGAGAGAGGTACTGGCCAAAGTTGATAAGAAGGAGACACTAACAGGGATGATGGCAGAACTGCAATGGCTGGGGTTTCTGGGGAAATTTGATAGGCACAAGATAGATGCATCCTAAAGACAAAGAAGTATTCTAAAGGGAGGATGAGGCAACTGTGGCTGACAAGGGAAGTCAAAGACAGCATAAAAGCAAAAGAGAGGGCATACAATATATCAATAATTAGTGGGAAGTTAGAGGATTGGGAAGCATTTAAAAAACCAACAGAAGGCAACAAAAAAAAACCACGAGAGAAAAAATGAAATATGAAGGGAAGCTAGCCAATAATATAAAAGAGCATACCAAAAGTTTTTCCAAATATATAAACAACAAGTAAAGGTGAGTGGATATTGGACCATTGAAAAAAGATAATGGAGAGGTAGTAATAGTGGACAACAAAATGGCGGAGGGACATAATAGATATTTTGTGGCTGTCTTCACTGTGGAAGACACCAGTACTATGCCAGAAATACAAGAGTGTCAGGGAGCAGAAGTGAGTGTTGTTGCTATTATTAAGAAGGTGTTTGGAAAGATAAAAGGTCTGAAGTTAGATAAATCACCTGGACCCAATGGACTATATCCCAGAGTTCTAAAAGAGGTAGCTGAAGAGATTGTGGAGGCATTAGCAATGATCTTTCAAGAATCACTAGATTCTGGAATGGTTCCAAAAGACTGGGAAATTGCAAATGTCACAACACTCTTTAAGAAGGGAGGGAGACAGAAGAAAAGAAACTATAGGCCAGTTAATCGGACTTCAGTGGTTGGGGAAGATGCTGGAGTCCGTTATTAAGGATGATGTTTCAGAATACTTGGAGGATCATGATAAAATAGGCCAAGGTCAGCATGGTTTCCTTAAGGGGAAATCTTGCCTGACAAATCTGGTGGAATTCTTTGAGGAAATAACAAGCAGGATAGACAAAGAAGAGTCAGTGAGTGTTATTTACTTGAATATTCAGAAGGTGCCACACATGAGGCTGCTTAACAAGCTAAGAGCCCATGGTATTAGAGGAAAGATACTACCATGGATAGAGCATTGGCTGATTGGTAAGGGGCAAAGAGAGGAAATAAAGGGGACCTTTTGTGGTTGGCTGCTGGTGGTTAGTGGTGTTCCTCAGAGGTCGGTGTTGGGACAGCTTCTTTTCACGTTATATGTGAATGATTTGAATGACAGAATTAATGGCTTTGTGGCCAAGTTTGCGGATGCTGAAAAGATAGGTGGAGAGGCAAGTGTGTTGAGAAAGTAGGGAGTCTGCAGAAGGACTCAGACAGATTGGGAGAATGGGCAAAGAAGTGGCAGATGGAATATAGTGTATGGAATTGTATGGTCATGCACTTTGGTAGAAGGAATAAAGGCATAGGCTATCTTCTAAATGGGCAGAAAGTTCAAAAATCGGAAGTGCAAAGGGAGTTGGGAATCCTTGCAGGATTCAACTTGCAGATTGAGTTGGTGATAAGGAAGGCAAGTGCAATGTTAGCACTCATTTCGAGAGGACTAGAATATAAGAGCAAGGATGTAATGCTGAGGCTTTAGAGAGCATTGGTCGAACTGTACTTGGAGTACTGTGGGTAGTTTTGGGCCCCTTATCTCAGAAAAGATGTGTTGGTATTGGAGAGGGTCCAGAGGAGGTTCATGAGAATTATTCTGGGAGTGGCCCCTTATCTAAAAAAAGATGTGCTGGCATTGAAGACGGACCAGAGGAGGGTCATGAGAAATATTCTCAGAATGAAAGGATTAATGTGTGAGGAGCATTTGATGACTCTAGGCCTATACCTACTGGAGTTTAGAAGAATGAGGGTAGATCTCATTGAAACCTATCAAATACTGAAAGGTCCGAAAAGAGTGGATGTTGAGAGGATGTTTCCTATACTGGGTGAGCATATAACTAACCAGAATGAGGGCACATCCTCAGACTTGAGGGACATCCATTTAAAACACAGAGGAGGAGTAATCTCTTTAGCCAGAGGATGGTGAATCTGTGGAATTCATTGCACAGGCGGCTATGCAGTATTTAAAGTAGAGGTTCTTGATTAGTCAGGGCGTTGAAGGTTACTGGGAGAAGAAAGAAGAATGGGTTTGAGAAAGCATAACAAATCAGCCATGATGGAATAGTGGAGCAGACTCGATGGGGCGAATGCCCTAATTAGAACCATAGAACATTACAGCACAGAAACAGGCCTTTTGGCCCTTCTCGGCTGTGCCAAACCATTTCTCTGCCTAGTTCTATTCCTATGTGGTATGGTCTTATGGACTGAGTGCAGAAACTGTAACAAACGGAATCTTATTTTACAATGAGCGATTGCACACACACGAATGAACTCCGGGACATTAACTAGCCAGGACTAAGGGCATTAAGGCAGCAACAAATCCATCATCAATCACCTGGCGATAAACAGTTGGGTCTTCACGTTTCAGGTCGCCCCTGGGGATCGAGATATCCTGTTCCCACTCTGGTTCTGTGGGTTGTAAGGAGGTAGTGGGGGTGTGAAGTCACTTCACTGGGTTCCTGGCGAGCGAATGCGCTTGCTGTCTTCCCGGACGCTCCCACCCCATTGTCACCAGCCACAGATCCCCACACGTCACCGAAACTGTAACAAATTACTTAGAGCTTGATCTGTTTATAATCCACGTTTACTGTCAGTAATCCATGTTTCTCAAGCGGAGGATGAATCATATTGTCATCTAGACTACAAGCTTGGTGCTGGTTTGGGGTTAATTTTCGAACACTGTCATCGGTCGTCAAAGCTTGCAAAGCTGCACTTGGGTTGCGGGTAGGTTTCACTCTCCCTCTGAATCTTTGCCAGTAGGACCTCCCCGAGCTGCTAATTTCTCGATATTTTCCGGGGCCTTCACTGTCAGCGAGCAGCGTTGTGAAATGAGGGCAGGTTGGTACAAGATGTCCGTTTGGCAAATGTTGGGTGCAAGGCCAGTCTCTTTCCTGCTTCAGCTGACCTGGAGCCTGGGCTCTGAACCTGAGGCAAACGCAGACGTGAACTATACTGAGTGGCCGAGCTTGGAATGACCAGCGTTTTGGAACACACGTGAAGGAGGTTTACATTAGATCCAATATAGCGGGAGGCTGCAATGGCTAAGAAAAGGGATGCAGCCTTGCTCGAGTCCATTCACGCACTTGAACATACACACACTGTAGTGCAGGTATGGCCAGAGTCTGTCCTGCTGAAACGAGTTAATTTAACAGCTCCCGTCCAGTTATCCTTTCCATATGATCCAACCCGTCTCTAGTATTATGCGTTACACACCCCTCCAGCAGAAGCAATGACTGGCCAACAGAAACGAGCAGGGAAGAAAGGGGCCTCGGTATCAGTTGCAGCAGCTGATCCGGAGGGCAATAGAAGCAAGTGGAAGCGGGAGGCAGGAAAACTGGGCCGAGACTAACATGAAAACTGGTGCTGAATTTCTTTCCCCGTAGCTCCGCTGAATGACTTTTTAAAAATGCAGATTCTGAGAATCTGAAACTACAACAGAAAATGCGGAAAACATTCAGCAAGGTCAGTCCGCAACTGCGGCAAGACCATAACTATTGTATAATAGTTAATGTTTCAGGTCAATCGACATTTTCTATTTATGCTGCTCGGTTTAAACGATTTGTTTTCATTCTTTGTTGGCAGAAATCCATGTGCCAGTGAACGACTCCTCTCCTGCCTAGCTTTCTGACACTGTTGCCGACCTGGCGTTCTGCATGCAGCCTTTGCCCCTTAAATTGTGCGGCCAGAGTCTTTTTAAACTGGCCAGGACCTGTACCTTGTGAGAATTACGGGATTTTTACAGAGAACATTTCCTCGTAAGAGAATTTCTGCAGAGGAATGTTCCAAAAGTCACTGCAGTGCCTGCAGCTTCTGGCGACCCCACGCCCTCACACCGCAGGTTAGCCCTGCACAACTGAGGAATTCTCACACATTTTTGGGTAATTCGCAGATTAGACCATTTCTTTCGTTCGGGACAAAGTACCTCACTTTAGTTCAGTTCCGGGCCCATAGCTCTGTGTATCAAGGATTAGTTCGTTTTGAAAGTTCCTTCAGTTCCTCTTACGCGAGACCGGCTTGTTTCATTATATCACGTATGTGGGCGTTGGGCTAAACGATCATTTATTACCGAAGTACAGGGGTCGATGCCTTCTGGAAGCACTGAGTCCTGCTGAAGGCACTCACAGGAGCTGGTAGTTAAGGTTTATGAATATTCATTACGTGTAAATACAGTTTGAACCAATTAGGCTGCTTTGTCACACGTGTCGGATTTTGCAAAAGTTAGTTCAGTACATGGCGCATTAATTCCAATCTTCATATTCAGTTCCGATTGCCACAAATTAACCAGCTTCTGCCCGCTACAAGTCAGGCATCTCTCCAGGTCCTCAGAGTACAGTTCACCCCTCAGGCCCCCTGCAGTCTGTTAAGTGCTGACCCAGTTCTATCACACGTGTGATCGGCTTCTGTTTCTCCAAATTAGTTCAGTGCATCACAAGTTAATTATTTCTCTTTCATCTTGCTTTCTTCCACACGCAATAGTCCAACTTCTTGCAGCTTCTTCCATTTCTTGATACTTTGATCCAGTTCATCCACACACATTAATACTGGTCCTGCAACATCTGTCAACTTCATACATCAGCTGATCTTCTCCTTATTCCATTCAGATTCTCTGTTTTGTCCTGATCCAGTTTATTGTACATCATTTCCCCTGCTCTCCTCCTTCGACAATCTCCCCTGACCAAGTCCACCTCCTCAAAATTATTAGTCTTGTTCCTCAAACATTTATACATGTCTTCCCCTGTTAGTCACATTACATGTCCTCATACATTGTATTGCCTCACAGTTAGCTCTTCACACTGTTGGGAAGCTAAGTTTGAAGTAGAGACGTCATTAGCTAAGCAAAGTAATAGCCCTGAAGACTATAACACTAGAGTGGAAGTAAATGATCTCCATCCTAGGCTTTGAAAGGAATTGGGTGAAGACATCACTGATCTCGAAATATCATCATGCAAAGTTTGATGCATCAACCTTCCCTTAGCAGTGAGGAATTTCATGAACTACTCCTCTATTTCAGCAAGTTGCAAAAGAGAAATCATAGTCTATGCTGGGAAGTTACCTCCATTGATCAGGGTTGGACATGGGCGTTGCATCCTAGCTGTCTATGCAAGCCAGGACAGTACAATATGGAGAGAAGCTGTTGCCCGTGCAGCAGGCCTCCCCCCACCCCGTCACACAGCCAGTGAATCCAAAGGAACGGCAGAGACTGACACAACCAGCAGTGTCGCAGGAGTTGCCCTTCAGCATTGGACTTAACAAAGGACTGCCTTAGTGACTCCAGCTCCAGATTTTTCCTCAGGGTTTACTCCCATAGCTTTCCCCATGAGTGGGTATGGCCACAAGGCAGCGGAGGTTTGAGATCAGAGTTTTCCTTCTCCTAGATGAGCTACCAACTATGGCTGACAAGCCACATTTGCCCCAAGTGACTAGTTTTAAGGTGTCATTAACCCACTTTTGCCTCTTCACCTGTCAGTAGAAATGGTTCCACTGGACTTAGCAACTAAGCCACATGTGAAGACCAGAAGCTGGACTTCTGGGACTTTTGTCAGAGGCTATTTGATATGCATGTCATTGGGAACATTTAATATATAATGGGAGCTTATCCACACTCCTCGGTTATGAGAACCATAAGGAACCAGGGAAGTTCCCAGAACCCATGATTAAGCACGGAGAGTCTGAATGCCTTGACATTTTCAGATGATGGATTGGAGATGGTAAAGAGCAGGTCATACATCACAAGCCAGATTGAGTTATTTGCAGAGGTGTTGAATATTGGGGAAGGTAATGCTTATGGATATTAATCATATGAACTTTGGAAAAAATTACTTCCAGCTGACTATTTGCTAAAATTAAAGGCCATGATATTGAAGGCAAATTATTGATGGCTAGGAAATGGGAATTAAAAGAAACTGAGAGAAATGTTTAGTTGTTTTCTAATCAGTGGGATGTGAGTAATGATTTTCAGCACATCAGCTTGGCCTTCTCTGATCATTCCATGATTGTCCCATTCAGTTTGTGCATCAGTTAGGTGGATGCTACCCAATGGATTCAATGTCATCAGGAGTTAACAGTGGTCCACCATGTTTAATGTAGCCAAAGACAGTTTACTGCAGCTGCAGATACTTTTTGAGAATATCTTTAGTGAACTGAACTCTCACACAACGGCCCTCACTGGGATCTCAAGAAGAATTGATCCTTGAATGCTTGAGGAAGAACTGGATTTTGCAGAGAGTGGTCCACTCCTCCCTTCAGCTGCTCTCCCCTCACCCCCATCTTCCTGCAACTTGTCCTGGTCTGCACACAGGTCTGGATTTGTAGCAAATATTCCTCCAGCACCTGCCACAACTCTCCCCCTACAACAGCGGGAAATGCCAAACATAACAATCGCTAGTGAAGATTCGCCAGTGACCAGCTGGAAGTTGTGGACGACCCTCTGAAGAGGATCTTGCCGTTGGTTAACGTAGTGTGAGGTTTAGAGTGAAGAGCTGGTAACTCTGGTATCAGGTCAGTGTTGCATACCAGCTGACATCGTGATCTGCCTTCTCTGCACACCTTGTTTCCCTGGTCCATTTAATGGAGATATTTATGTTGAGCCTCTCTCTTTAAAACAGGGTATTGAGGTTATGATGGAAATAACATTTTTTAAATATATTACTATAGTAAGATTTCCTGTTTAAAAAGGTTTTCTGATGGCGGAACAAGGGGCTTTTAAATTTAGACCCTACGTCCTGCCAGCTCTGTCTGGGTACGGTTCTCTATATGTGTTAGCTGAAGTAGCATATGCACTGTTGAACTGCGAACATAATTGTACTGGGGTAATGTAATACAAACATGTTATCAGTCTCAGTAACTTAATCAGCTTTAGTGCAGACTGCAATCTCAACCTGCTTAAAGCTACCCTGGCATTGACGGGGTAGATCATAGAATGTGAAGCCAAGAGCGAGAATAGGGAAGAGGACAAACAGACAAATAGTCACTGCCACCACTGCAAGCAACTGAAAGGCTAGCATAGCCTTTATAGGCATAGGACCATTCGGGAAGCTTATTAAACACTGGCCAAGACCCATAGTGATGCACAATAAACATTCACAAGCTGAGAATGAGTTTAATGGATAATGTAATTGCCATGCAGGAGT
This sequence comes from Hypanus sabinus, assembly GCF_030144855.1. NCBI lineage: Eukaryota > Metazoa > Chordata > Chondrichthyes > Myliobatiformes > Dasyatidae > Hypanus > Hypanus sabinus. The sequence goes on along the minus strand of NC_082738.1, from coordinate 11,394,238 downwards.
GTTTTTTCAATGGTCTTGTCCATCGAGTATCTATGTATCCAATACCTACAGTATCTGTCTGGTATCTATTTTCCCAGTATCCTGTATGTACCTTTCCAATACCTGCTCTCTTCATAACCATGTAATCAATAACTATTTTCTACACTAATCCTGGAGTTTGTTCTCTTCGACTATGGAAATCTTTGGTAATTGGGTCAGCTGTAATGACCTCTATTGTGACATGTGGTCTCCAGTTCAAGCAAATTACACTGATATGTTGTTAAGTGAATTTTAAATGGTTCAAAGTGGTTTTATCATTAAAGTATGTTATTTATAGTCTTATGTGTGTGTCAGTTATTATAATTCTCATATTTACCATCACAAAAATCATACATGGCATCAGGAATCATATTAACAAAAGGTTAATTAAAGACTACTATATGGTTTGACCAAAGAGATCAGAATCAGAATCAGGTTTAATATCACCAGCATATGCCATGAAACTTGTTAACTTTATGGTAGCAGTACAAAGCAATTCATGATAATATAGAAAAGAAACTGAATTACAGTATTTATATATATATATATATGTACCTTAAATAGTTAAGTTAAAATAAGTAGTGCAAAAATAGAAATAGAAAAAGTCATGAGAACCATGGAACACTACAGCACAGTACAGGCCCTTCAGCCCTCCATGTTGAGGCTGTAGGTAGATATTTATTCATTTAATTTTTCTTCCTTTCTTTCTTATTGCACAGTTAGAGCAGTGGGGATGCTAGGTAGAATCATGGAATGCTCCTCTGGTGGGATGTGGGAAGGCAAGGAGACCTCCAGTGTCCCTGACGACTACACCTATAAGAAGTACATCCAGCTACAGCTTTTTGCAGATTGTGTTAAGGTGTTGGAGCTGGAACTGGATGAACACTGGATCATTTGGGAGGCTGAGGGGGTGATAGATAGGTAAGTAGGTACACCTAAGGTACAGGACAATTGGGTGACCGTCAATAGGATGATAGGGTATTGGCAGCCAGTGCAGGGTACCCTGGTGATCGTTCCCCTCAATGACAGGTATATTGCCTTAGGAACTGGGGGGGTGGGGGCAGGTAGGGGAATTGACCTAGCAGAGGAAAGCCACAGCAACCAGGTTTTAGGCACTAAGTCTGGCTCTGTGGCTCAGAAGGGAAGTGGGGAGACCAGGCAAACTGTAGTGATAGGGGATCCAATGGCTATGGGAATAGAAAGGAAGTTCTGTGGGCGAGAATGAGATTCCTGGATGGTATGTTGCCTCCTGGGTGCCAAGTCAGGGATATCTCAGACTGCATCCACAGAAATCATGTGGAAGTGTCATGGTCCATGTAGGTACCAATGACACAGGTAGGAGGGGTGACAAGGTCCTGCAAAGTAAGTTCAGAGAGCTAGGTTCTAAGTTAAAGGACAGGACCTTTAGGGTTGTGGTCTCAGGAGTGCTATCCGTGCCACGTGCTAGTGAGGTCAGAAATAGGAAGATCATACAATTTAACGCACGAGGAGATGGCGCAGGAGGGAGGCCTTTAGATTTTTGGATCATTGGGCTCTCTTCCAGGGAAGGTGGTTCCTGTACAGAAGGGACGGTTCACACCAGAACAGGAGGGGACACTAATATCCTAGAGGGCGAGTTTGCTAGTGCTGTATAGTAGGGAGTTTAAAACTAGAGTTGCAAGGGGATGGGAACCAGAGCACATGAACAGACAGTGGAAAGGCTGTGGGGAAAGATGTTACTAAGGCTACATGCAAAGTCAGGAATCGAAAGGTTGAGCATGGTGGGACTAATGTTCTGAATGTTCTGGGGTTCCATTGTTTCAGATGTGATAGAGCAGAAGGGATTAAAGGGGAGGGGGTGGCATTACCAGTCAGGGAAAATGTACAGCAGTGCTCAGTCAGGACATACTGGAGAACTCATCTAGTGAAGCTTTATGGGAATAAGAAAGACATGACCAAGTTAATGGAATTATATTATAGACCTCTCCATAGTCAGTGGGATTTAGAAGAGCAAATCTGTAGAGAGATCGCAAACTGTTGCAAGAAACATAAGGTTATTACAGTAGGTGATCTTAACTTTCCACCTATTGACTGGGACTCCCATACTGTAAAAAGGCTGGATGAGAAAGAGTTCATGAAATGTGTTCAGAGAAGCTTCCTTAATGAACATATAGAAGTCCCAACTAGAGGGAGTGTGGCTCTAGGTTTCCTATTAGGGAATGAGAGTGGGAAGGTTACAGAAGTTTGCGTAGGGGAACAGTTTGCTTTAGTGATCATAATGACAAAGGTTTTAAGATAATTATGGAAAAGGATAGGTCTGGTTGTCAGATTCTAAATTGGACAAAGGGCAATTTTGATGGCACCAGAAAGGCTCTGGCAAGTGTGGATTCGGACAAGTTGTTCTCTGGCAAAGGTGTACTTGGTAAGTGGGAGACTTCAAAAGTGCATTCTGAGAGCATAGGGTTTGTACATTCATCTCAGAATAAAAGGCAAAGATAATAGGTTTGGTGAACCTTGGTTTTTGAGAGATACTGAGATCCTGGTTAAGAAAAATAAGGAGGTGCATAGCAGGTATAGGCAGGTAGGAACAGATGAGGTGCTTATGGAGTATAAGCACTGCAAGAGAACACTTAAGAACGAAACCAGGAGGGCTAAAAGAAGGCATAAGATTGCTGAAGAAGACAAGCTGAAGGAGAATCCTAAGAGATTCCAGAGATATGTTAAGAGGAAAAGAACTGCAAAGGACAAAATTGGTCCTCAGGAAGATCAGAATGGTAATCCATGTGTGGAGCCAGAAGAGATGGGGGAGATCTGAAATGAATTTTTTACATCTGTATTTGTGCAGGAGACAGACACAGAGTCTATAGAAGTGAGGCAAAACAGCATCCACTTCATAGACCCTATACAGATTACAGAGGAGAAGGTGTCTTGAGGCAAATTAGGTTGAATAAATCCCCAGGGCCTGACATGATGTTCCCTTGGACATTGTGGGAGGTAAGTGCAGAAATTGCAGGGGATCCTAGCAGAGATATTTAAATCATCCTTAGCAAAGGGTGAGTTGGCAGACGATTGGAGGATAACTAACGTTGTTTCATTGCTTAAGAAAGGCTTTAAAAATAAACTGAAAAATTATAGGCCGGTGAGTCTGACATCAGTTGTGGGAAAGTTATTGGAAGTATTCTAAGGGACCGGATATATAAGTATTTGGATAGACAGGGACTGATCAGGGATAGTCAATATGGCTTTGTGCAAGGTAGGTCATGTCTAACCAATCTTATAGAGCTTTTCAGAGAAGTTACTTTCCATTATGTCAGTGTAGATGTCTATCTACTGTTTTCTATTTTGCTGCCTAAGTTATTGGATATTACAAATAGCTGAAGGTTCAGCAGAGATGGCTGAGGGATGTTCCTGGCAGCTGCCTGATAGTGCAGATACTCCATCAACCCTCCCGTCTGTTTGCTGCAGTCTCACCAATCTCTAAGCAGGATGATAATTTTCCTTCAGATCAGAGTTTCAAGGTTAGTTAACACTGCCTTCTGTGAACTCGCATTATTGCCTTCTCAATATCCATTTAAACAATCTCGGTAAATGCCACCCAATTTCAATAACCGAATCGAATAGGTTTGTTAAGTCCATCCATTTTTGAAATTCATTAGTTCAAAATTCTTGAAGCGTTTATGAACTTTGACCTTGGTTAGAGGTATCAGTAACTTCCATAAAAGTGATATCAGACCAATGGCCTATATTTCCCTGTTTAACAATCGTGTTATTTAAGGGTCATATTGTGGGAACTTTCAAGTTTTCACTTGGATCCATGCTGGTTTTCAGTACTAAAGCTTGTGGAAGACTTTGGACTCATGCCACAGTCACAGCTGTATCTGTGATCTACAGCTGAGCTTCCAGCCTCAGGTTCTCTTTGTCACAGTGACCAGCACTGCCACCTCAGTAACATCCTGCCTGAGCTCCTCCAATATGAAAACCTCACCTCACCCTTCACATATCACCATTCCAGAGCTCCACAAACTGGAGTCCATTGCGAACTCTGCTGCGCACTTCCACAAGCCACATTCACCCTTCATTCTGTACTTTCTGCTGACTCACAGATGTGTTGGTTTTAAAATTGTCTTCTTCATATTCAAAGCCTTCCTGGCCCTCCAGCTTTCCAGTCCTCAGAGATGCCTTCACTGGTCCAAATGACATCTCTTGGTGATCCTTCCTTCCCCAATTTCTAGATGTCCAGCTGCTAAGGGTTGTATAAATCTCACCACGTCCCCTCCCTGGAGATATCTATCCCCTTTGGCCACTTCTCAGTGACTTTCTTTGCCAATGTTTTTTTGTCTGTGCGTGCATCTGTGAAGTGCTTGCAGTGTTTTACTGTTCCAGCCTGTATCACTGAGTACTCTGCCTCTCACCTGTTTCTCATCACTACCTGTTTTGCTGCCACTTCTGTCTCATTGTGCTCCACCTATCATCTGCCTCTCTGTTTATTGCTCAGTGTATTTCAGTCCTGTGATTTCACCTGTTTGTTGCCAGATTGTGCCAGTGAATTTTCCTGATCCTTTCCAGTATGTGTATGTATCTGTACTCTGTCTGTCTGAATATCCACTCTGCCTGTTTCCCAATGCTGGCTTTTGGATTTCTCTGACTGTTTTGAACTCTGCTTGAACTTTGACACTGACTTTGTTTGTACCTTGGGACTTGTTACTCAGTACTGGGTCTATGATCAGATCCTGACACACATAGAACATGGCATGCCAACAGACTGACTCAGCTAGTCTATGTTTGATTCTCTGAGCCTCCTCCCACCCTGCTATACCTCATCCCATCAGCACAGTCTCCCTCTTGTATTTATCCATCTTCTCCTTAAATGCATCTGCATTACTCAATGCAAATACTGGACAGTAGGTTCCACGGTTTCTCCAGACATCCTAGGTCTTGATTTGCTGCAGATCTTTTATTTATGGTCACTGCATTGATTTCTACCAGAAGCGAGAGTTCTTTTAAATCCTTGATAACGTTTGAGACCTTTATTTGGTCACCCCCTAAGGCCTAAGGATTTCTGGCCTTTCCTAATTAACATGCTCAATGCACGTCATTTCCTCTAGCATGGGGCAGAGACTAGGATGTTGTAGAATACCCTGTGTGATTTAACCAAGATTCCATTCGATTCCTTATAAGACAAGAGCACAAGAGATTCTGCAGATGCTGGAAATCTTGAGCAACACACACAAAATGCTGGAGGAACTCGGCAGATCAGTCAGCACCTATGAAGGGGAATAAAGAGTCAATGTTTTGGGCCGAGACCCTTCATCAGGACTGGAAATGAAGGGGGAAGAAGCCAGAATAAGAAGGTAGGTGGAGGGGAAGAAGTACATGCTGGCAGGTGATAGGTGAAACCAGGTGAGGAGGGAGGCATCTGCCCTTTGGTGTCATCTCTCAAGAGATGAATCTTTGATCATTTAAAAGGGATTGTCAGACTATTTAAACCCTGAATGGGGAAATAAACACCACTCAGGCTGTAGGGGGCGAAGGACCTCTCTCTACTTCTCAGGCAGTTGAGTTTAAAGGTGCCTGATGGGTGGACAGGTCACTGGTCATGGACCTGGTGTGCTCCCTCTGTTGTTTATACTGAGAACGCGTGTCCTTGAAGTCCTCATAAACAATCCAGAAGCTCATTACCCAGAGTCTCATGAGAAGAGAGTAAAGTTCTGACCAAAGCTTTGCTTTCCCCTGATGCCTGCTCAGGCAAGGACTGACCAGGATGTTTGGTCCTAGATGGGGTGGTTGAGTTGACCTTGCCTGTTTGGTGAGAGGAGGTTCTATGTCAATTGAGGGTACCATGTCCTCTCATGCCCTCTGTTATACAATCTGCTCCACACCAAGAGACAGTGGAATTAACAGTTTACAGCTTCTTCTAACTGGTCCCCTGTACCATCAAAGTCAAAGTGCTAAAATATCAAGGCATACTGAAATCAAAAAGGAAATGTAAAATGTCTCCAAATGCAAAGATAAATAGTTAGATCCCTATGATTGACATTTAAAGGCACATGATATCAGCTGTATCTGACAGACTCTGATCTGATGAGCACAGATTATTTTCTGAAAGAACCTGACTTCTTCGAGAGCTATTTCAACACAGTCCATGAGGGATTTCTTCTCAGCTTTTGTTGAAGGCTCATTATCTAGATAACAGACACATCTTTTCACTTACTTTATAAAACACAAGGACACAGGGCAGATATTTTACTAGTTCACAGTGTTTGATGATCATGTAAAATAAACAGATTGGCTAAGTTTCTGTCATGCCTGCTCTCTGTTCACTGAGAAATGGAGATCAGCTCCATCAGAAAACTCAGGCAGTGAAATGGGAAGAATTGTCCATTAACTTAAGAACACAAGCTCTATTAGCTGGGTGAGCTGGGACTGTTTGATGTGCAGTCCAATAAAAAGCTGCAGATGCTGGAAATCTGAAACAAAATCAAATGGTGTGAATACTCAGTAGGTTAACCTGTGTCTGTGGAGAGAGAAGGCCTGGACTGATGACCTTTCTTCATGGGGTGCTATGTTGGATCACATTCATTTTGTGTGAAAACCTGGAGTTTGACTCTTGGAAGGATCTTGGATTGAAGAAGCCCACAGTGAAGGTTCTCCCTGATCAGTCCCATGTCTTTGGGAACTGGTACTGTGATGGAACAGCCTGAGGTCTATCATTGGATCACTGATGGGCAATCAAAATCTGATGACCTGCAACATGAGATAGTCATGGGCTTAGTGATAACATTTTAGTCATTTTAACTATTTTTTGTAAAAAGGACCACACAGGTGTTACGACCATTACACCACCAATGTCCTCCACCCTCCAGCAACTTCCCAGAGATGTGTGAGTCAGTGAGTTGATTGTACTGTAAACTGTCACTGTAAACTGTTGCCATGTGGGCCATTGGTGTAATCCGGGAGGAGATGGCGTAGGGAGAAAGTAATGGGATTGGATTAGGGTTAATGTCATGGGCCAGATAATTCCTTGCAATGATGGAGCTATGAATAGAGGGTATTGTTTGGGTATATGATGCAGGATATGCGAATAACATCACTTACCCTTTCGAGAGCTAATTAACTTTCATTGCCAGTGCTGCTCATCTGGGAGAGGACCTTATCCTGCCAATAGATTTGGAGAGATTCGTGGAGACACTGCTGGTCATGTCTCTCCAGTGCTCTGAGGTATCTGCTCTACGTAGTTCATACCTCAGAGCTGGATCATTACTGCACTAAACAATATTCATCACCTTATTAACAACATGGTCCCAGGTTCATGTTTAGGTTGATAGGAATGTGGAATAGACTAAGGAGAAAACTGAGGAGTAGGGTTGATCTGTGAGCTGGCATAATATTGATGGGCTCAATTCCCTCCTTCTATATCATAAGGAAATATGGAAAATGCTCTGTATCTATAACTTGTTTTGCAGGATCTAATGCACCACCTCCAGGTGTGAGCAATTCAAAGTGAATATTCAGCTTCAAAAAATGCATCATTTGCAAGTTCTTCAAGGATCCAGCATGACTCCTGTAGGACTGGAAGCAATTGCAGTATCTACTCATCGGCCCATATTCAAGCTGAGTCTCTTGTTACTCTCACTGGGCTGGTCTCATCAGACTCGCAAAACAGGCATACTGTTCTGGCCTGTAGGAAAGGAAGAGATTACCAGGTGTGAAGGTCTCCAAGATTACAAAAAGAATGAAGAATGGTCTCTAAGCCTCAACGATAAAGATCCATGACTGCTTAATGTGCAGAAGGGCCATTCAGTATCAGAAGCCCAGTTTAAATGGTAGAATGTGTGTACCACCCACCTGCTCCAGGAATCACCTCCTGTCTTAAATGTACCACAGTCATCTCAGACCCACAGAGGAGTGGAGTGAGGGGCAAGTCTTCTCCAATCCTGAGCAAATGCCTCAATGGAAGAAGATTGTAATGACAGTTTGAGTGGGAGGTGGCAGGAGAGATATTTTGAAGCTGGTGCTGCCTCTCAGGCCATGTATTCACCTCCAGCGCCGAGTTAAAATCAGAGCTCTCATTCCAGTGCTTTGTCCAGCACTATGGTTTTGTTCCTCTCACCACTCTGGTCTCAGCCTTTGGGGGCCCTGTTTGATTTCGGCATTCTACAGTTCCAGCTGCACAAGCATCTTATGTTGCAGCATCTAATGCCTCGGCTCCAGCCAAAAGCAGCAGTGCAAGGTGTCTGCTGAGCACGACAGCCATATCTTTAACTTCAAGCAAAGGCTGCTTTTGCAAGCTCCTCAAATCTCCAGCAGCTTGGAATCAGCCCCACTCTCAGGAGGCTGTAAACTCAGCCTGCTCCATCTTGGGCACTAGCCTCCCCAGCATCCAGGACATCTACAGGGAGCAATGCCTCAGAAAGGGAGCATCCATCATTAAGAACCCCCTTCACCCAGGACTTACCCTCTTCTCATTGTGATCATCAGGAGGAGGTACAGAAGCCTGAAGGCACACATTCAACGATTCAGGAACAGCTTCTTCCCCTCTGCCATCAGGGAGGAGGTACAGGAGCCTGAAGGCACACACTCAACGATTCAGGAATAGCTTCTTCCCCTCTGCCGTCAGATTTCTGATTGGACATTGAACCTTTGAACACTACCTCAATACTTTTTTTTCTCTCTCTTTCTGCACTACTTATTTAATTTAACTTTTTAGTATATATATTCTTCTTCCTACAATTTATAGTTTTTATTATTATGTATTACAGTGTACTGCTGCTGCGTAACAACAAATTTCACGACTTAGACTGATGATATTAAACCTGATTCTGCTCTGCTGCTTTTCATTCTTCTCTGCATTTTGTGGCATAAATCTTTCATGCGTGACAGGCTTAATTCCTCCCCAAACCCATTTATTTATCTGATTGGAGTTGAATTGACTTTGACCCTCTTGTTTTCCTCCAGAGACACAGCCCGTCTTTACACTGTTATGCCTAACCAGTGGAGCTGCAGTCAACAGCAATTAATATCGAGGTGGTAACTGAAAGACAAAATACAGACACTGAAGATCTGAAAACAGAGATGTATTTTGTTTTAATATCTAGGCAGCTTTGTAAAGTCATTGTGTGCCTGAAAGATCCCACAGTTGGAGTCCCCTGCAAATCTATCACAGAAACCCGAGACGCCCAGCCTTTCTGCTCTAGGCATTTGGTTACTGTACAATGCTGGGGGGCTTCTTGCTCCCGCTGAAGACACCTCAGGCTATTGAAAATGAAGATGTGACATGAGTTTAATCTACTGATGTGTGTGATTCAGACTTGTTAGCATGTTTCAAAACTGCTTTCCACATAACATTTCCTGCTGGTGCTGTGCTATGACTTAATTGTCTGCCCGGATTAGTGTCAGCTGTCACCATGGCTATTCACACACACTTGGAGGGGCCTCCAGCACTGTCACATCTTCATCTACTTGCTCTGCGTTACACTATCCAGCTCTTCTTATTCCAAAGTGTTTGATTTCTTTCATAACCAAGCTCACTTCAACAGTCCTGACGAAGGGTCTCGGCCCGAAACGTTGACTGTACTTCTTCCCATAGATGCTGCCTGGCCTGCTGCGTCCACCAGCATTTCGTGTTTGTCACTTCAACAGTTCCTGGTCTGGTTTCCTGACACCCTCACAAGGAATTCCCACACTCCCACTGCATGTTTCATTGGTGGGAGCTTTCCTTGCCACACACCTGGGTGTGTTGTAGACCAATTGATAGAGATTACTCACCCCAATTCGCAATGATTGCAGGATCACAGTGCCCAGAGTTCATAGAAGGTGAAACCGATGGATCTCGGCTGTCAGCAGTAACACCTCATATTCCACCAGAGCAGTCTCCAATCTGATGGCAGGAACAGTGTTTTTTCTAACTTCCAGTAACCACTGCCCCCTGGTTCCCACCCCCCACACATTTTTCCCCTCATTCTGGTGGCTTTCCCACACCTTCTCTTCCCCTCCCCCACCCTCATGACTTGCCCATCACACCCTCTTCCATTTCTTCTATGGTCCACTGTTCTCTCCAATCAGATTCCTTTCTCTTCAGCCCTTTACTTTTTCCACCTATCATCCCCCCTCTCCCACCTACCCCCCCCCCCACCCGTTCCCCCTCACCTGGTCTCACCTATTGCCTGCTAGCTTGCCCTCCTTCCCCTGGCCCCCACCTTCTTTTTCTGGCTTCTGAAGAAGGGTATCGGCCAGAGACGTCAACTGTTTATTCACTTGCATGGATACTGCCTGACCTCCAACATTCTGTGTGTCTTCCGCCAATTCCACCGTGCCTGTATAAAAGTGGAAAATGAGAATAAGTGAAGATTCTCTGTTTTATACTGCTTGGATTTTTTAAAACTAAACTCAGTGCAAAGCAAGGCTAGAAAACACTGCTTAATGCAGGCGCCTGCTTCTCTGTCTGTCAAACCTTCACTGCTGTGTTGTCGTGCTCAGTGGGAAATAGGGTAGACCAGTCATTTTGACCCTCACAGGGAAACTTCTGAGATTTAAGCCTTGACTGCCTTTGAGAGATGATTTTGGGATATTGAACTCAAAATTAGAATCGGGTTTAATATCACTGGCATATGGCATGAAATTTGTTGTTCTGCGGTAGCAGTACCTTGCAATACATAATAATAAAAGCTATAAATTATTAAAAAAAGTATACAGTACTGTGCAAAAGACTTAGGCACCCTAGATTTTTACATGGTTTCAGATGGTGTGGCCTCCTCAGATCCCTGATCTCAACATCACCGAGGCTGTGTGGGATTACCCAAAGAGACAGAAGCAAGTGAGACAGCCAAAGTCTGTAGAAGAACTGTGGCAAGTTCTCCAAGATGCTTGAAACACCCTACCGGTTGATTTTCTTATAAAACCGTACATCAGTGTACCAAAGGCAGTTTTTAAGGGAAAGCGTGGTCACACCAAATACTGATTTGATTTATGTTTTTTAACATTTATTGCTTTTTGTAGTAATTTTTTGATATTTAGAAACTTTTCATTTCATTATTTTTGAAAAAAGTCTTCACCTTATAGAATTTTGATATGTGCCCAAGACTATTGCCAGTACTGTATTAGGACGGAAGGGTAGCGTAGTGCTAAAACACAATGCTCTGTGGTACCAACAACCCAGGTTCAATTCCCACTGCTGCCTGTAAGGAGTTTGTACGTTCTCCCCATGACCACATGGGTTTCCTCCGGGTGCTCCGGTTTCCTCCCACAGTCCAAAGGGTAGATTAGTTGGTAGATTAATTGGTCATTGTAAATTGTCCTGTGATAAGGTTAGGGTTAAATCAAGGGGTTGCTGGGTGGTGTGGCTGGATTGGCTGGAAGGGCCTGTTATGCCTTGTGTCTTTAAAAAGGTATTTAATTAATTAATTTAATTAGATTAAATAAGTAGTGCAGAAAGAGAGAAAAAGATACTAAGGTAGTGTTCATGGGTTCATTGTCCATTCAGAAATCAGATGGTGGAGGGAAAGAAGCTGTTCCTGAATCATTGAGTGTCTGTCTTCAGGCTCCTGATAATGATCCTTCTGATTGTATTTGTGATTACATTTATAATTATTATTAAAAAATCCATAAATTGCAGATGAGACTTATGTGGCATGATTCAGTTTGTGTGAGGTCACAAGTGAGCAGATATCCTGCCCCATCACCAGTTCCCACAGACCAGAGGAATTCCTGCAGATACTGGGGGGCAGTAAGTGGTCCACTTTATCCCAGCTGAGCCTCAGAGGCCCTCCTCCCTCCGGTTCAAAGGTACAGAATACACCAGTGGTCTGTAGCTCAATAGTGAGGCCACAGCTGGAGCTCTGTGCCCAGTTCTCATCACCACAATGCAATAGGGATGTGACAGTGCTGGAGAGAGTGCAGAGGAGATTCACCAGGACTGGAGATTTATAATAATCAGGAGAGACCAGGTTGCTTTTTTTTGGAACAGAGGAGAGAGGATACAGCCATGAAAGGCTTAGAACAGGCTGATAGAAAGGACATGCTTCCTTTAACTGAGGGACCATCATCTAGGGAATGTAGATCCAAGGCACTGATGTACAACCAATGATCCATGGGCATGTCTGACCCTTGGCAAACAGTGCCTGATCCAGTACACCTGCTGTCCTGAAATATACCTGTGCAGCAAACTTCTCCCTCAATTCAGTGAGGTCCTGCGTATAACACTTTCAGCAAAATACAAGAGCTCAGCACTGCATTGGAGAAGTGCCCGTAGATTTAGGAAATAAGTAACATTGATAAACGAGAGAAAATCTGCAGATGCTGGAAATCCGAGCAACACACACAAAATGCTGGAGGAACTGAGCAGGCCAGGCAGCATATCCTTCGGCAGGATATCAGCCCTACAGTCTTTTAAACAGCAACTGGGACTACCTATTTTTTTATTAAACAAAATATATTTTATTCAAAAATAAAATTATATACAATAAACCATTCAATGACTTTCAATCCTTTACAACTGTTTCCATTGCTGTCTTTACATTTTCACACTTTTCACCACCCATGTGGCACTCTGTTATTCCATAGTTACATACACTTGTTTAGGGGTGTATACCCCGCACCCCCCCCACCCCTCAACTCCCGCGGGAGAAGAACCCTAGACTGTGGTCCTTCCCCACCGGGCCCTTGCGGTGGCTGCACCAAGTGTGAGTGCGTCCCTCAGCACGTACTCCTGCAGCCGAGAATGTGCCAGTGGTTAGCACAAACACAATGGGCCTAATGGCCTTTTGTGCAATAAATCTTAATCATTTGACTTAACCTGTGCTGTTCCAGCCCTGGGAGTGTTTGATGGGGAAATCCAGATGAAGCTTTAGACTGGAGGTTCTCAATGTGGGGTCCATGGACCCCTCGGTTAACGGCATAAAAAAAGGCTGAGAACCCCTGTTTTAGACTGTGTTGACCCGCGGGGAGTTTGACAGAACAATTCAGTTGTTCATTGTGTCGAAGCTGTGCATTACCTGCCCTGGGAACACTCCACAATGAAGAGACTGACAGTAGCCTGGAGACCTGCACTTCAATCTTTGGTTGGACTTTACTCTGAACTGACATCCAATCGCACCACAAAAGTCTCACCTGCAATCTCAGGATTTATTTCTGATTTGTTTAAAAGTCTGTTTACATTTGGCCAGTTTCCAATGTTCCTCTCCTGCACACATCAACCAGGCTTCTACATGTGAACCTAGACAGACGTAGGGCACTATGAGTTTCTGCTAGTGTTCTGTGTGATTAATGAATGTCCACACAGTATGTGTAACGTGGATATATGTCCCATGTACAGCTGTATATAGGTGACTGTAGTTCAAGATTCCTTCTCACCACTACCTTCTGCTGAACCAATCTGGCAAAATGCCTCATCGCCAGACCTCACCAACAGGCAACAAGACCTCACCTGGCTGGCGGTGAGAGGGGCCCTCCCAGTCCGATCCCTCCTGTATGCCCGGAATGTCATCTCCACCCCTCTGCCCACGGGAGGACTGCAGTGAGGAGGAGTCGGTGACCCAGCTCTTTGCACACTGTGGGTTGGTGGGAAGGTGCAGAGGAGGATGGAAGGGGCAGTGTCGAGGTTCATCCCCAGCAGCTGCTTAACAGAGGACTCTCTGATCTACGGGCTGTTCCCGGGGACGCACACCGAGACCAACATCTGGTGCTGCTGGCAGATCATCAACTCGGTCAAAGACACTCTTTGGTCGGCCCGAAACTTGATGGTCTACCAGTACACGGAGATGTCCGTGGGGGAATGCTGCCGACTGGCACATTCTCAGCTGCAGTAGTACGTGCTGAGAGACGCTCTAAAACTTGGTGCAACCACCGCAAGGGCCCGGTGGGGAAGGACCACAATCTAGGGATCTTCTCCTGTGGGAGTTGAGGGGTAGGAGGGTGGAGTGTACACACCTCATTAAAGGAATGTAGCTATGGAATAACAGAGTGCCACATGGGTGGTGAAAAGTGTGAAAATGTAAAGACAGCAATGGAAACAGTTGTAAAGGATTGAAAGTCATTGAATGGTTTATTGTACATAATTTTATTTTTGAATAAAGTATATTTTGTTTAATATAAAAAGATAGGTAGTGAGAGGGTAACTGTGGGTTCATGGAGAAGGCGTGGAGGAGGATGGAAGGGACAGCATCGAGGTAACTCAGAAGTGTTATGCTGGTGTTGGGTTGAAGTTTGTTACTACCTACTCAACAATCTCAGCACACCACGGTTCCATCAGGTCTGGAACCCACTGAACTCACTGATCACCACATCCTCTTGTTTGACATTGTCACCCGTGGCTTTGCAATGTTGTTATCCTCAACAATCATGTCCAAGCACTTCCAGCAAATTCTGAACAGTTCCTGGAATTAATTTCCTGAGCTTACAGACATATCTCACTAGTGCTATTTTTGGATGTAATTATTTTCTTCTAGCTGTGATGATGTCTTCCATTTCTCCACACTTTCACAACTTAGTAAACTCATCTAGTCTTCCTTCCTGCACCCCGGATTTAAATGCATCTTCTCACTTTTGCCAGTTCATGTGCCGTGTGTCTTTCTGCACCTGTCTCTAGACCAGAGTGTCACAGTCACTCATTTTTCCACTCACACACAGAAAATCAAGTAAATACAACTCCTTACTCCAGTGGTCAGCAAGCATATCACGGTAAACCTATAGGAGAAAAAGTGGCAGCTTTCTTCTGCAACTAACAGGGATACATTACAGTCTCTTCCAGTGGCTACCTGTACAACTCAATTTCCTGCTGCAAGAGGGAGCTCCTCAATGTTTTCCATGGGGTTACAGCCAGGAAACACAGAGTATGAGTGACTCCAACCCCACTGTTTATCTAGGTTCCATATCATACTCAATTGCAATGGTTAGTGCTTGGGGAAGGCTGGGGTGTGATGGTGAATAGAGGACATACAGAAGTAAGATTTTCCTGCTAGTGCAGTGGTATTGCAGCAAGAACCTTGCACTCAACATCAGTGAGACCAAAGAATTGATTGTGGACTTCAGAAAAGATAAGGTGAGGGAATACACACCAGTCCTCACAGAGAGGTCAGAAGTGGGGAGAGTGAGTAATTTCAAATTCCTGGGTGTCAATATTTCTGAGGATCTATCCCAGACTCAACCTATCAAAGCCACTATAAAGAAGACAAGACAGTGGCTAGATTTCATTAGGAGTTTGAGGAGATACAGTATTTCACCAAAGACACTCACAGATCTCTATACATGTACCATGGAGAGTATTCATAACTAGCTGCTTTACCATCTGGTATCGGTGGGGGGCGGGGGGGGGGGGAGGTGGGAGGCTACTGAAGTCAGCTCCAGAGAGATGTAAACTTAGTCAGCTCCATCATGGACATTAGCCTCCATAGTATCCAGGGCATCTTCAAGGAGTGATGCCTCAGAAAGGTGGCATCCATCATTAAGGGCCCCCATCGCCCAGGTCATGCCTTGTTCTCATTGTTACCAACAGGTAGGAGGTCCAGAAGCTTGAAGGCACACACTCAGTGATTCAGGAACAGCCTTTTCTCCTCTGCCTTCAGATTTCTAAATAGACAATGAACCCATGAACACTACCTCACTACATTTTATTTCTTTTTCTTTGCACTACTTATTCAATTTAGCTATTTTTATACTTGCTGTAATTCACGGTATTTTTTTCTGTCTATTTTCACATTTTGCATTGTACTTCTGCCACAAAGTTAACAAATTTCGCAACATATGCCGGTGATATTAAACCTGATTCTGATTCTGAATATGGGTGTTAGGACAAGATGGTTAGGAGAAGGGTTTAAGTTCTAAGTAGAGTTGGGCTAGGGGTCTGGAGAATCAGAGGCTGGGGAAGGATAGGAAAAGGAATAGAAGGGTAGTTTGAATAGAGTCAGGGTTCACTCAGAGTTGCTGAACCACTGTAAATAAATTGCAGGAAAAAGCTATCCCCAACCCTATGAACATTTGCTTCCAGTAACAGAGATGACAGTCGGCTCTGTCATTCCTGGCTGCTCCTGCTCTGTTTTGATTTTAGCGCTCTGTCAAACCAATTGGAAGTAACTTGGTTTCTTTTGAAAGTACAAAGGCAAAGCTGTTGGTGACACAACACAAATGCTTTCTGAACTATCCCTTCCCCATTGGTCACATCCAGTACCAGCTTCCTTACAGCCACAAATCACATGACAAGTTTGCAACTTGTCACGTAAACATTGCCATCGATTGATAAGGGTGCAGAATTACATGACGAAATCCTTTATCATTAATATTTATACTTTTGCACTCAACACTAGCATTAGATTATTTTCCAGCTGCCCTATCAGATACTGGAGAAATTACTTTATATTTAACCACTGCTGCATCTCATTGAACAGCTTGGAGAAAGGTTCATTCGACAACTAAACCAACTAAACCCTGACATGCCTGTGTTGAGAGTCTGATGGAACAATTTTGAATTTACAAGTGATTGCCAATGTTCTTCTTTGGAATAGTGCCATAGGATCCTTTAGGTCATCCTAAAAGGGCACAACGAGCTTCAGTTTAATATGTTCAGAATAATGATAACCTATTACAATTATTCACTCCATTAGCAGAACATTGGTTCGTGTTGATTACGTGTTCAAATGTGTGGAACTGATGTGGATTTATGTTTCCTGGTACTGATCACCAAGACTTGGCCTCCACAGCTGCCTGTGGTATTGAATTTCACAGAATCACCACTCTCTGGCTAAAGAAATTCCTCCTCAGCTCTGTTCTAAAAGGACACTCTCTGTTCTGAGGCTGCGTCATCTGGTCCTAGATTTCATAAAGTGACACTGAATTAACTATGAGGGTGTAACAATGGAAATGAGTGCATGTAGTTGGTAGATCTCTTTTTGATGCTTTTAGATGCTTCTCTTGTGTTTCCGTTTGATTTTTGGCCAATGGCATCTAGGTTCCTGTCTGTAAAGGCTATGTTTGCAAACAAGTGCACACACATAGTGGATTCTGAAGAGTGAAATCAATTTCCTAAATGCCAAAGCTCAATCTTTGCACTTTTTATATAGTGAGATAAACAATCTCTCTGGAGAAGAACTTGTTTCTATAATCTGAACTAGAGGCATGAAAGCTGAATAACTGGAGGAGAGCTGACACAAAGAAATAGGGGAAATCTTTTGTGATGCTCGAGGTCAGAGACATTGCTGGTGACTCTGTGGCGGTGACTGGATGGATGGAAGTGGAACTGATATGGTTTCAGCTCCCTGGGCAACGTCTCTTTTGCTGTATCGTAAGAACTAGCAGCAATGAGTATTCACTCCTACCCCTTATCCCTGGCACACCCCAAAGAACTATTTGTGATCACCCCTATATTTCTCATCCACAAGCTGCCACAATGAGATATAACCTAAACTATCAGGTTTTGCATGTGCCCAGGTAACACCTAGTCTACCTCAACACTGCTTCTCCAACTTCCTTCCACTGTCTTGATTCTATCATCGCACACAAAATGCTGGAGGAACTCTGCAGGTCAGGCAACATCTATGGAGTGACGTGAACTTCTCTTGTGTCTGCATTTTGTCATGCTCCCTGTCTGATGTCTAGCACTGAATAAACACAAATTTCTTTCAAGGAACTGACTGAAGTCTTTGCTCCCAGTCACAATTGCAGCCATATGGCCAAGATTAATCTGGCCTTTTCACAGCCCATGTGCTGAGTTTTTCTCATTAAACTAATTGAAGTTCATGTGCAATTCAGACTGTAACCAATTGCAATCACAAGGAGAGCAGGCCAGCGTCTTGACTTTCCCAAGAGGTTAAAGATGTTTGGCTTGCCATCAACACTCTAAAAATTTCTACGGAAGTACTGTTGGGAGTGTCCTGAATGATTGCATGGTGATCTGGTGCAGACATTCAAATGTGCAGGAACAGAAGAAACTGCATTCAGTAGTGCACTCAGCCCAATACCTCATGAGTACATCCCTCCTGACCATCGGTAGTACCTACAGGAGGTGCTGCCTCAAGAAGGCAGCATCCATAATCAAAGATCCCCACCATCTTCTCACAGCCACCATTGGGCAAGAGGCACAGATGCTGGAAGTCCCACCACCAGGTTCAAGAACAGCTACTTCCCTTCAACCAGCAAAACCCTAATACTATAGTTCAGCAACACTATCACATTTTGATCACTTTGAACTAAAATAATCTTCACTTTTTGTTCTAATTGTACTCCTTCTTGGAAAAGTTGTATATAATTTTTTTGCTTTGCTTGTGAGTGCTGTTTATTTGATACCAAATGCCAGTGATGCTGCTGCAAGAATGTTTTTCATTGCTCCTGTGCATATGTCAATAAACGCGACTGACATTTTTTGCCTAACCTGTCTCCCACCACTACCCTCAGTTCTTGTATATTGACACACAAAGTCTCCAGTGCATCATTTTCAAAATTTCCCGCTCACTGATCGGCCTTACTCTCCCCTGTCCCTTTGTGCTCCCCAGGTCCATAGCTGAGATCCACCCTAATCCCGTGTTTTCAGTAACACCACTTAATTTTTGCCAGCCTCTGAAAAATGGTCCTCATAACCAATCTATTTATAGTGTAACACAGCACCCTTCAGCCCAGCTTGTTAGTGCCAACCAAGATGCCCACCTAAGCCAGCCCTACTTCATACTGTATTCCTCTAAACCTCTCCTATTCAAATGTCTTTGAAGCATTGTTAGTGGACTCAACCACTTCCTCTGGCAGCTCATTCCAGTTATGCATGAAAAAACCCTTCAGGGCACTTTTAGATCTTTCCCACCTCGCCTTTTGTCCATTTACCCAATTCATGTCCTTCATGATTTTGACCAAATGTTTTGCCTAACATATACTACGTGTGACAACCTGTTTGATTAGGTTCCTGCGATCACATTGGATTGTTTGGTTGTATTGCAGACCCCAATTAAATGCAGGCAGGTGTTTGTTGTGGATCCTTATCCCACTGTACACAGACAATTAGGCTCGTGTGATAAACAGCCTCAGAGAAACAGAGAGCAGAATGACATTGCTCTCAGGCCAAAGGAGAAAACTGTCCTTAAAGATTGGAAGTCTAAACACTGAATTCCACCCACGTTGGTCATTTTTGCTGCAGCTGCCTTTCCCTGTGAGACATCCATCCTTTACTGACAGAAGCAGCAGCCATGGGGAAGTCACGTCTGCTGCCTGAGCAAATTAAAGCCCGGCTGGTGATAGAGGCTTTGGCAAAAGGGCGCGTCACCGTCTTATCTGCCAATCCCACCTTCCTCAGGCTGCCTTTACTTGGTGCATTTTGATTACTTAGACGTACTTATACAAAATGGTTAAAAAACCCTTCTATGTCTGTGTGCCGTCATTAGCTTCAGACATCTGGAAATCAGCAAGGAAGCAGGCAGCTGAAGGTATGGTCACCTTACTTAACTCTGCGGAGGCATTGGTTGTGATGCCACCCGTGCTGGATGAAGCACCATGGAAAATACAGTTCCTTGTGCTTTGCCCATTCCTTGGGCCACAGCATGTCCAATCTGGGAAAATACAAGAGATACAGCAACCATCTGGGCTGGGAGTCAGGGACTGTCAGACCATGTTGGACAAGACCCAGTCTTCTGGCTTTGAGTGCAAATCCTGGTCTTTATACCAGATCTATTCTCAAGGGTACAGTACTGAGGGGCTTACCTCTACAGCAATGGTGAGCGCAGATTAGTCTGTCTGTCATCAATTCATAAAACATGCAAACAAGCCCATCCGCCTGCACCAACCATCAACCATCCACTTACACGGATCCTGCGCTGATCCCATTTCTTCCCACATTCCTATCAACTCTCCTCCCGGATTCTATTACATATGTACACACTGGGGACAATCCACAGGGGCCAATCAACCTACGTCTTTGCATGTCAGAGGAAACCGGAGAGCCTGGGGACGCAACGAAAACATGCAATTCTTCACACAGATAGCACAGGTCATGGTTGAACACGGGTCACTGGAGTTACTAGGCAGCTGCTCCACCAGCTGTTCTGGTGTTCCTGGATAAAGCAGCACAATAGCGTAGCGGTTAGCACAACGCTTTATAGTACAGGGTTCAAGTCCCGCTGCTGCCCATAAGGAGTTTGTATGTTCTCCCGGTAACCACATAGTTTTCCTCCTGGTGCTCTGGTTCCTCCCACAGTCCAAAGACGTAGCAGTTGATAGGTTAATTGGTCATTATAAATTGTCCTGAATTTGGACAAGAATTAAATTGGGGGTTTGCTGGATGGTGCGGCTCAAAGGGTCTATTCCACACTGTATCTCAATAAGTCCTTTAAAAGAATGCTTTAAGGAAGTGCAAGATCAGACCTGAGGACCTGAAGGATGTTGCTGCTGACCGTAACACTTGGTGACAACTGTGTAGGGACGGGGTTCGTATTCTGGAGATGGAAAGAACAACCAGAAGACAGCAGAAGAGAGCCAGGAGAAATGCAGCCATGGTTGCCATCACTACCACCACTACCACATATACATGTCCCACCTGCAATAGAGCTTGTAGGTCCAGGATAGGACTGTACAGTCATCAAAGATCTCACCGTTAAAGGAGTTGATGTCGTCATTGGATTTCGATGGACAACTGAAGAAGATGATCTCAATAAATAAATAAACTAAGAGTGAATGTCTTCCCACACTGATACCTGGTGACACTTGGTGCCTCAGTCCACACTTCATTTGTTGCTGGCACTCCAGGGCCACTTATTACTGCAGATATAGAATGCAACCTTCCCTTAATGAGGAAGTCTCTATACAGTGACACCTCAAAATCACTTATAACGATAACAAATTGAATAATGCAAAAACTGAAACTCTCATGTGTGAAATCCAACCTCCTGTGCGTTTCCCTTGTCTCTACCCTTGTGCAACACTACATGGGCCTCTCTCTCTGCTGGAAGTCTGCTCCCTGTCCTTGTGCCCACAGGATGTCCTGGTTGACCACAAGAAGACCTTTCACTGGATGAGTCAGCTTCAGGCTGCTGTCCAGGGCAACTGAAGGAGCAGTCTGCCCAGCCACCTGCGCAGAATGGGGGAGTATGTCGGCCGAGAAGCTGTGGTGGGTGAGCGTTGGAATCACTTCAATACAGAAAATCTGCTCACCAGGGAATTTTTCAGTGCAACAATGTCCCAGCACTCAGAAGCTTCAGCCTCAGGACAGAGGTCCTGCTGTCCACGTTTCTCCTGGGATTCACACATTAAGGAGCGCTGTGAGAAACTGCTCCCCACTGCCATTTACTTTATCCTGCTGCAGAGCAATCTGCTTCAATCTCGCATCATGCACTTTTCCATGAACTCTCCAAAGTTTCTACCCCTGATCTTCACACCAGGGGCAATTTACCAGAGGCCACTTAGCTCATTGACACACACAGCTATTGGAAATAATTTAGAAAACATGTAGCTCCAGTGGTTGATTCTTGGGTTGAGTTGTTCTTTGACCTTGGCTAGTTACTTGCAAATGTTTTGTCACCACATGAGGAGACATCGCCAGTGTGCTGTTGAATGTGGTGTGCTCCCCGAATGCTTGGCCTTTATATACCTTTCAATCAGCTGAATGGAAGCCATTTCAGAAACTGAATTGTGATGTGGGGAGGAGATCTCATCGTTGATTGGCTGTGTGGTGAACTTCATATGCTGTGGTCTGGAGTTTTGCCTGCATCAACTCATAGGTAGGATTGAGGCCTATGTGTTTGTTTACACAATGCACAGTTGGATCAAGGTGAGGGTAATAGAAGCAGAGATAAATGGTGAGTCCTCCACAACAGCCATCAGCTGGACTCTGGGCATCGTGTAATAGGATCACAGCCGATCCCTCACCAGGAAATGGGCATCACCTCTGGGGTGGAAGACTCTAAACAACCTACTATGCGTGCTTGGTGATGGTAGACTCCTCCATCCGCTTGTCAACTTCTCCAAGTGATGCTGGCCCAACACCTCACTCACTATTCACTGTCATATCTTGTGACCCCACTCCTGGAGGAACCTGCTCCACTAACTTCCAACAAAAACTGATTAGTTTTGAGGGGATGATGGTATTAAATGCTAACCTATAAATGATAAAGAATGTCCTGCTGCATGCTCCTTTTGCTGTCCAGATGCTCCAGGGTTGCGTGAAGAGCCAATGAGATAGCGCCTGTTGTTTGAGTAGGTGAATTGGAGTGGATCCAAGTCGCCATTCAGACAGGAGCTGAAATGCTTCAACACTGGACACTCAAAACACTTCATCACTGTGCAAGTAACTGCCACTGGGCAATAGTCATTTAGACAGGTTACCATGCTCTTCTTGGGCATTGGTACGCTTGGACACCTGCTTGAAGCAGGTGGGTACCACACACTGCCGGAGCGAGAGGTTGAAGATATCTGTGTATACACGAGCCAGTTGGTTCAGTACTCGGCCAGTTACTCTGTCCGGACCGGATGCTCTCCTTGCACTCACTCTCTTGAAAGCAGCCTACACGTCACATTTGGATATTGAGGCCAAAGGGTCATTGGGAGAAATTGAGGTGCACGATAGTTCTTCCCTGTTCTGGTGGGTAAAGTGAGCATAGAAGGCACTGAGCTCATCTGGAAGTGAAGTAAAGCTCTCCTGCCCCCCATGTCACAAGATTTAGCTTTGTAGGAGGTTATGGCATTCAAACCCTCACAGCTGTTGAGCATCCCTCGTTGATTCCAATCTCGTCCTGAATCTCCTCTTCACCGGAGAGATGGCTTTCTGGAGATCATACCTGCACCTCTTGTAGCATTCTTCAACTCCAGACATTAAAGGCCTCTGATCTGGCTCTCAGCAGGTTCTGGAATTCATTGTTCATCCAGAGCTACTGATTGGGAAAAACCCTGAACGATTTTGTGCAGACACGTTCATCCACAGCTGTTTTAATAAAGTCCGTAACGACCCTGGTGTAGTCCTTCAGGTCCTCAAATGAGTTCTTGAACTCAAACCAGTCCACTGACTCAAGGCAATCCCGTAACCGGTCCTCAGCCTCCTGGGACCACCTCTTAGATGTCTTGATCTCTGGAGCCTTGCTCTTCAGGCTCTGTCTGGATGTTATTGTTATTGCAATGACTCAGCAATCTCAGATATGCCTTCAGCTCAGTCACATTAGAAGCATCTTCTCTTGAGTTGGTGTTGTCCTCCAGCATCCCGAGTGCTGTCATTCATTCCCTGAAAAGTACACTGACTTCTTTTTAAACACAGGCCTGCAGCTTCCAGGCTACTCAACGTGTCAACCACATTCTGCAGGCCTCTCCAGGCCTCATAACCATCGAGGTATACAGCAATGCCTGCAGCAACATCGCCAGGGTTCCTAAATGCTAGCAGGTGCAGAACAAACTCTGAAAGGCAGGCGGCTCTGCGTGAACAAGTCCTCGAGTGTTGACAATCAAAAACCTCTCAGGCTGATCCTCTGATACTATCTGTAGATAAGCACAACTCATTTACAAATGAACAAACTGCTGCTCTCGAGCCAAAACTGCAAATATATCTCCAGCTCTGGGCAACAAGATACTACTCCATGGATGAATTTGATTAACGGTCAGATTTGATTTCCACAAGTTGTATTTGGATGTATTGTAGGAAATGTGGATGAGCTTTGGGCATGGATCAGCATGTGGAATTAGGACATCGGAGCCATTAGTGAGACTTGATTGCGGGGGGGGGGGGGGGCAGGAATGACAGCTCAGTGTTCCAGGTTCCGTTGGTTTAGACGTGACAGAGGGTGAGGGGTGGCATTACTAGTCAGGGAAAATGTCACGGCCTCTGGCACAGAGTCTGGCCCGGTGGCTCAGAAGGGTAGGGAAAGGAAGAGGAAGGCAATAGTGATAGAGGAGCGTGGCTCAGGGATTGGAGCAGGGGGCAGTGATTCAGATTTCTGGATCATTGGGAACTCTTTTCGGGCAGCTGTGACCTGTACAAAAAGGATGGGTTGCACTTGCTTCCAAGGGGGAACAATATCTTGGTGGGGAGATTTGCTAAGGCTGCTGGGGAGAGTTTAAACTAGAATTGCTGGGGATATTTCCCCTTACTCCAATTAAGCACTTTCCTAACTTGTCTGTTCCTATCACTCTCCAATGCTATGGTAAAGGAGATAGAATTGTGATCGCAATCTCCAAAATGCTCTCCCACTGAGAGATCTGACACCTGACCAGGTTCATTTCCCAAAACCAGATCAAGTACAACCTCTCCTCTTGTAGGCTTATCTACATATTGTGTCAAGAAACACACCTGAACACACCTAACAAACTCCAGCCCATCTAAACCACTTACTCTAGAGAGATGACAATTGATATTGGGGGAATTAAAATCTCCCATCATGACAACCCTGTTATTATTGCCCCGTTCTAGAATCTGTCCCCCTACCTGCTCTTCGATGTCCCTGTTACCATTGGGTGGTCGATAAAAAACACCAAGTAAAGTTATTGACCCCTTCCTGTTTCTAACTTCCACCCACAGAGACTCCGTAGACAATCCCTCCATGACTTCCTCCTTTTCTACAGCTGTGATGCTACCTCTGATCAGCAGTGCCACACCCCCACCTCTTTTGCCTCCCTCCCTGTCCTTTCTGAAACATCTAAAGCCTGGCCCTCTGAGTAGCCATTCCTGCCCCTGAGCCATCCAAGTCTCTGTAACGGCCACAACATCATATCTCCAAGTACTGATCCACGATCTAAGTTCATCGGCTTTGTTCACAACACTCCTTGCATTAAAATAGACTCATCTCAAACCTTCGGTCTGAGCGTGTCCCTTCTCTATCACCTGCCTATCCTCCCTCTCACACTGTCTCCAAGCTTTCTCTATTTGTGAGCATGCCTTATGAGAATAGGTTGAGTGAACTTGGCCTTTTCTCCTTGGAGCAATGGAGGATGAGAGGTGACCTGATGGAGGTGTACAAGATGATGAGAGGCATTGATAGTGTGGATAGTCAGAGGCTTTTCCCCAGGGCTGAAATGGCTAGCATGAGAGGGCACAGTTTTAAGGTGCTTGGAAGTAGAGGAGATGTCAGGGGTAAGTTTTTTACGCAGAGAGTGGTGAGTGCGTGGAATGGGCTGCCGGTGGCGGTGATGGAGGTGGATACAATAGGGTCTTTTAAGAGAGTCCTGGATAGGTACATGGAGCTTAGAAAAATAAAGGGCCATGGGTAACCCTAGGTAATTTCTAATAAGGACATGTTCGGCACAGCCTTGTGGGCCGAAGGGCCTGTATTGTACTGTGGGTTTTCTATGTTTCTGTGTATTAGTGCTCGGTCAGGACAGACTGGAGAACTTGTCTAGTGAGTCCTTATGGGTGGAACTGAGGAATAAAGAAGGCATGACCACATTAATGGGGCCATATTATAGATTATGGGATTATATTATAATTATAACAGTCCTCCGGACTAAGAAGATCAAATATGTAGAGAGATTGCAGACTGTTGCAAGAAACATAAGGTTATTAGAATAAGTGATTTTAACTTTCCAAACATTGACTGGGTCTCCCATACTGTAAAAAGACTGGATGGGAAAGAGTTTGTCAACTGTGTTCAGGAAAGGTTCCTTAATCAGTACCTTCTGTAGAAGTCTCAACTAGAGAGAATGCGATACTAGATCTCCTGTTAAGGAATGAGACAGGGCAGATGACAGAAGTCTGTGTAGGGGAACACTTTGCATCTAGTGATCATAATGCCATTAGTTTCAAGGTAATTATGGAAAAGGATAGGTCTGGTCCTTGGGTTGAGATTCTAAATTGGAGAAAGGCCCATTTTGATGGCATCAGAAAGGATCTGGCAAGTGTGGATTGGGACAAGTTGTTTTCTGGTAAATGTGTGCTTGCTAAATTAAGTGGAAGGCCTTAAGTTAAAAATTTGAGAGTACAGATTTGCATGTTCCTGTCAGAATAAAAGATAGGCAGGGAGGAACAAATGAGGTACTTATGGAATATAAGAAATGCAAATTAACACTTAAGACTGAAATCAGGAGGACTAAAAGAAGACATAAGGTTGATCTAGCAGACAAGATGAAGGAGAATCCTTAAGGTTTCTACAGGTATGTTAAGAACAAGAGGTTAGCAAGGGGTAAAATTGGTCCCCTGGAAGTCCAGAATGGTAACCTATGCGTGAAGCTGAAAGAGATGGGGGAGATCTTAAATTGATTTTTTGCATCTGTATTTATTCAAGAGACAGACACAGAGCCTGTAGATGTGAAGAAATGCACCAGTGAGTTCCTGGACCCTATACAGATTACAGAGGAGGAGGTGTTTGCCATCTTGAGGCAAATTAGAGTGGATAAATCCCAAGGGCCTGTCAAGGTGTTCCCTCAGAATTTGTGGGAGGCAAGTGTGGAAATTGCAGGGTCCCTGACAGAGATATTTAAATCTCCTTAGTCATAGGTGAGGGACTGGAGGATTGGATGATAGCTGATGTTGTTCTGTTGTTTAAGAAAGGCTCTAAGAATAGGCCAGGAAATTATTGGCTGGTGAGCCTGACATAAGTAGTGGGAAAGTTTTTAGAAGGTATTCTAAGGGACAGGATTAGGTCCAGTCAACATGGCTCTGTGCATAGTAGGTCATGTCTAACCAATCCTCTAGAGTTTTTTGAGGAAGTTTCCAGGAAAGTTGATGAAGGCGAGGCAGTGGATGACCATAGCAAGGCCTTTGACAAGGTCGTGCAAGAGAGGTTGGTCAAGATGGTCCAGTCATTTGGCATACAAGGTGAGGTAGTAAATTGGATTAGACATTGGCTTTGTGGGAGAAGCCAGAGAGTGGTAGTAGAGGGTTGCCTCTCAGACTGTAACTAGTGGAGCACCAGAGCGATCAGTGCTGGGTCTATTGTTGTTTGTCATCTTTATCAACGATCTGGATGATAATGTGTAGTTAACTGGATCTACAAATTTGCGCATCCCAACAAGATTGGGAGTGTATTGACAATGAGAAAGACCATTAAAGCTTATAGCAGGATCTGGACCAGCTGGATGAATGGGTTGAAAAATGGCATCTAAAATTTAATGCAGACAAGTGTGAGGTGTTACACTTTGAGATGGCAAACTAGGGTAGGATTTTCATGGTGAATGGTAGGATACTAAGGAATGTGGGAGAACAGAGGGATCGAGGAATACAAATCAATAATTCCTTGTAAGTGTCTTCACAGGTAGATAGGGTCATAAAGAGATCTTTTGGCACACTGGTCTTCATAAATCTAAATGTTGAGTACAGGAGTTTGGATGTTATGTTGAAGTTGCACAAGACATTGGTGAGGCCGAATTTGGAATATTGTGTGCAATTCTCGTTGCCTACCTTCAGGAAAGATGTAAATAAGATTGAAGGAGTGCAGAGAAAATTTACAAGGATGGTGTTCTGAATGACCTGATTTATAAGGAAAGGTTGAACAGGTCAGGACTTATTTCCTTAGAACATAGAAGATTGAGGGGAGATTTGATGGAGGTATACAAGATTATGAGGAGCATTGATGGGGTAAATGCTAGCAGGCTTTTTCCACTGAGGTTGAGTGAGACTACAACTTGAGATAATGGGTTAAGGGTGAAAGGGGAACATGAGGGGAGACTCCTTCACTCAGGGCGGTGAGATTGTGGAACGAGCTGCCAGTGGAAGTGGTGGAAGCAGGGTCGATTTCAACAGTTAAGAGAAATTTGGATAGGTACATGGATGGCTGTGGGCTGGGAGCAGGTCGATGGGACAAGGCAGATTAATGATTTGGCACAGAGTAGATGGGCCAAAGAGCCTGTTTCTGTGCTGTAGTGTTCTATGACTCTATGGCTCTAAATTCTGATGGCTCCATCATAATTTACCCCTAGTGTTATCCTTGCAGAGTACTCAATAAGTTCCTGATAATAGTTTCTCTCTGAGAAGCTTATCGATTTCTATCTTCAGTTTGTGTTTCATGAACATGATCGTGCCCTTGGCTTGATATGTCCTGAAGGGGCATTATATTTTCTGTGACTGTATGTTTTACTGCTATTGTAATTATATATGCTACAAGTACATTGTGCTGTGTGTAACTGTAAATTCTGTGTTTTGCACCTTGGCCCCAGAGAAACGCTTTTTCATTTGGCCATGTTTATGTGTATAGTGCAATGACAATTAAACTTGAACTTGATTTCCCTTGCATTTCTGTGTTTTAGAGTCAAGTGCTGCATTCGACCCATTTCCTTTTCCTTATCATTTTGATAACAGACTGGTGTTAGTCTTTCCTTCTCTCTCCCTTCTTTACCCCTCAGAAAGGAGTTTCTCTTCATTCCTAACAGAACTGGTGCTCATTGCCAACATGTTCTTCCTTAATCAACAGGAAAGGCACTGCCTGAGTTTTGTCCTCCAGGAAATGTTTTTCTTTCAAGTCAGCTATGTGTTGGTCAATCTAAGTCTAGATTAATCTAAAAATAAAATCTAAAATAAAAATAAATCTAAAAATAAATCAATCTAGTATCTGTCAAAGGTCACGAGGTACAAAAGTAAAAAAAGCTCTATGAACCTTCACACTTGGAGAAAACCAGTCCCCTCTCCATGGACTCTACCTACACTTCTCACTGCCTCAGTAAGGCAGCAGCATCAGAAATGTTCCCTCGCACTCTGGGCATTCTCTCTTCTCCCCTCTCCTTTCGGACAGAAGATACAAAAGCCTGGAAGCACGTACCACTAGACTTAAGGGCAGCTTTTATCCCACTGTTACAAAACTATTGAACAGTCCTCTTGTATGGTAAGATGGGCTTTTGACCTCACAATCTACCTTGTTATGACCTTGCACTGTTTGATCTCCCTGTACCACACGTTCTCTGTAACCGTAACAACCTTACTGTTTTTTCCCTGGTACTACCTCAGTATGCTGTTGGGATGAAATGAACAGTGTGGATGGCATGCAAAAAAAAAGTTTTCACTCTTCCTCAGTGCATGTGATGATAATATACTGATTTAACAATTTCCCAAATACGACTTCAATTACACATCTTTTGACAAGAGCTGAGATAAGTGTTGGAACAGTGGAGGTGCTGTCTTTGGTATTAAAGCCTCAACCCGGACCACATACCGTGGGTAATCTTGAGAGAACTCTCCAACCTGTGCCTTCACTTTCACCTTCCCATTCAGACCTCATCTTCTTATTTACTCTCTGTTAATTGATGCATAGGTTTGAAAATCACTAAACCTTAAATGGCCTACAAACTCTCCAGCTCTGATGTTTTGACCAATCATATAGGCTGTGACTGCAATTTTTCAGTCTTCATTGGCTCCAGGACTAGAGCATTGAAGGACTGCTAATGTCAGACCATTGTTAAAGATGATGTTGGGATAAATCTTATAATTAGAGACTAGATAATTTAACTAAGGAATGGTATAAATCTTCATTTAGCAAAGCAAATTCATCAGGAAAGGTCAAAATAAATTGAAGGGGGAGTTTTTTTCTGTCTAGCTTAACTAAGCATTTGTCAGAGGTAATAGAAACATAGAAAACCTACAGCACAATACAGGCCATTCGGCCCACAAAGCTGTGCCAAATACGTACTTACTTTAGAAATTACCTAGGGTTACCCATAGCCCTCTATTTTTCTAAGCTCCATGTACCTATCTAGGAGTCTCTTAAAAGACCCAATCGTATCTGCCTCCACTAATGTCACTGGCAGCCCATTCCACGCACTCACCACTCTCTGCATAAAAAATCTACCCAACATCTCCTCTGTACCTACATCCAAGCACCTTAAAACTGTGCCCTCTTGTGTTAGCCATTTCAGCCCTGGGGAAAAAGCCTCTGACCATCCACACGATCAATGCCTCTCATCATCTTATACACCTCTATCAAGTCACCTCTCATCCTCCATCGCTCCAAGGAGAAAAGGCCAAGTTCACTCAATCTGTTCTCATAAGGCATGCTCCCAAATCCAGGCAACATCCTTGTAAATCTCCTCTGCACCCTTTCTATGGATTCCACATCCTTCCTGTATTGAGGTGACCAGAACTGAGCACAGTATTCCAAGTGGGATCTGACCAGGGTCCTATTTAGCTGCAACATTACCTCTCGGCTCTTGAACTCAGTTCCATGATTGATGAAGGCCAATGGATCATATGCCTTCATAACCACAGAGTCAACCTGCGCAGCAGCTTTGAGTGTCCTGTGGACTCGGACCCCAAGATCCCTCTGATCCTCCACACTGCCAAGAGTCTTACCATTAATACTATATTCTGCCATCATATTTGACCTACCAAAATGAACCACCTCACACTCCATCTTCCACTTCTCAGTTTTGCATCCTATTGATGCCCCACTGTAACCTCTGACAGCCCTCTACACTATCCCCAAGACCCCCAACCTTTGTGTCATCAGCAAATTTACTAACACATCCCTCCACTTCCTCATCCAGGTAATTTATAAAAATCACGAAGAGAAGGAGTTCCGGAAAAGATCCTTGAGGCACACCACTGGGCAAGCCAATTTTGGATCAACAAAGCAATGTCCCCTTAGATCCCATGTCTCCTTACTTTCTCAATAAGCCTTGCATGGGGTACCTTATCAAATGCCTTGCTAAAATCCATTGACACTACATCTACTGCTCTACCTTCATCAATGTGTTTAGTCACATCCTCAAAAGATTCAATCAGGCTCGTAAGGCAGGACCTGTCTTTGACAAAGCCATGCTGACTATTCCTAATCATATTATGCCTTGCCAAATGTCATAAATTCTGCCTCTCAGGATCTTTTCCCTCAACTTACCAACCACTGAAGTAAGACTCACTGGTCTATAATTTCCTGGGCTATCTCTACTCCCTTTCTTGAATAAAGGAACAACATCTGCAACCCTCCAAACATCCGGAACCTCTCCCATCACCATTGATGATGCCAGAGGCTCAGTAATCTCTTCCCTTGCCTCCCACAGTGGCCTGAGGTATAGCTCGTCCGGTTTCAGTGACCTATCCAACTTGATGCTTTCCAAAAGCTGCAGCATATCCGCTTTCTTAATGTCTATATGCTCAAGCTTTTCAGTTCATTGTAGGTCATCCCTACAATCATCAAGGTCCTTTTCCGTAGTGAAGCAAATTATTCATTAAGTACCTCCATTAGCTCTTCCAGTCCCATACACACTTTTCCGCTGTCACACTTGATTGGTCCTATTCTCTCATGTCTTATCCTCTTGCTCTTCACATACTTGTAGAATGCCTTGGGGTTTTCCTTAATCCTGCTCACCAAGGCCCTCTCATGGCCCCTTCTGGCTCTCCTAATTTCATTCTTAAGCTTCTTCCTGCTGTAATCTTCTTATTAACTTCTAGCTCTCTATCATTACCTAGTTTTGTGAACCTTTCATAAGCTTTTCTTTTCTTCTTGACTAGATTTTCTACAGCCTTTGTACACCACTGTTCCTGTACCCTGCCATCCTTTCCCTGTCTCATTGGAACATACCAATGCAGAACTCCATGCAAATATCCCCTGAACATTTGCCACATTTCTGCCATACATTTCCCTGAGAACATCTGTTCCCAATTTATGCTTCCAAGTTCCTGCCTGATGGCTTCATATTTCCCCTTACTCCAATTAAACACCTTCCTAACTTGTCTGTTCCTATCCCTCTCCAATGCATAGCTAAAGGAGACAGAAACTCCACCCCATCTAAACCCCTTACTCTAGAGAGATGACAATTGATATTGGGGGAATTAAAATCTCCCATCATGACAACCCTGTTATTATTGCCCCGTTCTAGAATCTGTCCCCCTACCTGCTCTTCGATGTCCCTGTTACTACTGGGTGGTCTATAAAAAACTCTCAGTAGAGTTATTGATCCATTCCTGTTTCTAACTTCCTCCCACAGAGACTCCGTAGACAATCCCTCCATGACTTCCTCCTTTTCTGCAGCCGTGACACTATCTCTGATCAACAGTGCCAAGCCCCCACTTCTTTTGCCCCCTCCCTGTCCTTTCTAAAACATCTAAAGCCTGACACTGTTAAGTAACCAACCCTGTCTCTGAGCCATCCAAGTCTCTGTAATGGCTACAACATCATAGCTCTAAGTACTGATCCACACTCTAAACTCATCTGCTTTGTTCACGATGCTTCTTGCATTAAAGAAGACACATCTCAAACCATTGGTGTGAGCACATCCCTTCTCCATCACCTGCCTATCCTCCCTCTCGCACTGTCTCCAAGCTTTCTCTATTTGTGAGCCAACCACCCCTTCCTCTGTCTCTTCAGTTTGGTTCCCACCCCCCAGCAATTCTAGTTTAAACTCTCTCTGATAGCCTGAGCAAATTTCCCCACCAGGATATTGGTCCCCTTCGGATTCAAGTGCAACCCGTCCTTTTTGTACAGGTCACACTTGCCCCAGAAGAGGTCTCAATGATCCAGAAATCTGAATCCCTGCCCCCTGCTCCAATCCCTCAGCCACACATTTATCCTCCACCTCATTCTATTCCTGTATTCACTGTCATGTGTCACAGGCAGTAATCCCGAGATTACTACCTTTGTGGTCCTGCTTCTCAGCTTCTTTCCTAACTCCCTGTAGTCTGTTTTCAGGACCCCCTCCCTCTTCCTACCTATGTCGTTGGCATCAATATGCACCAACCTTTACAACATGCGTGTCTAATCTTGGCATTTATAATTTCTGTTCCTTCTTAGCTACAACTATACACCATCAGGATGGGATTGTCGAGTCTCTCAAAATCAAAAGTGGAGGAGAATGCCTCATGATCAACTCTTCTTGGTGCACAAATCTATCAGTGCTGTCCTAATTCTGCTCACTAGACCTGGAATATCTCGTCCTTTTTTACCTACCACGGGAGTTCTCCGGGATCCATGTGGTAGCGATATACATTCCACCTCAGGCCAATGTCAATCAGGCTTTAGATGATCTGAGCAATGGGATCAACATGCGCGAAACGGCACATCCTAACGTCTTCACCATCGTTTTGGGAGATTTTAACCAGGCCAGTCTGAAAAAATCACTAAGCAACTACCATCAACAGATCACTTGCAATACCAGAGGAGACAACACACCGGACCATTGCTACACCACCATCAAGAATGCCTACCGTGCTATTCCATGCCCTCATTTTGGGAAGTCTGATCACCTGGCTGTACTTCTACTCCCTGAATACAGGCAGAGTCTGAAGACTGCAGCACCAGCAGTGAGGACCAAGAAGGTTTGGACAAGGGAAGCACAGGAGTGCCTACAGGACTGCTTTGAATCGGTGGACTGGACTGTGTACAGGGATTCATCTTCAAACCTGGATGAGTATGCTGCAGTTGTTACTGACTTCATTAAAACCTGTGTGGATGAGTGTGTGCCTCCGAAAACTTGCTGCACATTCCCAAACCAAACGCCGTGGATGAACCAGGAGGTATGTGGTCTGCTGAAGGCCAGATCTGTGGCATTCAAGTCTGGCAACCCAGGCCTGTACCAGAAAATCAGGTATGATTTGTGGAGGGCTATTTCAGGGGTGAAGAGACAATTCCAAGTGAGGTTAGAGGCGACATTGGATGCATGTCAACTCTGCAGGGTTAACAAGACATTGCTTCCTACAAAGTGAAACCCAATAGCATGAATGGCAGTGATGCTTCACTACCAGATGAGCTCAACACCATCTATGCCTGTTTGAAAGGGAGAACACAACTACAGCTGTGAAGATCACTGTTGCACCTGATGACCCTGTGATCTCTGTCTCAGAGGCCGATGTTAGACTGTCTTTAAAGATGGTGAACCCTCACAAGGCGTAAGGTCCTGATGGAGTATCTGATAAGGCTCTGAAAACTTGTGCCAACCAACTAGAGGGAGTATTCAAGGATATTTTCAACCTCTCACTGTTACAGGCAGAAGTTCACACTTGCTTCAAAAAGGAACCAATTATACCAGTGCCTAAGAAGAATAATGTGTGCTGCCTTAATGACTATTGCCCAGTAGCACTCACATCGACAGTGATGAAATGCTTTGAGAGGTTGGTCATGACTAGACTGAACTCCTGCCTCAGCAAAGACCTGGACCCATTGCAATTTGCCTGTCGCCACAACAGGTCAACTGCAGATGCAATCTCAGTGGCTCTCCACACGGCTTTAGACCACCTGGACAACACAAACACCTACGTCAGGATGCTGTTCATCGACTATAGCTCAGCATTTAATGCCATCATTCCCACAGGGGTGTGTGCTTAGCCCACTGCTCTACTCTCTCTATACCCATGACTGTGTGGCTAGGCATAGCTCAAATACCATCTCTAAGTTTGCTGACGATACAACTGTTGTTGGTAAAATCTCAGATGGTGATGAGAGGGCGTACAGGAGTGAGATATGCCAATAGTGGAGTGGTGCTGCAGCAACAACCTGGCACTCAATGTCAATAAGATGAAAGAACTGATTGTGGACTTCGGGAAGGGTAAGACAAAGGAACACATACCAATCCTCATAGAGGGATCAGAAGTGGAGAGAGTGCGCAGTTTCAAGTTCCTGGGTGTCAAGATCTCTGAGGATCTAACCGGGTCCCAACATATAAATGCAGTTATAAAGAAGGCAAGACAGCGGCTATATTTCATTAGGAGTTTGAAGAGATTTGGTTTGTCGACTAAAACACTCGAAAACTTCTATAGGTGTACCGTGGAGAGCATTCTGACAGGCTGCATCACTCTCTGGTATGGGGGGGAAGGTGCCACCGCACAGGACTGAAAGAAGCTACAGAAAGTTGTACAATTGGTCAGCTCCATCTTGGGTACTAACCTTCATTATTAAGGACCTCCATTACTCAGGACATGCCCTTTTCTCACTGTTACCATCAGGTAGGGGGACAGAAGCCTGAAGACACACACTCAGCAATTCAGTAACAGCTTCTTCCCCTCTGCCACCCGATTCCTAAATGGATATGAATCCTTGAATACTACCTTGCTTTTTTAAAAATATACAGTATTTCAGGTTTTGCACTATTTTTAATCTATTCAATGTATATATATATATTTACTGTAATCTATTTATTTATTTTATTTTCCATATTATTATGTATTAGACTGTACTGCTCCTGCTAAGTTAACAAATTTTGCGACACATAGTGGTGATAATAAATCTGATTCTGATTTAACAATGGACCGTATATATAACTCTCACTAGACTTTCTAATTCTTTTCTAATTTTTTTTTAGCCAGGTCTCAGCTACCTGCTGATCCCTCATCCTGCTTTATCACCAAAGACATTTTATTCTTAATTACTAAGGCTCCCTGTTTCTCCCTTGGCATTTTTCATATCTTTTTTGTAGACCAAGTAACATGAAATTTTTATTTCCCTCTCCTAACCATCTTCCATCAGGGTCCATCATGTCATACCATCCAGGCTGAATTTTCACCTGCGGTTTATTCAATTTACACATTGTCCTCTTGTATAAAGAATATTTATGCAGGTCACACACTCAGACTCGCCTGTTCTAATGTTTGGCTCATACATTTCTTATTTCTTTTCCTTGCCTTAAATTCTTTAACCCTTAAGTTTTCCCTTTATCTGCAGTGCATTCCCGTACTTCTCATTCAGTTGTTTTCATTCCAGCCTTTACTCTGAACCTTGTGACACCCTGCCCCACACCCTGAAAATTTTGTAATCATCCTGTTTATCTTTTCTGCTAGGGTCCTGCTCAAGGCCTGGTTTCAACACCCTTGCTCCCTAATCCACAACTAATGCTGCCCACATGATCCTCCAGGAAATGGCATCAGCCTTTCTGGCCTAGAAGTACAGACTGTTGCTTGACTGTGGTTTCATGTCATTCCTGCTAGGTGAGTGATACTGATGCCAATACAAAGCAGCCGTAACAGACTCTGGTTAACGCTAACTGATGTTACAGAAGGTCATTGAGTAACAGGCCCTTCAACCCAATTTCTCTGTGTCAACCTTCCTAGGCTAGTCCAATTTGGCTGCATTTGGCCCATTTTCTGATCCATACAGTAGTCTAAATGTTTTTTTTAAGTACTTTAATTGTCCACTCCTCTATTAGTTCCTCTGGCAGTCTGTTCCCTATATGTACAATCCTCTGCGTGAAAAACCTGTGGTTGATGTCAACTTTAAACCTTTCCTCTCTCATCTCAGGTCTATGTCCTCTGAATATAGACTCTCCTGGTGTGGAAAACAGAGTGTCAATCCACCTCATTTATGCCTCTCGTGATTTTATAAACCACCACTCCAAGAAATACTATTCCAACCCATCCAATCACTCCTTTAATTCAAGCTGTCCAGTCCCAGCAACATCCTTGTGAATCTTTTCTTTACCCTCTTTTGCATAATCGCGTGCGTCCTGCAGCTCTGCTCAGAATGTCTGATGTCCAAGCCAGAGCAATGACACAATTCTGAGGAGTCTCATGAAAACTGCTCTACCTTTGTGGGCATCAGAGACAGAGCTGACAATACCATTTGCCACGCGACACACGCAGTCAGTTAGTCCCGATCAAGTGAAACACTATAAAATTACTGGAAGGACTCGTGTGGGAAGAGAAACTAGGTAATGTTTCAGTTCTTGGACCCTCCTCAGAACTAGGTGAAAAGTGGTGAGTGATATGTCCGTGGCCTAAGGCAGAAGGAGATGAGTTATACAGCTCTCATTACATGCACATGCAGATCAACTCTTTGAAGTTGATAACTCAGTTATCAACTGAGTTAATAACTCATCAGGGGTGATTGATAGGTTCGTGGCCTAAGGCAGAAGGAGATGAGTTATTAACTTCAAATTTTCTGCATAATCACTCAAAGAGATGACCTGCATGTGTATGTAACGAGAGCTGTATAACTCATTGGGCCGCAATCTTATCAATCACCCATCTGTGGACACTTTCTGGAGGTCCAAGATCAATATACTCCCTGACTGCTGGACTAAGTGTGTAAATGTAGGAGGGGACTATTCTGAAAAATACATGTGCTAGGTTTTCTAAAATTGACTCCTTCTACCGTAGGCCACAAACATATCAATCACCCCTCATACAGATTTCAAACCAGCCTTTGATGTGGGGTAGGAGTCAGATGCACGACAAAAGACTATACAGAGATAGGTTAAGACAGATCAGGTGATATGGACCATGAGTGCATCTGTAGTGAGGTTTTTAAAAATAACAATATGAGAAATGGACATCACCATGTTAATGGGAAACAATGAGAGCATGAACTAGCTGAATGGGAAAATTCAATGTCCTTTCCAGAATGTTGCAAAGTGCCCACACAGAAGGTAAGATGTTCCTCTAGTTTATGTTGGGCCTCACTATGGCTGTAAGTGGCCACAGAGAGATCGATTGGATTGGAATGAGATTGAGAATTGAAGAGGAATGCATCAGGAGGATCAGGATCACTGTGGTAGACTGAGTGCAAATGCTCCACCAAACAATCACCCAGTCTGGGTTTGGTTTCTCCATCGCAGAGGAGACCATCTTGTGAGCTTTGAGTGCAGTAGACTAGATTGAAAGAAGTGCAGGTGAGTTGCTGCTGGGATCCCACAGTTGGTGGGATGAGAAGAAGGGAATGGACAAGTGTTACATATCTCTGGTTGCATCAGAAGGATAATTGACCTCAAATGTTAGCTGATTTCTCCTTCCAAAGATGCTGCTTACCTGGCTGGGTTCTCCAGAATTTCCGTCTTAGTTTTAGATAGCAGCATTTGCAGTTTTGTTTGATTAACTGACCTGGCCAGGACGTGTGACCTAATAAGAAAACTAAATTAGGCAATACTGTCAGAAAATATGGCCGTGGGTGTAAGGGTATTTAGAAAGGCATCTGCCTTGGAAGGACAAGTTTTGCAGGCAAGCTTCTCCCTGTCAGAACAATGCTCTTCAACAAGGAAACTTCAAAGGAAAGAAACCAGTTCCAGATTTTTATCTCTTGACTGGCACGTCTTTGGAGGGCTGAACTTTGAGAACTCAGAAGAAAAATGTCTTGCAATATGTTTATTATACAAAAGGAAAATTGGAGATGCACAAAGAGTGCTATCAGATTCTGACAGCACCCTCCCCTGGTGCCTTTGTGGCTGTG